>NC_143132.1:54652500-55277500 GCF_059928025.1 Delphinapterus leucas | reverse complement strand
CAGAAGAGAAAGTTCCCACCGTAAGATAGGTCATCTCAATTTATCTAATAGCTTGCCTACTCAAACAGATTAGAATCCTCAAAGTCAAAAGCTTCTTGGAATGCTAGCCAGCCTTGTCCTCTTACATGACAGATGAACTGTAGCGGAAGTTAACAGACTTGCCTAAGACTACACAGAGGGTGAGCAGCGGTGAGGACCAAGTGCTTCCTCTGCACCTGCAGCCGCTGCGGCAGATACTGACTGGCCGGCAGGATGAACTGAAGAGTCAAGTGGCAAAGGAGAGGCTCACAGCTCTGAGGCAGCACACAGACATGTACCCTGAGCACGCGCTTAAGCTCCAGGAGACTGTTACTCCCATTCCACATAGTGAGAGGCCACGTTCTCACTGTCATATCTGAGGATTCTCCAGCTGCCAACGTCCTTGTCTCCAGAGCCACAGAATACACTCAGTCAGTGTACATGGCACTTGTACAAAATACCCAGGGCTCAGTTCTGATCTCAAAGCTCTTCCGAGGGTGGGGAGACAGAAGAATGCACCCTGGCACATGCTCGCTGAGCCACTTTAAAGTTAATTTCACAGGGTGAGAGACTCTGAAGAAAGACTTAACGTGAGTACAAAAAGCACCATTTTCAACCCATCTGGGAAAATAAGGGCATTTGTTCTTCTGAAGAGCTGAAAAGAAGTTTGGGTACAGAGCCTGGCATCTTTCTCGGTAGGCACAGCAACATTTGTATTCAGATGAGTAGGGGGTCAAGTCCCAACTCAGAGTGGTGGGCTCCTTCCATAGTGGGGAACCTGAGCCTTGCTGTCAATACCAGGAGGTGTCTTAGCAGGAGGCAGGTGAGAGCATGAGTTCTGGAGTTAGGCCTGGTTTTTTACTTCCAGCTTCAAAACTTACTAATTATAGGACTTTGATCATACAATAGTCTTTAAGCTCTTCCTTCACCTGTAAAATGGAGGTTGGGTGTAGCAGTGGATACAAATAGGCTTTTTAATACCCACAACAACTTGATGAAATAAAATGTCTAGCTCTACAGGGTAGGTACACAAATACTTTTTCACATTCTATCATCCTCTCCTTACTTTCTGTTGTCTTTTCAGCTTGTCTTATGACAGGAGGAAGTTGCAAAATACATGGAGAAGGGCTTCCCTGGTGGCGCAGTGGTTGAGGGTCCGCCTGCCGATGCAGGGGACACGGGTTCGTGCCCTGGTCCAGGAAGATCCCACCTGCCGCGGAGCGGCTGGGCCCGTGAGCCATGGCTGCTGAGCCTGCGCGTCCGGAGCCTGTGCTCCGCAACGGGAGAGGCCACAGCAGTGAGAGGCCCGCATACCGAAAAAAAAAAGACATGGAAAAAAGAGCTGTGGGAATAGCCAGGCCAGGGCTTAAGAAATCTGGGGCCAAGGCAAGCTCCTCACCTTCTCCTGCCAACTTCCCTCACCCCCAACAGTATTCCTGTCATATTTTAAAATTGAGAAGCAATGACTTTCAAGAACAGATTCAACAGAAGAAGGAATCCACAAAACGGCAAAAGGCAAGTCTAAGGATGTGGGAGTGGAGACAGCTTTTTTCCAAGAGACACTACAGGATTTGCTTCGCTCATGGTGACAAAAGACTAGGTGTTCACAAAGATATGGAGTGTGGTTCAATGGCTGCTCCCTAACCTCCTCTACTTTCCCTCTCAATATCTTTTTCTCTGTTAGTACAACAGTTTATACTAATAGTACTTGTTAGTACAACAGTTTGACTGCCAACTTGCTGGTGTTCTGGGCACAAAGACAAAAATAAAGTGTGTTCCACACAGTCCAGTCCGGCAGAAAGGGATATACAACTACACTAAACATGGGACGCACTAGACGTCTACTGGGAATAATGTATACTCAGAAGAGAAAGTGACACCTCTGCTGTGAAGCCATCCATAGTCCCTCAAATATATTATCTGAACTGTGCCTTGTAAATTAGGGAGAATTTAGTTGGGGCCTGAGGAGAAAAGGAGGGCTCTCATGAAGTCATTGTAACCCTGAAGGGGGTATGACAGTCTTTGTTGTAGCTTGTGTTGCCCTCAAAGTAGAGTCTGAGACAGTCACTCTTGAGATTTCATCCCTCCACCTTCCCCTCAAATGCTCCAAGGATGTATTCTTCCTAATCTAAACGTCACTGAGGAAATTTATTTTTATTTATGTGATAAACTGACCCCTATTCTCAGTCTCCTAGGTGACCACTTTAAAATGCTGCTACACAATTTCAGTGTTAATGTTGCCTTTGCTTGGCATCAAGCTGGACCATTTTGTCCCATGTTAATAAGGACAGGGCAGCCATGTTTTCATCAACTGAAGACCAAATAACATGCCACATGGAAGGGTCACCAGTACCTCAAAAAAGCAATAAATTTGTACTAAAAATAATTTAAGTCATAATGGGGGATACAAGAGAATTTTTCCTCCAAAGGAGAATTACGTGTTTTTCAAATCTGAGAAAAGTGGTCTTTATATAATTGTCTCAGAGAGTTTGTATACCTAGTCTTAGATCATACTTGCATTTCTAATCACCCCCCAGTATCTAACCCTTGAATACTCTTGGGGCTCTACACTCTACACTTAGTCAAAAACACAATATCATCTTTTTGCCATAGCCTTTCTACATCTTCTTAATTCTGTAAGGCACTATTTTCCTATATATTTAAACTTTGAGTTCTCCAACAACTGCAGATTCCTCCAAGGATCCTCCAGCTGTGGGTTTTTTCATTCTCACCATCACTACCCTATTAAGCACTGTAGTTGAAACTCTGTTCACAACTTCCATTTAACCATTTCAGAAGATTAACTGATTTTCTCCATTTCCTCTGTGGAATATATTTTCTTAGGTCAGGTTCCCTTGAAGCACAAACAGAGATAGGGATTCTTATGCAATTGATTTTCTAAGAGTGTACTTTCAAGAAAAAGCTGTAAAAACAATAGCAAAGATCAATAAAACTAAAAGCTGGTTCTTTGAGGTGATAAACAAAATTGATAAACCATTAGCCAGGCTCATCAAGAAAAAAAGGGAGAAGACTCAAATCAATAGAATTAGAAATGAAAAAGGAGAAATAACAACTGACACTGCAGAAATACAAAGGATCATGAAACATTACTACAAGCAACTCTATGCCAACAAAATGGATAACCTGGAAGAAATGGACAAATTCTTAGGAAAGCACAATCTTCCGAGACTGATTTAGGAAGAAATAGAAAATATGAACAGACCAATCACAAGCACTGAAATTGAAACTGTGATTAAAAATCTTCCAACAAACAAAAGCTCAGGACCAGATGGCTTCACAGGTGAATTCCATCAAACATTTAGTGAAGAGCTAACACCTATCCTTCTCAAACTCTTCCAAAATATAGCAGAGGGAGGAACACTCCCAAACTCATTCTACAAGGCCACCATCACCCTGATACGAAAACCAGACAAAGATGTCACAAAGAAAGAAAACTACAGGCCAATATCACTGATGAACATAGATGCAAAGATCCTCAACAAAATACTAGCAAACAGAATCCAACAGCACATTAAAAGGATCATATACCATGATCAAGTGGGGTTTATTCCAGGAATGCAAGGATTCTTCAATATACGCAAATCAATCAACGTGACACACCAAATTAACAAACTGAAGGAGAAAAACCATATGATCATCTCAATAGATGCAGGAAAAGCTTTTGAGAAAATTCAACACTGATTTATGATAAAAACCCTCCAGAAAGTAGGCATAGAAGGAACTTACCTCAACATAATAAAGGCCATATATGACCAACCCACAGGCAACATCGTTCTCAATGGTGAAAAACTGAAACCATTTCCTCTAAGATCAGGAACAAGACAAGGTTGTCCACTCTCACCACTTTTATTCAACATAGTTTTGGAAGTTTTAGCCACAGCAATCAGAGAAGAAAAAGAAATAAAAGGAATCCAAATCAGAAAAGAAGAAGTAAAGCTGTCACTGTTTGCAGATGACATGATACTATATATAGAGAATCCTAAAGATGCTACCAGAAAACTACTAGAGCTAATCAATGAATTTGGTAAAGTAGCAGGTTACAAAATTAATGCACAGAAATCTCTTGCATTCCCATACATTAATGATGAAAAATCCGAAAGAGAAATTAAGGAAACACTCCCATTTACCACTGCAAAAAAGAATAAAATACCTAGGAATAAACCTACCTAAGGAGACAAAAGACCTGTATGTAGAAAACTATAAGACAGTGATGAAAGAAATTAACAGATGGAGAGATATACCAGGTTCCTGGATTGGAAGAATCAACATTGTGAAAATGACTCTACTACCCAAAGCAATCTACAGATTCAATGCAATCCCTGTCAAACTACCACTAGCATTTTTCACAGAACTAGAACAAAAAATTTCACAATTTGTATGGAAACACAAAAGAGCCCAAAAAGCTAAATCAATCTTGATAAAGGAAAACAGAGCTGGAGGAATTGGGCTTCTGGACTTCAGACTATACTACAAAGCTACAGTAATCAAGACAGTATGGTAATGGCACAAAACCAGGAATATACATCATTTTAACAGGATAGAAAGCCCAGAGATAAACCCATGCACATATGGTCACCTTATCTTTGATAAATGAGGCAAGAATATACAATGGAGAAAAGACAGCCTCTTCAGTAAGCAGTGCTTGGAAAACTGGACAGCTACATGTAAAAGAATTAGAACACTCCCTCACACCATACACAAAAATAAACTCAAAATGGATTAAAGACCTAAGTGTAAGGCCAGATACTAGAAAGCTCTTAGAGGAAAACATAGGCAGAACACTCTATGCCATAAATCACAGCAAGATCCTTTTTGACCCACCTCATAGAGCAATGGAAATATAAACAAAAATAAACAAATGGGAGGGACCTAATGAAACTCAACACCTTTTGCACAGCAAAGGAAACCATAAACAAGACAACCTTCAGAATGGGAGAAAATATTTGCCAATGAAGCAACTGACAAAGGATTAATCTCCAAAATTTACAAGCAGCTTATGCAGCTCAATATCAAAAAAACAAACAATGCAATCTAAAAATGGGCAGAAGATCTAAATAGACATTTCTCCAAAGAAGATATACAGATTGCCAACAAACACATGAAAGAATGCTCAACATCATTAATCATTAGAAAAATGCAAATCAAAACTACAATGAGGTATCACATCATACCAGCCAGAATGGCCATCATCAAAAAATCTAGAAACAATAAATGCTGGAGAGGGTGTGGAGAAAAGGGAGCCCTCTTGCACTGTTGGTGGGAATGTGAATTGATACAGCCACTATGGAGAACAGTATGGAGGTTCCTTTAAAAAACTAAAAATAGAACTACCATACGACCCAGCAATCCCAGTACTGGGCATATACCCTGAGAAAATCATAATTCAAAAAGAGTCATGTACCACAATGTTCATTGCAGCTCTATTTACAGTAGCTAGGACATGGAAGCCACCTAAGTCTCCCCCAACAGATAAATGGATAAAGAAGATGTGGCACATATATACAATGGAATATTACTCAGTCATAAAAATAAACGAAACTGAGTTATTTGTAGTGAGGTGGATGGACCTAGAGTCTGTCATACAGAGTGAAGTCAGAAATAGAAAAACAAATACTATATGATAACTTATATATATGGAATCTAAAAAAACAAAAGAAATGGTTCTGAAGAACTTAGGGGCAGGACAGGAATAAAGATGCAGATGTAGAGGATGGATATGAGGACACGGGGAGGGGGAAGGTTAAGCTGGGATGAAGTGAGAGAGTGGCATAGACATATATACACTACTAAATGTAAAATAGATAGCTAGTGGGAAGCAGCCACATAGCACAGGGAGATCAGCTGGGTGCTTTGTGACTACCTAGAGGGGTGGGATAGGGAGGATGGGAGGGAGACCAAAGAGGGTGGAGACATGGGGATATATGTATATGTATAGCTGATTCACTTCGTTATAATACAGAAACTAACACATTGTTGTAAAGCAATTATACTCCAATAAGGTTGTTTAAAAAAAAAAGAATACAGTGTGAAATGAAAAAAGAAAAAGGAAAAGCTGTAAGGAAGTAAGGGAAGCAGGATAGAGAAGGGAAAGAAGCCAAGTGAAGATGGGTTTGGCTAAGTCTGGTCTCTGACGAATGGCATGGGAAGCACTGGAGCATGAATGGCACCATGGTCTTGCTCATCCTTGAGTCAAGGTATCAACATTTTGTATCCTCAAGTCAGTCAGTCGTTGGTCACAGGCCATCACAGGTGGGATGGCATAGCCTCCCAGGCATCTGTGGGCAAGGGCAATTCTCTGGAGAAGAGTACGTCTATGAGCTAATAGTAGCCAACACTCATAACAGCTGGAGGTGGGGTGCACCTGTCTGGCAAACAGGATCCAAGCAGGACATCAACAGGGGCTACCGCTCATACTGACACCTGTCCACTGACATAGCTAGCAGTCTACAAGGTCCACGCAGGAAACAGCAAGAACCATAGGTCTTTCACAAAGAAGAAATTAATTACAGGAAATTGGCCATATGAGTGATGGGAGAGGTGGCAAGCAACAGAAATGAGTGAGGCAGTCCAGTGATTAGCAGTAACAAAAAGGTGCTACAACCCCTAGGGCTGGAGGGACAATGGAAGGTGGTGTTAGCAGTCAGGGGTGTAGGGGTAGAATCTCTGAAGGATGCAGAGGAGGCACCCCAGGAAGTAAGGATGGGGGCATTAGTCTGGCTTCCCCCTCCAGCAATCAAGATTTTTTCTTGTACTTCCTAGTAGCAAACCTACCAGAAGCCAGAGGGAAAGAGGGCCAGAGAAATGTAGCTCCTTGTGATGCATAGCAGAGTACAGGAAGGACAGAAAGAGAACAGAAGCCAACAGGCAGGTAACTGACACAGCCACTACAGTACATCTGCATACTTCTGTTTCTACCAAGTGAGCTATAAGGTTACCAAAACAACTGTGTGTCATCCGTTTTCTCTGCTATTTTATAGAATAAACCAGTTTGGCGACACAGACATCTCTTTTTATTAATCTAGAAGTAATAAAATTCATGCCAGGTCTTAGTTGATGAAATCAGATGTACACCATGTGTTGTTTCTTCTAGCTCAGTCCCTTGTTGGAAGAGACCAAATTTGATGGCCCCCCAATGTCCATTCCCAGCCCCAAATAAAATCTAGGCAAAGGGATAGGGAAAAGTTGGAGGATTTTGAAGGTAACATTAAGAATTGAGTTCCATTTTATTAATAATTTTGGCATAGGTTGACTTGGCAGGACCTTCCCTTTGATTGAATTTCCATTTTCCCCTTTATACACCTGGATAAATCATACTTAATATTGGATATTACTTGATACTTTCAAAATGTTAGTCATCATCTGAAGTGTTTTACCATGTGCTAAATAACATAATTAAACATTAACCCAAGGTCCAAATTTAGTGGGCATATTTACATGTGTCTAATTATTTGTCAATTTGTGTCAGTACTTGGGACCACTCAAGAGACAGTTTAGGCAAAGGCTGCCCCTAGGGGCTTAACAGTGATTATAGAAAAAAAAACACAGGTTTGCCAGGAGTGGAACAATTTCCCAATAATACACACCTGTTTCCGTGTAGTAAACTGAGGAAAATAAATAATTGAATTTCCTAAGTGTTCTCAACTCTCTATTTCTTTAAAACAACCTGGAAGATCTGTAAGCTATAACCCTCTACTAAATCCACAGTGCATTTTGGTGAATGGTAAAATCTTACACAAGAAATAGTATTTGTATGTGGGCATATTAGTACACAGTTGCCAAAACTCCATTTGTTAAAAAAAAAAAAAAGACTGAATATGTCTGTTAAATGTTGCATTAAAAAAGTATATAATACTTATATACTGGGGCAAATGACATAGAGCCAAATATTTATAATATAATACAGCAAGTACTCACATCTTCCTCAAATCCATATTTTAAGTGGACTCTCAAAGTTTCAAATCAATCTTGAGATGCACCAGAGGGGCATCCAGTTCTATATCTGCTCAGATGAGAAATCAAATCTATAATCATAACACACAAGCAAATTCATCCTCACTGCCAATATGGATGTGGGATGCAATTAATTTCTAGTGATTAAGAACTTTTGAGAATCAGAATTCAGACCATTATACTATAAAATTTCTCTTGATAATCCAAATGAATTACTTTGACTTGACAAGAAATTTCAAAAAAATTAACAATTAAGCCAGCTGATATTTTCAAACAAGAGGGGAACAATATGCTATTAACTCCAACAGAATATGATTAATGAAAATAACACGTTATTAACTGACACTTTTGACAAATTTTGCAGTCTTAATTTTTTTGCCTGAAAGCAAGTTAAAAGATATATAACTACTTTTTATCCATGTAAGAATTGTTTTTTCTTATAAATAAATATCAAAACTGGGGATACCATAATATGCTTTATTAATTTAGTCTAGAATTTTTCTCTAGAAAAATATATTTGCTCTATTTTAGGTAAATATGAGGGGTCTAGGAATACAAATTTGGGGGTGATAGAGAGGGGAAAGAAAGTGCTAATTTTAAAAAATGGGGGCATATCAAAGGACCTCAAAGAGCCCCTAATGGCCAAAGCTGGAAATTTTAAGCAGCAAATTAAATTATAATATTGGATTATAACCCCCAAAATTTTTTTAAAATTCCGTGTGTCCATACTGATAAAAAATGGTTGGATAAATAACATTTTTCCTTATCAAAGGAAAGTAAACAGGAATTCTAATATTCTTGCAATTTTTCTTTAACTCTAAAATTACTCCAAACTAAAATTTTAATTACAAACAAGCAAACAAAAAATACAACATATACAAATATGTGGAATGCAGTAAAAGCAGTCCTTGAAGGGAAATTTATAGTCATAAACACATTAAAAATGGATATATGTTGAAAATTTATGAAATAACCATAAAATCTAAGAAGTTGGAAAAACAGCAAAAGAAAATAGCAGGAAAATAGTGGAAATAAATAAAATAGAATATATACAATTGAAAAGGATAAAGTCAAAAATTGATTGACAAGACTAAATATGAACAACAGACAAACTTCTCGCAACGTTAGGTGAGAAAAAGTATAAGTATGAAAAAGGTAGCCTAACTACAAATACAGCCAAGATTTGAAAAGATAGTAATAGCAACGTTTTCTGCAAATGGATTTGAAAAGAGTTTTCTAGGAATCTTTACACAACTGCCACACACACACACACACAAATAGAAAGCTTTAAGAATCCAACAGTCATTAAAGAAAGGAGACAATAGTTTAAACCCTTCCTACACACACACACACACACACACACACACACATACACACACACTCATGCATACAGGCACGCACGCACGCACAGTCACTCAGCAGGCCCAGATGGTTTTCCAGATGAATTCTACCAAACTTCAAGGACAGTGTCACCTTGGTATTAAAACCAGGCAAAGACAGCATGAGGAGAAAAAATAATCAACCTATTTCCCTCATGAAAATACATAGGGAAATTTAGACAAAATGTTAGTACACCAAATCTAACAATGTTTAAACAGGTAATAGACCATGACTGTGCTAATACATGTCTGCCAAGAAGCAGACGTGGGATAATATGAATGCGAGATTTATTGAGGGAAATTCCTGTGAAGGGTGAAGCTTGGGAAACACAAGTCAGCAGAACTTTCAGACTGGTGTGAAGGGAGGGCAGAAAGGAAATGGAGTAAAAAGAACCTCAGACTGCAGTGCTGTTCTCAGGAAGTATTGACAAGGCCATTGAGGAGTCCATAAGTCACCCATCAGAGGACTCCCATGTCCCTCAGGAATGAGCCTGTATTGGTATTGCCACTGGGCTCAATCATCAGCTGAGCAAATAATGGCTGAGCATCCAATAAGATCAACCATGGCCTGTGGTTAACATGGCCATAACACAAAGGTGGTGCTTCATCCAGAGGACAGCAATTGGGGCTGTCAATCAATTATACTCTGCACAGTAGATCTGAGCCCTACATGTTCATGGCTGCCACAGTGACCACGTTGGGTTTTCTCCAGGAATCCAAATGTTTAGTATTAGAAAGATCTATAAAGGTGACCCCACCTTGTGTTAGACCCAAATCTTGTGTGCCTCTTCAGATTTGTGCCTCGGCTCAAATGCTGCACAGACCTCTCCATCACCATTAGGACCTGATTAGACATTTTCCCTAATTAGTACCAGGCCCTCCCTTTTGGCTATCACTGCAGAACTGAGCCAACCAGCCACATACCTGGATTCTTGACATGTGATTCTAGGTGTGAATGAAACGCCATACTGCAGGTCACGGAACCTGGTATCCTGAACTGCCATCAAAGGGACCAGATGATGGAACTTGGATATGTGCTTCGTCCTCCCGTTTACTGCTTGGAGACACAGCTCTCTATTTAGCCCATTCCGGAAGTTCCTGATGCTGAATGAATGCAACTACCAAGAGAACTGCTGGGTTTCTTTTCTGGCTAATCATGAAGTGGTCGGCATGGTACTCCATCCCTTCATGAGCTTCCCATCTTTCCTTGCTTCATTTCCAGTTTCCTTCTCTCTCACTACCCTGGGTTCGCAACGCACCTCCCAAATAAAGTATTAACATTTTAATCCTTGCCTCAGGTTCTGTTTCCTAGAGAACCCAGGTCAGTACAACACGTTAAACAGATTAAACTTGAAAATCCAATCATCTGAACACATGAAGAAAAAACTGATAGTGTACAAAATAATCTAAAAACCTCATTAAATGAGTAAAAGTTTCTTTTTAACATGATAAAGTATACATCTGAAAAACCTATAATAAATATAGTTCTCATTGAGGAACTAGAAACACTACCTTTAAAATCTGTTATAAGGCATGGAGGCAGAATCAGGCAGGGACTGAGCAGCAAATGTGACAATATATTGGGGTAGTCGATAATAGTTTACTAATGTGGTTATTTACAAAGCTGTGGTGAGGGTTAAGGGAAACTAACAAGGATGCTGCTGCACCCCCAAGGCTAGCAACAGAGAAGAACATACTTATTACCTTGGGCTGAAGGAGCAATTTACCAGATCTAGAGAGATTGTGGTCTGTAAGTCATGAGCAATGGCCTTTAATAGAGGGGATACAGTCAATCCTCAGTGACCCAGTAGATTTGTGGGTGTGTTGGCAAAATCTTTGAAGTTCTTTCTAGTATACCTATAGTGGGTTGACCAGTGTCACCCCAAAGTTCATGTCTACCTAGAACCTCAGAATTTGTCTTTATTTGGAAATAGGGTCTCTGCAGATGTAATTAAAGTAAGGATCACAACAAGATCATACTGGATTAAGTTATGCCATAAATTCAGATACAGGACAGGACACACAGACACACAGGGAAGAAGTCCATGAGAAGATAGAGGCAGAGATTGGAGTTATACTCACAAGCCAAGGAACGCCAGCAGTCACCAGAAGCTGGAAGAGGCAAGGAAGGATTCTCCCCTAGAGATTTTGAAGGAGTATGGTCTTACAGACACCTTAACTTCAGACTTCTAGCCTTCAGAACTGTGAGAGAATAAGTTTTTGTTGTTGTAAGCTATGATGTTTGTGGTAATTTGTTACAGGAGCCCTAGGAAACCAACATATACCAAATTTAGAGAGAAACCATTTTTCCCCCTTTTTTATTGACTGGGGAGTAGTAGGAAAGAAATGCGAACATAAACAATGGAGTTGACTCTACAGTGAAATTATAGCTTATACAACTGTATCTTTAACTGGGTGAAATCATCCAAGCCCCTTGTCACATTTTCCCTTACAAAACTAGACACACACACACATACACACACCTCACTAACTGATGTAAACACTGGGATAGTTAAAGAAGACTTTGACCCAGTTATCTAATAAGAATTGCACAATGCTTAATGTCTACCCCTGGCCAATATCTCACACTAAGAAAATGAGGATAGAATACAAAATACCCAGTCCTCAAAGAGTTCCTTGATGCAAGGTGGTGGCATTGGTGGTTGTGATAATGGTCATAGGTCTCAGATTCAATAGACAAAAATTGAGAATCCATCACACACATACTATGTCAATTTGACTATTACTGAGAAAAATAAAGAATTGATACAGTAAATATACATACCATAGTCCAAGAAGGAGTGGGGGTTCAGGAATAGCATACAAATGACTAAGAAACTAAAGTCCAACCTAGAATAAAACAGTTCAAAGAAAAGAAAGCCTTCACTTATATTAGGTCCATATCTACAGAAAGTAATACCCAAAACATGTACACAAAGAATTAAGTACACAAAAATAAGATAAATGAAAGAATAAGATGAATATGGGATTGCAGGTATAAGGGAGCAAAATATGCATGAAAATTCCTAGAGAGAATAACAATATAGAACTAGCTAAACACAAAAGAGATACTACTGAAAGCCAATTATCATTTTTTAAAAAAAAACCTACAGCTTTCCTCCTGTGTGCCTCCTTTATGATTCACACAGGAAAGCTCACTTCTGACACTTCTGGTTACCAAATGTGTGGGGGTTTTTTCCCTCACCAAAGCAATTCTGTGACACAAGCTGGGTATCCTATAATCTAAATTCTGACACTATGCACCTGGTGATAGTGTCAGATCCCACAGGTTAACGATTCACTCAGTCCCATGAGACTGCCCGCTACTTCAGAGGCCAATCTACAATAGTAGGTCCCTAAGTCCACAACTTCTGTCTGATTTGCCTATAAATTGGAGGTTCCCATAACCCCTCCCCCTTGGATTCGATTATTTGCTGGAGTAGCAAACAGAACTCATGGAAAAACTTATGTTTAACAGTTCATTAAAGGATATGATCAAGAATACAGATGAATAGCTAGATGAAGAGATACACAGGGAGAGGTCTGGGAGGGCCCTAAGTGCAGGAGCTCTGTCCCCATAGAGTTTGGATGCATCACCCTACTGGTATGTGGATGTGGTCACCCATATGGAAGCTCTCTGAACCCCATATTATTGGGATTTTTATGAAGGCTTCATTGCGTAGCCTAAAGTAGTTAATCATGATCAATGATTAACTCCATTTTCAGCCTTTGTCTCCTCTTTTAGTGAATTGGGGTCAGGGCTGAAAATTCCAAGCTTCTAGTCATGACCGTCTTTCTGGTGACCAGTCCCCACCCAGGAGCCATCTAAGAGTCCACACAGAGTCACCTTAATAGAACAAAAGATGTTCCTAGTACTCTTATCAATTAGGAATTTGCAGAGGTTTCAGAAGCTCTGTGTCAGAAAAGAGGTCAAAACAAGTATTAGAACAAGAGAAACTAAAAGGAGTTCTAAGAGGGAAGTGTATAGCAATACAATGCTACCTCAAGAAACAAGAAAAATCTCAAATAAACAACCTAACCTTACACATAAAGCAACTAGAGAAAGAAGGTCAAACAAAGCCCAAAGTTAGTAGAAAGAAAGAAACCATAAAGATCAGAGCAGAAATAAGTGAAATAAAAATGAAGAAAACAATATCAAAGATCAATGAAACTGAAAGCTGGTTCTATGAGAAGATAAATGAAACTGATAAACACTTACCTAGACTCATCAAGAAAAAAAGGGAGAGGGCTCAAAACAATAGAATCAGAAATGCAAAAGGAGAAGTAACAACTGACACTGCAGAAATACAAAGGAGCATAGGAGACTACTACAAGCAACTATAGGCCAATAAAATGGACAACCTGGAAGAAATGCACAAATTCTTAGAAAGGTATAACATTCCAAGACTGAACCAGGAAGAAGTAGAAAATATGAACAGATCAATCACAAGTAATGAAATTGAAACTGTGACTAAGAATCTTCCAACAAACAAAAGTCCAGGACAGATGGCTTCACAGGTGAATTCTAACAAACATTTAGAGAAGACCTAACACCTATCCTTCACAAACTCTTCCAAAAAATAACAGAGGGAGGAATACTCCCAAGCTCATTCTACGAGGCCACTATCACCATGATACCAAAACCAGATAAAGATATCACAAAAAAAGAAAATTACAGACCAATATCATTGATGAACATAGATGCAAAAATCCTCAACAAAACACTATCAAACAGAATCCAAAAACACATTAAAAGGATCATACACCATGATAAAGTGGGATTTATCCCAGGGACACAAGGATTCTTCAATATATGCAAATCAATCAATGTGATACACCACATTAACAAATTGAAGAAGAAAAACCATATGATCATCTCAAGAGATGCAGAACAAGCTTTTGACAAACTTCAATACCAATTTATGATAAAAATTCTCTAAAACATGGACAAAAGGGACCTTACCTCAACATAATAAAGGCCATATACAATAAACCCGTATCAAACATCATTCTCAATGGTGAAAAACTGAAAGCATTTCCTCTTAGATCAGGAACAAGACAAGGATGCCCACTCTCACCACTATTATTCAACATAGTTTTGGAAGTCCTAGCCATGGCAATCAGAGAAGAAAAAGAAATTCAAATTGGAAAAGAAGTAAAACTGTCACTGTTTGAGCATGGCATGATACTATACATAGAAAATTCTAAAGATGTCACCAGAACACTACTAGACCTCATCAATGAATTGGGTAAAATTGCAGGATACAAAATTAATACACAGAAATTTCTTGCATTCCTATACACGAACAACAACAGATCAGAAAGAGAGATTAAGGAAATAATCCCATTTACCACTGCAACAAAAAGAATAAAATACCTAGGGATAAACCTACCTAAAGAGTTCAAAAGACCTGCACTCAGAAAACTATAAAACTCTGATGAAAGAAATCAAAGATGACACAAACAGATGGAGAAATATACCATGATTTTGGATTGGAAGAATCAATATTGTGAAAATGACTATACTACCCAAAGCAATCTACAGATTCAATGCAACCCCTATCAAATTACCAAGGGCATTTTTCACAGAATTAGGACAAAAAATTGTACAATTTGTATGGAAACACAAAAGACCCCGAATAGCCAAAGCAATCTTGAGAAAGAAAAACAGAGTTGAAGGAATCAGGCTCCTTGACTTCAGACTATACTACAAAGCTATAGTAATCAAGACAGTATGGTACTGGCACAAAAACAGAAATATAGATCAATGGAACAGGATAGAAAGCCCAGAGGTAAAACCACACACCTATGGTCACCTAATCTTTGAGAAAGGAAGCAAGAATATACAGTGGAGAAAAGACAATCTCTTCAATAAATGGTGCTAGGAAAACTGGATGGCTGCATGTAAGAGAATGAAATTAGAACACTCCCTAACACCATACACAAAAAAATACTCAAAATGGATTAAAGACCTAAATGTAAGGCCGGACACTATAAAGCTATTAGAGGAAAACATAGGAAGAACACTCTTTGACATAAATCACAGCAATATCTTTTTTGACCCACCTTCTAGAGTAATGAAAACAAAAATAAACAAATGGGGGACTTCCCTGGTGGCACAGTGGTTAAGAATCCACCTGCCAATTCAGGGGACATGGGTTCAAGCTCTGGTGTGGGAAGATCCCACATGCCATGGAGCAACTAAGGCCGTGTGCCACAATTACTGAGCCTGTGTTCTAGAGCCCGTGAGCCACAACTACTGAGCCCACATGCCACAACTACTGAAGACCGCACACCTAGAGCCCATGCTGTGCAACAATAGAAGCCACCGCAATGAGAAGCCCACGCACTGCATCGAAGAGTAGCCCCCGCTCGCCACAACTAGAGAAAGCCCACGCATAGCAAGGAAGACCCAACACAGCCAAAAATAAAAATAAATAAATAAAATTTAAAAAATAAGTGGAAGCTAAATTTTTTTAAATAAATAAATAAATCAAATAAACAAATGGGACCTAATAAAACTTAAAAGTTTCTGCACAGCAAAGGAAACCATAAACAAGACAAAAAGACAACCCTCAGAATGGGAGAAAATATTTGCAAACAAAGCAGCTGACAAGGGATTAATCTCCAAAATATACAAAGAGCTCATGCAGCTCAATATCAAAAAAATAAACAACCCAGTCAAAAAATGGGCAGAAGACCTAAATAGACATTTCTCCAAAGAAGACATACAGATGGTCAACAAACACATGAAAAGATATTCAACATCACTAATCATTAGAGAAATGAAAATCAAAACTACAATGAGATATCGCCTCACACCAGTCAGAATGGCCATCATCAAAAAATCTACAAACAATAAATGCTGGAGAGGGTGTGGAGAAAACGAAACTCTCTTGCGTTGTTGGTGGGAATGTAAATTGATACTGCTGCTATGGAGAAGAAAGTAACACAACATTGTAAAGCAATTATACTCCAAAAAAAAAAAAAAAGAAAAGAAAGAATAAGAGATACTCCAGGTATTCCTATTACTTACAAGGAAATTACAAGGATTTTAGGAGCTCTGTGCCAGGAACTGGGGTCAGAGTCCAATATATATATATATATATTTTCCTATTATTTCACACCATAGTACAGAAAGATTTGATATATCCTGATAAATCAGATGAAAAAACAAGAAAAATTTCTCTGAAATGAAGACAAAGTTGAATTGTTGATTAAAAGATAGTCCAGTGTTCCAGGAAAAGTTGATACAGAACACTCAGGACCAAGACATCCTAATTAAGTTGCTGCATGTCAAATAAAAGTGGAGGGGAGAGAAACGCTTACTTTTTTGCCTAAACCAATCAAGCAACAAAGAGGTAGGGGTAGAGAAAAGGAAAAAAGGAGGATTCTGAGTTCTCTACAGAAGACGACAGAAAATATGGATTCTATGATGGGTTTTTTTTTGTTTGTTATTTTTTGCGGTACGCGGGCCTCTCACTGCTGTGGCCTCTCCCATTGCGGAGTACAGGCTCCGGACGCGCAGGCTCAGCGGCCATGGCTCACGGCCCCAGGCGCTCCGCGGCATGTGGGATCTTCCCGGACCGGGGCACTAACCCGTGTCCCCTGCATCGGCAGGCGGACTCTCAACCACTGCGCCACCAGGGAAGCCCCATAATGTTTTATTTCCTATTAGTTGGTGCTGTTTTCCTGGCAGTCTGGAAGGAAATGGAGCATCAGAAGGAAAAGCAGAGGAAAGGAACACCTTCTCTCCTCTTCCTACCTCCTCTCCCTTCAACTGCAGGAAGGCACTACTGCATAATCTCTTCTGAGTTAGGCCCCCAGGAGCAGAACTAGGTAAAGGCACTTTCCTCAAGGAGCAGCCACTTTCTGCCTGAGAAAATCCCTTGCAGAAAGGAAACACTAAGGAAGTGGCCACAGCTGAATTGGGGAAAAGAAAAAAACTGAAAAGCGAATTCAAAAAACTCTATTACTTGACTTGAACAGAACTGAATGTCTTAAACTGTCTGAACCAAAAAGTCCTCAGCTGTAACCTGAACAAATCGAGGTAAATTAGCAGGGCAGAAAAGTTGGGGGAGATGTTGTCAATAAAATAATGTCTGTGTCAACAAACTGTGAGCAAAATAAAGGGAGACAGGTGGACACCTGCCCAGTAAAATACTTACAGGTATTGTTTAATCCAGTGCTTACTATTTCAGACCTATTATATAGTGAAATAGAAAATAAAATGAGGTATTCTCTCTTTGAACCCAATTTCTATACCATAAGCAGGTCAGATTGTTAAATCTTCATATTAAAATCCATTTCCCAACTGGAAAAAGCAGATCTATGTAACTAGTAAGTATACGTTCTTGTATGAATTAGATGGTGAATATAAAGTGTTAACACAGAAATCAAATCTCAGATCCTTACTAACCTTATTTCCGAAACCCATAACATATCTCAATTTTCTTCTAAAATGAGAATACCATCCAAATACCTTGGCTCAGTTAAGTGGATTAATTTTGCTTTCCCTTTTATAATGTGCAAGCAACACCCAGACTGCTGAGCTCCTGCGCAGTGCTCAGCAAATATGTCACTCAGATTAAACCAACTTGGAAGCACAAGAGAAATGATGAGAGCAAGGTTAAGGTAGCAGGCAGACAGAAGTGGGAAGTAAAATATGCTGCTTGGTTCCAAGAAGACAGGAGGCAAGATGACCTTAAGGCTGAAGACAGAGGTAGAATTCTTACAAGGAGAGATTACAAGAATTTGTCAAACAGATGAAAACTACTGTGGGCCACTCTTAAAATATCCAAAGGGAAAGAGGAGCAACACAGTCTCTCAAATTAGCCTAAGGAAGAAAATAAGAATGTAAGAGACAAGGACACTGAAATAATTGGGGGCAGGGGAGAGAAATACAGCAACTTCAGATGGTGGGAGAAAAATATGGGGAGAGAATTTTGAGTTGAATAGGAGGTACATCAAGAGAAAGGACTGGAAGAAGATAGCTGTAGAAGAAAGCAAAATGCCCCCAAAAACAACAGATGTGTTTGGAATCTTCAGAAAAGAAAAGAAAAGTGGGAAAATAGAGCAAGGGTATCCTTGGAATTCAGTCATTTATTTCTGCTGTCACGTCTCTGGGATCCACAGGCCAGACAAACGAATGGTAAAAAAACCCTTCAAAGATAACTTGCAGAACTATGTAAGTGGATGCAACACTAAAAACACAGGAATGTACAAAAATTAGAAATGTAATTTATGGAGCAGACTTAGGATATAAAGTTGGTTTGAACGTAAAGTAAAAAGCTAAATTCAGTGGGGAAAATTGGTTTGGAGGACCTCGGTCTCTTCGCTCTCAAATGGTAAAAAGGCAAATTCCAAGACCAGAAGGCATAAATTAGAAGAGATATCTGTGGATGTATAACTTCCTCTTTCCTTTTCAATGGGCAAGAAAATGTTTTTCATTTAATGCTATGAAATATTTCAGTGCTGTTAGAAGCCTAAATATTTGATATCATTAGTCATTTTTGATTACTCTCAGTCCCATGATTAAAGTACATTTAGATAAATGTGATAGGTTTCTTAAAGTGTTTGAGAACTTATAATTCTGTTGCAAGCAATATCAAAAACAACAACAAAATGCTGGAACAAACTGGCTTAGAAAACAAAAGAAATTTTCTGAAAAACATAACTGAAAATTTTGGGAGCCTCAGACCAGTTTGATCCAGGAATCATGTTACCAGGTCCCGTGTCTCTCCTTTGCTTTCTCTGGGTTTCTCCACTTGCAAATCCGGCTTTCCTCATGGTAATAATACAGGAGTATCATGCAGGAGTATCATGTCCCGGGCCTGACATCCACACATCTCCAATTCCCAATGAAAATAAAAGGATTTTCAGCCGGCACTTCTTGTTGAGAAGTTTCCGAGAAGCCTGAGCCAACAACTTTTTGCATGTCATTGGCTCACCTGGGTTACATTCTCATCCCACCTATCAGGCTGGCCACCCTAACTGGTTTCTCCTGGGGGCACTATTTTAATAAATCATTTGCACCTAAATCTTTAGCTAAGGTGCTGCTTGTAGTAGACTCTTCCCTAAGACACAAATGAATGCACTGAAACCCCTGGCAGGTTATCCTTGAAAACCCTGAGTTGTTCTTTTTCATCTACACGTCTGCAAAAGCTGGCATTTCACTCTGTGAAGACACTCATCTCACATTCTCCCTTTCCCAGGTTCTGTGCTGCTCCTCCTCTGACCCAGCCTCCTACTTCTCCTGCCCCTCTCAAATCTCTCCCTTGTGCCCTCTGAAAACATCATTTCACAGTAAACTGCCCTTAACCTATAACCTGTTTAGATTTCTGCTGTTTTCCAGCCTCAGTTGAAACCTGATTCATTCCCAAAGGTGCCATTTCCCTTTCTTTTCTTTTTCCTTAAGAAAGGATGTCTCATTTTTCTACCTTCTCTCACACTGGAATCTGCAGATGAAGCTGGCATCCTCCTTGTACAAGGAGGTCTTTCCAAACCATCATTTCTGTACCTTCAGTGCCTCTGGATTTCACTGGGAGAATCAAAATTTCCTCTGAAGTGACCCTTGTTCCTACACAGGAGGGCCCCTAGGGAGTGTTAACTGTATTAAGCTGGATGGGGCATATATGGTTGGGTATAGTATTCTTTGTATCTTTCATAGGTATAAAGTGTTTTTTAACAAATACCTTGTGACTTGGGTTATCCATCTTGGCTTTCCTATGCCCGTCCCTCATGTGTTAGCTACTAAATCCTGATCAGTTCCCATAGATTTTGAAAACTAGCACCAAATCTCAGTCCCCCTCTCCAAAATTATCCATTGTGGGCAATTTTTTTTTTTTTTTTTTTTTTTTTGCGGTATGCGGGCCTCTCACTGTTGTGGCCTCTCCCGTTGCGGAGCATAGGCTCCGGACGCACAGGCTCAGCGGCCATGGCTCACGGGCCCAGCCGCTCCGCAGCATGTGGGATTTTCCCGGACCGGGGCACGAACCCGTGTCCCCTGCATCGGCAGGCAGACTCTCAACCACTGCGCCACCAGGGAAGCCCCTGTGGGCAATTTTTAAAAAAATTTTATTAGAGTATAATTGATTTACAATGCTGTGTTAGTTTCAAGTGTACAGCAAAGTGAATCTGTTACACAAAAATACATATATCCACTCTTTTTTTAGATTCTTTTCCCATATAGGCCATTGAGTAGAGTTCCCTGTGCTATACAGTAGGTCCTTATTAGTTATGTTTTATATATAGTAGTGTGTATGTGTCAATCCCAATCTTTCAATTTATCCCTCCTCCCTCTTACCCCCTGGTAACCATAAGTTTATTTTCTACATCTGTAACTCTATTTCGGTTTTGTAGATAAGTTCATTTGTAGCCTTTTTTTTAGATTCCATTGTGGGTAATTTTGATGCCCATGTAATAACAAATCCGAAACTCCATGAGGAAAATGTCAGGAACTCCAAAACTAATCACTTCTCCACTCACCCTGCCATTTCCATAGATGGATTCCTGCCCTTATCACCCAGAACTGTTCCACCCATGAAATCTCAAACTCAGAGCATCCTACCCTGACACAAAGCCCTATCATGCTGATACTCACTTCCTTTCTCCCCTCCCACTACCAACAATCTTAAGATTTCCAAGCCCTGACTCCATCAGTTGCTCCCATTTTCACTTAGGCTATTCTATACTTCCTGGATCTTTTTACAAAAACGATTTAACATTTTGAGCTTTTTTGAAAAGAGTAAACAGGTTTCTTTTCCTTGTTGCCAAGTTGATCTTGATAACTATAAAGCTGATAGTTTAGTTTACATGTAATTAGATTACAAATATAATTTGTCAGTTTGTCAATTTTTTTTTTTTTACCACTCTTCTGTTTTAGGCAATCTAAAAGATACAACACACACCAATCAATAACAATGGCTCACTATGGCAATGATTCTCAATCTGGGGAGGGAGGTCCTTCCATCCAGATTGTTGAAAAACAAAACACACACAAAACCACTTCACTTTATTTTTATTTTTTTTACTTTTAGAATTTTATTTATTTTTTTATACAGCAGGTTCTTATTAGTTATTCACTTTATACATATTAGTGTATATTTGTCAATCCCAATCTCCCAATTCATCACAATACCACCTGCCCCCTGCCACTTTCCCCCCTTGGTGTCCATATGTTTGTTCTCTACATCTGTGTGTCTATTTCTGCCCTGCAAACTGGTTCATCTGTAGCGGAGTGATATTTAACAATTGATGTGGTTACTTTAGAAGACACTTAGATTCTCACAATGAGACTAGTCAGGTGAACAGGAAAAACACTAGGTACAACACTCCTAGATTTCAAAAAGGCTTTGGGTTTTCTCTTCCCCCCTAAAGACAAAAATGTGGTAGAAAGGCCCCCTATTGGTAATTATCACTTAATATAACCAAAGATGAAAGGAGTGGTAAACCAACATCCCTAAAGAATTTATCCTACAATTAACTTTAGTGTTTATTATTTTAAATTCTATGAGAAGATTAAAAAGAAATTCTTTTCAGTTGAGAACATTAAGTGCATAGCCTCTTAAAGAAGTGGAAGAAGGGAAGCTCTCCACACCCCTTCCATATATTTGCCTACTCTCTCCCATGTACATTTAGAATTGGAGACTAATCCAGTTACCACTGGCATTTGAACAACACTTGAGCCACTGAAGCAATTTGGTTCCTGTGGATATCATCTGGACAGTTCTTCCTCCAAGAAATGCTAGGATGTTTTTGTTTTAATGGGCTACACAATCCTGAGGCCAAAGAGAGAAGGTTGGTCTCATTTCCAGAATTAGCATTCTCCAAACACACAACATGTCCCTGGCTTAAAAAACAGTTTGAGGAGCCACTATCATTTAGTTGTTAAAGTGGAAGTACTCCTCTGAGGCTGGAAAACTAGTAAAAAGTCATGCTGATTTTCTAGGGCCCCAAAGATCTACATACTGAGGGTGGACCCACCATTTCTAGGGAAACTGAGGAAGGCTGAAGGAAACTATTGAGTGAGACCAGGGTTCCTTCTGGTTAATCCTGAAGCAATTCCTCAGAAAGATTTCTGTGTTCATAAGAAAAGAAATAAGAATTGTCAGAACTCCCTGAAAGAGAGGAAGCTCTTGACAACTTCTTTTAAGTGATTCTGTAGGAGCCGTTTATGTGTCTCCTCCCTTCAACAGCACCACAAGCCCTGGTCAGAAGGCACATGGTGAAGAGATGATGTCCCTGTGTACTATACACTGGGCATCTTCAGAGGCACAGGTTTCAGAGTCATAATTCTTATCTACGCCTCCAGCTGAACTTCCATTTTTCTTTTTCACCAGGCCCCCCAATCTAGTAAAGTAGGTAATATTTTACATGCTCTCCATGCACCACATGCCAGGTCATAGCTGTTCTCCACAGAGACTGATTTTAAGTTGGCTAGGGAGTAGAAGTATGTTTTTGATAGCTGTCCTCTAATCTGAAGAGATTAGGTTTAAAAAAAGTTAGATTAAAGCAAGTTCAAAGGAACAAGTAATTCTGAATCTAAAACAATATTGTCAACTCGGACTGGGGAGGAAGATGGAGGTTGAGATATTTTATGATACTGACCAAAGAGTAAAACAGTAAAAGGAGAAATAAGATTCTAAGTAGGCAGAATTGGAAAATATGATTATAATAAACTCATCAATTACAAATCATTTTCTCTTTTCAAGAAAATCTACAGTCGAGTAAGGGAGACTTCCCCTTCTTAGAAACCCCTTTCTCTTCTCTAGATGGCAGGGTAATGGAGGATAAACTATAGAAAAGAAAAAATTTTCAATTAGAACATCTATATAGAGCCTTAAAAAGATGAGGAGTTAAGGGAGCCTTCTCGATGGAGATAAATCTTTGAAAAGATGTTAAAGGGCTGGATAATTAGTTATGAGCTATAGTAGTCCCCATTTAAGTCCCTATTTGCTCTCCATTTAAAATGAGAATGTGGAGGTTCAGAGAGTAAGTAAACTGCTCAAAGTCACAAAGATATTCAAGCAGTGGACCCGAGTCCTATTCCAAAGCCATCCTCCTTCTGCTCTGTGCTGTGTGCATCATCAAGAGGCTGAGAAGCTGATTATCTTTGTGGCGTGTCCAGATGTGACCATTTCAGCTACACATCTTTGGGGAGATGTGGTTTCAAGATGCTCTTGCCTTCCAGGTGGGCACTCAGACTCAGATATATAAAGTAAATAAAGTCAACTAGAAAAAAATTGACCTTACAGAGCTCTCTTATTTTTTTGCTGGCCAGGAAGATGGATTAAGCAATAAGAAAGACCTCTTTCCCCCAGTTACATGAGAAGCTCTTCTGTGGTTCGCTTTGTAATTAATAGAAGTCACTCAGTAAGTGTTGGTGATGTGACAGGAAACTTGCTAAATATGTTATAAACATTCCTTTACTTGATCCTAGCAATAACTCTATAAAATACATACTAATATGACCATTTTATAGATGAGTACATTGTGGGGCAAGGAACTGAATAATTTATTACAAATTCATAACAAATGTCAAGGCCTAAATATAAAACACTTGCTATTAACCTCATACCACATGTCATGGAGGACAGAAAAGATGGCCCAGATATATGATTTGACTAGTCTATTCTCCTCAAATAGCCAAAAGAATCATGTTGCCTATAACACACACTCCTCAAACTAAAATTTAAGATACCATAATCTAGTCCCTGACTATCTTTCTGAAGTTTCCCCCTTTATCCCTAGTCTTCATACACCCCAGGATTCTGGTCATAGTCACTTACCAGTCTCTTGACTGTGCCCTGTGCTCAATCCAAGTTGACCCAAACTGGGATTCCCTTTATGACAACACCCGCTTGTCAAAGCCCCTTCCATCTTTCAAAGTCACGTATAAACCCCATGTCTTCCATGAAGCTTCCTGGGATCCTCCTCCAAATTACTCTCCTTTATACTTCATAGCAATGTCATCACTTCCATTGTAGCATTTATCATGCTTGGCCTCTTAGAAGTTATTAGATTAAGCCCATGGCTTACTGAGACTCATTTTTTCTTTACACACACACACACACACACACAAACACATACTCATATGTGCACACACATGACACCCCTGGTAAGTATGATAGGGAACCTCTAAGAGAGCCTCAGTGATCTGCCTCCTAGAATTCACACCCTTATGTAATTCCCTCCCCCTTGAATCTTAGCTGGATTTGGGACTCACTTCTGACCACTAGAATACAGCAGAAGTGATGAGATATCACTTCCATGATTAGGTTACAAAAAGATTGATTTCCATCTTGGGCCCTTTCTTGCTCTCTTGTTCTGAGTGAGCCACTCCATGCTGTAAGCTGTCCTGTGGAGAAGTCCACATGGCATGGAATTGTGAGAGGCCTCATACCCATAGCCAGCATGGAACTAAGACCCTCAAGTCCAACAACCCACAAGGAACTGAATCTTTCTCACAACCATGAGAATGAGCTTCAATGTAGATCCTGCTCTTACCAAGCCTTCAGATGAAACTGCAGCCCTTGTTGATACACTGACTGCAACCTCTTGAGAGGCTTTGGGCCTGAGGCACTCAGATTCCTGACATATAGAAACTGTGAGCTAAGTGCTTGTTGTTTTAAGGTACTACATTTTGGGTTAATTTGCTGCACAGCAATAGATAACTAATACGGTAAGTATGCAGTGTCTCTGAATTATATTATAGGATACACAGCTGTAATGAAAAATATATTTATACTCAAAGAAGTACAGAACTTTACTCATGCCAAAGCTATAATGAAAAAGTTATGAAAATATTGGTTTATAGTTCAAAATGATGGAGCTATCTTTTTTGCTGGGAAGGTATAAACAGTGGGGAGTTCTAGAAGATTCATTTCTGAACTTCCACTATCAAACACTATTCATGAAAAATGGGGCAGAAGATGTGGTTGCAAACAGTGAAAGCTTCTGCTCTGCAAAAGCTCTATAGGCTCAGATACTAGAATCCTTGCTTGACAAGATCTGAGGCTAACAATCAAACTACTACCTCACACAGCACACATGTCACCTATCTTTAAATCAAGCACAACATAACTCCACTCTCCTGAAAAGAGGAAGAACAAAATGGGTTGTTTATTGGAGAGACTTATAGTAAGGTAATCGTGCTATTTACACACACACACAAAATTCATCCAGTACAGATAGACATTTGCTACAGACTTTAGAAAAGACTAACTTCTAAACATTTCTAAGGATTTAGCTATGATTCCGTGGTAAAAGTCCCTAAAATGAAAAATGACACAGTGGATGAGTCTCTCAAATTCAGTACAAATAACAGTATCACAAATCATCTTTCCTCCCCCTGCCCACCCCCCGCCTCCCACCCACAAAAAGGCACAGAAAAGCCAAAGAAAACTTTGGGACTGAAAAGGTTTCTCTAAACTCAGATTTTAAAAAGAGAATAACCAAAGTTAGAAAGGTATTATCAAGGATAAATTTTAAATTAGGATAGTCACAGGCTAGAATTAAAATTTCAGAAAAAGGAGATCTGTTCAACATGGCGGAGTAGAAGGATGTGCTCTCACTCCCTCTTGTGAGAGCGCCAGAATCACAACAAACTGCTGAACAATCATCAACAGGAAGACACTGGAACTCGCCAAAAAAGATACCCCACATCCAAAGACAAAGGAGAAGCCACAATGAGACGGTACGAGGGGCGCAATCAGGATAAAATCAAATCCTGTAACTGCTGGGTGGGTGACTCACAAACTGGAGAACACTTATACCACAGAAGTACACCCACTGGAGTGAAGGTTCTGAGCCCCACGTCAGGCTTCCAGACCTGGGCGTCTGGCAATGAGAGGAGGAATTCCTAGAGAATCAGACTTTGAAGGCTAGCAGATTTGATTACAGGACCTCGACAGGACTGTGGGAAACAGAGACCCCACTCTTGGAGGGCACACACAAAGTAGTGTGCTCATCATGACACAGGGGAACGAGCAGTGACCCCATAGGAGACTGAACCAGACCTACCTGCTAGTGTTGGAGGGTCTCCTGCAGAGGCAAGGGGTGGGTGTGTCCCACTGTGAGGACAAGGACACTGGCAGCAGAAGTTCTGGGAAGGACTCCTTGGCGTGAGCCCTCCCAGAGTCTGCCATTAGCCCCACCAAAGAGCCCAGGTAGGCTCCAGTGTTGGGTCGCCTTAGGCCAAACCACCAACAAGGAGGGAACGCAGTACCACCCATCAGCAGACAAGCGGATTAAAGTTTTACTGAGCTCTGCCAACTGGAGCAACAGCCAGCTCTACCCACCACCAGTCCCTCCCATCAGGAAACTTGCACAACCCTCTCAGATAGCCTAATCCACAGCAGAAGACAGCAGAAGCAAGAAGAACTACAATCCTGCCGCCTGTGGAACAAAAACCACATTCACAGAAAGATAGACAAGATGAAAAGGGAGAGGGCTATGTACCAGATGAAACCCCAGCAAAACAGGTAAATGAAATGGAGATAGGCAACCTTCCAGAAAAAGAATTCAGAATAATGATAGTGAAGATGATCCAGGGCCTCAGAAAAAGAATGGAGGCAAAGATTGAGAAGATGCAAGAAATGTTTAACAAAGACCTAGAAGAATTAAAGAACAAACAAACAGAGATGAACAATACAATAACCAAAATGAAAAATACACTAGAAGGAATCAATAGCAGAATAACTGAGGCAGAAGAACGGATAAGTGACCTGGAAGAAAGATTGGTGGAATTCACTGCTGTGGAACAGAATAAAGATAAAAGAATGAAAAGAAATGAACAGAGTCTAAGAGACCTCTGGGAAAACATTAAATGAAACAACATTCACATTATAAGGGTCCCAGAAGGAGAAGAGAGAGAGACAGGACACAAGAAAATATTTGAAGAGATTAGAGTCAAAAACTTCCCTAATATGGGAAAGGAAATAGCCACCCAAGTCCAGGAAGTGCAGAGAGTCCCATACAGGATAAACCCAAGGAGAAACATGCCAAGACACATAGTAATCAAATTGGTAAAAAATAAAGAGAAAGAAAAATTATTGAAAGCAGCAAGGGAAAAATGACAAATAACATACAAGGGAACTCCCATAAGGTTAACAACTGGTTCCTCAGCAGAAACTCTACAAGCCAGAAGGGAGTGTCATGATATATTTAAAGTGATGAAAGGGAAGAACCTACAACCAAGATTATTCTACCCAGCAAGGATCTCATTCAGATTCGATGGGGAAATCAAAAGCTTTACAGACAAGCAAAAGTTAAGAGAATTCAGAACCACCAAACCAGCTCTACAACAAATGCTAAAGGAGCTTCTCTAAGTGGGAAACACAAGAGAAGAAAAGGACCTACAAAAACAAACCCAAAACAATTAAGAAAATGGTAATAGGAACATACATATCGATAATCACCTTAAACGTGAATGGATTAAATATTCAAACCAAAAGACACAAGCTCACTGAATGGATACAAAAAACAAGACCCATATATATGCTGTCTACAAGAGACCCACTTCAGACCTAGGGACACATACAGACTAAAAGTGAGGGGATGGAAAAAGATATTCCATGCAAATGGAAATCAAAAGAAAGCTGGAGTAGCAATACTCATATTAGATAAAATAGACTTTATAATAAAGAATGTTACAAGAGACAAGGAAGGACACTACATAATGATCAAGGGATCAATCCAAGAAGGAGATAAAACAATTATAAATATATATGCACCCAACATAGGAGCACCTCAATACATAAGACAACTGCTAACAGCTATAAAAGAGGAAATCGAAAGTAAAACAATAATAGTGGGGGACTTTAAAACCTCACTTACATCAATGGACAGATCATCCATACAGAAAATTAATAAGGAAACACAAGCTTTAAATGACACAATAGACCGGATAGATTTAATTTATATTTATAGGACATTCCATCCAAAAACAGCAGATTACACTTTCTTCTCAAGTGCGCACGGAACATTCTCCAGGACTGATTACATCTTGGGTCACAAATCAAGCCTCAGTAAATTTAAGAAAATTGAAATCATATCAAGCATCTTTTCTGACCACAATGCTATGAGATTAGAAATAAATTACAGGGAAAAAAACATAAAAAACACAAACACATGGAGGCTAAACATTACTAAATAACCAAGAGATCACTGAAGAAATCAAAGAGAAAATCAAAAAATACCTAGAAACAAATGACAATGAAAACATGACGATCCAAAACCTTTGGGATGCAACAAAAGCAGTTCTAAGAGGGAAGTTTATAGCAATACAATCCTACCTCAAGAAAGAACAAAGATCAAATAAAAAATCTAACTTTACACATAAAAGAACTAGAGAAAGAAGAATAAACAAAACCCAAAGTTAGAAGAAGGAAAGAAATCATAAATATCAGAAATAAATGAAATAGAAACAAAGAAAGCAACAGCAAAGATCAATAAAACTAAACGCTGGTTCTTTGAGAAGATAAACAAAATTGATAAACCATTAACCAGACTGATTAAGAAAATGAGGGAGAGGACTCAAATCATTAAAATTAGAAACGAAAAAGGAGAAGTTACAACAGACACCGCAGAAATACAAAGCATCTTAAGAGACTACTACAAGCAACTCAATGCCAATAAAATGGACAAGCTGGAAGAAATGGACAAACTCTTAGAAAGGTATAAGCTTCCAAGACTGAACCAGGAAGAAATAGAAAATATGAACAGATGAATCACAAGTAATGAAATTGAAACTGTGATTAAAAATCTTCCAACAAACAAAAAGTTCAGGACCAGATGGCTTCACAGGTGAATTCTATCAAACATTTAGAGAAGAGCTAACCCCCCTCCTTCTCAAACTCTTCCAAAAATTTGGAGAGGAAGGAAGGAACACTCCCAAACTCATTCTATGAGGCCACCATCACCTTGATACCAAAACCAGACAAAGATACCACAAAAAAAGAAACTTACAGACCAATATCACTGATGAATATAGATGCAAAAACCCTTAACAAAATACTAGCAAACAGAATCCAACAACACATTAAAAGGATCATACACATGATCAAGTGGGATTTATCCCAGGGATGCAAGGATTCTTCAGTATAGGCAAATCAATCAATGTGATACACCATATTAACCAACTGAGGAATAAAAACCATACTGTCATCTCAATAGATGCAGAAAAAGCTCTTGACAAAATTCAACACCCATTTATGATAAAAACTCTCCACAAAGTGGGCATAGGGGGAACCTACCTCAACATAATAAAGGCCATATATGACACACCCACAGCTAACATCATACTCAATGTTGAAAAACTGAAAGCATTTCCTCTAAGATCAGGAACAAAACAAGGATGTCCACTCTCACCACTATTATTCAACATACTTTTGGAAGTCCTAGCCACGGCAATCAGAGAAGAGAAAGAAATAAAAGGAATACAAATTGGAAAACAAGAAGTAAAACTGTCACTGTTTGCAAATGACATGATACTATGCATAGAGAATCCTAAAGATGCCACCAGAAAACTACTAGAGCTAACCAATGAATTTGGTAAAGTTGTAGGATACAAAATTAATGCACAGAAATCTCTTGCATTCCCATACACTAATGATGAAAAATCTGAAAGAGAAATTAAGGAAACACTCCCATTTACCACTGCAACAAAAAGAATCAAATACCTAGGAATAAAACTACCTAAGGAAACAAAAGACCTGTATGCAGAAAACTATAAGACAGTGATGAAAGAAACGAAAGATGATAAAAACAGATGGAGAGATATACCATGTTCTTAGATTGGAAGAATCAGTACTGTGAAAATGACTCTACTACCCAAAGCAATCTACAGATTCAGTGCAATCCCTATCAAATTACCAAGGGCATTTTTTACAGAACTGGAACAAAAAAATCTTAAATTCTGTATGGAGACAGGAAAGATTCCAAATAGCCAATGCAATTTTGAGGGGAAAAAATGGAGCTGGAGGAACCAGACTCCCTGACTTTAGACTATACTACAAAGCTACAGTAATCAAGTACTGGCACAAAAACAGAAATATTGATCAATGGAACAGAATAGAAAGCCCAGAGATAAACCCACGCACCTATGCTCAACTAATCTATGACAAAGTAGGCAAGGATATACAATGGAGAAAAGACTGCCTCTTCAATAAGTGGTGCTGGGAGAACTGGACAGCTACGTGTAAAAGAATGAAATTAGAACACTCCCTAACACCATACACAAAAATAAACTCAAAATGGATTCGAGACCTGAATGTAAGACCAGACACTATAAAACTCTTAGAGGAAAACATAGGAAGAACACTCTTTGACAGAAATCACAGCAAGAACTTTTTGGACCCACCTCCTAGAGTAATGGAAATAAAAACAAAAATAAACAAATGGGACCTAATGAAACTTAAAAGTTTTTGCACAGCAAAGGAAACTACAAACAAGATGAAAAGACAACCCTCAGAATGGGAGAAAATATTTGCAAACGAATCAACAGACAAAGGATTAATCTCCAAAATATATAAGCAGGTCATGCAGCTCAATATTAAAAAAACAAACAACCCAATCCAAAAATGGGCAGAAGACCTAAGTAGACATTTCTCCAAAGAAGATATACAGATTGCCAAGAAGCTGATGAAAAGCTGCTCAACATCCCTAATTATTAGAGAAATTCAAATCAAAACTACAATGAGGTATCACCTCACACCAGTTAGAATGGGCATCATCAGAAAATCTACAAACAACAAATGCTGGAGAGGGTGTGGAGAAAAGGGAACCCTCTTGCACTGTTGGTGGGAATGTAAATTGATACAGCCACTATGGAGAACAGTATGGAGGTTCCTTAAAAAACTAAAAATAGAATTACCATATGACCCAACAATCCCACTACTGGCATATACCCAGAGAAAACCATAATTCAAAAACACACATGCACCCCAATGTTCACTGCAGCACTATTTACAATATCCAGGACATGGAAGCAACCTAAATGCCCATCGACAGATGAATGGATAAAGAAGATGTGGTATATACATACAATGGAATATTATTCAGCCATAAAAAGGAACAAAATTGGATCATTTGTAGAGATGTGGATCGATCTGGAGACTGTCATACAGAATAAAGCAAGTCAGAAAGAGAAAAACAAATATCATATATTAACGCATATATGTGGAACCTAGAAAAGTGGTACAGATGAACTGGTTTGCAGGGCAGAAATTGAGACACAGATGTGGAGAACAAACGTATGGACACCAAGGGGGGAAAACCGCGGGGCAGGGTGGGGATGGTGGTATGCTGAATTGGGCGATTGGGATCGACATGTATACACTGATGTATATAAAATGGATAACTAACAAGAACCTGCTGTATAAAAAAATAAATAAAATTCAAAATAAAATAAAATATCAGAAAAGACAAATTCCAGTTTGAGGTGAAGCTAATGAGAAGAGTTAAGTATGAGAAAGAACAAAACTTTGTACAGCCACATTTGGAGCTTATACTGGAGGAAGGATGGGCTCTACTGTTTAGCATGTGTTTAATAATTAAGAGATAGTAGAATTCTTATTTTGCTGGTATATTCCTCTTAAAGATGGTTCTTTAAACTAAAAGTAATAAAACAAAGAATGTCTAAAGGTGAACGGAAGGCCCAAGTAGAATGAGGATCTCCAATTCCTAGGCCCAGATGAAACAACACAAGATGTAGAAAGAGCTTGCCTTGCAGGCGTAATTATGGAGTCCTTATCAAATTCCAAAGGTTGATCCCACATGGTATCTTTAAACATAATGTACATTGTCGGTGTAAACTTAGCTGCTCATTTTCTTGAGGTACACAGACATCCCTGGATGAATTGGTTATGGAGTAGATTGATACCTATTCACTTTATATTTATATGACCCTACTGGTTGTTTAATGCTGTGTGTATTCTGACTGGGTGGTGTCCCCACTGACTGCCTAGTGCCCCTGCCTTAAGGGTTAATAAATTTTTTGAATATACCCTTGCTCATGGGTAAATATTAAATACATACTGTATAGATGAAAACGGAACCTAGCACTTAACCCTCTAGACATAATTATGGCAACTGATTATAGGATAGACCACAGTTTGTCACATTATGACTAGGTATCTGTGTCTGATAATAGCTGAGCAGAAGGGATATAAGCATAACGTAATTGATCTTACTGAGAAAGACCAATAAGGAATAAGACTTGGGACACAGATCCTGGATCTTATACTTGGCTCTGTGGCATTGGATAGAAATGGGGAAAACCTCTTAGGTGGTTTGGAAGATTAAACATGAATGTGTATAAAAGTACTTAGGACAATGCTTAGCATATAGTACATAAACAAAAAGTTTTAACTATTATAAAAGTCTTGGAACTCAGAAATGAGACCCCCTTACCCACAATTACCAAATGGAGTTTAGAAGATGCCAAAGGCTTTTTGCCTTATAATCAAAAAGGATAAAAGTACTGGGAATAAAAAATACACATATTTTTATTCTCTACAGGTCCCACAGGCAAATAAATGTATCTCAGAGGAAAAAAGTTAATAACCAGTAGCATCTTAGCTCTTAGGACTCTATTCCAATATACCCACCAGGAGATGATCTTCCCAGTAACTGACTAGGTATAGGGTGGTTTTTACAATGTGTTAGCATTTTACGAATTTGAAATTGACTCTAGGATTCTGCATGCTCTCTATTTATTAAGATATTGCTTTCAAACAGGCTTTTGTAATATACCCTAGCTATGTTTGTGTTTGTCATACCCCAAGACCACCAGCATTAGGTATTTTAAATACTTTGCTAATAAAAAGGGGCATCTTGGTTTTGTGTTGATTTGTATTTATAATGCTTTAAACAAATAAGACATCTTTGCTAAATATTTTAGCTTGATGCCTGTGTTTCTTAGAAACATAGCTTGAGGGGATTTGGGCAACTATATCAAAAGTTATTGTAAAAATTGCTTACAGGGCGGCTTCCCTGGTGGCGCAGTGGTTGAGAGTCCGCCTGCCGATGCAGGGGACGTGGGTTCGTGCCCTGGTCTGGGAAGATCCCACATGCCGTGGAGCGCCTGGGCCTGTGAGCCATGGCCGCTGAGCCTGCACGTCCAGTCTGTGCTCCGCAACGAGAGAGGCCACAGCAGTGAGAGGCCCGTGTATCGCAAAAAAAAAAAAAAAAAAATTGCTTACATAATTATAGGTAAATGATCATTAAGTGTTAAGGGTTTTAAAAAATATAGCACAGCTTTAAAAGAGGTATAATAAATTCTCTAGAGATCAGATGATTAGACGAAATGATTCAAAGAATATATAAATTAAGAAAGTCATTTTAAATATGGAAAAATCTTCTTAAAAATACCCAGTGCAGGGCTTCCCTGGTGGCGCAGTGGTTGAGAATCTGCCTGCTAATGCAGGGGACAAGGGTTCGAGCCCTGGTCTGGGAAGATCCCACATGCCGTGGAGCAACGAGGCCCGTGAGCCACAACTACTGGGCCTGCGTGTCTGGAGCCTGTCCTCCGCAACAAGAGAGGCCGCGATAGTGAGAGGCCCGCGCACCGCGATGAAGAGTGGCCCCCGCTTGCCACACCTAGAGAAAGCCCTCGCACAGAAAAGACCCAACACAGCCAAAAATAAATAAATTAATTAATAAAAAATAAAAAATACTCAATGCGGGGACTTCCCTGGTGGTGTAGTGGTTAAGAATCCGCCTACCAATGCAGGGGACACAGGCTCGAACCCTGGTCCGGGAAGATCCTACATGTCGCGGAGCAACTAAGCCCGTGGGCCACAACTACTGAGCCTATGCTCTAGAGCCCGTGAGCCACAACTATGGAGGCCACGTGCCACAACTACCGAAGCCGGCACGCCTAGAGCCCATATGCCACAACAAGCCAAGCCAACGCAATGAGAAGCCCGTACTCCGCAACGAAGAGTAGCCCCTGCTCGCGCTGCAACTAGAGAAAGCCATGCTCAGCAACAAAGACCCAACGCAACGAAAATAATTAATTAATTAATTAATTAAAATAAAATACTCAATGCAGACCGAGGTAGGGATTGGGTGAATTGGGACATCATGATGAGGAAGGCCCAGTTAAACCATAATAGGTTTAAAAGAAAAAATATGGCTAAGGTAGTCCCAAAATAATGAATAAAATTTTAAACATATTACTGGGAATGGAATGTTTAATGAAGTACTTGTATAAGACAGGGATATTTTCCAAGAGAAGAAATACTTATTTCCCTAATTTGAAATGATGTCAAACTTTATCATCCAATAGATACAAATATTACCGAAGTCAGTCTTAGTAACACTGAACTTGTATAATTGACAGGACATTCTAGTGATTTCAGCTAAGGCAGATAGAAGATGCGTCAGAAAGAGAAGGCTTTTCTCTTTAGAAAGTGGTCTCCACACTGCCTCTAATCTACATTAAATTAGATAAAAAGGACCCCATTATTCAAAGATGGTACATAGGACAGAATCTGGGTGGCCATGGCAAAGACACATCTGAAACAGAAAGTATTATATTAATAAAGCTGGAAATGTACTTTTACATACCTCTGGTTTGTATCTTAATATCTGGTAGGTTGGGGATTAGTGGTCTGAACTCTAAACGGCTGATAAGGAGTGATGTACAATTTATAAACTACAAAGTTCCAAGATCAACAGCAAAGGAAGAGCAACCCCCAACCCACCCCATTACTCAGAATTTAAAAGTAAACCTCTGAAGGTACATTTAGCAGTCTTTACAGAGAAAAATTCTGAAATTGAAGAGATGATAAAAAGCTGCCCTTGCTAGCCACATCTTATTCCTCAACAGAAAGGGGTGCAATAAAGGGCATTATCACAGAGACCTGCTAGAAATGAAATCCAGAGAAAAGCGAGCCTCCAAGGGTAAAGTCTATCACAAAAGACAGAAATACATATATTTTTAAAAATCATAAAAGAGACCATAAAATGTTTACTGGGAACTTCGCTTTGGGCTAAATTTGAGGGATTTTGAATGCATTAACACAACAACTGAATACCAATGAAAGGTGTACATATGTGAGAAAGAGAGTATGGTGTTAGGAGGACCTAAAGTTAAAGAAAACAAGAATAGCAGGATTTTTAGGATGACATATGTTTATAGCTCCAAGTAAGTGGAATGAACTTGGACCCTAGTTTTCTTTTCTAGGCAAATCAGGTTAGAGCCCTAGGGAGTGTATACCCAAGGGCCAGTCTCACCTGGGAGAAGACTGAGAAAGACTGGAGTTTTCCTGAGTAGGCAATTTGGTCTTCCCAGGGCTTAAAATAAGTCAAGAAGTAACTGGGCACTTTGGTAGCCCCTGAGCTGCTGCTGGGGAAATCTTTGCATGTCTGGAGTTGGAAGTCAGTCACAGAGATTCATTCAAAGCCTCAAAGAGGATGCTGTAATGTAACAGTTTAGAACAGTTTCCCCTCCTAGGCAAGTGTCTGGGAATTTCTAGTTGATCCGCCAGTTTCAGGAGGTAAGATAGCTATAATTTCCTTACTATACAATGTACACCTGGTTACTGACCACAGCTGGGAGGGGCCGCCCAGGATCCCCAGTTATTGATCAAAATATTCATACAGCTTTGGTCTTGTCTAAGTGTCTGGAGGAAAACTAAATCCAGGAATCGGTACCTTCCCCAGCACAGACCACTGCTAGAGCATGCTGGGGGGCCGCACACTGAACTGAGCAGAGTCTTCCCCCAAGGACTCTTATTTAAGAACCACCAAACTTTTAGGAGACTCAGTATTATGATAGTATATCATAATATTCCACTAACGCTATGATTAGGAAATTACTTGTCATTTATATCTATATTTTGAAATAATAATAATCAATATTTATTGCACATGTTCTACGTACCAGGCATGTTGCTAAATGCTTTAATACATTTCATTTCTTCACAGCAAACCTCGCAGGTCCTGTCTACCTCATTTTACCAATTAGGAAACTAAGGCTCAGAGAAAAATACACAATTGTTTAATGGTGGAGCTGGTATTCACACCAAGGATTATTTGACCCCGGAGACTACAATACTGACCACTACAACTTATTACATCTTTTAACTAAAACATGCTTATATGCTTATAAATGTGGGAGATGACACCAGCTTACTGTTTTGACAGAAATGATTTCCTCTAAGTTTTGGGGAAATGTGGAAACTCTAGATTTCTTTGTCAGGTTACAAATAACACAGAAAACTTAAATTATCTTTTAGTATTTTTTTCTATTGTCCCAAGTCCCAAATAACATAAACCTAATGAGAATTAAATCTTAATTTTTTGAATCCTTTCTTAGGCATTAAAAATGAGATTTACTTAATGACTCTCCCTTGAGACAGTGTAAATTTCTACCCAACTTCAGCTTCTTATTGTAGAATTCAAAGGTTACTTGATTCTGCTGGAAAACCACAGTCCTTTCCCCCCGACACACATGGGGAAAAATGTATTCCTGGGTCAGCTAACAAGCCTCTGTAGTGCAACTAGATGAACAATTAGAAGTAAGAATACACCCTCAGACATAAATTTCCCAGAATACTGTTCAAAACAAACATTTCTCATCCCTCCTTCACAATCTTATCAGAACACTATGACTTCCATCCTTTGCATTTTATCATTTTTGGTAACTTATTTGAAATATTTCAGCATGATCCCTCAAGACAACCTTTCAGTAAGCATGTATTTTGCATGTATGGACTGTAGATATTTGTACTAAATCAATTTACATACCCAGTCACAATTTTTTTCCTAACAGAAAAATAAGGCATTAAGTAAAACCATACACTTTTTTATTCATTCATGCCCTATTTTAAGTTTTAGATATAAGCAGCTTAGAAAAAATTTCTTACCTTAGAAATTTATGCCTTCCAGCCAAACGCTAAGCAGTCCATAAGAATACAGGTTGAATTCAGGTGTGAGAGGTTGTGATGATGAATGCAATCTGAGTCAGAAAGTAAAGTCGAAGGCATATTTGATTACTCACCTCTAATAGATCAAGGAAACTAATGATGTTACACAGGACTCCTGACCCCACCCAGGTCACGGTCAGTACAGATGTTTAAGGTCCGTAAATCAGAATGCCTAGTTACAGATAACATAATGGAGTAGCTAGTGCACTCGGGTTTCCATGCTCTGCGTGCCAGCCTTGAACATCAGCATGATTCAGGCAGCTCCCTTGGGTCGGACTGCTCTCTGACCTCCAGGTCCAGAGCACACCTCTCTAATTTGCTACAGAGTCATAAAGATAATTCTGCTGCTGATTGCAGTGGATGCTGACGGTTCCATGAAAAAGAGCCATAACCGTACACAGAGTCATAGCTTATCCGCACCTACAATTCTCATTGCACTTCTGGTTGCTAGAATACCCAAGATTAACAAACTCAGCTTCAGAGGATAGCTTCTTTGTAAAGACTTCCCTGGACTCCATCGGGGAGAGCTTAGCAGTGCCTCTGCTTTATTCTATCACATCACATCACATCACATCGTTATTATAATTATTGGGTGTTTCCTTCTCCCTCTCTTTCACACACACACACTCACATGTGTGGTAGATACTAGGGACCATGCTTTACTCACCCCTGTATCCCAACAACTAGCATTGTGCCTACTACATACTAGTGCATAGTAGGTGGTCAGTATTTGCTTGTTACTTCACGAGGACATTGGACTCTTCAACAGGACTCTTTTGTCTGGATCAAAAAGAATACAAACGTATAACTGATTCACTCTGTTGTACAGCAGAAACTAACAGAACATTGTAAAGCAATTATGCTCCAGGAAAAAAAAAAAAAAAGGCCCTTGATCCTATGGCCCTGCCTAGCTTTCTAGCCTTCGTGCATTACTGCCCATATCCACTTTAGCCTCCTGCCAATGGAGACACCTGGAGGAGAAGGCAGGTACATTGAGGAGAACTCCTTCCTCTCTTTCTTGTCCTCCTTCTTCTACTCAGTACTCATCAGTGGTGAGCCTTTTACTACCCCCTGCAAGATGAATTGGTCATTGCTCCCCTCCCAGGATCCCCAAAGTCACCCATGCCACCTTTTATCACTATTTAATAAGATCCATTATGAAATAAGATCAAACTGGGACTGCCTTTAAAGATGCAGCCAGTCCCAGCTTTCACCTCTGAATCCCCAGGGCCACATAGTTCCCAGTACATCACAGCCACTCTAATATTAGTTTAAGGAAATAGCTAAGGTCCTAAAGCCCACACATGGGGAGAACAGACTTCCACAGAATCTCAAAATAGAAGAACTAGATATTCTTTGAACATTTTTGAAGTTTTAAGATGAAATACCATATAGATATTTATTATGCAGAGACTGTTCAAGCTGAAGTAAAAATAGAATTAAGGTTTTTAAGAATATCAGTAGATGAGAGATGAGGTTTGCTCTGAGGTCGATGTCACAGATAAAGTTACCTCAACATTTACACCACGACTGAAGACTGGATTAACAGCTTTAGGTTATGTACCTTTCCCTTGGGATGTATTTGTCACCACCTCTCCAGGACAGGGTACCTGAAAGGAGGTAAGATGAGCCATTAGGAACCTAGATTAGGGAAGCCCATAGGGACTCTGCTTGAAGAGATTCAGCTGTTAGGCTCTGAGATCTGTTAGCCATTCAAGTATGCACCAGTTTAGGCTCTCCTCTGCCTGGTTCCTCCATAGCGCCTTCCAGTTGCTGGGAGGAGAAACGGCACACGGGACATGGTTAACACTGATTATATCTATCGTGCACCTACACTAAGGCTCAGAAGAGAATTTAAAGTAACACTGGCATTTAACACTTATTACATTTGCAAAAGTTCTGAAGAAATTAAAGTGTAACTGTCATGTAACTTGAGGATGGGAGAGTAGCTACTGGCTGAATCCTCAGAGATCAAACAGGACTGAAATTAGTAATCCAGCTAGAGTCTTTTAATGGTCAAAGCACTGCAGAATAAAGTGAATTTGAGCTCTAAAGCTGAGGGGTAGACAGACATGAATAAAATGTAGATGATCTTAAATTGGTCTGAGAGGCAGACTAAGCATTATGTATTAGGCATTTGCTAAATCAATTCAATCAATATTTATTTCTAGCAAGAAACAATCTCCTAATACTAGCTAGTAGAAAATTTGATCTGTTAAATTCACACACTTATTTTCCTAGATACTAAATGTGACGTTTGTCATCATTTGTGCGTGTCTCCCTGTCCTGGTCCATGGTTGCTACACAACTGTCACATCATATGCAGGGGCTTCTCGTGTCCTTCTAGATTCTTTCTGTGACCTCCACTTGTTCTCTGTTTTCCCTGTATTTTTACATGTCTCATGTCTAGAACAGCCTCAACTATTTTCAGTTTTATAGTGCATTATCATTTAAATTGCTTCCATGTGCTTTTACAAATCCTTAACCCTGGGAAATGGGCAGGGTAGGTTACCCCCTGACTCTTTAAGGATGAGGAAACAGGTGCTAAGAGTGAACAAGTAATGCACTTAGTGAATAAATGTCAGAGATGGGTATCACATTCCCCTCTCGCATCCCATCAGCCCACCTTTTGGCTCTGGCCACTGTTGAATCAACCACTAGCTGTGCATAGGTGTTCTTGACGGTGCCTCATCTCAGCTAGTCTGTGTGTCTGTCTTGCTTGTCCCAGGGATTCTCTGCTTCCTAGAGAGAATCCCAAAGGAGAAAAAAATTAACACCCTCCAGTGTTAATTTTAGCCTGTAGGGGCCAAGTTGCTCCTTTCTTCAGTGTCTCTGGTTGACAATTCTGAAGGGTCATCTACATGGTTCCTTAAAACATCCCCACCAAGACTAAGCCCCAGTTGCCCACAGGAATAGCTAACTCAAGAACACACCCTTGGGTTAGCCCTCCCTCCTTCCTTCTTCCACTCTTCTCAGTGCCCCTCTGTTATTTGGGTCCCTTTCCCAAATCAACTACTTGCATGAAAGACTTATCTCAGGCTCTGCTTCTTGGAGGAACCCAAGTTACAAGCGGCTATAAACACATTCTTTCAATTTCTGGTTCATTCTTCTTATCACCCTATTAATCACCAGACCTAAAACTCAATACTCATTTTTTTTTCCACTTACAATCACAAACAGCTATAAGATTTAATATATGAATATCAAGTATAACTTCTATAAGCTCTATAGAGTCTTGAACACATTAGGTGCTTAATAATGGAAAATTGTGGTTACTTTTAAGGTAGTGATTATTTAAGAAGAATGATGTATATGTAAATATGAAGAGAAATACATAAATTGCCCTTCTGCAGATAATTTAAAAGAGCTGGAAGTAGCTATCTGTACCCAATGACATTTATAGGATCAGTTCCTAGAACAGTTATAGAGTTCCATGTGTATAAACCTTCCTGGCTGTTTTCTTTTCATCCTATGTTTTCTAATAAAAAGTAAAATTTTTAGGACTTCTGGTGGTGCAGTGGTTAAGAATCCACCTGCCAATGCAGGGGACTTGGGTTCGAGCCCTGGTCTGGGAAGATCCCACATGCCGTCTAGAGCCTGTGTGCCGCAACTACTGAAGCCCGTGCACCTAGAGCTTGTGAGCCACAACAAGAGAAGCCACTGCAATGAGAAACCCATGCACCACAACGAACGGTAGCCCTCACTTGCTGTAGATAAAGTCCGCACACGGCAGTGAAGACCCAATGCATCCAAAAATAAATAAATAAATTTTAAAAAGTAAAATTTTTATTCTTATGGCTTCTGATTTTATATATATTGATGGCTTATTTAAACAGTCTCACAGAATGGAGAAAATACAATGATGTCCTTATAGCTTTGAGGTTTATAATAGCAATAATATCAACATTTACCCATTGTAATTATATATACATATATGTATTAATGGGGATTTGCTTTCATTAATTTTATAAAGATGGAACATGGTCATTCATATTTGGTTGTTTCTGGTACAAAAAATTAACGAAATCTCTTGGACGAAATACCGTATTGCTGTCAGCTTCACATACCAGCATAGGATTAAGAAAAAAAACTGCCGAATGTGAAACTATTTTTGATTTGGAAAGGACAAATCTAAGTATAAATAGTAATACAAAAGGAACAATTCGATGCAGCTTATGCAGACTATCAGATCAGTTAGCCACAGTGCTTCTGATTTAAGAGCCAACAAAGCTCATTTTATAATATTTGACAGATACCAGAAATCAAGCAGCCTGTATGTAAACATTTCTGTGATCGTTTGTCACTAAAGATTGAGATGCAGTGTGTTACATTATAAGTATGAAAAAAAGAAATGAAGACCCAGCTTCTGGATCTTAGATATACTGGCTGAAACATTTCATCAATGTGGAAAAACTGACTGAATTTTTTCCAGGGTTTTCCTAAAGAACACATAGAGTCTATATAGAGTGGCCAAAGAATCTATTTCTCTCAAAGTCTGAAATAGAGAAACCTATAAAAACGTAACAGTTACTAGTCTATGAACACCAGAATTATCCATATGATTAATAATACTACAACTTTTAAAAAGCATTTAAAGTGTAGTTTGTTTGAACATAAAAATAATAATAGGTCATGTCAGTGGAAAAAATAATAAAGTGAAATCTGTTTCCATGATTGCTTTTAATTTCTGAGAAAAAAAATGTATACAGGATTAAAAAAAAATTCTTCTTGAAGTTCTATATAATTTACTCCTTAGTCAGAAAGTAAAATATCTTTGTTTCAATGAGCCCATCCTTGACTTCATATTCCACTAGAAAATAGGTTCTCATAGGTACATTATCATGGCTTTCCCTATTCTTCAATTTTATTATCAAAATTAGATTCATATTTACATGGCTATCTTGGTAAAAACAAAGCTTTGAAAGTACTCTGATCAATTTTGCTTAAAATCTTATATGTTGACTTGGCAACAATCACTAGCAGTATATAGAAAAGAGCCAGAAGTTCATAGGAGAACAATGACTGAGGAATAATAGATATTATAAACAGCCACTAACGGTGGTAACCTTTTAACAAGATTCAACAGGATCCACGGCAGAAAAATCTCTTTGAAGCCCATAGTAAGACTAAGGCATCAACTACTGGCAGACGGGATGGACTTTATTGGGTATGCATTATGAAGTCTTCACTCTGTAGGAAATTATATACTTGCTCTTGAAACGGGGCAATTACGTGAAATGTTAATGAATACTTTCAGACAAAGGAAGTGTCAAAATGGCAAAGTAGGATTGGATTTTATGAGGAGGTTAATTTCTAAAGTCAGCAGATAAAGCAAAACACTTGCAAAGTCAAAATTACCTCTGAAAATCCTTACAAAAATCCCTTAACTGCATAATAAACAGACAGAAGCATCCCGAGTTCAACAGAGAAATTTTGTCTTTTAGATTTTTATTTTTTAAGCATGGAAACAGACTACTATTTCTTTAGTTCAGATTACTATTTTCAGTCGAAGACCCAATGTAGCTGACATGCATTTCAGGTCTATGTGGTACCAAAAATGTCTGTAACAAGCGATATATTCCTAATCATTATGAAATAGTTGCACTTAGAACTATGCAGTATGACTTTTGGAAAGTCACAGAACACTGTGTGGTGTCAAATACCTTTAAGATTTGGTGATGTAGATTCACTTATATATGAAAGCAACAGAGCTTGAGGTCACTCCCCGCTCTGAGATATGGGACTATGAAATAGAGTCCTTTCTATATGGAAGAAAGTAGTCAGTAAGTATTGATCCACAATAAAGAAAACTGGAAAACCCCAGTGCAAAATGCTACCTTTGACCTGTCACCACTAAGACTCTAGGTCAGCACCCACTTCAATCACCTAAGTCTGAATTCATAGTTTGGATTTTTGACTCAGCCTCAGAATTGATGGCCCTTTGACACAGAACTGTATCAAAAGTTTGTGTCAGTTTTTTAGCATAACTTTAGCAACAGAAAGACCTGCATTTGAACCTCAGAACCACTTTTTTCATTTTTCCCTTTTTGAGATAATTATAGATTAATGTAAAGTTGTAAGAAATAATACAAAGAGATCCTATGTACCCTTTACCCAGTTTCCCTGAAAGATGCCATCTTGCGAAACTGTAGTATAGTATCATAACTAATGTATTAGTTTGCTAGGGCTGCCATAACAAAGTACCACAGGTTGGGTGGCTTAAACCACATTAATTTATTTCTTCATAGTTCTGGAGTCTGGAAGTCTGAGAACAAGTTGTCAGCAGGATTGGTTCCTTCTGAGGCCTCTTGGCCTCAGAAGCTAACGTTCAGGTGAGCTGAACACCTAAAGGTGATGTCAGGGTTGGTTTCTCAGCATGTAGATGGCCGTCTCCTCCCTGTGTCCTTATGTCTTCCCTCTGTATATGTCTGTGTCCAAATTTCCGCTTCTTATAAGGAAAACAGTCATACTGGATTAGGGCCCACCCTAATGACCTCATTTTAACTTAATTACCTCTTTAAAGACCCAATCTCCAAATATGATTACATTCTGAGGTACTGGTGATTAGAATTTCAAAATATGAACTTTGCTGAGAGAGATAAAATTCAGTTGTAACAACTAGGGTATTAATATTCATACAGTCAAGATACAGAACATGTCCATCACCACCTCATATTGACCTTTTAAGCCACATTTACCTCCCTCCTCTCACCCTACTTAACCCCTGGCGTTTATTAATCTGTTCTCCATCTCTTTAATTTTGTCATTTTGAGAATGTCTTATAAATGGTATCAGAGAGTATGTTACCTTTTGGGAATGGCTTTATAAACTCAGCATAATTCTCTGGAGATTCATCCAGGTTGTTGCATGTAACAGTAATTCATCCCTTTTCATTACTAAGTAATATTCTATAGTGTGGGTACTCTAGTTTAACCATTCACTAGTTGAAGGACATCAGGGCTGACTTCAGTTTTTGGCTGTTATGAATAAATCTGCCATAAGTATCTATGAAAGGTTTCTGAGTGAACATAGTTGTTCATTTTGGGGGGATAAATACCCAGGAGTGCAATTGCTGGGATATTTTGTTTTTTAAGAAACTGCCTGTTTCCCAGAATAGAGGTACCATTTATATTCCCTCCAGCAGTATGAGTGATTCATTAGCAATATGAATGATCCAATTTCTCTAAATCTTCACCAGCATTTGGTGTCACTATTTTTTTAACCAGCATTTGGTGCTATCACTATTTAGCTATTCTGATAGGTAGGTAGTGACATCTCATTGTGGTTTTAATTTGCATTTCCCTGACATCTAACAATGTTGAATATCTTTTCATGTGCTTACTTATTTATATACTCAAGTGAAACGTTTGTTCATGTTTTTTCCCATTTTCTAATGATTTGTCTTTTTACTGTTAAGTTTTAAGCATACTTTATATATTCTAGATACTAGTCCATTGTCAGATACATGGTTTACAAATATTTTCTCTCTATCTGTAACTTGTCTTTTCATCCTCTTAACAGAGACTTGTGCAGAGCAAATGTTTTTAATTTATGAGACTCTAGATCTTACTTTTACATTTTAATTGGCTTTTTCTGCTACAGCTTCAATGGGGAAAGGCAGGGACGCCACTTCATTACGGCGGGGGTGGGCGAAGTTCTCCTTACTGCCTAGAAAGGATGAAAGTCCCAGCTTCCTATTCAGCCTTCTCTGCCACCACCCCTGAGGGACGGCGTGGCACTTCCTTACAGCCTCCAGAAGGTGCAAGTCTTGGCTTTCCACCACCATTTTTCTGTGATGTTTGGTATGACTGGAGAGGTTACTGTCTAAAAGTTTTCTGTCTTGCTAGTTTTCCCTTTCTGGTCTGTTTTGTAGAGAGATCAGGCTTTTATTTGGGCCCTTTGCTCTGTGCCTGTTGGCATTTCCGGTTGCCAGTCTCTTCAGTGCTAAGTCTAGGATACAAGAGGCTGAGAGAAAACTCAGGGAATTCTCCAAACTGTAGCTCCTTGGGTCCTGGGTTTCCTAGCCTGTTGTCCTTCCTCTTTCTACCTTTCAGAGCCTTATATTTGTTCTGCATACAGTGTTCAGTGTTTTCACTGTATTGATACTTAGTGGGAGAAAAAGAGACAAGTACTTCTACTTGGTCTTCCTGGAAGCAGAAGTCCTTCACTGTCTCTTTGGCTATTTGACCTTTACACTGCAGTTACCTCATCTGTGAGACCTGGGAAACATCCACCTCACAGGGTGGTGCAGAAGATTAAACAAGAGAATTTGTAAGGTGCTTGACTCACCGTAGACACTGAAATATTGAATTGCTCCTCTTTGAAATGAAACTATGCTACCAGTCTGCTGATCTTTCAAGTGCATTTTATAAGACTTCCTCTGAATCTTCTAGTTCCAGAGAGACTCAGTATCTGCCAGACCCTTATATCCTCTCAATACCAATAAGACTGTTCCTGACTTTCCCCCTAGGAGTTGGCGATTTTGCTCTGTACAGGAATGTGATTTCCTTAACAAAGCCCCTTGTTCATAGTAGACACTCAAACGACTACTCAAATGCAAGCTCCTCCTGTATTATTGTGATTTTTAACAGTGCCTTTGGGCCTGTTCTCTCACAACAGGGCCATTTCCCCAGTAACAGAATGGGGATGACACCAGATATCTACCTCATAGGAACAGAGTGGTTAGACAAGGCAACCCTCTCTTCTGCATGATATCCTCACCTTTTACAAAAAAAAGGCACACTACTGCAATAATGCAATAAAATCCTGCCATTATCACCAGTCTTGCCCTGTCTTTATTCCCAGTTGCCCATTGTTCCACAGCAGGGTGAAGTAAAATTATAGTGAGGTCAGCAAAACAGAAGTGGAGACAGTTGCCAGCAGAGTCAAGGACTATCGTGTAAGGAAGTTACATACAGCCACCACAAGGGAAAACTCAGGCCTCTCTTCTAGCAGTCACAAACCAGGCTTCCCTTCATTATAGAACAGCAATATAAGGACATAGCTAGTGCAATATATAGAGTCTTATTTCTCCCATATTAAATTCTTGGATGAGAGCTATGCATAATCAAATTTAAACTATAACATTCCAAAAGCATATAATTTATTGGGTGAAGAACACTAATTTTAAAATAATTTTAGAATTCTAAAACAATGGAGTACACAATGAGAATTTCTTTAAGTTATTAAATAGTTATTTAGAGCTGGAGACAATAACCCTGAGGTTAATTGGTTCAGCTTCCAGGTTCTAACAATCAAAGTAATCTGAAGGTGAAGATTCTCTAATGTGTTTTGAGAAACCTCAGATACGTCAATTTGGTTGCCACCCCAGTGGTCTGTTTAAAATATTTGCATTTCCTTAAAAAACAGTAAATGAATCCATCTGACTTTTACATACCCATTCTTCAAAATTTTTCTGGAAGATGTAAATTTGCCAGGATCTCCTACCCCACTCTGGAAGAGAGTTGAAGGATAAATTCCTTAAGAGGAGCCTATTTTATATGAAGATCAGATGTCTTCCTCTGTGGAAATGTATTTTCTCCCTGCATGTTATACAAGGAACTCCCATCCCCAGAAACATAGATTTACCATCTCCATATGAATCAGATATTCCCTCATAGTTTTTCTCTTATTCATCTGTAGAGGCCAAGTTTACCCAGACTTAGATTGTATTTCTTCAGTTACCAGTGGATGTGAAGAAGTTTCAAATCACATGGAACCTATTTACTTATCTATATAATTTTTAAAAAGGCTTGAGGACAGGTATCATATTTATTCACTTTGTCACCATAGCAACTAAGGTCCACATTGCTTGGAAACTAATAAGCATTTATTAAACAAAGGGGTGTGAAAGGAGAAGAAAAACAAAAGGAGTTAACTGAAGCATTTATTTTATAAGTTACAGTGTGATGAGTGCTCAAGTTGAGTGTTCTAGGGGGGAAAAGACACTTAAAGATTTTAGGCTATATTAAGGAAGGTCAAATTTCATTGTATAAGTTATTGAAAGGTATGAGAAAACTGAGGTTGTGTTAATCACAGGACAAAATGCAGGGACGTCAAAATTGGGGCCATGGTTTAGCAGCCAATGATGGGACAATTTGGTTTAGTAAGAGGTGAAGAGGAACAGTTGAGGCTAAGGTCTTTCAGGGGTCAGTGAAAAATTTTTAGTCCTTCAGTGTCTTTCACAGGAAAAATAATGTAAATGGGAATCTTGGGAATGCATATTTCTACGTTCCAATGGATTGAATGCTGTCCTACCATAAGAGCATTCAAAATATCCTGTGGGGATGGAAAGGAGACGAAGAGAGAAGATCAGTAGAAAGAAACATGAAGGCCATAGAAGCAGCATAGATTATGGATAAAGCAGAAAGGGATAAAAGTTTTGTTAACATAAAGATTGTATTAGATAGCAAAGGAAAGCAGCAAGTTGGCTTTAAAAAAGAAAATGTTTTGGAGACAAATAGGTTTTTCTTCCTGGACTACAGTTAAACTTTTTCCCTTCTCATCAACAGGGAGGTTTTCTCCCAGGAGTATTTTTGGGTAAGTTAGATTTTTATTGAAAGTTGGTTTTATTTAAATTATCCAGTTACTAAAATACACAACCTTTCTTTTGAATAAGGAACATTTTGGGAAAAATTGGGATTAAATAAAACACATAATAAAGAGCTATCATTATTTATAGTTTGAGAAGTATGGTGGATTAAATATTATAAACAACACTTCCCAACTGAATCTAAGAGAATAAATATTTTTTAAATCTTCTATAAAATGTCAATAGACAAGATTAAGGAATATGAAAAACATCCCTCAAATTATTTAAAGCCAGGAATGCTGGACAAATAGGCACCAAATCAGTTTCTTGACCTGTCAGTTTCTGCGGAACCCTAGAGATTCTCAAGCATCTTCTTTGTGAGCTAATATGAGGAAAAACTAAATCCTATGGCCCATCTAGTTAGGGAATCTAATAGAAAATCCCCACATAAAATTTTGACTCCTTCAGAAAATAAGGGAAAAAAAGAACATTGCCCCCAAAAGATCACATCAAGAAAACATGCCTTTTCAAACTTGGTGCTAGGGGAAGGGAAAAGAAAATAAATGTTTGCCAGAGAACACATAAACATAAACTAGTCCTCAAGCTTACCGCCTACATTCAAGTTACCTGTGTGGAAACCCCAAGCACAGAATTTAATTTGCAGTTGTCCTGGATTAGTTGAACCTCCAGGATACTAAGAAAAGGAAATATCAATCCTCTTTAGGAACCTAACAATAACCCAGAACTCTAAGAATTACCACAGATAAAACCCCAAGAAAACTGAGCACCTCCATACACATACCAAAAGACAAATCACAAAATAATAATGACAACATATTATGAGTAAGAACTGGCAGAAATAGACCCATAAACATTTCAAATATCTGAATTACCAATAAGAATAAAAAGCATATATGTTTACAGAAATGAGATCTTTGAGACTGAGCTAGGAACAAGAGATTTTAAAGAACAAAAACGAAGAGATTTAAAACACAACCAAATAGAATATGTAGAACAGAAGAATACAGTGCATAAAATATAAAATTCAGAGTATGAATTAAAAAGCTGACTAATTTTATATTTGCTCTGTGTACACTGGAGGTATAATTTGAAAAAAAAATCCAAAATGCATCTTAGAAGAATTGATATATAAATATAAGAGAGATGGCAAGAAACATGGAGAATCAAATGAAAAGTCTAACACATGTCTAATTGGAGGTCCAGAAGGACTTGAGAGCCTGAGGAAGAGATAGTGGCTGATAATTTTTTATACTTATTAAAAAGCGAAGATTTCCTAAAAGTCTGAAGCAGTAAAAAATAAAACCATACATTGACACATCATAAATATTAAAGAAAGACAGACTGTAAAAGCAGTCAGAGAGAAGTAAAAGATAGCCTATAAAATAAAGTCAATTAGAATGATGGTTGAACACTTAAAAGAGTATCATGGAAGGCAGAAGACAGAGAAATGATATATGTAAGATAAGATAACATCATTCTATACCTAAAGACATTCTGAAGAAAAAGACATTAAATTATTCTGGTTTTTACAACCACAATAAATTCACTAAGTAAATTCTAATGAATGCGATTCAAAGAGAAGAAATGATCTCAGATAAAGGGTCTGAAATGTAGAAAGTAATGTCTAACCTCTAACCCATATCTAATCCGGCAGCATAAAAGTATAAAAGCACATTGCTCAGATCTCCCTTTAAGGGAGAAACTATAACATGGAGTGCAAGCCACTGACAACCTCCAGCTGTAGCATCTTCAGAATCTATTGTTGTATTTGAGCCAAAGACAATCCTCCCCAAACAGCTCCCAGCCAGTGACTTAGAAAAACAGTGATACTGGAATGTGATCATTTCTGGCCATTGCAAGCATCTTGTGATATGCTGTCTTTACTCTGGAGCTCTTTGTCAGGCTCATCAAGTCAGAAAGATAAAAACAAATATCATATTTTGATGCATATATGTGGAATCTAAAAAAATGGTGTAGATGATCTTATATGCAAAACAGAAATCGAGACACAGACATAGAGAATAAATGTATGGATACCAAGGGGGAAGCGGGGGGGGGTGGGATGAATTGGGAGATGGGGATTGACATATATACACTATTGATACTATGCATAAAATAGACAACTAATGAGAACTTACTGTAAAGCACAGGGAACTCTACTCAGTGCTCTGTGGTGACCTAAATGGGAAGGAAACCCAAAGAAGAGGGGATATACGTATATGTATAGCTGAGTCACTTTGCTGTACAATAGAAACTAACACAACATTGTAAAGCAACTATATGCCAATGAAAATTTTTTAAAAAAGACTCTCAAAGCTACATCTCACTCTCATGCTCTTCCTATCCAAACTGTCCTTCCTTCACTGCCTTATTTCATAAATGTCAGACTTTCATCATAGTCAGAAGGCTTTCCCTATTCCTGCTTACTTTCCTCTTTATGTGTCCAGGCATTACCAGCAAAACAACAAACAAACAAACAAAAACTCATGCATTTCTCTGTCTTGGTGACTGCTTCCTAAAAGATACAACCTAACACAATTGGTACCTTGAGTGGTCCAAGAAAGTAGGTGGTAAATGGGGTCTGGGGGCTGATTCAGTCACTAGCTGGGTGGCAAGAAGGACTCCATCTTGAGTGGCATGTGAGGCAAGGCTACTCCCTGGCACAATGTGGAGGCCCAATTGCCAAAAAATGTCACTGGTTAGGACAAGAAAAACATCTCAATGGAAGGATAATCTTGCCAGTGGGACTATTCAGGCATTTAAATATAATAAGAGTAACAATACATATAAGGAAAGTAGAATTGGCTGATTATTGCTAAATTTTGTTTTTTTTCAGATACACATATATACATACATATATATATATACACATACATATATATATATACACACATATATATATATTCTTTTTCAGATTCTTTTCCATGAAATGTTATTACAAGATACTGAGTATAGTTCCCTGTGCTATACAGTAGGTCCTTGTTGTTAACCTATTTTATATATAGTAGTGTGTATATGTTAATCCCAAACTCCTAATTTATCTCTCCCCCCAGCCCCTGCAACCATGTTTCTTTTCGACATCTGTGAGTCTATTTCTGTTTTGTAAATAAATTCATTTGTATCATATTTTTAGATTCCACATGTGATATCATATGATATTTGTCTTTCTCTGACTTACTTCACTTAATATGATAATCTCTAGGTCTATCCATGTTGCTGCAAATGACATTATCTCATTCTTTTTATGGCTGAGTAATATTCCATTGTATGTGTGTGTGTGTGTATATATATATATATATATATATATACTACATCTTCTTTATCCATTCATCCATCAATGGACATTCAATGGCAGAACAAAATACTGCCATTTGCAGCAATATAGGTGCAAACAATCTATGAAATGAACCTATCTATGAAACAGAAACAGAATCATGGACATAGAGAACAGACTGGTGGTTGCCAAGGGGGAGGGAGCTGGGGGAGGGATGTAGTGGGAGGTTAGAGTTAGCAGATATAAGCTTTTATGTATAGAATGGATAAACAACAAGGTCATACTGTATAGCACAGAGAACTATATTTAATATCCTATGATAAACCATAATGGAAAAGAATATTTTAAAAATAATGTATATATGTATAACTGAATCAATTTGCTGTACAGCAGAAATTAACATAACATACATCAACTATACTTCAATAAAAATATTAAAACTAATAAATAAATAAATAGTGCTGCTATGAACATTGGGATGCATGTATCTTTTCGATTTAGAGTTTTCTCCAGATATATGCTCAGGAGTGGGACTGCTGGATCATATGGTAGCTCTATTTTTAGTTTTTTAAGGAGCCTCCATACTGTTCTTCATAGTGGCTACACAAATTTACATTCTCACCAACAGTGTAGGAGGGTTCCTTCTTCTCCACACCCTCTGTAGCATTTGTTATTTGTAGGCTTTTTAATGATGGCCATTCTGACTGGTGTGAGGTGATATCTCATTGTAGCTTTGATTTGTATTTCTAATAATTAGTGATGTTAAGCATCTTTACATGTGTCCTTTGGCCATCTATATATCTTCTTTGGAGAAATGTCTATTTAAGTCTTCTGCCCATGTTTTTATTGGGTTGTTTGTTTTTTTGATATTAAGCTGTATGAGCTATTTGTATATTTTGGAAATTAATCCCTGTTGGTAGCATCGCTTGCAAATATTTTCTCCCAGTCCCTAAACCTTTTGTTTACGAAGTGGGAGAAAACAAGACAAAACAAATACGTTTTGTTTATGGATTCCTTTGCTGTGCAAAAGCTAGGCCACAAAGAAAGCCTTGGTAAATTTAAGAAAACTGAAATCATATCAAGCATCTTTTCCAATCACAACACTATGAGGCTAGAAATCAACTACAAGAAAAAAACTGCCCAAAACACAAACATGTGGAGGCTAAACTATATGCTACTAAACATCTAACGGACTACTGAAGAAATCAAAGAGGAAATCAAAAATATCTAGAGACAAATAAAGTGAAAACACGATGATCCAAAACCTATGGGATGCAGCAAAATCAGTTCTAAGAGAGAAGTTTATAGCAACACAAGTTTACCTCAGGAAACAAGAAAAATCTCAAATAACAACCTAATCTTATGCCTAAAGCAACTAGGGAAAGAAGAACAAACAAAACCCATAGTAGAAGAAAAGAAATCATAAAGATCAGAGCAGAAATAAATGAAATAGAGACTAAACAAACAAAAAAACAACAGGAAATATCAATGAAACTAAAAGCTGGTTCTTTGAAAAGATAACCAAAATTGATAAACCTTTAGACAGATTTATCAAAAAAAAGAAGAGAGGGCTAAGTTTTGTTGATGAATGACAGAGGGGAAACAAGACACTGTAGGGCAGCTAAAAAGATCAGAACTAAGTATGGGAACCAGAGGGGCCTGTTTAGTAACTTACAAAGAGGCTCTTATATTCTTCAGAAGGAGAGCAGGTACAAATGAAGAACAAACTCCAAATCTGATAGGTAAGGTTGGGAAAATTCAAAGACTAATGAAAGCTCATCCAAAACAGAGGGTACTATGCCAAAGACAAGGCCATGTTTGGGGAAACATGGCAGGAGGGTGTCTGGATGAGTGTCCCTGAGGACTGTGGCTCTGTGGACACCCTGAACCAGAGCCTAGAAAGGTGGCCCAACACTCCCTATTAAAGACTAATATTGACCTCATACAGGAAGACACTTTGAAGGGCTCTTCCTCATAAGGCATCATGTGTCCACCCTAAGAAATGCCCCCATTTTGTTTCCTAGCTTTAAGGCTGATAACTAGGGTTAAATCCCAGCATAAGCCAGCTGGGGTTTAGATCCTAAAGGAATTGCAAAAATTAGTTGGCCTGTACTTACAGGAACAAAATCCACTGTAAAGGATTTTGAGGGTGTTTGCCCAAGAAGGGCACCAGACTGGATAAATGAGAGTTTATTGACTTGGGGGCACGTATGGTTATTATATGGCAAGGACCCTGGGGTTGGAGTGAACATGCTGCTAGAGTGGCTCTTAGAAACCCAGTGCTGGTCCACACCGTGCAGAGTAAAAATGCCTGAGTTGCTGAGACAGACAGTAGAGAAAGGGCTCAGGAGAGTGGGCTTGCTGGAATGGATATATTATATGAGGCCAGAAAGAATACCCACCACAGGATTATGTTCCACACAAGGGCCTAGAAAATGTGCCATTCAACAAGGCTGCTAGGAATGTGCTGGAGAGTATGATGCCAGCATCTCTAAAAGGGTCAGTGTTTGCTTTCTTCTTCAGGCCAGGGCTAAGAGTAGGAAAGGTGGTCTTAGGGTTGGCTTATTCATAGCAATGAGGTTAGTGGGAAATAATAGGGGAGAGGTGGTGGTGCTTAAATACCATAAGCCAGGGACCCCAAATTCCCTTAACAACCAGCAAGTTTAGAAGGGCAGCCAAGGGGCTTAGCCCACATGGGGTTGTAGTATTTCCAGAGACAAAATAGACCAGCAGTTAGTGAGGATGCTGCTAGTTCATACGAACAAAAGAAGGTAAGATTGGAAGAGCAGGAAGCTGAATGTGGCCATCTCATTTAAAAGTCACATTATTTTGTGTAGTTCCTGGACTTGATCTGTTCTAAGACCTGGAACTCATTGACTAAAGAGGTGGCTGAGTCCTCATGATGAAGGACTTTTCAAAACCATAGCACAGGGAGATCAGCTTGATGCTTTGTGATGACATAGAGGGGTGGGATAGGGAGGGTGGGAGGGAGATGCAAGAGGGACGGGATATGGGGATATATGTATACGTATAGCTGATTCACTTTGTTGTACAGCAGAAACTAACACGACATTGTAACGCAATTATACTCCAATAAAGATATAAAACAAAAGAAAAGAAAAAAGAAAAAACATGGTAGGTATGTACTGTAATGATTCCTCTAGTTCTTTTCCGATGAGAATTATGGCGATTTACTTGAAAATAGGGAAAAGGGGAATACCCAGACAATTCAAGGACTTTGGGACATAGGGTCTTCACTGACACTGATACCCATAGAACAGAACTAAGGCTCCCCTGTTAGAGGGGGGCATGCAGAGACCACGTAATAAATGGATTCCACTGCCTTAGAGTGCATCTATTTGGTTTGTAGAGCTACACATCATCAGTCTCTTAGTCTTCAAACATATAGTTAGGATTGACGTATTTGTCAGTTGACATAACCCTCATAATGGGTCCCTGTCCTATTGGTAGGAGCTATCAGAATCAGGAGGGTCAGGTGGAAGTCTCTGAAATACTCTCACACCAGATACAAGAGTAAGGAAAAAACATCACATTCCAAAAAGGATACAAGAGTGGTGGTCCCTATTATATTTCCGTTTAATTTGTCACTCCGATCCTAGAGAAGTCGAGTGCACCTTGGAGAGTGTCTATAGTCCACTGCAAGCTCACCAACTAGTAGCCCCTGTCACAGCCACTCTGCTGGATGTGGTATCATTGCTAGAGCAGATTAGTAAGGCCTCAGGTACATGGTATGCAACCAGAGATTTAACAAATTTTTTTTCTGATCCAATCAGAAATGAGAATCAGAACACCTGCATTCATGTGAAACAGACAAAATTCCTTTACAATTTTGCCTAAAAGACAGTTAACAATGTCCTCACTTAATAAGGCTCTCTGTCTTAATACAGTCCAAGAGATCTGGACTGTCATCTAGGATTCATCTCATCGGTTACAGCCACAAGATCAGCTGCCGTGGTAAAGTTATGGTTACTCCCTCCAAGTTCCCACTCAGGAGTAGAGGCCCATGGGAACTCTGGAGAAGCTGCTTCCTGAACTTGTGTTCACTGGATCTGTGTAGTGCAAGTATGGACTAGGGCAGCAATGTAATGTTCCATTAGGACCTCCTATAAAGAGAAAACCTGCCACAAGGAGTACAGTTAGCTGACAACTTCCAACAGCTGTGCTTTTGAGATCTGCCACAGCATTCAAATTGAGAACACAATCTCCCCAGGCAGGTTGTGCTCAGTCACTCTGGTATAAGGTCCTGGCCATTTTTCCTAACACGTGACTTCCTTAAAGGGCAATCTTTGCTCTAGAGGTCCCTGTTGGGTTAACCAAATGACTTTCTCTGAGATTTATCTAGTTTGAGGTGCTTTGTTCTTAATTCTCCTTCTTTCTCTTCCTTCACAAGTATCAGACCTGCATCACAGTCTAAAGACTGTACTTGATTACTCCTCTGTCCCTCTTATTTTTATACTTCACAAGCTCATTTCTTCCAATGAAGCTCTTGCACTTCTAACTTCTTCTTATTTATTTATTTATTTTATTTTTATTTTTGTCTGTGTTTCATCTTTGTTGCTGCACGTGGGCTTTCTCTAGTTGCGGCAAGTGGGGGCTACTCTTCACTGCAGTGCATGGGCTTCTCATTGCGGTGGCTTCTGTTGTTGCAGAGCATGGGCTCTAGGTGCTCAGGCTTCAGTAGTTGTGGCACGTGGTCTCAGTAGTTGTGGTTTGTGGGCTCTAGAACGCAGGCTCAGTAGTTGTGGCGCACGGGCTTAGTTGCTCCGCGGCATGTGGGATCTTCCCAGACCAGGGCTCGAATCCATGTCCCCTGCATGGGCAGGCAGATTCTTAACTACTGCACCACTAGGGAAGCCCCTAACTTCTTTTTGACATCTGTTTTCCCAGAAGTTCTGAACTAACACAGTCATCTATAAATCTGATGATATCACATGCAGCACAGTCCCTATTGCTAACTGAAAACATCTAGCATTTTCTGCTGATGCTGAACTAATTATGAAATGTTGTTATTTTCTTCCCTTCATATTCTTATCTACTGGTTAACATTCTTTATCCAGCAACATGATTAACCTTACCTAATGAAAGACAACCTCGTGGTTCTTTTTCTATACTTTGAAAAGTGTCCATCCTAGAACAGACCTTCTGGACATGCCCATACCAGATTCAGACTTTTTTTGTTATTGATAGGTTTTATCTTAAAAGTGAAAGGTAATAATACCAAAATGGATATGCAATTACTACTCTAGACTCTCTTGTAGAACCCAATCCCTTAACAGAAGACAAATCAGCTCAAATGCTTGAACTTGTGGTCATACAAAGGACATGTTAAATTGCTAGTAAATGATACACATACACATACACACACACACACATCACTGATTTGATTTTGGAATAGCTCATTAGTAGTTCAGTAGCTCATGAATTTGAAATGTTACAGAAACACAAAGATTCTCTACCCAAGAAAGTTGTTATCATCAAGATAGAGGCCTACAGTAAAAGAGACAGCCATAGCAGACCACCATTCTTAATAGATTGCGTTGACTAAAGTTCTAATACAAATACACTCTCTTACAGAATAGAAAGGAAAAAAAGTATGCAGAAGTTCAAGGAGTCCACAATAGAAGCATAATATTAGACCCCCAAATCAGGGCAAAAATGGAAATCATCAAGTTTTAAAATTCATGAAAGTAAGATCTAAGGAATCGAGGAAGGATGCCTGGTGTCACCAGATAACTTCCAAAGAACCTTGCTAAAATCCTCCATGATACAATTAATTATAATTGAGACAAATTGCTTCTGACATTAAATATTAACGGGAAACTTTTCTAGGATAAGAGAGGATATGCTCAGTTTATGCCTCAATCTGTAATTTACATAATGCTGAAAAAAACTGTAAAGTTAATACAGACTGAAACTATGAATGACAGGATTGGTTGAGCATCTCCAAATAACTTTTCTCAAATTGTTTACTCCATAGGCGAATATGTAGTAGTAATAGAACATTTATTTTCTGGATGGTTGAAGACACAGCAATTGCAGTGAGCAGAATTGACAAAGAGAGACTGTAAGACTTCATGATTTCTACCTAGGTCAACCTAACATTTATCCCTATCCATTGACAGGGAAAGACATTTTGGTGGAGAGCAATTTTTCATGGTTTATGAAAGGCTTTGTCCTTAATTCAGAAACTTTACTGTCCTTATTAATCCCCAATTCGCTGTAAAAGTAGAAATATTCTTAACATAATTAGAAAGTTACAACTATTAGAGACCTTAAAATGACATTCAACTGTAAGTCAACTGCTGATTCAAGATCCTCAGAGGAAGCAGACAACTGAATGAAGTAGCTATTTCTGCCCCCAAATCATCCGAACAAGATATCCAGAACCATTAATTGCCATACTCTCCACTGCCCAAGGACTGGGCAAACAAAGGACAACTGGATAGACTGGGGACTTACCAGGACAGAACTGTCCCCATTAGTACCTACTATAGACCTCTTAACAGAGTTCCTTCCTATCCCATGGACGGAGACTAGGCCAAGACAATATACCCACCTCTGAGAAATGGCTGGCTCAAGACTTTCTGAAGACTCCCAGGTCATTCCAGGAATATAGTCTTGCTGGACGTTAGACCAAGAGATAAAATGCAATACAATTTTAAGTCTCCTTATGTCCAATATTTAAGGTACTACAAAAGCAGTATAGAACTGGGCAAGGGGACTTGGGCTGCCTTGGAGTTAAAGACAGCAAAAGCCATCAAGAAGTTGATGCAAACACACATTCTCGACAGCCATACACCAGCCTTGGGGTTCCTTTTTGTTTTGGCCCTGGGGATTCTATGATGCCTGACCTGGTTTATACTACCATGTACCAGCCTGACTCAGACCCTATACAACTCTGCCCTGGCACACGCCTGTCAGGTACCATGCAAAACACCTGCCATGTACCATGCAAAACCTCAGTAAGACCTTCAAAAGGAGAGATGTAAAGACCAAAGGCACATGCACTAGATTTTCTCAAGATCATAAGAGGTCTTTTCCCAGGATTATTGTGCAAGAGCTGTGGTTAAAAGAGTTTAACTGCTCCAAAGGTGGGCATGATACCTGCAATTCCTTAGGCCAAAACATACAGAGCATTAAAAGAACTAAATAACCCTTTCTAGATATCAGCTCAAGATTTGAGGACTTTTTTGTTTGTCCTACAGATCTTCCCATCAGGAATCACAAAGAATGAGCGTAGGGGCCATTTTAAAATTTCTTTTTATAATTGAACTTTTGGTATGCTTTTAAAACCTAAATGTCTCCAATATTCAGAATTTTCCCATTTTTTTCTTATAGCCTAGATAGTGCTAAACTTTTTTCTAATCAAGTAAACTTTGATAGTATCTGTAAATTTGGTGTTGTCAGAACTGGTTTGAAAAGTACCCAGTTTTCAAGTTCTACAAAATTTCTCAAATAAACTGTTTAAAAATTACATCTTACATATTTTGCACATTCAAGACCTCCTTTAGTCTGTGAATATAGCTTTTGTACTCCTTTCCCTCTATGCCTATCCAAACCTCTGATAAGAGATAAAGTTATTTATCTTGGAATCCCCAATTATTTTTAACCACATTGTACAAATTCACTGGTGCTTGTTCAAACATCTTCATAAACCAGGTATAGATTAGAAAGTCAAATTGTTAAGGACATAATTGAAAATCCATCTCTATAACCAATTTCATCTTAGCTCTGTAGCCCTACGTATGCTTAGCAGTAGAAAAGGTGGTCCAATTCAATAATTATTTCCAGCTAAGTTCAAAATCATTTAATTGCTTTCCTATTTAAAGATCCTTCTTCAGGCTTCTTCCTCATCCTTGTTCAGTAATTATGTCAATGCAGCTGTGGGGAGAAAGGGCATATCCACATCTTTCTATGCATAACTGCTGGTGCCTAGGGATTTGGTGTTTTAGCACAGTCATTGACCAATAATGACTCCATTATATGACATGAGTTTTTCCTGCAGATGTCCCCTAACCTCCCTTGTAGCATCCCAGTATCCATGGTCCTATAGATATCTGGACAAATTTCTCTATACCAGGGACTGACAAACGACAGCCCGTAGGCCAAATATAGTCTGCAGGCATGATTTTGTATGATCCAAGAACTAAGAATGTTTTTTTCATTTTTAAAGAGTTATAGCAGAAGAAAGAGGAAGAGGAGAAGTAGAAGAAGGAAAAGGAGGTGGTGGTGGAAAAGGAGGAGGGGTTAGGAGAGAAGGAGGGGAAAAAGAATATGTGACAGAGATCACATATGGCCTGCAAAGCCTAAAATACTATCTGGCTCTTTAGAGGAAGTTTTCAACCCTTTCTCTACATACAGATTTCATGAGTTGGCCTACATTTCTCTTTGATGCAGTCACTTTCTTCCATCTGCCCATCTTCCAGAGTTGATACTGTAGTACCCAATAATCAGGTGTTAACCACCTGGGTTCATTGGGAGTTTGAGTCTTCTTGATGTCAAGCTCAGTGGTGTGATTAATTCAGGGTCATATTTGAGCCTCTCTAGCCTATCAAGACTTCTTTACCCTCTTCATCCACCTCTTATGCCCTGGCAGTTCTGGATGGGTCTAAGATCTGTTGCTCAACAAACTCTAAACATGAAGCTGGTGTCAGCTCTCTCAAGTCTTATGGAAGAGTCTGTTGCCCACCCCGCCAGAGTAGAGGAGCATCGTTCATTTCTCTATCTCCCCCACATCAGTACTTCAATACAGTAGTGTCTAAAATTACTCAAGAATCCCTTGAAAGGACAAAACCACAAAGCTGGAGACTGAGTATCCTCAACACAATTCCTCAAAAATTTCTGATTATGCAAAGACAGGTAATACCAAGTTACCCATTTATTCTTTGTACCTGTGTGAAAGAATCAGGCAAGAAGGCAAATCATATGAGAAATATCCTCAGGTTTGCTACAATTGTAACAAGGAGGAAAAGAGATATTCAATATATTAGTTTTAGATACTGATGATTTATATATTTATATTTATTTAGTGTTACTTGAACATTATATTTGGTAACTGACTTAGAAATATTAGAACTTAAGAGGCAATGAACCAATTAATTGTCCCCTCCTAATTCAGTAACAAGAGGAAGATAGTCCAGTAAGCAGCAGAACCTCACAGTTACCTGCTACATTAGTCACCCATCTTAGAAGAATGCCTGGATCATTATACAAGTAAGTATTTAGAAAAGGAGGTATCACCTAACAAAAATATCAACTTTTTTGGCATTGGCCTAAGGGCTAGGTAGCAAGAAAATAAACTTTGGAGGCTGAAAGAATAACAATCCATGTTATACAGTGGTGAAACATTTGTGACATTTGGAAAGTATGTAATGTATTTTCTTGATAAACTTGCATTTCTGAGGGAAAAGCTTGGAAAGGAGAATTTTAATTACCATTGGTTATATTTGTCAATAAACAAGAAATAGATTACTCATTTAACTTGGGGAAAGAGTTGGCTGGTTTACAAGAAAGAATGAAAGGGAAAAGAGAGGATCCAGGAAGTCTAGGACTTGCAGGGTTGGGAAGGGAAATACTTCTCAACCCCAACTGGTAAAAGATAAGATGAGAAGACTTTTGATACAAAAAAAAGGCTTATTAAAATTTAGCCTTACAGCAAGAACCAAATCAAAGGCATGACTAAAACTGAAAACTTCTAAATGGCTTCTGTTATCAGAAAGCATAGATCTAGTTAAGGTTATGGCATCCACTACATCATTTAAAGAGGACAAAATGACTCAGTGAAAACAGACAAAGGCTATGATTCTCCCACCAAATCCTCATAGGTTCAAGCTGTGCACTTAATTGAACTTAGCCCAGTCTTGAAAATTATTGTGGACGTCTACTGGCACATGCTGATGAATGAAATCAAACGGATGAGAACCTAATTAAATATGTAGTTTTAGTCCAAAGAAACCACAAGACTAGACCAACATTTGATGATTATTTGAAACTTAAAATGATTCTTGGCCCGAAAGCACAAGCTGAGAAAGTTTCTTAATCTCTAACGCAGATATATTCTCCAACCCTCTCCTGAACTATAGCCACAGAAGACAATGGAGAAAGGAGAAACCTCCCAAGGCCTAAGCAAAGGACCTTGGAAACCAGTGAACTTGCAAGTCCTTCCCACAAAGCAAAATTGAGTCCTAATTAGATATATCTGGGACTTCCCTGGTGGTCCAGTGGTAAAGAATCCGCCTTCCAAAGCAGGGGACGTGGGTTCGATCCCTGTTCAGGGAACTAAGATCCCACATGCAGGGCAGCTAAGCCCCGGCGCCACAACTACTGAGCTCACGCGTCTCAACTAGAGAACCTGCATACTGCAAACTACAGAGCCCAGGAGCTCTGGAGCCCACGTGCCACAGCTATGGAGCTCATGTGCCCTGGATCCCGCACACCACAACTAGAGAAGAGAAAACCCACCACAACTAGGGAGAAGCCAATGCGCCACAACGGAAGATCCCGCGTGACTTAGCGAAGATCCCGCGTGCCACAACTAAGACCCGACGCAGCCAAAATAAATAATAAATCTTAAAAAAAAAAAAAAAAATATATATATATATATATATCTTCCACCCACAGCATAAAGGATCCTGACAACACATTCCCAGGGTGATCTTAAAATTGACTTCCCATTTTTTCCCAATCTGAACAGGATTATTTGTTTCAGTTATCATTCCTTTATTCCACCAATGTATACTGGGTGTGTGAGAAACTAATAACTTGTCATTTTAATTCACAGGTTTCCAGATAATGAAGGACCACACCTGGACCTGATGTAAAGAATTCTATTTATTACTTAGAGATGCTGGGCTTTGAGTCTGATGCACTCACTGACTTTAAGTGACTTTTGGATTGTATCTCTCAAGAAAGATGGAATGGGTTTTGGCGGCAGGAAAGAAAGTGGTAACCTGCATATCTGATGGCCAGAAAGGCAGATAATAGTGATTTTTGCTGACTATTTGCATCTTGCTTATTTCTTATAAAATGGCAGGATTGTACTTCCTGGACCTCTTGGAAATGGGTAAGGCCGCATGACCAACTCCTGGCCAAGCATTTATTTGCTGGTGCTAAATGCTTCAGAATTCCCTCTTTCCCTTTGTCTTAGCAACCAGCAATGCTGAGGTGGTGGCTGATCTGACAGTCCCTGAGTTACTGTAAAAAGCGGAGCCCCTCTGCTGATCCACAGTTGACATATTTATTTCTCCCTCAGGTATGCTGCCTGTTTAAACCATAAAGATATGGAAAATGTTTGATACTGAAACATGATCTAATCTATCTTGACTGGTAAAAGAACCAATCGCCACAATTTTCTTCTCAGTACACTTTCGCCAAAAAATATGATATTGTGGGTTCCTAATTTAAGTAAAGGAACTTAAATTTGTTTTTCCAAAGAAGTTTGCAGGATGTGAAATTGATAAGAAATTAATATCTAGAATGTACAATAAAGAGACAGGAACACCAAAGAAAAAAAGTTGTGCAAAGTATATACCCACAAGCTATTTACAGAAAATTCAAATGCTAGCAACTGTATAACAAGGTGCTCAGACTCATTAGTAATCAAAGGAATGTAAATTAAGAAAAGATATCATTTACACCTATTAGCCTGGAAATAGGAAGTTGGAAAATTGTCAAGTATTGGCAAGAACGTGAGAATATGGGGATCCTCAAGAATGGATGATGGGAAAGTGATTAGTGAAGTCTTTCCAGAGGACAATTGGTTACAACATAGTCAAATTAAAAATCATTAATACTAGTTCTGGGTGTAAAAGGTATGGAACAGTGTAAGACAGGTTGAGATGAACCATTTCTATAAATTAATATATGTATGCAGAACAGTACACATTTTATAAGAACACATTCAAAAATATAGACAGTATATCGATTAGAATGTTTACCAATGACAGCAGAGGGCTTTGGGAAAAAAGAATGAGGATGAAGGGAAATAATAAAAGCTTTAATGATAATGAGGCACAACCTGATTACCACCACTATCCACACTAGAGATCTCCCCCTAAATAAGTAACTTTGTTACTTACCTCATCCCAACCAAAAGTGTGTTATGTAAAAGAAGCAAATAATTTTTTCAGTAGTTGTCATATGGCCAGTGATTGTAAGCCATAGAAAGATACCCTTGAGTACAAGTAAATGCCAATGACCACAGCTGAATCATTTTATAACCTTTAGACTAGTATACCTATACAATGTTTAACAATTAGTTCAGAAGCAGGGAGTAGGGGCTGGATTTGTAGGGTTTTCTGATTTTGAGATGTAAATATTGCCATCACAGTTGATTTCAAACTATCAAGGATTTAATAGACAGATGGCAAAACTCCTGAATATTTAACAATTGGTCCTCACAAGCTGGTAGGAGCATGTTTTAAGCACTACCTTTGAGACTCCAGAATTAAAGCACAAGACCTACTGATTTAAATGTAGATCTTACCAAGAATGGCACATAAACACTTAGAGGTTTTCTGTCCATAAACTTGTAGAAAGCAACACATTTCACCCACATTCAATCTTTAATATGAGCTAATGGGAACTTCTTCCATTTTTCAATTTGAAATGTTTAATTATTGTAAAATCACAGGCCACAATATTTAATGGGGTCTAGCCACAGCTAGGCCTGAATCAAAAAGCCTAAAGCTTGGGTGGTGTATTTTGTTCCTACCTACAGGGAACAAAGTACAACAGTGGTATGTTCTTACCACTTGGACAAAAGACCTTAGCTCAGGTTAGGAATACAGAGTGTCTGGACCTACCATCTCACAAAGGCTTTCTATTTCTCCCAAAACATTGATCTGTCACCTAACAAGCCTGCTTTCCCATTCAACAGCATGAGTATGCCAATCTGTTCCATTTCCAACATTCAGTTTTCTTCTTGTTCCTCTTGTTTGGCAGACTCTGTTCTTCAAACAAGGTAGGAAAAGTTAGACAGTTTCTTAGAATCCCAGTCTCCTCTACCATAACCTGAGAATTAATTGAGAACAGTGTAGCCTCCTCAGAGTTTTATGGAGATTAGATTTGGAAGCGTCAGTACAGCTCTTGGTACCTGGTACACACTGGCATGTCAGTTTCCTTTTCGTCTTTCTTCCCATGTCCTCACCCAGTTTTGTGGACTAAAAAAACAACAAAAAATTAGCAACATTAGTTTCTGACCTAGCTTTCTTCTTCTCTAATACCCTGTTTCCTCCTCAAGGACATTTTTTGCACGTACCTTTGCAAAATCTGACATTTATCATTTGAACTCTGTTCTGAAACTCCCATTTCATCAAACACATGATGGCCTCTCCAGTCACCACGAAATTGTTACAGAATCTACTTATCCAGATTTCACTCACTAGGCTCAAGCAGCTGAAACTTACAATATTCCTCATGAAAAGTTAGGAACCGTAGATTTAGTTGAGGTTCTCAACAAGGGAGGTACTGTAGGCTAGGGTACATCTTGGAAATGTGGGAGCATTTTTGCTTTTCTGACGACTGGGGACAGAGACACGGAGGCTCAGGCATTTAGTGGTTAGGGGCAAAGAATGTTAGATATTCTAAACAGAAAGGACAATCCCACACATGGAGTATCTTCCTGAACACAGTTTTAATATCCCAGAGTGCCAAACCCACTATAAGTACAAACTAATGATACTTCAGTAGATGAGATACTAAAAAGATTTTTCATATATTTATGCAAAAAGTCAACATAATTTAAGAGAAGGATGTTATAGAGAGAAAAGCTTAAATGGGATAGAGACTTTTAAAACTATTGAATAGTTTACTATCTCTCTACTTTCTATCTACTCAATGTTATACAGCATTTTAAAATGCATATTAGTTAAAAAGGGTTTCAGTGTAGAAATGCAATTATTGCAAAAACGACAAGGCAGATTGCAAATATATGATAGCTTTGGGACTCCTTTTGCGACTTCATGCCAAATATTGTAAAACTAGCAGAACACTACATTTCAGTATAAAAATATTTTTTAAATTTCACATTCTTATCATCTTCCATTATTTCTTTGTAGTACAGGGACAAACACTTATATTGGGAAACTAGCATTGGAATTATTTTGGGGTTGCCTGTTTTCAGCTCTTACTACAATATTGTCCCTTATGGCTCATCACATAATTTCTCTACAGCCTTTTTTATTGGAGTAGAACTGCTTTACAATGTTGTGTTAGTTTCTGCTGTACAGTGAAGTGAATCAGCTATGTGTATACCTATATCCCCTCCCTCTTGGACCTTCCTCCCACCTCCCCCGCCATCCCACCCATCTAGGTCGTCACAGAGCACCAAGCTGAGCTCCCTGTGCTATACAGCAGGTTCCCACTAGCTATCTATTTTACACATGGTAGTGTATTTATATCAAACCTAATCTCCCAATTCGTCCCACCCTCTCCTTCCCTCCCTGTGTCCACATGTCCATTCTCTATGTCTACATCTCTATTCTTGCCCTACAAATAGGTTCATCTGTACCATTTTTCTAGATTCCACATATATGTGTTAATATACGATATTTGTTTTTCTCTTTCTGGTATACTTTGTTCCTTTTTATGGCTGAGTAATATTGCATAGTATATATGTACCACATCTTCTTTATCCATTCATCTGTCATTGGACATTTATGTTGTTTCCATATCCTGGCTATTGTAAATAGTGCTGCAATGAACATTGGGGTACATGTAGCCTCTTAATTATAGTTTCTTTCCAATCTATTCTATAGTCCCTATTGCTTATGGAAGAATATAGCCTCCCAGGCTGTTTTAGCTGAGACTGAACGTATGTTCCAACATGTAATGGGATTTCAAAATGGCAGGAGACATGTACTTTGTCACTAACACTTTATGTCACAATATATGAAATTTTAACACCATACTTGTAATACTGAGTTCATTTGCAAGAATATCTCACCATTGCTTTCACTTCAACAGTCTGTAATTTTTAAAAATTAAAAAAAAAACAGTCTGTAATTTATCTTGGCATATTAGTCCTACTTCAACTGGGGTTGTTCCTCCTCATTACATATAAATAAGTTCTCTTTCAATTATGCACAAGAGTAATATTAGATTTTATTCTAGTGTCCACTCATACCAATGCTTCAATTTCCCTGTGTGTCTTGCATGGAGTGGCTTCTGATCTTCTCACTTATTCGGGAAGAAAGTACTAATACCTGACTACTTCATTGTATTTTAATATATTTATGACTGAACATCTACATGCTTGAATATCTAATTTTTAATTTTTAAAATTTCTCCTGTATTTAACAATTACATTGATGTTTTAAAACTATGCAGTTAGGTTATATTACTGATTCATTTCATTTTGGCATAGAAAAGAAGGCATTACAAACATTTGTTGTAAGGGTGCACTGGGTCTGATAGGGCTGAGAATCATGGATTCCAGGGAATGTTTACAGACATGGGCTCTTCGGGGTCTTCAAGAAAATTCCTTAGCAGTGACGCCAATCCTTATTCTGCGAGGAGGAGGCAAAGTTTATGGTTATCAGTGTCTTTGAAGAGTATCATTTCCTTTAATTAATTCTTCTGCATTCATTAAAAAGAATGAAATAATACCATTTGCAGCAACATGAATGGATCTGGAGATGATCATACTAAGTAAGGTAAATCAGACAGAGAAAGACAAATATCATATGATATCACTTATATGCAGAATCCTAAAAAAATGATACAAACAAACTTATTTACAAAGCAGAAACAGACCCCCAGATTTAGAAATGAATTTATGGTTACCGGGGGGAAGGGTGTGGGGGAGGGATAGATTGGGAGTTTGGGATTGACATCTACACACTGCTATATTTAAAACAGATAACCAACAAGGACCTAATATATAGCACAGGGAACTCTGCTCAATACTCTGTAATAACCTAAATGGGAAAAGAATTTGAAAAAGAATAGATACATGTATACGTATAACTGAATCACTCTGCTGCACACCTGAAACTAACACAACATTGTTAATCAACTATACCCCAATTTAAAAAGAAAAAAAAAACACAGAAAAGAAATTCTTCTGCATTGCAAAATAATCTGTTTCCAGTATATATTTAAAAATAAAAATGTAATTTACACTACCCATCTATTATAATGGATAATTATTTTTTTAAACTGAGAATCCTAATTTCTGGTGAGGATGCAGAGCAACAAGAACACTCATTCATTGCTGATGGGAATGCAAAAAGGTACAATCACTTTAGAAGACAGTTTAAAAGCTTATTACAAAGCTAAACATAGATTTACCATACAATCCAGCAAGTATACTTCTAGATATTTACTCAATATGAAAATGTATGTTCACACAAAAATCTGCACATGAATGTTTATTACAAATTTATTCACAATCACAGAAAACTAAAAACAACCTAGATATTCCTAAATAAGTGAATGGATAAACAAGCTGTGGTACAAATGGAATATTAGTCAGCTATAAAAAAAGAAGCAAACTATCAAACCAGGAAAGGACATGGATTAATTTTTCTTAACATCTTTATTGGAGTATAATTGCTTTACAATGGTATGTTAGTTTCTGCTTTATAACAAAGTGAATCAGTTATACATATGCATATGTTCCCATCTCTTCCCTCTTGCGTCTTCCTCCCTCCCACCCTCCCTATCCCACCCCTCTAGGTGGTCACAAAGCACCAAGCTGATCTCCCTGTGCCATGCGGCTGCTTCCCACTAGCTATCTATTTCACGTTTGGTAGTGTATGTATGTCCATGCCACTCTCTCACTTTGTCACAGCTTACCCTTCCCCCTCTCCATATCCTCAAGTCCATTCTCTAGTAGGTCTGTGTCTTTATTCCCGTCTTACCCCTAAGTTCTTCAGGACCTTTTTTTTCCCCTTAGATTCCATATATATGTGTTAGCATACGGTATTTGTCTTTCTCTTTCTGACTTACTTCACTCTCTATGACAGACTCTAGGTCCATCCACCTCACTACAAATAGCTCAATTTCGTTTCTTTTTATGGCTGAGTAATATTCCATTGTATATATGTGCCATATTTTTTTTATCCATTCATCCGATGATGGACACTTAGGTTGTTTCCATCTCCTGGCTATTGTAAATAGAGCTGCAATGAACATTTTGGTACATAACTCTTTTTGAATTATGGTTTTCTCAGGGTACATGCCCAGTTGTGGGGTTGCTGGGTCGTATGGTAGTTCTATTTGTAGTTTTTTAAGGAACCGCCATACTGTTTTCCACAGTGGCTGTATCAATTTACATTCCCACCAGCAGTGCAAGAGTGTTCCCTTTTCTCCACACCCTCTCCAGCATTTACTGTTTCTAGATTTTTTGATGATGGCCATTCTGACCAGTGTGAGATGATATCTCATTGTAGTTTTGATTTGCATTTCTCTAATTAATGATGTTGAGCATTCTTTCATGTGTTGGTTGGCAATCTGTATATCTTCTTTGGAGAAATGTCTATTTAGGTCTTCTGCCCATTTTTGGATTGGGTTGTTTTTTTGTTATTGAGCTGCATGAGCTGCTTGTAAATTTTGGAGATTAATCCTTTGTCAGTTGCTTCATTTGCAAATATTTTCTCCCATTCTGAGGGTTGTCTTTTGGTCTTGTTTATGGTTTCCTTTGCTGTGCAAAAGCTTTGAAGTTTCATTAGGTCCCATTTGTTTATTTATTTTTTTATTTCCATTTCTCTAGGAGGTGGGTCAAAAAGGATCTTGCTGTGATTTATGTCATAGAGTGTTCTGCCTATGTTTTCCTCTAAGAGTTTGATAGTTTCTGGCCTTCCATTTAGGTCTTTAATCCATTTTGAGCTTATTTTTGTGTATGGTGTTAGGGAGTGTTCTAATCTCATACTTTTACATGTACCTGTCCAGTTTTCCCAGCACCACTTATTGAAGAGGCTGTCTTTTCTCCACTGTATATTCTTGCCTCCTTTATCAAAGATAAGGTGACCATATGTGCGTGGGTTTATCTCTGGGCTTTCTATCCTGTTCCATTGATCTCTGTTTCTGTTTTTGTGCCAGTACCATTTTAAATGCATAATACAAAGTGAGAGAAGCCAGTCTGAAAAGGCAGTATACTGTACAATTATGTGACATTCTGGAATAGTATAACTGTAGAGACTGTAAAAAGATCAGTGTTTTCCAAGAAGGAGGGGTAAGAGGGAGGTTGAATAGGTGAATCACGGGGGATATTTTTAAGGCATACATTCTGTATGATAACATAATTGTGGATACATTAAATTATGCATTTTTCAAAACCCACAGAATTCCATAGCACAAAGAGTAAACCTTAATACATGCAAATTTAAAAAAATCATTCAGGAGCTCAGGGGATTCTAGGATGGAATGCAAACTGTGACAAAACAATCTAATTGTACTACAAATGTATGAAACAACTTTACTGAAAAGGTGGAAAGTGGCGGAAAGGTGTTGAGCAAAGTAACTCTGGAAATGAGTGGAGTCTCTAACACTAAAGCAAAAGAAATTGTACGTAAGCACTGTACTCTCATTGATAAAGTTGTTCCCACTGGGGTACAGATTAACAATTCTGACACCACTATACATGTACATTGGAGCTGAGCAATTAAGTAAATAGATGGCAGATGATAGGAGTCAGTTTTCTCACTGTTGGGAATTTACAGATAAGCAAGGGAAGGAAGCTAGAATGATCCATATGGTAATAGATTAGAGTTTGAGACATCAATATAAACTCAAGTTTAGCTTAACTATAGATATAGATGGTTACATATAAAAATATTTCTAGATATGTACATGCAAGTTTTAGTGTATGAGTTAGCATAACACATATTTCTTTGATTTGTAGGCTAGAATAGTTGATTCTAGGACCGACGCAGAAAATCAGCCTGAACTTAAGAATAAAAGGTAAGACTGTGAAACTTTTAGAAAAAAAAAAAAAAGAGAAAATCTTTAGTAACCAGAGCTGGGCAAAATTTCTGAGATTTGGTACTAAAAGTATGATCCATAATCATACTTATAAACTTGACATCATCAAAAATTTAAACTTTTACTTTGTGAAAGACCTTGTTAGGAGAATGAAAAGAAAAACTATAGATTGAGAGAAAATATTTGTAAGCCACATATCTGGTAAAGAACTAGTATCTAAAGTATATGAAGCACTTCCAAAGCTCAAAAGTAAAAAAACAAAGAATCCAAAAGAAAATAGACAAAAGGCATGAGGAGACATTGTACCTAAGAAGATATTTAGATAGCAAATAAGCATACGAAAAGATGTTCAGCATCACTAGACATTAGGGAAATGCAAATTAAAACTACAGTGAGATAATCACTACACAACTATCACAAAAAATTTTAATTAAAAAATTAAATAAAAATGATAAAAAGTTTTCAATGATAATTAAAATGTTTTAAAAGTAATGACAACCCCAAACACTAGTGAGGATGTGGAGAAACTGCATCACTCATACAATGCTGAGGGGAATGCAAAACGACATAGCCAGTCCAGAAAACATCATGGCAATTTCTTTAAAAACTAAACATGCAACTACCATACAACTCAACAACTGCACCCCTGAGCATTTATCCCAGAGAAATGAAAACTTATGTTCACACAAAAACCTGTAATATTCAGAGCAGTTTCATTTGTAATAGTCAAAAATTGGAAACAACACAGCTATCCTTCAATGGGCAAATGGTTGAACAAACTGTGGTACATCTATACCATAGAAAACTACTCAGAAAAAAAAAAATACCAACTATACATAGTTGTTGAACCATACAACAACGAGGATGAATCTCCAGAGAATTATGCTGAGTTTAAATAACCAGTTCCAAAAGGCTACATATTGTTTGATTCTATTTATGTAACATTCTTTAAATGACAAATTATGTAAACAGAGAACAGTTTTGCAGATGCTAGTGGTTATGTGAGGTGCGAGGGAGGTGGATATGGCTACAAAAGTTCAACATGAGAGATCCCTGTGGTGATGTATCTTGACTATGTCAATGTCAATATCCTGATGCTATTGCACATAGTTTTGCAAGACGATACCTAGGTAAAGGGGACAAAGGATCTCTCTGGATTATTTCTTATGACTGCATGTGAATCTACGATTATCTTAAAAGTTTAATTCAATTAAAAAAATCTAATTGAGAATCAGGGCGATGGAGAAGCTTTAGTGTATATCCAAATAATTCTGTTAGAGGCTGCTATATTATCCAAGTACTCTGGACAAAGCACGGTAATGTTCACTTTGTAGTGGAAAGACTATGGGCTTTGTCATTAGAGACCTTGGATGAGATATAGCTTACCACATATCAGCTATGTGACCTTAGACAGTCTGACCTTCAGTGTCCTAATCTATAAAACACTAGATTCCTTTTGAGGCTTAAGCAAGGTAGTGTCTAAATTAGATACATAAAACACTGTATACTTAAAACCGTTGGCACTGTGTCTAACCACACAGTAAGTACTCAAACGCTAGCTATCATGAAGGAGAAAGAATCAGAACAATTGTTTAGCAAGCAACTGTTTCCCTGTCCCTGTATTAAACTTGACAAAGGGTTATTAGATTATAAAACAACATATAAAAGAGACATAGAATGCCAACTAAGCAAACATGTGTTAACAGAAGTGTATGTGTGATTTTTAAAAAAATTGTCTAATAAATTTTCCTTATTTTTAAAGAGTGTATGATTACAGAGACTGGAAAAATTAAAAAAGAAACACAGATAATGCAATCATCATTACAGAATAACATGACTAACCTTATTTTTATATGCATATATTTTTAGAATACTGATATTATGCTGCTTATATACCATTTTCAAATCTACTTTTTGATTGCATGCGTATTTTTCCACGTCATCCAATATCTTAAAACATCTTTTTCAATGTTGCCTAAATTAGCGCCTATATATACAATGGAATATTAACTATGTACCAACGGACATCTTAGTTGATTCCAATTTTTTTCTACTGTAAAAACTAACAGAAAAATTCTAGTTACATAAAACTTTTGTCTAAGTTGGCTATTGATAAAGGAATGCTTCCTATAGAGGGGATATTAAGAAAAAGAATATACAGGTACCACCCCCCTTTTTGAAAGTTTGCTTTACGCCACTTCATTTTTATAAATTACCCACATTAGTACCTGTTTTCACTAATGGAAGGAAATCCAAAGAGGATTTTGGGTTTTACAAAAAAAAGGCGAAAAGCAAAAATTACATTCAGCATTTGTTTTGCAGGGGGCTGTTATAAAGGCAGTGTGTGCCTCAAGCAGTGAGAGTGGCCCCGCTAAACTCCTTCCCCAGGAACTACACTCAGAATCTCAGCATCAAGCTGCCATAGCTTTGAACTGTTTCTGTGAGCATCTGTGCTTTATCTTGATTTACTTTGTGCATCCGTTAGCAAAATGTGTCCTAAGATAATTGCTTCTTTGCTTTCCACCATTTCGGCTTACGAAAAGTTTAATAGGAATGCTCTACTTTCAGGTAGTGGGGGAAATTTGTACCATAAAATTCTTGATTTGCGTGACAAATCCTTCTGAGAGGAATGAAGCAGGATTTTTAAGATGCTTTTTTGGAAGTTAAATATTTGTTCCACTTGAATTAGTTTCACTCTGATCAACGTATATTATGCTTTTTAAAGTAGAAGTAATAGAAACTTTGGAAGAAAGTGAAAACACCTCAGAATCTATTACAATCAACGAAAAGAATGTCAAGTACATTGTGAAAAGTACACCAGATATTGGGAAGGTTTATTTCAAAGCAGTTAGAGCATTCAAATGCCAGACAGTCTATTATCGTGAAAGACAGTTCAGGCCTGCAACAGAGGCTCAAACTAAACTCTGGAATCATTTAGGAAGTGACAGAGGAAAGAAAAAAGGGAAACATATACATAAATTCAACAACCCAAATTATAGTTTCAGGGAACAGGCATATAATCAAAAAACAAGAAAGGACTGCAACAGGAAGTTGAAATTAAGTTTTCAAAAGAAAAAGCAATAAAGACAGGATAAACCCCACTACTTGCAGAATTGGATTAAAAAATCATCCAGTGAAAAGAGGCAGAACTAGCTTAATTTTGGTTGTGTTTCTTCTTTATAAAGGAGAAAAAATCTTTATTGTACGGTAGAACAATATTGATAGAAAGTTGAAGCCTAAGATGGATACAGCAAAGTGATAACTGAGGGAGGAAACTTCACATTGCAAAATGTCACAGGGTAGTGTAGTTAATCCAACAAGCGGTATTTCATGAAAAGGGAGGGAGTTCTGCATTTTTATCCACAGCAACATGATGCAAGATAGAAGCAGTAACGTTACTTTCCCAAGAGGATGATATAGCTACTAGCTGCATTTCAGATTCAACTGTAGAGATTTTAACCATGTGCATGTACAGGCGCCTTCAAATGCAGTAAATCAAAACATCCTTATTGGTTGGGGATAGGCATCTGCATAGCAGCAGCATAACTGCTGCTCAGTGAACTAGTTTTTAGCAGATTAGGGTCGCCAACCCTATATATTTAAGAAGACTCTCAACAAATGTTACTTTTGTAATCTAAAATGTTAATCCTTAATTACCTTGACTTTATAGCCAGAAACTGCCAATGACAAATTGGTACTATAAAATACATGTTTTATTGATGTATATTGAAAGATGATCTTAAGACTCTGATAAGTTCAATTAATTTCTCAGACTAAAAGAATCTCCTCTCTAGTTTTGTAGCCTTAATTAACGTCAAACATAGGTGCCCTACTTCCCCTCTCTCCAAGACACTTAGAATTGATCTCTAATCAGGATATAACTATCCAAACAGATCTTTCTGGATTCATGGTATTTTTCATTATTATTTTAAGCTTCCAAAACCCAGTAGTTTATGCTAAAACAAAAGAAAAGAACTACCCCCCCATTTCTATATACATATTCTCTCTTTGATCAGAAGTGAGACAGAGTGACCATGGAGAAAGCAGCCCACTTTTTTCTATGCTAGTCTGACTACAAAAACAAAGGGAATATAAGAAAGATAAAGGTGTAATCCTACCAATCTTCGAGAAAGACAGGCCCAAGTCCAAAAATTAGATTCAGTAGAACTCAAGGTAAACCTATTGCTTTATCAAATACATAATGAAAAGCATGGACTGGTAGGAAAACTGTTTTTCTAATTTCAATGGATGTTTGTTTTCTCTTTAAAATTGTGTAGATTTCTTAAGTTACCAGGCTATGCAAATTATCACAGGCAAAATCAAATTTATAAATAAATGATATCTATTGCTACACAAGACTAAAATAAGAATTTTAAATTTAGCGATAGGTCAAAGCTAAGTTTTCAATAAGGATTTCATTAGTGATAGAGCTTTGTACTGAGTTTTGCTAGTCCCTAAGCCAATTTATTTTAAATGGCGGATTTTCTTATCTTCCCAACTCATTTTAGTTTGGAAAAACTGCCTTCACTCTGATACCTCTGAGTTCTCCAAACAATATCACAAATTAGCTAGCTCTTCATGTATAAATCACATAGAGATTAAACAAACTCAGGGGTAATTTGACACTCAGCCATAAGATGTATTTTGGTTGGTCTCATTTATTTCCCTCTTGCTTCTTCTGTTACTTTGCATTTTAACCACTGTGCAGAGAGAGATTAAATACTTTAATCCATTTTATTATCTAACATTTGTCATTTACTTTTTGGTAATATTTTTAAAGGGAGATATAAGATATATGTCCTTCAGGACAAAGTCCTGTCATTCTTCCCAGTTCTCTTATAGTTTTCTTACTGTGGTAAACACTGCACTTGAATACACTGAGAAGGTCCTTAAGAAGTCATTAGTTACCTATTAAGGCCATTTAATTACCTTTGGATCAGAACTCTTCCCTAATTCCCAGTTTAGAAAGGCCATTTCAGGAAGCAAGTTAGGATTTTATTATTTTGGAATTAAATATCAGACTACAGTTGAAATGTTTATCAACCACCTCAGAAAAAGGAAGAATCTTGAAATAGCTCCCTGTAGTTTGTTTATTTGGATAATTCCTGGTTTTCGTCAACCTGGATTTAATTCAGATGAGGGAGAAAAGAAAACTCTTAACTCTGACTACCCTGAGATCATCATGTTGTAAGAAAGCCAAGCCACATGGAGAGGCCATGTGTAGGAACTCTTATTGGACATCCTAATCGTCACACCATCCCAGCCGAGGTGCCTGTCATGAGTGAATTTGCCTTCGGAGGAACCCAGTCCTCAGCCATGGAGTCGCCCTAGCCTTCCAGTCTTCCTAGGTGAGGCCTCAAACATTACAGAGCAAAGACAAGACATGCTTGTTATGCTCTGTTTGAGTTCCTGGACCAATCTACTCTCAAAAGAAAATTCAGAGAGCATTACTTGATATAAATATTTTATTGAGCAAGAGACAAACCTTTTGCAACAGGGAGACTTCAAAACCAAAAGTAACACAAAGCTCAGGTCTCAGCAGTTACACCTCAATTTACAACGAATGAATGAGAGTTCAGTTGACCCTTGAACCACCCTAGGGTTAGGAACACCAACCTCCAGCACAGTTCAGCATCCTTGGATTCAACCAACTGCAGATCATGTAGTACTATAGGATTTACTATTGAAAAAATACACATATAAGTGGACCCAAACAGTTCAAACCCATGTTATTCAAGGGTCAACTGTAGATTGTTTTCTATTGTGACTGGTTACTAGAAACTTACATTCCTTTTAGGGTAATAGCACTGTATAAGTTTACTAATTTGTAGCTTATTGGCTAGGAAGCTGTAAGGTCACACAGACATGAAGAAAGCTTAAGTTTTGTTTAAGGTCAGAGTCAGCATTTCAGGGAAATCAGCGCAGCTTATTTTGGTTATGTGATATGAGTGTTTGATTTAGGGGTATATTCAAACTATGGCCTCCATTTTGTTTTTTCTTTAACACTATAAATATAATAGAATGGTGTCTTGAGCTGCAAAATTTTGGTGTATGTTGTGATGCAAAAATGGTAACTAGAGCGCTGATTAAGCTGTGGGGGTCATGAGAATGAGCAGAATTGACCAGAGGCTCCCACAGCTGTGCTCTGAAAAACCACTACATGTTTGGACAGAGGCAACACACTCAAGGGCTGCTTGCAGGCAATGACTGAGTTCTGTAGGAGACATGCGCCTCCTTGGATGGGCGTTGACTGGACTTCCTTGACGGCCTTGCTGAGCATTCCTTAGACTGTAATGGCATGCTTCCACTCAACCTTCCTTCCATCTCTTCCTCATTCACATTCAGACTTGCCCACAGTCTGACTGCTCTTCCAGCCTTTTCCATCTCCCTCATTTTTTCTCATATAGGCATTTTCTCTAATAAAATCCTTTTACACTTAACCCAGTCTTGGTGTCTGATTTCAGAGGACCCAGACAAACACCAGTAGTACCAGAAATGGTCCGAAAAAACACACAGTAAGATGGGGCTTTGGTACTGGCTTACCCACCACCAGGCAGACAGAGGACACCATCCTCCTTGGTAGGTGGATCACACACTTTCTGGCAAAAGATAGTGGCTAAATTGCTAGATTCTAGTGACCTCTCACCAGTGCATTCATGATGGCCTTGGTGAATGCTCTCTGGAAAATGTTCCAGTGGAGGTGAATGCTGCGACAGGTAGGGATGATACTGGCATTTGAAAAAAATTGGGGGGAACAATGCTTACAAAGATAGAGGGGTTGGCTGGTTACTGCTAAGTTGCATTGACACTTTACAGAAGGATAATGAGAGATGAGGGCTGTAAACATCACTTAGAAACTAAATAGAAGAGCCAGAAAGCCTTGGTGGTAGCTTACTAAGAGGCCTGTCTCTTGCTAGGAGGGTAGACACAGTTAAGCAGCAGGCTGAAGACTTGATTATTAAAGTTCCAGAGCTCCAGAAACATTTTAATTCTCAGCCAAGGCAGGTCAGTTGTGTGAAGGTCAGGGCCCTGGTGGGGAAAACCCAGAACCCTGAAACTGGATCGGGACATCTGAGTGGATGTCCTGAGGATGTTGATTCTGCAACCTTCCAGACCCTCTGGGACTGCAGAGGTAGCATAACCCTCCCCAGTAAGAACAAGCCCAGCATGGCAAAAATTTTACCCTGACAAGGCAGTAGGTGATATACACACGGGCTACCCCTACTATATGTCTTGGCTGCCAGGACGATAAACAGGGTTAAATCTCAGCTTAACCCAGCTGAAGATGGACTGGGCCTTATAAGGAAGGAAAGAGACTATACACCTAAAGAATTATATGAATGACCTGGGATACACTAGTAGGAGCCAGGAAATTATTGCTGGAAGTGGATTTTGCAGTGCTTGATCAATGGGGACGGAATGTACATTTGAATAAGCCAGAATTCATGGACTTAGAGACACTTTATCAAGCCCCAGGATTGAACACCCTAGCAAGGACCCCAGAGAGTAGGTAAACTAGCAGCTGGGGTAGTTCCTAAAAGCCCGGCTAATTCTCAAAGAGGTTACCCTAACAGAAGGCAAGTGAAGGAATTAAGTAGCTGAGGAAAGAGGGCATGTGGTATAGATATGTAAGGCCAAAAGACCCACCAGAAGATCGAGCTCCGTAGGAGGGCACAAGGAGCACACCATTTACCAACACCATCAGGAATGCACTGGTTAGAGGGGCACCAGTACCACTATGAAATTCTGTGATGGCTTTCCTCTACAAGCCAGGGATGTTGATACTAGAGGCAGTTGCATAGCTAGGCTGGTTACCATCCATGGAGATGAAGGGGCTTTAAGTAATAGAGGACAGATGGCAGCACTTGTCTGTCAGGAGCCAGGAGGCTGTAATTATCATAATGACTGGCAAGGCCAGAGGGCAGCCCAGCTGCTTGACCTGCAGGGAGTTGTAAAAATGGTTAACAGAGCATGGTGTCTCTAGAGGCAAAACATATGGGCAGCTAACAAGGGTGTTGCTTAATATTACAACCAAATAAAGAACAGAGGAGCAGGATGCTGAAAGTGGCTGACCAACAAAGTCACAATCGCTTACTCAGTTCCCAGACCAGATGTTCACATCTGTAACCCTCTGACTAAAGAAGGGGCTGGGGGTCCAGGAGGAAGGACTCTGTTACACCATGGCAAGCATGTACCATGACAATAGAGTGCCTGTACGTGTGATTCAAGTTCATACAATTGGCGGGTGGAGTAATCTCCACATTGTCTCTGGCCTCTGGAGTGAGAGCTGTCATAGTGGGGACAGTCATATGGAAACCTCTGAAACTGCCTCCCAAAATAATTTTAAAAAAGCATTATCATATCCCATGGAGGGGTGTGGCAAAGATGAGTATCAGCATTAAATAAATATCGGAAGGATGCAGGAATGGTGGGTTCTATCATATCTCAATTTAATTTGATAATCTGGCCCCTCCAAAAAGCCAGATAGTTCTTGGAGAATGACTGTAGACTGTCACAACGTCAACCAAGGTGTATCCTAGATTGTAGCTATCGTACCAGGCATGGTATGCTTGATAGAGCAAATTAATATGGCATCAGGTACACATACACAGCCATTAGTCTAGTGAATGTATTCTAATTAATCCCAGTCAGGAAAGAGAACCAGGAAGTTTGCATTTGTGTGGATGGACGACAATATTCATTTAAAATTTTCCCTCAGGGCTATGTTAACTTTCCTGTCCTCTGTCATAGTCCAAAGAGATCTAGACCTTCAGGACATGCCACAGAACATCACACCTATCCATTATATCCATGATATAATACTGATTGAGCAGGAACAACAGGTGGTAGGCTGGAGGCCATGGTAAAATGCATGCACTCTAGAGGGTGAGAGTTCAAATTTTCAGGTGCCAGTCCCTTCAGTGAAGTTTTAAGAATCCAGTGATCATAGGTATGCTGGGACATGCTCCAAAGTAGAAGACAAATCACTGTATCTTGAATTCCCTGCACAAAGAAGGAAGCAATACACGTGGAAGGTCTCTTCAGCTTCTGGAAGAAACCTAGGAATATTCACCCTGCCCATATACAGGGTGATACTGCCAGCTTTGACTGAGGTCTTTGGACTGCATGGCAGTGAGGAGCGAACACTTCCATACACAGTTTCTTCCCTTTATTCTTCACTTGGGTCTCTCTTGCGCCAAGATCTGACTGTTGACCCAGCCTTTGCCAGCTCCCTTCCCATTTTCCATCCCAGGTATATAGCTTAATAAATGAGATTGCATGTCTAATCACATTTTGGCCTCTGATTCTTGGAAGACTCAAACTAACACAAGTGCTTTAGAGAAAGGTCACCTAAAGAATAAGAAATCACTGCCATCTTTAAAAAGAGGCTCTAGAGGAAAGAAAAGGGAGGAACCAAATTTACTGAGTGAAGAGAGGATGGTCACATGGGGTAGGAAACAATGAAAGTATGTGTAGCCATTCTCATCATTCCACCATCTCAGTCTCAACTGAAAAGAAACCAGAACCATCATCTGGTGTGAGGAAGAGTTAATCAGAGCACGACTTTGGTGGTGTTGACTACAAAGCCAGACAAAGGCAGAAGAGATATAGGATCCAATCAGCCATTGTTAAAACATCATTAAGATTGGTGGCTCAGTCAGACAAGAAGACTGTTAAAATAGATATTTCAACCATGTAGCTAAGGATTAGCGAAGGAAGTTAGTTACTACCGTGTAGAGAGTTGCAATCTCAAATCAGAGGGAAGTAATTTAACTAACTTTAATTTAGTAATTTAAGGGTTGAACTGGAACCTATTTGAAATAAACCTAGTATGAAAACTATGGGCTTAATATTTTCCTTATTGTGGTGACTCTAAAAAGGCTCAAAATATGTCTCATTTTAGGAAGAACCATCCTGGCCATATGCAGCCACTGGGTCTTGAGTTCTAGTCAGATCTCAAGTCTGTAGGGGATCAGAATATGACACACAAAAATATGCCACTTCAGCATAAGGATTATTTTGAGCTGAAGACAGTTGAGAAATAGCAGACGCCAAAAAAAAAAAAAATGTGCTCTGCCCTCCCCCACATTTGCCTGAAACAAACTTAGATTCGTAAATCACTGGAGACTCTTACCAGCCCAGAGACAGCACTAAGAGGAAGCTACATAACATGCTTTACCAAAACAACCCTTATCTTCCATTGGTTCCCCCATATATTTACCTTGGAAGCTTAAAACCCTTTTCCTTTGTCTTGTCTCTTCTCTACACATTTACTGTTCTTTGTTAAAATGCTACATAAGACCAAGTTCTAACCACCCGTATGAGTTACTCATCACTGAGTTTCTCTCCTGCATGTGAGCTCACTGCACGTTAATAAACTGTTTATTCTCCTCTCGTTAATCTGTCTTTTCAGTCTAATTCACAGAGCCTCAGCCAAAGAGTCTAGAAGGGCAGAGGAAAAAGTTTGCAACTTTAGCTTATTGGACACTTTACCTTAGTCATGATTTATTAACCTGGTAACTGCAACTCATTTGAGATAATAAAACAATTCCCTTAGTAGAGGCAGATACCCTAGGAAATTAGTAAAATTTATGTTTCAAGGAGCATTGCCCCTTGTATTACCCCTTCGAAGACCCTGAGGTTCATTTTGAATTCAAAATTTTATATTTCTTTATATTAGGAAGGATCCCCACCCCCGAATTGCATAAGCTTCAAGCCCCACAAAGCCAGGATATGCCCCTAGAGGCTTCTATAGCAGGCTAAAAAATGCGGACATTGTCCCAAATGCAGGATCATGTACGGATGTCAGGCAGGACAGTGATGTGTCCATATTTGCATTTTAGAAAGATTACTCTGGGAACAATGTAGACAAAGTGTGAAAGAGGACTAGGTCTGCTGGGAAAACAGAAGGAAGCTGTCATTGTATTTCAAGCAAGAATAAAGACCTTTTTCCTTTTTATTTTGTGAAAGGACTTCATGTTCCTTTTGAAAGAGCAAGGTCCTCTGGGGCATTTCTAATTTTACATATAAAAGCTCTGGCTTCCCATTTCAAAAGTATTATTCTTCCTCCAAGAAGCTGAGGAGATTCAAACCTTCTGCAGTATAACAATCTTTCCTTGCCTTCAGAAAGTAAAATATGGAGTTTCCATACTCAACAGTGTTAACCTACTAGCATAAGTAAGTAACATAACAGCAACAGTTTGTTTTAAAATTACCTGTCAGTTTTAAAATTGAAAATATAACAGATTTTCAGAGACCTTTTTTAACCCAATAAGGGATTCAAATAGAGTATATGCTATATCCCTGGATGATAAACTTAATATTACAAAAAATATCCTAAGAGTACATATTTTCACAATGAATAAATTTTAGAGTTCATCTGGAAGAAGAAGAATATATCATAGTCAAGAAGACTGAGAGAATTAGAGGTGGGTTGTTCTACCTGAGGGAAAATCTTATTTTAAAGCCACAAAAACAAAAACAGTTTTTCTTCACAGGCATGAGAATAAGCAAGGAGAAGTCTGTTCAAAGTTTGAAGTCTGAAAATGGACCAAGTATAAATCTTTCACATTAATAGGGTAAGAATGGGCTGGTAGATGGCTAGCCATTTTTTTCACAGCTCTCTGGGAAACCAGCAACTCCTGCTCTATGTGGGAGCTGTGGGGAAGGTCTCCCCCCCCTCCTGAGGGCTTAGACATCACACAGTCTATGTACCATAACAACTGTCTACTCTTTCCCAGAAGGTTACTGTGACCAATCCATACTCTGCCTTGGGGTACTGCAGAGAAGGAAGAAAAGCTTTATACAGAGTTTATGAGTATTCCTCTGAACTCGGTAGCTACAAGTTTTCGAAATGTATATTGGGTGTGCAGATCAAGCACAAAGACATACTGAAAATAAGTTGTTAGAAAGTCAAAAGCATTTTTAGTTTATGCTCTTGATTCAGGACTACATTGGGGTGAGTTCTTTGGAATGCACTTAAACACTTTCCAATTCGAATTCTTAGTGAATGGGACATAGGTGCATGTTCTTCTCCAGATTCTGGAAATACCTGACTCTAAATGGCAGACCCCTTGCTAAAGTTCCTAGGTAAAGAGAGTCAGCTCATACACCCCTGCACCCTTAAGCAAAAGGCTAAAGGGCATTGTCCCCCATACTAGACACAAAGGAGAGGACCCATCACCTTTATTCTGAAGTTTGGCTCTCCAAGCAAGAGATCTACCTCAATCATATGAATTCTCTTACCAATTTCCCCTAAAACTTTGCAACCCTTCAGAGCATAGGAGAAAAATGGGACTCCAGAAAGTATCACAGGCCATGGGGGTACAGAGGAGGCACAACCAACTGTCTTGTGGAGGGGTACGAGAAAAGAATACACTCTACTCTTCTATATCCTAGGTTGCACTTGCCAATTTACACATGTATGCCGTGCTAGAGTATGAGCTATTTGAGCACAGACAGGAGGCTCATAAGTCTTTGTATCACCATGCCCAAGCATAGTGCCTAACGCATTGTATGTACTCAAATATTTGCTGCGAAAAAAAATTTAGAAAATACTCTGTGGCTGTCAAAAGCAAAATACTGATCTCTGGACCTATTAGTCTGGGCTTTCTCCTTCACACCTCCAGAAAGAAAGAAAAAAATTCTCTCGTCAAAATCTCACTAGATGCAAAGGCAGAATGGATTACCTGTTCTATTCATGAAGCAAAATATGTAGGTATGGAGTAGGAAATCATCTCCACTAAATAGCTAGGAATAAAAATAAGGTGTTTGGATTTAATGTTTGATTACCATGTAATGGTTTGAGCAATGGGTTCCAAAACCTCAAGACAAGGTGCCAATAACCATTTGAAAAACAGGCCATCAGAGAGCCTGGTGTACTGTGTGTTGCAATGCAAAGTGTGGCATCTAGCAGATTTTGCTTTTATTAGGTTCTAGGGACCCCCATTAAGAAAGATTTTATGACATTTATTATTTACTCTCCGTCTTGAATTTAATTTTTCCTTGAGGGAAAAAATGCTGTCCCATAAATAAACTGAATCTTCTCAATCTAGACCTTAAAGAATAAACCTATTTCTATTTAACCTTTAAAACTCTGAAAAATCAGATCAATCTTTCTTGTTAGTACCCAATATGTGTCAAATTAAGTGTTACTAACGTATATGATGGAATAGAACTCTTTATCAAGAAACTAGAATGTTTCAATATTTGCAGAGTTACCTATTTTGCCATCTGACAGTATATACTACAGCTGATCAATCTTTAGCAGACTCTTTAAAAACAAAAGCTTAAGACCGTCTTCACTACTTCAGAACCACATAAGAAATTCAGAAGTGTTGCATTTTAATGTCAACTGTTGTAGTAAAAGTTGCCAGTGCCTGCCCAGATCCCTTTTCACCAGGCTGATATATGTATTCCCCAGTTGCTATGAATATTGGGGGCTCAGTGTTCACAGCTGCATCCTTTTCCAGAAAATTACCCTTGACAATAGAGGCCACCTCACCCAGAGGTGTCTGGGACAGCCCACAGCCAATGACCCAGGGAGACAAGGGTATAAAGACCAGCCATTTTGCCCCACAGTGGGGCATCTTATGGTGCCATTCATGTCCCAGAGAACATATCATGGTGCCCATTACTATGTTCTGTTGAATCTCCTTCCGAATATCTATCATTTTCTCACCATTCTAATTGTTTCTCATCCCAGTTCAGGAGCACCTCTCACCTGACTATTTGAATTGCCTTCTGAATCAATGTTCATCTCCATAGTCCCTTCTCTACAATATTGTCAGAACACTCTAAGGTGCAAATTTAATCATCTTCCACTTCCCCTCCCACAACACACGTGCCTCTACTTGAAATCCTTCAATAACCATCCCCATCACCTACACAGAGGCATTAAATGGAACTCAGTTCACCCATGCACTTTGTTTCTCCTCCAAGAAAATGAGACCATGGAGCAAAGAAAAGCCTTGATATACATATAATACAATGCAACTTGATATACATATAATACAATGCAACTTGATGGCATTTATCTACCTTGAGAGCCAAAGTTAGCTGAAACAGTTAACTATAATCTTGGAGGCGTTAGAAGACTTCCATTTAGTAGAGGAGAACTAAAAGACTAAGTAAATCCAGGGGAATGGGTTACAAAACCACTCACTTCCCTTTCTAAGTTAGGGAGTTTATTACAGCAAGTTAGGACTGAGTGTGTCCTACTGGTGTTTTGGGCAATAACCTCCTGGACCTCTGGCCCAGGAATCTCTTGGAACATTGGATGTGAAATTTCACAGGTTAAGGTTGGGATAATGATTAGTTCTTAAGTGGGTAACTAATGATGAAAGTCAAACCTACAGTAGTATAATTATGTTAAAGAATAATGTGTGCCTATAGATACTTAAGTATCTAACGTTTGAAAGTTTTGCCTGTTAGAGAAACAGACTGACTTGTGATTCCCATTTATAATACACAGTTGAGTAACTGATTTAGACTTTTGGTTTTACATTAAAATCTACCTTTACAACCAGTAATGGAATATTTCATAGAACTTATTTCCCTCCTCTCTCACTTTTTACTTTTAGAGTCAGGAGATTTTATAGTATCTGGAATAGTTTGTCAGATAATATTAAAACAATATAATAAGCTTATGAATAGTTTAAAACCTCTATAGGAATTTAAGTTGTAAATCCCCTCATTAAACTCCACTGTAACAAATTTACTATATTTACAAATTGAATAAGATTTGAATATCAAAATAAAAGAATAAGGTTTCTCATTTTGAACTTCAATGCATTAATAAATTAAATACATTTAACAACTAAAGTAGCCCCTGAAATAGTATTTTCTGGGTTAGAAAGGTCACCCTCAAAGTCATTAGGATCTCACAGTGACATACAAATCCAAGCTCAGATCCTTGCAAAATCATAAAACATCACAAGATTGAGCTGAATTCCTGCATGACAAAAATGTCCCCTCCTTGAGATGGTTCATGAGTTTTCTAGGTCACCACAGTCCCTCCCCATACCACATACACGCATCGCTCAGTCACTCATTTACCTTTACATTCCTGGTTTTTACATAGGCATTAGCTACTTCAACCCATGTCTCTAGAGCAGTGGTTCTCAACCAGAGGGGATATTGTCACCCAGGGGCCAGCTGGCAATGTCTATTTTGGCTGTTACAAGTATGGGTGGGTGCTACTGGCATCTAGTGGGTAGAGGCCAGGGATGTTGTTAAAATCCTACAGCGCACAGCATAGCCCCCAACAACAAAGAATTATCTAGCCTAAAATGTCAATAGTGCTAAGGCCAAGAAATCCTGACCTAGAAGAATGCATCTAAAACCCTCCAACACAGCACAGAGGCCTTACAGTGATCTATCATCTTTGTGTATCCTGGAAACTAATCCATTACATTAAATAGGTCACAAGTATCTCCTTTCTTCATGGTTTATGGAGTCCTCATTTGTATTTAATTTCTTAAATTTTGATGAGTTTCTCTTTTCTTTAAAATTTGTTCTTTATTTCCTTCAAGAAATCCTTCCTTACACTGAGATTAAAGATACTCTATTTTGCTTCCTTCTAACCATCCTACAAGTATTTCACATTTATGTCTTCAATCCATATGGAATTTATGTGCTGGAATTCAGAGATGTAATTTTGTTTCCATATGGATAACCCATAGCATCAACAGCATTTATTGAACAGTTCATCTTTCTCCACTAGTTGGTAACACCAACTTTGTCATATACTGAGTTTCCATGTAAACTCTCACCTGTTTCCAGGCTATTTTCTATTTATTCCTGTGATGCTATTATTTTAAGTTATACTTTTATTAGGGAACTTACTACCTGATATGATTCCTTTCTCTTGCTTCTTTAAATTTACTCTTACATGAATTTCAGTGTAGGCCCTCTTGGAATTATACTTGAAATTGTTTATGGATTAGGTAAAGATAACTGACTTTTCTCATTGATGAATATTGTATCCCTATTTGGATTTTCCATGACTTTAACAATTTCTCTGTAATCATAATGATAGACTTATTCCTGGGTGCTATATATGGTTTGTTTTTGAGGTTTTTGGTTTTTACATAATTTTTCTTTAGTTTGGATCTTATATACGGCTAACTTGCTGAACTGTCTTAATAGCTTGTCTGTAGATTCTCTTGGATTTTTCACTTAATCATATTACCTGCAACCGTTTTTTCTTCTGCAATACTTACTAATTTTTTGTCTCATTGTACTGGCTCTGATCTCTAGCACAGTTTTGAAGAGTGGATGTCTTCACTTTGTTCTTGACTTTAAAAGGCTTTGCCTCTAATGCTTCACATTTAAACATTTTTTTCTTTCTAGATTTGTGGCCAATACTTTCTATCAGGTAAAGGAAATTTTATTCAGTTAGCGGTTTTCTAAGTTTTTAACATCCCAAATGGGTGGTACTAGACCATTTATAACACAAAGCAGCTTTGTTCTTTAAGTCTGCCCAGTCTTCCTGGATGACTTCTTATATTAGGAGATACAGCTGGAAAGCCTTCCTCCATCTTTGAACCTGCCTCCTTTTCACCCCTAGCCTTGCTCAGCATCTCCCAGGAAAACCTATTTAGCTTAAATCACGTTTGATTGGGATGCTCTTTAGTTTTCAGAGATTAACACATTCACAGAAATATCTTAAGGGCCTTAAAAACTACCTCCTATCCTTTCACAGACAGTTTGCAAGAGATAAAAGAGTTAGAAGCCCAGCTATCAATTGTGGTCAACACATAGAGCCAGGGATAAATCTTTAAGATTCTTGAAAGTATACACATGCCTCAACATTCCAATCTCTTCAAGCTCTTATTTAACTCCTTAGTCAACCAGTGAGCAAGTCCTGCCAAAATACTAACACAACTGTACCCCAAACTCCTGGGTGGCTGAGGAAGCTGGAAGAGGATTTGAGTGTGTACTCTCACACACGTGAAGGAAACTACCTCCATCAGGCAAAAGACCTCTTGAAGTGTTAAACTGTTATGGGTAAACAAAACTTCAGCAAAAATAATCCCTAGGTCTTATAAAAATAAAATGACATTTCAGTGTTCTTTCCCATCTTTTCTTTCTGTGAGAAAATATGCAGTGTTGAACAGTTGGTTTTTCCTTTGTTTCTTTCCTTTTTTTCTGTGCCAGTTACTGGGGGACAGTTTATATTTTAATTTCATCTTTTCTTCTTCACACAGTTAAAGGGGAAAATAATTATTCATACTGGTTTCAAGCCAGGCTGCATCAGTATTGTACCTGGGAAGGAAATGGGTAGGTTCTGGGAAAGGTTTTTTCTCCCCCCAATCAAAATACATATGTTGTTGGAGGATTTCTCATCAGCCAAAAAACAATGTTTGACTATTTCATTCTGAGTGTTATATATAACTTTCTGAAAATGTCAGAATATCTTATGTAGGCAGCCTGATTTCAAGTGAACATCTCCTTGGTTATAATCAATTTGCCTGTAAAGCCTGACATTGTTCTGAGAGTCATCTAAAAAGCCACAGGTTACTTGTGGATTAATCAAGGACCTCAAAGCATATAACTGAGCTTATACTTTTTTTTTTCCAGTCCTAAAAAGCTATGCATCTCTCTTGTTCTCTGAAAGTTATACAGACATACCACAGTACCCTTTACCCACAGGTATGGTGGTTGCTGTTGGTATGTATGGGGGAGAAACACTGTTCTACGGATCAAAGAAAAACAACAATTCGGCAGTGGTGCAGAATCAAATCCAAATTTCCCACTCGTTTTTATTAAAAGCAGCTGTTAATGACCTGCAGTAGGCAAACGATGTCATTTATCTAAAAAATTTTTCAGTGGTCTTCCCCTTTGGGTTATTTTCTACATAAATCAGTCATTTTACATATTCCTTTTCTTTGGTAAATAGAAAAAGGTATTTGCCTTTCTGGTTTTTCACTTTGATCCTTTATTGGTATCAAAAGCAAGTTAGGTCTAGACTGATATTAAAATGAGAAGTGTTCTTCTGCCCATTTTTCTAACAAAAAGATACTACAAATAAATTTTAAACTTCAGTTCTGTCAAAAAATGGGCCTCTTCTATGTTCTCTAGTAGCAGATACAGGAGACCAGAGACCAAAAATCACATAAATACAAACATACATTCAACCTCTTGCCATACATTTTCTTCTCCCAGGAAACCTCCAGCATCCACCACTTACCTCATTTTTTATGTAGCTGGTAGGAAATCTGCTTGACACACAAACTCTTTTTGACAACTGTAAAGCTGTGGTCAATTATGCCCTTTCTTGTATTTTCCAGGTCAACAGCTGCGCAGTACGGTAGTTAACACTGTCTTTAGCCACACTTAAGAGTTATAGCGCGGGTAAATTCCTTTCAAGATTATCTCCTTTATTTTGTTGACTTTTAACAAGGAACCCCCAAACTTTACACTACGTGTAATGGGCTTGCAACAGATTAAGCAGCAGGATGTGAGTTTAGAGTTCTTATTTCTGAGGTAAACAAATCGTTCCTCATGCCTCCTTTCTGCTTATCCTCAGCCTTTCTTCTTCCCAACCCCCTCCCAACCAACAACTTTTCCCAGCCCTGGAGTAACAGCGGAGAATTATAATATTTCAAATCTTACAATATATTGTTAAACACAGCATTCCCGAATGAGAGAAAGATTAATGAAAACTCTCGTTGGAAAGCTCCTCAGGTAAGGGGAAACCTATGATCTCGACTATCTTTACAACTGTGAAAAACTTTCAGTTTTGAAAAGAAAAGTAAAAAAGATACCAGCAGGTTAGCGTAGCCTTCAATACTGCAGCACGTCTTCCTTTACCCTTTTTAACTGCTACCAGCTGACTCACACTCCGACTCAGGGGCCCTTGGCAACCAACGGCCCAAGCCCCCTAAAGACTGCTAAGGACCACCAAGAGAGCACAGCGGAAACGCCCGCAGACCCTCCTCGGTGTTTAAATTTCAGCGGGAGGAAGCGTGGCCTAACGTGAGTAGGAGAACGCCACGCCCCCACGGGGCGGGGCTGTCTCACAGCCACCGTCTCCCTAGAGGCGGGGAAGGGGCGGGGGCCACACGTGACGTCATCCAGGGAGCCCTCCCTGGTTGGAGGGAATTTAGAAGAGACTAGGTGGGAAGGAGGCGGAGTCTAGTTTCCCTGGTGATGGGTTGCCCGGCGGTCGCCTGGTAACCGGCCGCGGAGGTCCTGACTGAGCCAGCGCAGGCCGCGGAGGTCTGTGGGCCGGAGGTGACGCTGGACTCTTTCTGTCTGTTCCGCGATGGCAGCGGCAGTGGTCACGCCGTCGGGTTTGGAGGATGGGGTTTCTCGGTCCCGCGGCGAAGGGGCAGGGGAGGTGGTCGTGGAACGGGGCCCCGGTGCGGCCTACCACATGTTCGTGGTGATGGAGGACCTGGTGGAGAAGCTGAAGTTGCTCCGCTATGAGGAGGATCTCCTCCGGAAAAACAACCTGAAGCCCCCGTCCAGGTGGGTGCCCTCGTCCCCCGAGCGCCTGGATACGGGCTGGGCTCTGGGGAGATGCCTTCCTCCGGCCTTCGGGGGAACGCCAAGCGCGAGTTAGCGAACACTTGCCTCTGTCTTCCTACGCAGGAAAGGGCACTTCACCCCAAACTCGGCGACGGAGGGCCGAACTACTCACGGAGCTTAGACTTCGTATTTTCGTAGGGAGAGTAAAGTTTTGGAACTACAGATAGGATTGGAAGACAGCTTGCCTAGAGCACACACGCAGCTCCATAAAACACAATTTTTTTTTCGGATTATAAACGTAATAAAACAACCTCATAGAAAACTCAGAAAACACAAGAAAATGTGTAAGAATAGTACTGCAGTCACTCATAATCTCATCCCGAAAGATGAATGCCATTATCAATTTAGATCTACCTCTAGTTTTTGTTTTCCTCTTTGAGAGCCTGTCCCTACAACTTGTAACTGTGGGTACCTAGACCTTGCTGAGCACTTTGTATGCAGTTAGTAAACTTGTTCACTAATTGCTATGGTTTAAAAGACTTCTGCCTTTTCAGTAACAGTATTCTCGGAAACTGAGAAGTGAAAAAGACAAATGAAATGACAATTATTGGAATTGTCTCTCTCTCATAGAACCCAAAGGCCTGCCCTGTTCTGGTGGGGAATAAGTCCATCATCCTGAAGCCACTGGCATTAGTTACTGAGAGTAGTGGACAGCCAGCACTTTCTCTTCCAGTCAGTGTAGCTTAGTGATAGCCTCATAAATAAGTTTTATAGCTTTCCTTCACGTTAGTACTTACTTAATTTTTTGTGTTTATTTTAGATCAAGAATTTGTAGTACTTTCTCTTAAAGGCTACAGCGAGTCTCAAATAATTTCCCTTGACAGTTTGGATCTCATTTCTTGTTCTCTTCCAATAACTCACATTAGAAGATATGTAGGCTTCATGTAAGCTGCCCATATTGCTAAGCCAGCCCATAATAGGAGAAAAGTTAGAGGAAGAATCATTGTTGCTTGATTCATGATAGAAATTGTAGGATTGGAAGTTTTTACTTAAATGAATAGGATAATATAAGCAACCAACATCTTCTATGTTAATAAAAATGTGGTTTTTTTATCCAAGTATATTTTCAAACTAAAAGAAAGGCCTTAAGGTTCTATTGATATAATCTGTATACTATTTCCTCAGCAGGTTAGCAGGGTACTTTGAGTCATGAATTTGCATGGAAATATCCTAGTTTAATGGTTCTCAAAGTGCAGTCAACAGACCAGCAGAATCAGTATCACCTGGGAACTTATTAGAAGTGCAGTCCCGCAGGCCCTTTCCCTGGTCTAGTGTATCAGAAATCCTAGGGGTGGGGCCGGGGCCCAGAAGTCTGTTTTAACAAGCCTTCCAGGTGATTCTGATGCCTGCTAAAGTTTGAGAGCCACTGTCCTAGGTCTACAGTATTTAACAGTATCCATTCCTCTGTCTTGGAGTTGTTATCAGCTGATACGGAAAAGATGGGTTGTTAGTAGTGGGTGACCATACATTGATACCTACCTGGAAGGACTTCATGGCCTTTTTTTCTTCCCAGCTTTCTGTTATCTTTCAGAACATTTACACTTACCCTGCAGGAAAAAGTTTTGGAAACAGGAAGGAGTAGACTGCTGATTCTTATGAAAAATAGTTATAATATCTGTAAATCCAAATGTAAACACAATAGTGATGGCTACACATAAAAGCAAAATAAGATCTTTGATCAAACTGACGAATGCTGTTGCTAGCAGGTTTTATTCCTGATATGTTTAGGCACAAATCATGTTGACCCTCATAGGGCTATTTTTAGTAGGCTGGGGATTTAACCTAAAGTCAACAAATGTTTGTTAGACTGGGGATGTGATAAAACGCAGTGGTTCTTACTCCTGGCTGCACCTTAGAACCACCTAGGAAGCTTTCGAAACATGCCCATACTGGAGCTTCACTCCCAGAAGTTCTGATTTAATCTGCGAGGGAAGAAGCAATGTTTAGTAAGGTAGCAATAGTTTGACAAGATCCTCAAGTGATTCAATATGCAGCCAAGGTGAGAACAACTGTTTAACCTAGAGGATGGGTTAGAATCAGTAAGCAAAGATAACAGTGACATTGTAAAAAATGTAAAAATGCATAGTGAATAATCATTAAGGTCTTTTTTTAACCTCTGAGCATCTCTTAATTCCAAATGACCATTTTCTGGAAGTACTCTTATTAATTATTCCTGACACATAAATGATTTTGGCCAAAGTTCTACATGCTCGGTTTTTTAACATGACCTGCACTTTCTGGATGTAAAGTCTTTGATCTAATATTTTGTGTCCAGTAGTAATTGCCCTTATCCTGTTGATTAAAAACTTTAATGTGAGTGTTGTGGTTTACTAGAAACTTCAAAGAGTGAATTATCAATGTGTTTTGTTGTTAAAGCCATTTGGAAAAAAAATCCTTTGGCAGTTTTGGATTTAGCTCCTTTAGCTACTATGGACTTGTTTGAAATATTTCATATTCTACCTTCTCCCCTTCTTTTGAAACAGACACTATTTTGCACTGCCTACCAACCCTGGGGAACAGTTCTACATGTTTTTCACTCTTGCTGCTTGGTTGATTAATAAAGCAGGACGCCCCTTTGAGCAGCCTCAAGAATATGATGACCCTAATGCAACAATCTCTAACATATTATCTGAACTTCGATCATTCGTAAGTGTAAACAACTCTCTTCTTTCTGCATGTTCTCAAGTTAGGACATTTTTAATATTGGTAATACAGCCACATAAATGCTAGCCTTTTAGAAGACTTCTCTTTGAATAACTATATATATACACATGCATATATATGTGTATATATGTATATATATAATTATATCTAGATTTATTTTTCAGGTAAAATCGTCTCAGAATGGTTGATATTATAACATTAATGCCACTTCTAAACATGTTTACTGTGCACACATTATAGCTCAAAGTAATAATATTTTTCTTAATCTTGATATGTCTCTGAGATAAATTTATGGATACTTAGTTCTCCTTCTAAAAAATGACTAAAAACTAGGAAGCTGGAACACTGTATTTTGAAAGGGAACTTTGATTTAATAGACCATGATAGCAGTTGTACTTTTCTGACTTTTCCTGGGGACAAGCAGTAAGAATTTTTGGCACACATGTTATTGATTTTTGACAAGTGAATCACTTCATCCTTCGCATGGTTGTTTAATGATATGATACCAACCTAGTGGTTATACTGAATTTTCACCCTAACAAGATCGATGATTTTTTCTGCTGTCATGAGGTTATTGCCTTTTAATTTGATACTTTTGACAGTAAAACATATTCATTTTCCTTTAGTATTTCTGTACCAATGGATTAAAAAAAAAGACTAAAGAGATGGATTTCTAAGAAGCAATGTAATTAGTTATTTTAAATCATATTTGAAGAATAGAGAAGTGATACATTTATTCAGCAGTACTTTGCTTAAAATATTTTGACATTTGCAATATAAATAACAAGTTATACCCTGTTTATCTTTTGTATTTCAGGGGAGAACTGCAGATTTTCCTCCTTCAAAATTAAAATCGGGTTATGGAGCACATGTATGCTATGTTCTTGACTGTTTAGCCGAAGAAGCATTAAAATATATTGGTTTCACTTGGAAAAGGTAAAAATTACCCCACCTGGCAACAGTAATTTTATGTGCGGAGCTTTTTGTTCTAAGGGTTCAGAGCTATTTAGTTGAACTGATAGGAAGTATTTCTTCTTGACTGTTCTAAACTGAAAATGCCACATTTAATTAGAAAACTTAGTATAGACAAAATTGGAATATCTGGTATCTTCAAAACCAGTTTTGATATTGTGCCCCTTCCCAGTTGAGATATATAATTATTAAGGATTTAACTGTAACTGTATATCCTGGTCAATTTAGGAAATTTTTTAAAAGTTTCTTTGCATATATTTATTTATACAACCAAAGATAGTATATACATGGGGGTAAATGATAGCTACAGATTTAAGGAAAAAAATGGAAATTAATATAGTATTTTAAGTGGGATTTTCTCCTCTGTTTATAGTGACTGGGCAAGAATAATACTGAAGAAGCCACCTGACACTCTGTTAGATATTGTTCATTGCTTCTTTCTCTGACCTGTGATTTGTTTATATTTCTATTGTTGTATCTATACCATGGTATTAAAGTCATTTGTTTACAAGTCTGGCTTTCTTGCTAGAAATTATGAAATCTTTGTATGTACTCTATGGCAGTTAACATAGCATTTGATATATCATAGATGCTCAATAAATGTTGACCACATGGATAAGGGAATAAAATATTAAGAAACTATCAATTTGTATAGGTTATAATTAGAAAATATATAAATTTGGTCCTTTGGAGATTGGGATTATTGATAGGTTAGAGACTGTGGAAATAGATAATTTGGTACTTCCTTTGTTTCTTAGCATATCTTATTCTTGGCCATGGATTGTGATTTGTATAATTTATAGGGACCATATATACATGGGGGGAAAGCAGGGGGAAACATTGAAAATAGGGATTAGAGAATATATCAACTATGTGATATGTAAGTGACGTAGAAGTTACGTGTTTATAGATGCTTATTTTATATATCTAAATATGCTAAAACAAACCCTAGAAAACGTAGAAATCCTAGGAAAGCATTGCCTTTAAGATATTATCTAGTTCTAACTAGTAAAAAAAAAAAAAAAGAGGGAAATTATTCTTTAAGAAGATTGATTTGGTTTGTAGTACTTTACTTCCTTAATATTAAATGTCGATTTTTGTTAACCTGAGGTATGAATTTTTAAAATAACTTTCCAGAAATAAATGCAAATACTTTTTTTTAAAAGATTTATTTATTTTTTTAATTTTATTTATTTTTGCTTCATTGGGTCTTAGTTGCGGCACACGGGATCTTCATTGAGGCATGCAGGATCTTTCTTTGTGGCATGCAGGCTTCTCTTTAGTTGTGGTGTGCGGGTTTTTTCTCTTCACTAGTTGTGGCGCACAGGTTCCAGGGCGTGTGGGCTCTGTAGTTGTGGCACACAGGGTCCAGAGCACGTGAGCTCTGTAGTTTCCGGCCCACGGGCTCTAGTTAAGGCACGCGAGCTCAACAGTGGTGGCACGCGGGCTTAGTTGCCCTGTGGCATTTAGGATCTTAGTTCCCTGACCAGGAATAGAACCCCCATCCCCTGCATTGGAAGGCAGATTCTTTAGCACTGGACCACCAGGGAAGTCCCCAAATACTTTTGAGTATTTTCAGTATGGGAAATGTGTGTCATTAATCTTGATGGAGAAAAGAGTGCTCAATACTTAGTGTTAGGACCACTGTTTAGATTTTGGAAATAAGAACAAAGCTGGAGTCCTTCTTATTACCTCTATCAAAATAAATTTCAGGACTTCCCTGGTGGCGCAGTGGTTAAGAATCTACCTGCCAGTGCAGGGGACACAGGTTTGAGCCCTGGTCCAGGAAGATCCCACATGCCACGGAACAACTAAGCCCGTGTGCCACAACTACTGAGCCTGCACTCTACAGCCCGCAAGCCACAACTACTGAAGCCCACACGCCTAGAGCCTGTGCTCTAGAAACCACTGCAAGAGAAACCACTGCAAGAGAAACCACTGCAATGAGAAGTCTGCGCACTGCAACAAAGAGTACCCCTGCTCACCACAACTAGAGAAAGCCTGCACGCAACAACGAAGACCCAATGCAGCCAAAAATAAATGAATAAATAGATACATTAAAATTTTTTTTAATAAATTTCAGATTGATCAAAGACGTAAATGTGAAAAATGAAACTATAGGAGTGCTGAAAGACCAAAGGGTTGTGGGATGTCTCATGTGATGGAAAAGCCTTATGTATATGATGTTAAAGCTAGGACCCATGCAAGAAAATGTTGCTAAGTCTATGTAATAAGAATTGTAACAGTCCTGAATAGCTAAGAGTATAAGAAATAAATAGGAAAAATATTCTTAACACAGTTAGGCAAAGCATTAATTTTCTTAATATACATACACAAGGGCAGGGGGCATAAATATGCATTTCACTGAAAAACACATAACCAATTGAAATATGAAGAGGTATTCAACCGCTCTCATGTGAAAGAAATGCAGTTAAAACAAGAGTGAGGTTTTTTCACTTAGATGATTGGAAAGGATTAAAGTTTGTTTACCATATTGGCAGATGTTTACCATATTGGCGAATGTATGGAAACAGAGTCCCTGTTGTGTGAGTGTAAATTAGGGTAACGTTTTGGAAGCTGGTTTTAGCAATATCGAGCAAAACAATAAAATGTACAAAGTTGTCGACCCAGCCCTTATACTTGTACAAATTTATTTTAAATGATATACATAAATGATAAATGTATAAGGATGATCTTTTCAGTATTGTCTAGTAAAGAAACTAGAAACAACGTCAATTTTCAGCCAGAGATTGCTAGTCATATGACTTATGGTTCAGTGGAATACAGTGCAGGTATGTTGGGGGCGGTGAGGGGAAGTTGTACACTTGACCTTTGAACGATGCAGAGCTTAAGGCTGTGGAAAATCTGTATATAACTTGTAGTAGGCCTTCCTTGTAAGTCATCCCTCCAAATCCGCAGTTCTGCATCTGCAGATTCAATCTACCACAAAACGTGTAGCAGTGTAGTATTTACTATTGAAAAAAATCTCTGTGTAAATAGACCCACGCAATTCAAACCCATGTTGTTCAGGAGTCAACTGTATATGTACTTAAGTGTGGTATATTAGTAAGTAAAGAAAGTAGGTTGGCTAACAGTATGTGTGGTATCATCCCATTTATGTACTTGATTCTTCAAATTTGGAGGTAAACATTTTTGCTTCTTTACATAGAAGGTTTCAGGAAGGATACGTGAAACATTTAACAGTGATTCTGGAAAAGGGGGCAGGTGAAAAAGGACCAGAACTGGTGTAGCGGGGGGATCCTTAATATTCACATTATGCCTTTTTGCTCTGCTGACATGTTTTGTTTTTTACTCTCATCTCATGTTAAGCTTTATTATTTTAGACCAACATACCCAGTGGAAGAATTAGAAGAAGAAACTGTTGCAGAAGATGATGCAGAATTAACATTAAATAAAGTGGATGAAGAATTTGTGGTATGTGTGTTGTGGAACTTTTTGTTCATTTTCACCATTGGATTCATTTCCCTTAATCAGTATCAGTTGTTTAGACCTTTAGTTAAGTTAATACTCATGTTCTGTAATGATTGAGGTCTGAATTTTAGCAGAGGTTCTTCAAATGTAGACAGGAAGTAGTAGACCACTAGTTATATGGGTTAACATTTTATTAACAACCATTCATGATCTTAAATAGGCCATAAATAATAAAGAATTTAGAGGAGAGCAATAGAATTTAGGATTAATACATTCAGCTTCATAAGAACACCATTCATTTCTCAGGAACTCCTTTATGCTTCTAAAATTAGGATGAAGACCACCCTGCAGGAACTTAAAAAATACTTATACATACCAACATTATTTAAATTGTTTGGCAGCATCTGGGCCTATCCGCATACTTAACATTCTATCTATAGTGTGAAATTAAATGTTCACGTCTCTACAACAGACTAGACTAGGAAAATGGTGGAGAAAAAGAGCTTTTCCTCAGAACCAGATATGGATTGACCCTGGTGTTTTAGGAAGTGTACATATGATTTGAAATTAAAATGGCAGGGAAAAAAACTTTGTAGTGTATTTTACTGTCATAAACCAATTAAATTTTTCAGGTGATTTTTTTGAATCCACAGAAAGTATATTCTGTTTTTCAGCTTAAAGTAATTTATTAAGGTACTGTATGCTGCAAGGATATTAATCACTGCATTATTTTATAGTGAATGATAAAAATAACCATTAACTAAATTAGACTATATCAGATAGTAGAATATCATATAGCCATTAAAAATTGTTTACAAAGAAGGGCTTCCCTGGTGGCGCAGTGGTTGAGAGTCCACCTGCCGATGCAGGGGACATGGGTTCGTGCCCTGGTCCGGGAAGATCCCACATGCCGTGGAGCAGCTAGGCCCGTGAGCCATGGCCGCTGAGCCTGCGCATCCGGAGCCTGTGCTCCGCAACAGAAGAGGCCACAGTAGTGAGAGGCCCACATACCGCAAAAAAAAAAAAAAAAGAAATGTTAGTGGCATGAGGATGACAACTTATACTATATGCATAAACTCAACTGTATAAAATATGCAGCAAAAAATATTAATGTATTAACAGTTATATATGGGTAGAGGGATTATGGATGATTATTTTCTCTTCTATACGTCTTTATATCTTCAAAGTTTTTAACATGTATTTTATTAGCAGTAGAAATATTTTAAACCATATGTATTAAAAAGATGACTGCTATTTATAGAAGGAAAAAGACCACTATAAAACAAATCAATTTAAAAGGTATCTTTCTTAATGTGATAAATTTTTAAAGTTAAGGTAAAAATGTAGTCATTCATGTGTTCATTGAGCATCTGTTATGTAGCAGGCACTGGGCAAGAACCTGATGGTGCTGGATTTACAAAAACTCTGAGGCAGGAAGGAGCTTAGTATGACCAAGGAACTGAGAGAAAACCACAGTGGCCGTATCTCCTAAGTGAGCGGGAGGGTGGCTTAAGATTAACTGGGAAGATAGACCAGGTCCAGATCATTTTGGGCGTTTTAAGTTTAGACTTTATACTTTGTGTAATAGATCTTTCCATTCAGGCTCAGAAAATTTTAAGTCCTCACATAGTCCCAGTTGTTCATCTCACTTATTTTACTTGGGTATCTTCCTCATCTTGTCTTCTTAGTTACTGTTTATTAGTTATTAGTTAATAGCTTATCTACAGATACCTGGTCCTAGTGCATCAATATTTAGCTTCAGGGCTTCCCTGGTGGCGCAGTGGTTGAGAGTCCGCCTGCCGATGCAGGGGACACGGGTTCGTGCCCCGGTCCGGGAAGATCCCACATGCCGCGGAGCGGCTGGGCCCGTGAGCCATGGCTGCTGAGCCTGCGCATCCAGACCCTGTGCTCTGCAACGGGAGAGGCCACAACAGTGAGAGGCCCGCGTACCGGAAAAAAAAAAAAAAAAAAAAAAAATTTAGCTTAAAAGACCTATAACTCAAAGCTGCTAGTCAGGGGGAAAAAAGGAAGAAAACCTACTAATCAGAAGGAAAACTCTATGAGGGCAGAAACCAATTTTGCACATTTTTTGTATCTCCAGTTTATTATGCAGTGCCTGGTGCATTAGTAAGTGTTCATTAAATATTTGACCAAAAATCACCTGTCAGCATATTGCTTGTAACTTTTAGAAATTATAGCTTTTTTTTTTTTTCTGAGAACCATTTAAAGTTCAAAGCAGCATTACTGTTTGTGTAAATTAGAGAAACAAACTAGAAAGCAGCCTCTTCACACATTTCTTGCCAACTGTGAAGTAGAGACCTTCTGCTGTCATAAGATCAAGCTGAAGGCCTTCCTCAGGGGGTTGCCTCTGAGGCTGTCATGTCTGTTGAATTTTTTTCTTTCCTTTCTTCCTTATTGTCATTATATTATCCTAAGGAACCCTCTCTTACCTCTCCCATTCCTCTTGCTAAGGAGAGCTGGATCAGTGCCAAAAAGCCTTTGGCTGGTGGGATAGTACTTCATTTTGTTGCCAGTTTGTGGGGTAGCTCAAGGATGGTAAAGATCATTTCTGACAGAGTAAAGTTAGTCTATAATCAACAAGGAACTCAAAACCTTCAGTTTTAGACTGGCCAAATAAAGATAGGACACATTGGAAAGAATGAAAGTGAGGAGAGAGAGGGGAGGAGGGAGAGAGAGAGGCAGAGAGGAAGGGAGGGAGGATTGGGATCACGACACAGAATATTTTCAAAGAATATTCTCACAGAATGTTCTTACAGTATATAATCATATCCTTAGTAATTGGCAATAAAAGAATTAAGAGGATACATATTAGGCAAAGAAATGACAGGAAATTGTTGAGTGCCTTCTAAATTACTGAGATTAAAATCCTCTTAATTTATTTTAAAACTATTTTTGAGTCTGTTTATATTCAAATTCCTTTCGAATGCTTTCTTAATAATATTTAGTAACTTAAATCCTTTTTCTAGTACCTACTCTTAAAGCTTTTTGCCTATGAGTGTTCAGGCCACCACAATTCAACAAGTATTTATTGATCACCTATATTAATAGTACTGATTAGGTTATTATAAAAACATTATAAACTTGTCTCTTCTCCCATGGGCACTAAGTCACTGGCATTTCAATCATTTGCTCTGGTTAAGTAGACCATCACTAGTGCAAACACAGGATAGACTGAGCTGTTTCTCAAAGGTGTGGCTCTGCATGTATGCTTAAGATTTAACATGTAAACAGATCAGTTTTGTCTACACCTCTATGCCCCACTGCCCCATCCCCAAAAATATGAACATTAGTTGAGTGTACGGAATCTGCATTTATATTGTTTCATGTTTTACTAAAATCTTTCCAGTTCCCCAGAGATTAGCAGAGTTCCCCTATCTTATTTTAGTGGCCCTACTCCCAGAGATTCTACTTTCTGAGTAGCTCTGGGATGGAGCCTTACATTTTCACAAGCTCCCAGGTGATGCTGATGCTGATGCTGCCTGTCTAAGAACCACATTTTGAGAACCACTGTCTTACATACTTCTTTTTTTAAATTTCTTTTATAAATTTTTACTGGAGTATAGTTGCTTTACAATGTTGTGTTAGTTTCTTGCTGTACAGCAAAGTGAATCAGTCATACATATACATATATCCACTCTTCTTTAGATTTCCTTCCCATTTAGGTCACCACAGAGCACTGAGTAGAGTTCCCTGTGCTATACAGTAGGTTCTCATTAGTTATCCATTTTATATATAGCAGTGTATATATGTCAGTCCCAATCTCCCAATTCATCCCACCCCTCCTAACCCCCTTGGTAACCATACGTTTGTTCTCTACGTCTGTGACTCTATTTCTGCTTTGTAAATAAGTTCATCTCTACCATTTTTCTAGATTCCACATATAAGCGATATTATATGATATTTGTTTTTCTCTTTCTGACTCACTTCACTCTGTCTGCCACTCTCTAGGTCCATCCATGCCTCTACAAATGACCCAATTTTGTTCCTTTTTATGGCTGAGTAATGTTCCATTGTATATGTGTACCACATCTTCTTTATCCATTCCTCTGATGACTGACATTTAGGTTGCTTCCATGTCTTGGCTATTGTAAATAATGCTGCAATGAACACTGGGGTGTGTGCACCCTTTCGAATTAAGGTTTTCTCCAGATATATGCCTAGGAGTGGGATTCTGGGTCATACGGAAGCTCTAGTTTTAGCTTTTTAAGGAACCACCATACTGTTCTCCATAGTAGCTGTACCAATTTACATTCCAGCCAACAGTATAGGAGGGTTCCCTTCTCTCCACACTCTCTCCAGAATTTATTGTTTGTAGATTTTTTGATGATGTCCATTCTGACTGGTGTGAGGTAATACCTCACTGTAGTTTTGATTTGCACTTCTCTAATAATTAGTGATGTTGAGCATCTTTTCACGTGTTTGTTGGCCATCTGTATGTCTTCTTTGGAGAAACGTCTATTTAGGTCTTCTGCCCATTTTTTGATTGGGTTGTTTGTTTTTTTGATATTGAGCTACATGAGCTGTTTGTATATTTTGGAGATTAATCCCTTGTCAGTTGCTTCATTTGCAAATATTTTCTCCTATTCTGAGGGTTGTCTTTTCGTTTTGTTTATGGTTTCCTTTGCTGTGCAAAAGCTTGTAAGTTTCATTAGGTCCCATTTGTTTATTTTTGTTTTTATTTTCTTACTCTAGGAGGTAGGTCAAAAAAGATCTTGCTGTGATTTATGTCATAGAGTGTTCTGCCTATATTTTCCTCTTAGAGTTTTACAGTATCCAGCCTTACATTTAGGTCTGTAATCCATTTTGAGTTTATTTTTGTGTATGGTGTTAAGAAGTGTTCTAATTTCATTTTTTACATGTAGCTGTCCAGTTTTCCCAGCACCATTTATTGAAGAGACTGTCTTTTCTCCACTGTATATTCTTGCCTCCTTTGTCATAGATTAGGTGGCCATAGGTGTGTGGGTTTATCTCTAGACTTTCTATCCTGTTCCATTGATCTATATTCCTGTTTTTTGTGCCAGTACCATACTGTCTTGATTACTGTAGCTTTGTAGTATTGTCTGAAGTCATGGAGCCTGATTCCTCCACCTCTATTTTTCTTTCTAAGATTGCTTTTGCTCTTCGGGGTGTTTTGTGTTTCCGTACAAAGTGTAAAAATTTTTTTGTTCTAGTTCTGTGAAAAATGCCCTTGATAATTTGAAAGGGACTGCGTTGAATCTGTAGATTGCTTTGGGTAGTATAGTCATTTTCACAATACTGATTCTTCCAATCCAAAAACATGGTATATCTCTCCATATGTTTGTATCATCTTTGATTTCTTTCATCAGTGTTTTATAGTTTTATGAGTACAGGTCTTTTGCCTCCTTAGGTAGGTGTATTCCTAGGTATTGTATTCTTTTTGATGCAATGGTAAATGGGATTGTTTGCTTAATCTCTCTTTCTGATCTTTCGCCGTTAGTGTATAGGAATGCAAGAGATTTCTGTGTATTAATTTTGTATCCTGCAGCTTTACCCAATTCATTGATGAGCTCTAATAGTTTTATGGTAGCATCTTTAGGATTTTCTATGTATAGTATCATGTCATCTACAAACAGTGACAGTTTTACTTCTTCTTTTTCAATTTGGATTCCTTTTATTTCTTTTTCTTCTCTGATTGCCATGGCTAGGACTTTCAAAACTACATTGAATAATAGTGGCGAGAGTGGACATCCTTGTCTTATTCCTGATCTTAGAGGAAATGCTTTCAGTTTTTTTCACCATTGAGTATGATGTTCACTGTGGGTTTGTTGTATATGGCTTTTATTATGTTGAGGTAGGTTCCCTTTAAGCCCACTTTGTGGAGAGTTTTTATCATAAATGGGGTTGAACTTTGTCAAAAGCTTTTTCTGCATCTATTGAGATGATCATATGGTTTTTATTCTTCAATTTCTTAATGTGATGTATCATGTTGATTGATTTGTATATGTTGAAGAATCCTTGCATCCCTGGAATAAACACCACTTGATCAGGGTGTGTGATCCTTTTAATGTGTTATTGGATTTGGTTTGCTAGTGTTTTGTTGGGGATTTTTGTGTCTATGTTCATCAGTGATATTGGTCTGTAGTTTTCTCTTTTTGTGGTATCTTTGTCTGGTTTTGGTATTAGAGTGATGGTGGTCAAATGAGCTTGGGAGTGTTCTTCCGTCTGTAATTTTTTGGAAGAGTTTCAGAAAGGTAGGTGTTAACTTTTCTCTGAATGTTTGATAGAATTCGCCTGTGAAGCCATCTGGTTCTGGACTTTTGTTTGTTGGAAGATTTTTAATCACAGTTTCAATTTCAGTACTTGTGATTGGTCTGTTCATATTTTTTCCTGGTTCAGTCTTGGAAGGTTTTAGCTTTCTAAGAATTTGTCAGTTTCTTCTGGGTTGTCCATTTTATTGGCGTATAGTTGCTTGTAGTCGTCTCTTATGATCCTTTGTATTTCTGTTGTTACTTCTCCTTTTTCATTTCTGATTTTGTTGATTTGAATCCTCTCCCTCTTTTCCTTGATGAGTCTGGCTAAAGGTTTACCAATTTTGTTTACCCTCTCAAAGAACCAGCTTTTAGTTTCATTGATCTTTGCTATTGTTTTCTTTGTCTCTATTTCATTTATTTCTGCTCTGATCTTTATGATTTCTTTCCTTCTACTAACTTTGGGTTTTGTTTTGTCTTCTTTCTCTAGTTGCTTTAGATGTAATGAGAGGTTATTTGAGATTTTTCTTATTTCTTAAGGTAGAATTGTATTGCTCTAAACTTTCCTCTTAGAATTGCTTTGGCTGCATCCCATAAGTTTTGGATTGTCGTGTTTTCATTGTCATTTGTCTCTAGGTATTTTTTGATTTCCACATTGATTTCTTCAGTGATCCATTGATTATTTAGTAACATATTTTTTAGCCTCCATATGTTTGTGTTTTATACAGTTTTTTTCCTGTAATTGGTTTCTAATCTCATAGTGTTGTGGTCAGAAAAGAAGCTTGATACTTCTAAGTGCTTAAAGATAAGGGTTATCTTTGAAATCTGCCACTGCAGCTTTTGTACAACTCTACATGTGTAAGTGTCCACCAAACAACACCCACTTATTTTTTTTGTTTTTCTGTACAAGACTTCAGGGCCAAGTTCCATTTGCTTTATTACCATGTCTTTAAGCTTTGGATATTCTTGTTAAATTTGTTTCACCCACTATGTCACTTGTCACCACAAAGACATTTGAAGAGAAAGGGGAACTAAAGTTTTGTTGTATATGCTTAGAGAGCCTGCTCAGACTCTGTATTTACTGTATATTGGAGAGGGAATTGATTCTCAAAGGGTCTCTCCTGACCCCATTCCCCATATCAGTTGGGCTAGGAATCAGGACCAGCTTGGAATCTACCTGAACTTTTCTTTTAGATAGTTAATATCTAAGATACAAGTTTAGTATCTTACATGTATATATTTTACATCCTTATATACATTTAATATTTAATATCTTTAAACTTGAGCATATAAAAGATGAGATGTCAAAAATATATGTTAATGTGATTGGTCCCTGGAGTAGGTGAGAGTATTCTATATCTGTCAGCCTCTTATTTTTGTCCATTTTAGTCATGTTACTCAAAATTTCCATTAACTCCTTCCAGTGTTTCTTTATTTCAGATATGCCACTTGGGACTGTTTCTTGTTATGTTTTTATGTTTATTTATCCCCAGGTTCACAGCAGTGGCATCTTTCTCTCTTTTTTTCTTTTCTTCAGTGACTCTAAAAGAGGTCCTATTTTTAAATGGCATCATCAAAAAACAGATAACATTATGCCCTACTTTATGCACACTACTAGGCTTTTAAATACCCTTTCCTGTGTTAGTCTTTCTGTAGAGCTTAGCATATTAAGTATGTGAAATCTGAAAATACCTTTTTTAATTACAACTTTTATAATTATTAACTTTTAAACTCTTTTATTTTTCTAAGGAAGAGGAGACAGACAATGAAGAAAACTTTATTGATCTCAGCGTTTTGAAGGCCCAGACCTATCGCTTGGTAAGTTACATGGGATACACACAGGACCAACAAGCAGTCAGTACACATATTCTGCTAGAAATTGAAACAAGTAGAAATCATTCTTGGCCATTGCTTTGTGTGTCATTTGAAAAGTAGCTCTCGAAGCTGTTTTTCTATATATACAATATTATAATTATAGCAAATATACAAATCAGAGGGGCAAGTGGGAAAGCCTTCTGTCCATACCATGGAATATCAACTCAGGGCTTCTCATGTAAACTGGAAATAATTGATTTGCCTTATGTTATTTTTTTATTATGGAAAAACATATATAATTCAAGTTATTTTCCATTATAATGGGCAGTATTGAATGGTCTTGATTATAGGAAACACTCAAATGGTAATTCTTTGAAATAAAATGGTTTATATTAAGACTGGTATATGGATAGGTAGTCATATGTTGCTTCAAGTCAGTTTTTGCTCTGTTTTAATTAGGAAATAAATCCAGTCTATAAAAGAGAACCCACTCAATGAGATATTTCAAAAGTACATTTGGGATTTTTCTGTTTTCCTATATGTATGTTATATTTCAATAAAGTGATACTTATTGCATGCTCAAAAAAGTACGTATGAAGCACAATCTTATTTGTTCTTTATTTAATTATTCTTATCTCAATTCTACCAACAAGTTTGGATCTAGTTTTGGGTTCCTGTCATGAAGACTTCCTTGGCCACCTCACCCCACGCTGATCTCTTCACTTATCATTCACTGCCTTAGTATTGTTAGTCAGCATTAGTCAGTATTATTAATGATATGTGTGCGTTTTCTGCCCAACTTGAGATGTAATATAACATAACGTTGTGGCTAATTTTACTGAGTGTGTGAGTTGACTTTGAGACTTTCAGTACTTAACCAGCTGTCTGACCTTTGGCAGGTTTCCAACCTTCTTGTGCCTTATCTTCCTCATCTGTAAAATGAGGATAAAAATATTAGCTTTTATGTAGAGTTTTTAAAGATTAAAAGAGTTACTGCATCTAAAGCATTTATAACGATGTCTGGCACATAGAAAGTACTTAAAAGGTGTTGGCAAAAACCAAAACCACACCTTCCCCCCACATTCCTTCTCTCAAACCTGACTTGTACAAGCTCCTTGCTAACACGGATAACTATCATTTTTTATATTCTCCATAGTATAACACAGAAGATTCTGAATAAATGCTTCTTAAATGAAAGAATGTATTTTTTGTTGCTTAATTGAAAATTATTTCAGAATAATGTGTTAACATTTAAATCCAAACAGATAAACTCCAGTTGTAACAATACATTTGCACATCACTTTGTAGTTTTCAAAGTACTTTAAAACACGTTTTTTAGTGACCTTGTAAGGCATTTGAGAAGATGTTATTTTCATTTTACAGATACAAAAAGTGAAATTTATCACCTTGGGACAGTTTGATCTTTTAAAAAGCTAATAAATTACAGTGGCTTAATTTGAACTCAGCTTCTCCAAACTCCCAATTCTATTGCTTTTTCTCCTTTACCTTAAAACAAGAGTTCAACAGGGTAGATTCCTATCTTAAGCAAGGACACTATGGTGCTTGGTGTTCCTGTATGTGTTGAAGATGTGATGACAGAGTTCTAAAGTATGAAGAAAAAAGCATAAGTAGAGATGCATACACCGTTATTCTTAGAAAGAAGCTGATATTTGTACTCTTCATTCTTATGTTGATGGTATAAATAGAGGCCGGTAAAGGCCACCTGTAATTCCCTCTGGGCTAAGTAGTTTGAGTATTAGGAAGGAGCAAAGTGATTTAACTTGCCTTTATCATTACTCTAAGTCCCTATTGGTCCTGATTTCAATTTTTCACTTCAATTAAGCTGTGTAAGGATGGGTTTTCCCCCTACCTATGACTATAATTATCTAGGTATTAGATCCTTTGGACAATGATTATATAACATATACCTTTTTGAACTAAGACTATGTATGGTTTCATTTTCACAAGAGGAACAAGTCTGAACACCAGGTGTTTGTGGATGGTCAGCCATGAAGTACTAATGAGGCAGAAAACCCTTTCATATTTTAAAAAATCTGGCAAATTTATGATGTTGCCCACTAAAGCCATCTGCCTGAGACAGCTGTATCTGACTACAGCTTGCGATGGCTCAGGCTGCTCTTTCCCCAAGACAGAATTGCGCTATAGGTTAGTAACACAGATTTAAGATTTTGTGTTTCATGCAGCATGTGGGCTCACAATGCAGAAGAAATATTATTTTACTAAAGTTGATGTGATGAATTCTGCACTAGAGCAAGAATGATGGATACTATCTAGGAAATTGATGTACTAAATGTATACGTGACTGCCAGCCCAGCAATGTGCGGATTACAACAGTCCCCCTCTACCTGTGGTTTTGAAACAATAGATGTTTTCCAGTCATTCTCTAATCCTCCCCATTTTATTGTTCTTCACAGACTTTGGCATTGTGTTCATCTGATTTGTTTATTGTCTATCTCAACCAGTAGGATGCAAACTCATCTAGAGCAGAAGCTTTTTTAACTGCTTTTGTACCTGTGCCTGGTGTGTAGAAAGTGCTCAGTACTGAATAATGTTGAATGAATACACACGTGAATGAATGCTATTTTATATTTATAGTTTTATGAGAAAGTATAGTTTAATCTTCATAGAGAAAAGAACTCAGCAATAATTGGGTCCTCTTCTATGTACTGTGTAGGATAATACAGGGAGAAATCTACTTACATTCCTTTCTTTCATTAAATAAAGCAAAGTCTAGGCCCTGAAAAGTGTGCCCTTAAGTATCATGATGACTCGAAGCTGGGTGTACATGAGCATTTTCCTGAGATTTCTGGTAAATGGAGCACGAGAAAAGGTAAATGAAAGAGACATATGTTGCAGATTGTGTTCTCTGGAAGTGGACACTGAGACCGAGTTTGGGATGCAAGATGTTCATGGTGAAAGGCCGGGGTGAGAAGTGTTGCCTGCTGGGCTGGTCGCTGGAGGCGGTCTGCCCTGGGAAGGACGCGGCCCCAGGTAAGGTGGCTCTGCAGGTGGGACAGAGCCTGAGGGAGCTGACAGCTGGAAGCCGGCTGCTGGCCACCTTGCCCGCAACTGAGCGCAAGTCCTTCCTTGAAGGGAGACCCTAGAGGTCTAGCTTCCTGACTCCCACTGCATAATTGAAGCCTGTATCCGCTAATTTGAAGAATTTGTGAAGAGATGCTGTGTGCCCATTGACTAAACTTTAAGATGTCTGCCTAATCAGACTGTAACGCAGCAACAGTATTTCATGAGCACTGAAACCGGTGTTCTAAGAAAATGGCTCTACCTATCAATCACGAATGCTTATAGTGATGGCACTGGTTTGTTGGGAAGCAGGTGTTTTTCAGAATAGTTATTTACTTTGAGGTTTAAACATACTTTAAAGCCATTTTTGCTGTGATTTCTTCCTCCAATTGTTACCCCATTGTGGTTTTACCAATAATACAGGCATACCTCATCTTGTGGCGCTTCACTTTATTGTGCTTTGCAGATACTGCATTTTTTACAAATTGAAGGTTTGTGGCAACCCTGCATCAAGCAAGTCTACTGGTGCCATTTTTCCAACAGTATTTGCTCACTGTGTCTCTGTGTCACATTTTGATAATTCTCAAAATGTTTCAAATTGTTTTCAAATGTTTCAAAATGTTTTTCATTGTCGTTATATTTTTACAGCAATTTGTGATCAGTGATCTTTAATGTTACTGCTGCAGCTTGCTAAGGGCTCATGATGGTTAACATTTTTAGTGATAAAATATTTTAAATTAAAGCACATACCTTATGTTTTTAGACATAATGCTATTGCACACTTAATAGACTACAGTGTATTGTAAATACATCTTTTATATGCACTGGGAAACCAAAAAATTTGCATGACTTGCTTCTTTATTGTGGTATTTACTTTATTGAGGTGGTCTGGAACCAAACCTGCAATATCTCTGAGGTATGCCTGTACTTTGCAAGATAATAACTTCTGCAATTAGTGAAGGATTGCTTTATTTTTCCAGAGTTTGATTTGCAGGTTAGTTATTGAAATTTTGAATTTTTTCTTAGAAAGAAAAAAATATGGATGGATACTAGTCTTTGCAGGTGTTCAGCAGGTGTTCTGGGTCATTTCTGTTTCAAACTTGAGTATGCTGATTGGAAAGTACCTGTGTGTTCATAGTAACTATGCTGTAATTATGAGTGGTCTCTGTAGCTCCCCTCCATTCTGAAGCTCAGTAGAATCACAGCAGTAGTGTTCTGGCAGCATGATGCAGATGTGTCATTCTTCTCCCCCAGTGGAAAAAAAAAAAAGATGGGAGGGAAGCTGTGTGCTCTCTGAATTCTATTTTTAAATGCCCATCACTTCATTTCAAAACATTTTTTTCAAACATGCCATAGACACCATTCTTCCTTGAGATGCTAAATTTGAGGTTTTAGAAACCAAATCCTGAGTTATACAGCATAAAACCAACTATCTCAAAAGGTTTAAACACAATTGGTTTCTAATTACTTAGCAAAAAATTCATTGTACCAAGAATGAGAGAATTTTTAGCTTAAAAAGCAGAAGCTGTAAGGAAGTAAAAATCTGGGCATAGAATAAAAATCATCATTTCAGTTTTAGTTTAGGATGTCATTGTGGCAAGGCTGCAATATTGTGATCAAAAGGGGGAGAAGATGGATCTACTTCGATTAATATCTTAAATACTTTACATTTTCCTCATTTTACATATGATTTACACTTTACTCTCCAACAAAATGTCCTTTCTTAATACAGGAAAAAAATACCATTCTACAACACAGCGTGCCCCATAGGAGGCCCCTGGTTCTGATTCCTGTCGAGGAAAATGTTTTTTCTTCTCTTTTCCTGAAACATTTGGGTGTGAGTTCTCCTATCTGGGCTCTGACTGTGGGAAGTCTGTCGTTGGTGTTTCACAGAAGAAACAATTAAAACGCCACATGTTCGAATGTGATGGAACACATTGCTGAGTAAATGCTTTTATTTCTCTGGTAGCTAGCTAGTACCACCCCATCAGTTTTACATCTGCAGGTGAATAGGAAATGTAGGTTAGAGAAAAATGCTGTACTCCTCACTGCTCAGAGGAGGCTCAAACAGCAGTTCTTGCTGGGTGTGAAAGAGACTTTTACTTGATCTTTAGTGTAGCTTTTGAACGCACACTTGAAATAGGAAAGATCCTTATTTTCATTCGTGGTGTTATTGTGAGCCTAGAAGTAGGAAGCAAGGACTTTTCAAGGTCCCTTCTAGCTCTGAGTCCATACCTTCAAGGTCAATGCTACAGTGGAAAAGCAGCCTTAGATAAAATCCTGACCACATGTCACTAGCCATGTGGCTATACTGATTTATCCTCTCTGTAACTCAGCTTTCTTATCTGTAAGATGGGGACACAATTCAACCAAGGGTTATTTTAAGATTAATAGAACTTGTGCACCACACCTAGCATGGTGCTGGCCTAGAGTATGCATTTGATGCATTTCTTATTTTGTATAATTTTTTACCTCTCCTAGAGACTGGAATTAGTTACAAACATTCTTAGGTGCTGTAGGAGAATAGAAAAAGCCCCAGTCCCTCAATACAAATAAATTTCTAGATCACCATGAGTATTTTTGAATAAGGAGCTTACATAGCATATAAGTTATCAAGAAGGTTGCATTTTGTTGTAAATTAGGAAGCTCTGGTGATAGCATGGCTTTATTTTCATAATCTGTCACATGAATTATTATTGAAGTCCCACTGGACTCAATATGTGGGGTCACGTAGGGTCTCCCCTGCAGAAATGACTAAGGGGAATTTAATGAAAAGTAATACAATGATTTTTTTTTCCAGGAATCATTTGAAAGCGGTCCTTTTATAAACATGTAGGTTGTATTTCCTAAATCAACACTAACAGCCTATATTTATTATGTAATTCAGTATATTAGATGCATACCCAGAATGTGTGCTTTTTTTCAGTCCTCCTCTGCAAACGTACAACCTTTAAATATACCCACCCCCACCCATCCCCCCCAACAGTGTTAGTGCTTTGAATATCTGACTAATGATTCATTTTCATCCAGGACATCTAGTTAGTTACTAAGACCTCTGGATGCTGCCTTTGAAATCTCTCTCATCTTCATCTCCCCACCTCCCTTTTCCAAAATAGTTTTCATCTCGCTCCTCAGTCTTACTTACCAAAACGTGACTTTAGTCAGATCATTCTGAATTCAGTAACTTTTGATGGCTTTTCGTTGCCTTCAGGACAGTTTATACAGATTATAAAGCAATACATTTTTGGTCTGGCTTTCAAAACCCTTAGCAATTTGACCACTGTCCACATAGCCAACTTTATTTTCTTTCACTGGAATAACTTTTCCAGGTTAAGTTAAAGAGGACCTCTCGTAGGTTTTGAAACACCTCAGGAGTATATCTGCTCTCATCCTATCCTCTTTTCCTTTGTCTCTTACCCAAAATGCCTTCCCATCATCTCTCTACCTGACTCTTCAATGTTCAAGGTTCAGCTCAAATTCTGCCTTCTTAGTGATACCTTCCCTTCTCACCCAGCCCCATTTAATCCTATGATCCACAAATCTTCATAAAACACAACTAGCATGTTCTTTTATGAGGATTTTTTATCATTTTATTCACTGTCCCTGGAGTAGCACAGTACCTGGTATATAGTAGGTACTAAATAAAGTTTGGTAGGCTAAGTTATTTTACCTTGTTTGTAACTTTACTTTGCCTCCCCTCTGGCTTAAAGGACAAAATTCACATTCCTCAGCCTGTCCTCTAAGGTCTTTCACAATATATTCAGTATTTTTTGCTCCCCAGTATTCACCTTTTTAAGCCCCTCGTCTCTCTTCTCGTGTGATTTTCACAAGCTGTGTTCATTCAATATTTCATATTTTGGCTTATGATGCTTTCCTGGCTATATAAACCCTTGGCTTGCCTTTTCTGCCTGTTTACATCCCAAACTTCCTTGTAAAGTTAAACTTAAATCTCACCATCGCCATTAAAACGCACTTCTCTCTCTTATTCAAACTCCTGAAGCATTTACCACCTGTACCAGCTAGTTTTGGGAAGTTAATCAAAAATATATTTTTACTTGTTTTTATTGAGAAAACTTTATTGTTTTTAAAAGGGAAGTATATTCATTGTTTTTTTTTTAATGAAAGCACAAAAGAGTACAAAGAAAAAATTAAAAATTTCTTCAAATCTCAGCTCCCGGATATAAACATTATATCCCTTTATGCATAATTGCCCTGAGGTCATGTAAGATGCTAACATTTAATGAATCTGGATGAAAGGTGTATGGGAATTCTTTGTGCTACTTGTGTAATTTTTTGTGTAAGTCTGAAAGAAATTATACTGACACAAAAATAGATTAATGAAGTAGTGCAGAGTTCATAAAATAATCCACATATACAGTTATATTAGTATATGAAGCAATGCAAATCAATCAGGAAAACTATTCAATTAAATGGTGATAGGATAACAGGCTATTCATTTGGAGAAAAAAATGGACTCCTCCCTCATATCTTACACCCAAATAAACCTCACATGGATCAACAAATTAAAAAATGATGAGGCACAAGAATATGAGTGGCAAGTGTAATATTCATGGGTTGAAATAGGCATGATAAAGCATGGCAAGAAAACTAAAAACCATAAAGGAAAAATACTAATAAATCTGAATGCATAAAAATTAAAACCTTATATATGGAGGGGTGGGGAACACCATAAAGTTAAAAAACAAGTAATAAACTGGGCGGATATAGTTGTTACCTATATGACAAAGGATTGATAGGCGTACAGTAAGGTGTTTCAGAGCTTGTGCTCTAGGGTAACATTGCCTGGGCCCTGCCACTTACTAATGATGTGATATTGGGAAAATTACCTAACTGCTCTCTACCTCATTTTTCTCATTCGAAAAAAATAGGAATAAGTCTCCTTTGATTCATGGTGTTATTACTGGGCACTTAACCCATATGTAAAAGTATCTAGTACCAAGTGTGGCATATAATAATGATAATTATAGCTGCTAACATATATTGAGGGCTTACTATGTACCAAGTATTGTGAAAGCCTTTCAAATACATTATTTAATTTAATCACCATATCAACCCTTCCAATGAGGAGAGGGTACTATTATTATTCCCATTTTACAGATGGGAACCCTGAGACAGCTAGTAAGTGATGAAGGGGGGGTTTGACCAAAGACGGCATTCCTGATTCATCCACTTAGCATTTACATCATGCTGTGGTGATTCTCAAGACAACTTAGTTCCCTTTTCCCTGAGTCCTGGGAATATTTACTCTTGACAGTTAATTGGATTTTCATGTTCCTCTCAGTAAGTATATGAATCAAGTTCTTCAGATGTATTTGAGCACTGATATATCCATGTGGTTACAATCTCAAAAGAAACCTTATAGAAATTTGTTCCATTAAAAAGTTAGACTTATTTCACACTCTACAACAGCAGTCCCCAGCCTTTTTGGCACTAGGGACCGGTTTCATGGAAGACAATTTTTCCACAGGCCGGGGGCGGGGGTGGGATGGCTTCGGGATGATTCAAGTGCATTACATTTATTGTGCACTTTATTTCTATTATTATCACATTGTAATATGTAATGAAATAATTATACAACTCACCATAATGCAGAATCAGTGGGAGCCCTGAGCTTGTTTTCCTGCAACTGGATGGTCCCATCTGGGGGTGATGGGAGACAGTGACACCCGAGGTGTGTTGCTTATGTCCAGTTTACTCCGTGATCTCGTTTTGGTTGCTGTCACTGCAGAAAACCCTGCTTCACAAAGATAGGGTGTTGGAAACGGAAGCAGGCTTTTCAGTGCTTTTGTGGCGATCTCAGGATACTCCGCCTTGACTTTAATCCAGAACGTATGGAGATTTGAAGTTGTCTCAAACAAACTTTTAAGGCCACCGTCATTTGCGATCTCAAGCAGTTGATCCTCTTCTAGCACGGACAAAGTCAATTGCCACTCACTGGTAGGATTTTGATATGAGTTTGCAAGCAATTGATTTATTATAGTCCCTGTGCAGTCAAACCTCTCTGCTAATGATAATCTGTATTTGCAGCCGCTCCCCAGCGCTAGCATCACAGCCTCAGCTCCACCTCAGATCATCAGGCATTAGATTCTCATAAGGAGTGCGCAACCTAGATCCCTCACATGCGCAGTTCACGGTAGGGTTCACGCTCGTATGAGAATCTAATGCTGCCGATGATCTGACAGGAGGCGGAGCTCAGGTGGTAATACGAGCAATGAGGAGTGGCTGTAAATACAGATGAAGCTTCACTCACTCACCAGCCGCTCACCTCCTGCTGTTGTGCCTGGTTCCTAACAGGCCACAAATACAGGTGTGCAGCCCGGGGGTTGAGCACCCCTTCTCTTGGTATTGACCAAGTATAGTATTTGAGCACTGGTATATCTATGTGGTTGCCATCTCAAAGGAAAGAAGCCTTTTAGAAATTCATGCCATAAAAAGTTAGACTTATTTTGCATACTCTGCAACACCAAGTATAATGTCTACACTAGTTCCTCCAGACATACTTCCAGGGATACTTTCTTTTGGTTTTATTTTGAGAAAATAAAAAGTCAGAGATGGTTTTATCTTAGCACTTAGTGTACCAATGTAGCTAAAGTAGTTAAAGTTGTAGCAAAGGTAGTTTGATGTATTAAATAGAAATAATATTGGAGGTTAAATTGTCATTCAAAAATAATTTCATATTTCCTATTGGAAAATTAAATTTATTTTGTGTTAATTTGGGGAGCTTTCTTTTTACCTTTTTTGATTTGTTGGAACATAATTTATTCAAGTCTTGGTTCACATTATAACTTAGAATAAAATTTCTTTTGATAGTCTTAAAATTGAACTTAAGAAAACCTTTTATGAACTTCATATATTTAAAGATAGAGGCTACCATCTATCTATTTCTTTTGATAGATTAGCCGGGGTTTAATTTGGTTATTCAGAACAAATCTGAAGATACTTTTTTTATGGTATTAAACATTTTTTTCTTCATAGTAATATAGTGTTAAATTATGTAAAACCTAATTTGGAAAGAAAATAATGAATCAAAATCACAATTTGTGCTTCTTTAATCATGAAGAAGAATTGGCTTGTAGGGACATGAAAGGTTTTAACTCTGCCTTAAGTATAGTTTGTTAAAATCATTGGATTTTGATGAACACTCTTGATTGAAATAACTTATCCCTCTATCTAGCTTTATTGATAGATTGTAAGGAAACAGGGACACTAGTTATCCTTAGGAGAAACCCTGTTTAATTCATAGTAAGACCGTATATACTATGTTAGCCTTTTGGCCACCTATCCTATCTTGAAAAAACAGCAGATGAGGAAAAATGCAAAAAAGGCCTCTGAGCAACCAAGATAAGTATAAACACTTCCATTTAAAAATATTCTATGAGGAGACCTAACCTCACTGCCCCCTGTCCCTGAGTGCCCACTTTTTTCCCCTGTATTCTGACTTTGCCTACGTTCTAACAAGCTTGGTTATTAGGTTTCTAAACCCACAGCAGCCTAGGAGGAGGAAGGGGTGCTACAGGCAAGCAGGGAGACAGCCGCAGGTGATCACTGGCATCTTGATAACAGGAAGCTACAGGAACAGTTTACAGGCAGAATGTGAGCAACTTGAGTTATCTGGGATCATTTAGTGTGGGATCAGTCATATCCAGATTCCTCCGCCCTGAGGGCATCATTGTATTACGGAATAGTACATACAATAGGAGACATCAAAAAGATGTAAGGAACTTCCCTGGTGGTCCAGTGGTTAAGACTCCATACTCCCAATGCAGGGGGCCTGGGTTTGATCCCCGGTCAGGGAACTAGATCCCGCATGCCGCAACTAAGAGCCCGCACACAGCAACGAAGATCCTGCATGCCGCAACTAAGACCCACTGCAGCCAAATAAACAAATAAATATTTTTTTTAAATTACAGCCAGTAGGGCTTCCCTGGTGGCGCAGTGGTTGGGAGTCCGCCTGCCAATGCAGGGGACGCGGGTTCGTGCCCCGGTCCGGGAGGATCCCACATGTCGCGGAGCAGCTGGGCCTGTGAGCCATGGCTGCTGGGCCTGCGCGTCCGGAGCCTGTGCTCCGCGGCGGGAGAGGCCGCAACAGTGAGAGGCCCGCGTACCACAAAAAAAAAAAAAAAAAAAATTACAGCCAGTAAATGTCAGCATTTACCAGTATCCAGAATCCAGTCTGACAGTGGTGTCTGATCTTCCTAAGAGGTAGGGATTTTGGCTTGGCAATTGTAGACGTAAGCACCTCCACTTATTCTCGTTTCATTACTAGTTCGGTGTTGGGATCTTCTAACTCTCCCTTCATCTCCCGTTTTTACCTGGAAGTCTGTGAATCCAGCTTCTGTCTAGGCCCTTATGATCTAGGTCCTCCCAGCAGGCTCCCATCTGAACTTGTGATCTCTCTGTAATGTCTGACATGGGGACTCCATTCCCAAGGAAATGTCTTCTCATTTCCTTGCCTGAGCCTTGAGCTTCACTCTTGGGTCTGCCCATGCAGGCATATATGTTCCCTTTACCAGACGAGGTCTCAGTCAGTGATCAAGGGATGTTTTGTAGGGTGGCCATAATTAGTCAAGTTTTAGAAATACTGCCTTACGCTATTCCCAGCTTTCTTCTTTATTCCCAATGGGGGGATGTCTTAACCAGAGCCAACTGCCTAATCTGGCTTGGACCCTTGGGATCAAAAAGATCCTGTAGTACCAGGCTTTTGTTGTTATGGACCTAGCAGAGTTGAAATGAGCGGAGTTAACTCTTGCTGATATCAGGAAGTCATAGTCAACATTTCTCTGGCCAGTAACCTGATTAGTCCCTGTTCTCTTACCGGGTTTTCCAGTAATGTGTGTGCAGTACCCATTAGGAATAGTTTCTCCCCAAAGAGATAGTTTTAAGTTCTTTGTTTTAAGATGGCAACTCAACAGGTATACCAAAAACATGACCAGTGCTTCCACTGTATATCACCTGTAACAGTTTTCTGTATTAATAGGTCCGTCTCTCTCTGTTAATACATTACTCCCCCTACTGGTAGCCGTGGCCTACCTGTAGCCCCCAGAGTTAAGTAAGAGGTTTTGTACTTTGAAAATGTATCAGGTTTTGTAGTCATACTTAGCCTAGTTGACCAGAACAGCTTTGCAGCACTATGCACGCTATCCAATGCAAAGGGCTTTATATATCCTCACATGATCTCCCTTACTGAAATGCAGGGCCTTCTCTTATTACACCCCTATCTTCATAAGACCAACCACAACCAACTATGTATATTTATGTGTGTGTGTGTGTGTGTGTGTGTGTGTGTGTATAAATACATATACACACAGAGAACACAGTATTTATTCAGATGCTTAACTATCCCATTAATATTACCTGAGAAAAGGGGAGACTACTTTCTGGAACAGGATTCTGAGCAGGCTAGTAACATTGCATTTTTGGCGGGGGGGTTGTATTCCAGGTTCATTTTATTTTTTAAAAAAAATTATTTCATTTTATTTATTTTTGGCTGCGTTGGGTCTTCTTTGCTGCGCGAGGGCTTTCTCTAGTTGCAGCAAGGAGGGGCTGCTCTTCGTTGTGGTACGCGGGCTTCTTATTGCGGTGTCTTCTCACTGCGGAGCTCGGGCTCTAGGCATGTGGGCTTCAGTAGTTGTGGCATGCAGGCTCAGTAGTTGTGGCTCACAGGCTATAGAGCGCAGGCTCAGTAGTTGTGCCACACGGGCTTAGTTGCTCTAGGGCATGTGGGATCTTCCCGGACCAGGGCTCCAACCCGTGTCCCCTGCATTGGCAGGCGGATTCTTAACCACTGTGCCACCAGGGAAGTCCCTCAGGTTCATTTTAGAAACAAACTTCTCAGGACTAAGGTGATGGTGACATGGTTCAGATCAAATGTCTTGGTGGCAAGCTGGGGAAAATCATAGGAGAAGATCCCAGGCCTGTTGTCTGTCAGCTTGGCAATGATGTTTGAGCATTGACCTGGTTGTGAGGAAATAATGATATCGTCATCCTGTCCTTTATCTGGTCCAAAAGTAGAGTGCAAAGAGCTCCATACAGAGCTCTTGATATAAGGCTGTGCAAGGCAGATGGCCCTCACATCAAGTGTCTTGAGTGGTGGATGACCTGTGAAAGCAAGTTCCTTGACAAATTTTTTAGTGACCGTGGACAGTAATTAGCTTGGAAGGATGCTGTGGGAGAAGACACCACAAATATAAAGTATATTTGAATTGCCTCTCAATCAAAAGAAGAAATAGAAGTGACCAAATAAAAATATTTGGAGCCTATGAAATTAAATTTCACTGAAAAAGAAATAAAAATGATCATTTTACATATGAAGAGGCACCCAACCTCAATGATGGTACGGGGAAAATAAATTACAATGCCAGTATAATAGTTTTTATTTCCATTATATTGAAAACTGAACGTGCCTTTGTAGCATCTCTTGTCATCATCAGTGGAAACAAGCCCTTTGATGTACTCTTACAGGGAGTATACATGACTAACATCCCTTTTGAGGCAGTTTGTCTCCCCTTTTGCTTCTTCAGGATCTGGGCTTTAGGGGTTCTGTGGGGCTGATGTTTGTGATGACTTTTGGTATTTCCTGTGTTCTTGGGCCTCTGGTCAGTCTCCTTCGGCACTGATAATTTGATTTCCTGGCCCGCGGTCCCCAGGAAGGTCACGGCTTCCGCTGGAGGGGCCCTTCCAGACCTGGCGGCGCTGCAGCCGTGGGCGGGGGCGGGGTTGGGGGTCGCTCCACCCTCCCATTGGGCTCTGGGGCGGCTCAGCGGCAGTGGAGGGAAGAGATCCTGAGCCAGGAGTTCCAGCTCCGCATAAACGCGGGCTCCATTCTGGGCGGCAGGGTTGGGGGGTGGGGCCCCTCTGCCCTTAGTCATTCCGGGAGGGAGGTAGGGAGGCAGGGGCTCCCGGGGAGGGAGCAGTACGGAGCGCCAACCTTGCATGTTCGATCCTTGAACTGACCCTGGGTAGTATGCCTCAAGGTTACGTTAGGGGATGCCTTGGACTGTTATCTTCAGCTCTCCCTTTGGCAGTCTTAGGGTCAGTTCTCATCAGTTTCTTTTTCTTAGGACCAATTATTACCCCCACTAACTAGCCTCAGACTCTTCCTAATAGGCTGTAAACTCTTTGCAGGCAGGGATTAAATCCTTCTATCTCTCCATACCAAGCACAGTGCCTGGATTCTTACCTTGAATGTTGTAGAAGCTTAACACATGGTTTATTGGTAAATTAATTAATTATAAATGAGACTTCGGGATAACCTGTGTCTTATTGAGCTTCTAATTGTTTCTTCAGCAGCATTAACTGGAAAATGCAGTTTCCCAGGAGCCATGCTTTATCTTCGTTAATGTTGTTTCAGAGAGGAACTTTGTCATGATGATGTAAAATTTTGATTAAATGGAAACAGCAGTTTATTTCTCTTTAACTAATAGCTCCACATAAAATACCATTTGTTATTAGAGAAACAATCGGAAAGGAAAGGTTTTCTCAAAGTATTATAACCAAGGTGTGGTTAAAATGATTTATACTTCATATGTAGGGCTTGCTCAGTTAATGTATCCACTTATTAGGCATTAGGAAATTCTGAGTGAGGAACAAGGTTATGAAATAGATGTGCAAAGATGGAAGTAGAAAGAGACTGTATAGTTTGAATAAGTTAATGCTGTTCTACCAAGCCTAATGTTCTCTTTTTTTGCCCTTTCTTCATTTAGTAACTAGGCCATTTCCCCCAGTATATTAACTATAGCCTAGGAATGAGTGAAAATTTTTGAGCTGCTACATTAAATCATTTCAGGACATTGGGAGTAGGAATTAGCAAAGTATTGCCTGAAGGAACCAAATAATAAGCTAAGAAGGGTAAATGTAACTTACTGAAGGGCCCAATATAAAACCAAATAGTATTACAGCTTATGCACAGGGCTGTCTTGATGTGGTGTTTGATCTCCATGTACTCTACTGTCCGATTCAAACAGAGCCAATACTAACCATTTGCCTTTGTGAAAATTAGAAAAATGTGCCCTTCCTTGAGTAAAAATTTTAAGTATGTTATGCACAGCTTGAACAATCCGATGTTCAGGCCTGAAGAAGGTGGGAATGTGGACGGGTACCCTCTCTGGCTTTGTTTGGTGATTTTGGACTCCACCCTCCTGTAAGGAAGGGAAGAAGGGGGGATGGGATGGAGGGGATGATGGGGTTGGGGAAGAGTGGCTCAAGGATTTAATCAGTAGCACTAGTTTCAATTCACCCAAACAGTGGTTCTGTAAGTCAAACTTATTTTTAAATCAGTGACCAGAACACCTGTGTTCTATTAAGAATCATACAGAGCTGCTGCTTAAGAGGACGTGCCCCTTTTTGACTCAGTCTGGCTCTGTGCGATTGGGATGTGAGGCTCATAACCCTGGAAGGAGCAAGCCTGTGTATATATCACACACACGCTCCAAATGTCAGCGCTCACATCCCACTGGTAGTGTGTACATCCTCCCACCCCCACTGTCATCCTCATACCCGGTTTTTTATAGAAAATGAGCCAGTCAGAATTGGGCCTCCTAGAGCCAGGGATGGGTACTGGGATGTGCCAGTGAGTGTGCAAGTATATGAACATTAATGAATGTCAGTGTGGAGTTTCATGACTGAGAATTTTCCCTGTGGCTTTAGGTTTCCACTGGGAGACCCAGTATCTCTTCTCATGCCATCACATACATTCTTATATAACTTCACACATGTCTGCTTTGTGAATACTGACACCCGTCCCCAGCTATGATGCTATTGTGCTACCTTGGATTCAGTTTATATAGGTCTATAGCATTATATTAGGTGCTCAAAATAATACAATGTTTCTGTATTTAAATGAGCACTTTAATGCTTAAAATAGAATCTTGGACATTTTTCACTTGGAGTTTCCACATTTTACTTTTCTTAAATTAATGCTTGTATTTTTTATACTAACTGAATAAATTCAGACCACATATTATGAAATGTAAAAGCCTATATTAGTTACCCATTCTCTAATTGCGTGGTTAGAACTGTATAGCCCCCAGAATTTCTGAACAGAAAGCAATATATGCTCCTTTTAAGGCTCTGAGTCTGTTTAGAACTTGCTAATATGAGCTGGGAGGTAGGAGAGAGAGAGAGGTTTTTTCACATCAGCAGTGACCTAGAGACTCAGTCGGGAGTCAGTTCAAAGCCCCTGAAGACCTCAAGCTCCCCCCAAAATTAAATCCCGATATAAGGTTATTCTTGTACTTAGTGTTATACTGGACAAGAAATATCTTTTAGTGACATAAATTCACAATGAGAATGTAATTTCACCATGAGGTTGTTTATATAGTCTTTTATTTTTAAATGTTGTATTATGGGAAATTGCAAACATAACAGAATTAGAATGAGATAATGAACCCTTATGCAACAGTACCTTGTTTAACAGTTAACCTTTGGTTGATTGTGTTTCCTCTAAAGCCCCTCCCTCCTTTTCTCTTCGCCCCATGTTATTTTAAAGTAAATTTCAGACATTATGTAAGTTCACCTGTAAATATTTCAACATTTATCTCTGATTTATAAAGCCTTTTTTTAATGTATCCATCATGCCATTGTCATATCTATAAAATTAATAATAATTCCTTAATATCATCTAATACTCTTCGTATTCAAATTTCCCTAATTGTCTCAAAAACATCTTTTTACAGATTGTTTAAGTTAGAATCCATGTAAGGTTTATACATTGTATTTGGCTGTTTGTATCTCTCAGGTTTCTTTTTTTCTATATTAATAATTTTTTATATTTTTCTTACTTTTTAAATAATTTTTCAAGGGAGCATAAAAGGAAAAATACTACCAAAATTAATGCATTAAACTTTATCTTTAAATCATTAATTTCTACGTTCTTTATGTTTTCAGATCCATACATACTTAATGCTAAAATGTGGAGGGCTGAGAAAATGGAAAAAAAAAATTTTCCTTTTCTGATTCAAAAACAGGACTGAATTGAGCTTATTACTCAACAGCAGAAAACAAATGCAAGAAAGTCGACCTCTACCCTATTTGAGTTCAAATAGGTCTGCATTAAATCACATTTTTAAGCTATATTATGGTTTGACCTAACCAAAATATCACCTTATAAATACAAAATTTGTAAACAATGTGCCCTTTACTTCTGGGATCTTATCTTTTTTGTCTTTCAGATTTTGGGTTTGTATTTCAGTACAGTGAATTCAAACTAAGGCAATGTTTTCTTACCAAACATGTGAGTGTTTGCATCTTTTCTACCATTACCAATTAACATACCTAAATGGCTTATTCATTTGACAGTATTCCCATTGAGTTCACTCTGATATCTCAAAAAAATTATTCTTTGTAAAAATAGTTAAATCACATATTTGCTTCTTTTATAAATACTAACTTTTCTATTCTACCAGGTTGGTGCATCATTTTCTTTCAACATGGATAAGAGGACAGAAAAAAATTTCTTCTGCCGCTATAATTTTAATACTACCATGCTTGATATAAATTGTGCAGTGCTGCTAAAATGCCTCAAAATTTTACCATTTCTTTTTATAAACTCTCAATCCTGTGATATCTTTCCTTTCTTAGGATATGAACGAGTCTGCCAAACAAGAAGATATTTTGGAATCCACAACAGATGCTGCGGAATGGAGTCTAGAAGTGGAACGTGTACTACCACAACTGAAAGTCACGATCAGGACTGACAATAAGGTATAGAAGAGAGAACACATTTTGTTCAGATAGATTTTTATAAGGCCATTTCAGGGTCAAGGGTACTCCCAGTTACAAAAATGATTTAAGAAGGGATTCAGTTTCCAATGTTTTATTTTAATAGAGATTTAATAAATTGTTGTTGAATGAATAAATAATGTAATATGGCCCACGAAGCAAGGAGTGTATCTTTAAAATGATTTGGAACACATCATATTTCCCTAGGATTAAGGCGTATTTTCTCAATACATTTTGATATATTTTCTTGGCAATCATATTTTGTTTAGGTGAATAGTGAATGAAATTGGAATTCTGTGACTGTATACTAACTGAGTAGAGTTAAAAAATGGTTTAGAACTCTGCTGGTTGACAAAACAGAAGACATCCTGGAAGCCACCTTACATAATCTACTCAGTACACATGATTAAAAGTTTAATATTAAGAATATAATCAAGAAATCATATGCAATAAAGATTTGGGGATTAGGCCAGATGAACTGACCCATTTAATCAAGTTTCTGCTTACTTTTTACCTACAATTTATGAGTAAGAACTTCAGAACAAGCTAATAGGTGACTAGACAATACTACTCTTATTAGTATTATAATAATCTCTATAAAAGGGCTAGAGAGACATCTAGGTAAAAAAATTAAAGGATTTTTATCCTTGGAGGCTAGAGACAAGCCCCAGAATTATGGAACAAGGTTCTAGGGAAACTTGTCACTCTACAAATGTGGTTGTATGTCTGCTCCCCAAAGTAGCAGCTATACAAAGATTGCTGTTTTCAGTGCCTTGGAAGCTAATTCACACTTTGATTGCCTGGATTTGGGCATGTAGAACTGTATCCTAGAGAAGCTAAGAAGTAGCCTAGACTCCTAGGGCAGTCCTAAAATAAGATAAGGACAACAGAGGTCTTCCTGGACTGTGAACAGCTGTGGAACAAGCTTTATCTAGAGTAAGTGGGCAAATCCTACAGCCTGTTTACAATATATTTACCCAATCATTACGGAGGACAGCTATTATTTGAGTACATTGGGGGTAAATTCTCTGTTTATATATCTCTTATATGTAAATACATATTAATAAGAATTTCTTTCCTGATTTGATCTCTGCTGGAAGTCATAATTTTCAAAAATGTAATTTTTTTGTGAAAATGTAATTTCTGATTCTTTAGTTTTGTCAGAACAAATTTTCTTCATACAATTAAACATCACTATTATTGTGACTGTAGTTAGAACAACATGTTAAAATAATTGTGTAGTTGGGAACTCTCAAGTACATCTTAGTCCCGTGAGGAAGCAAGTTTAATTTGTTTACTTTCAAGATAAGTAAACTCTTGAAATCAAACATCTCACTTAAAATCTAATAGGATCACACGAGTGTGTTTTTTTTTAAGAACTGTCATTGATCTCCACATAGTAGAAGTAACTGAATAAAGAAAGAGAGAATATAAATGTAACTGCTAACCTATACAGTTTTATAAACCAATACTGCAGTAGTCAAAATCCTGGATTCTTAAAGAATCAATGTTCTCCTGATTTGGGGAAGAATTAACTAATTCGGAGTTGGACTCTTAGTCTCATGCCATTCATTACCAGCCTTGATCTTATGAGGATATACTGTGTCATTAATTATACAGTCCGTGTTACAGGCAACATTCGAAAATGTCAGATAAAGTTTTTGGGGGGTTGGTATTTTTTCGAATATGTGAATGTCATTTTGAGTTTAGATTTTTGTGGTAAAAATACTGACATAAAGTCCTATTTGATTGCTTTTTCAGAATTCTTCTCTAGATAATTTGGTCCTTGTGTCCAGTGTTTCGTAAACCCTTCTTTCTCCTAAGTATTTCAGCTGTAGCAAATGGGAATTACAGCTTTAGGGTCAATTCTTTATTCAGCTTACTTAAGAAAAATAAAATTATACATTGATTTGAGAAAATAAGGGGCTAATGAATAGAGAAATGTTTTTCATGTCTCAGAAATAAAGTAATCTGGTTATACATGTGGTTTCTCACGGACTCATTATCCTCCTTAATCAGGAAGTGTTGACACCAGAATCATGGTTGATCCCATTCTTCCTCAACTCCTAACTCTACCAAAACCAAACCCTCTCCTTTACTTTTGGACAAAACAATAACCTCTTACTCACCGCAGGCCATTTAGGACCTTTCAAGATTTCAACTTCATGTTTGAGGGGGAAGAAAAGGAATTAATTACTTTCAGATCAATGTGTTTTACTGATCACTGTTACATTAATTTTTAAGTAGCATAGAGATGTAGGAGATAAGTAATATAGGGTCAGCATTGTTTAAAACAATGATAAATTTCTTTAAAATTACCTTGTGTTAGAAGTAAAAAAAGTCCCATATTTATTTGGCACCGGATCAAATGTTTTGCTTTTTTTTCCTCACAGGTTCATTTTAGTCCTTGTATGCTTCCCGACAGTGTATTATATTAAAAAAGTAAATCTTCTTTTCCGTTCTTTTTGCATATTATAGTCTGTATGCTTGATGACATCCTGTCATACACCAGTATTTTATTTTGTATATTCTTCATAATGTAATCAGGTTTTTATTGCTAGGCTAGCTTATCCTTGTTGCTGGCACTACTTGTTACTATTACCAGTTCTCAAAGAATGCAAATAAATTTTAATATTAGCTTAAACAAATTACAACTGGGAAAATAAGTATGTTGCCAAAACTACAAATAATACATTCCACAACTGAAGATAAAGGATTTTTGTCATATGCTGGCTTGAATGGACTGTATTAGCAGTTCCCTTTTTAGAGCTGGGTATAGAGAATGCTCCTGGTGATTACTTCTAGAGTAGCTATATACCCATCTCCGATCTGCCTCAATTTGGAATAATGTATCTGAAGACAGTCAGAAGTTTTGCCAAGAGAGTTGATAAATTCAGCCAAATCCTGGGTCGTTAAACAGGTCAGTAGCCAACCCTAGTTAAGGCCTCAGTTCTGACCAAGTGAGTAAGGCTCAGGCATCAATTCCTTAGAAGGGCAGTCTGAGGACACCTAAACTAGAGTGGATGTCGGTGCCACCTAATAAAATCGTCTACGAGTATAATACATCCTGGACTTTTTGTTCTTTCCTTTTTTTACTCTTTATTTCTCTAACTCTTTCCTTTTCTGATGTTTTTTAATCTTTTTTTTTTATTGTTCTTTATTAGACCCCATAGTAGTGCCCACAAGTGTTATATAACTACGCTGGTGGAATTTAAAACTAAGAGCAAACATCTGTGATTATACTCACTAGACTTAAATCTGTAACTGGTCAAGAATTATCCTAATCTCTGAGTCTTTTTAAAACACAATTTTGTTGTTAATTATAAAAATAATACAGAAGAAATATTTCAAGGGGAGAGGAGGCAGGTAGTGTACTGTGATTTAGAAGCTAGGGATCACACATTTAGTCCCACCATCAAATCCTGATTTATTGACCCAGAGTTTCAGAAACTTAGTAGAACTTTGGTAGCTATAAAGACCCAGAGAGGATGGAGCCTATCTCACACACCTTCCCTTGACACCCAAAATTCATATTTCTACCACTTACTAGCTGTGTGATCTAGGGCAAGCTACTATAGCTGTCTGTTCCTCCTTTCCTCATCTGTAAAATGGGACTAATTATACTCGTTACCTCATGGAGGAGTTGTAAAGAAACAAGAACAGTGTCTGACACATAGTTACTGCCTAGTAAATGTTAATTATTTTTATGTTACAATATTGTTTTGTAATATTATGGTATTCTATGATAGCTCTCTTAGGTTTGTGTCTGTATCAGTATTCAGGAAGAATTTACAAAATTCCTGCCCTAATGCTTCCATCACTTAAGGGAATATTGATAACAATCAGCCTTATATTTTTACCTAGGGTGTAATTGGATTCATATAAGTATCACTTTGGTAAATCTTTCTAATTTTTTCCTTAGTAAAGGTATATATGATATGATGAACATGATGGTAATAAATGATATTTACTAAGTGTTTGCATTGTGCCAAGTGCTGTTCTTAGCACTACGTACATTGACTCATTTAATCCTTTCCACTGCCCTATGATATGCAGGTACCTTTTACTACAGATGAGGAAACTGAAACACAGAGAAGTTATTTGCCTCTGCCTAGTAAGTGACAGATATGATATTTGAACCTCCAATCCAGGCTCTTACCTATTCAATTAGTGACAATATAGCATACTGGTGAAAAGCACAAATTCTAAACTCAGGACACTTGAGTACTCATCTTGAGTCTAACACTTATTAGCGGTTGGAACCTGTGGGTAGGTTACGCAGCCACTCTGTGCCTCAGTTTCCTCATCTGTAAAATGGAATTCATTATAAAGCTTACCTCAACAAAGTTATTAAAAGTATTAAATGAAAAAAAAAAAAAGGGGGCTTCCCTGGTGGCGCAGTGGTTGAGAGTCCGCCTGCCAATGCAGGGGACACGGGTTTGTGCCCCAGTCCGGGAAGATCCCACATGCTGTGGAGGGGCTAGACCTGTGAGCCATGGCCGCTGAGCCTGCGCGTCCGGAGCCTGTGCTCCGCAATGGGAGAGGCCACAACAGTGGGAGGCCCGCGTACTGAAAAAAAAAAAAAAAAAAGTATTAAATGAATTAACATATCTAAAGCACTTAGAATGGTGCCAGAGGAATCACTTAATATATGTTGCCCACTATTTCTATGTGCTTTTATGTATGATATTGAGATTTTACCTCTTTTTTAACATATCATTTCATCATGAGCATTTCCACATATCCTTAAAAATTACAAACCATACCTTTAGATGGCTGTCTGTAGTGCTAGAAGGTTACTGTCAATCTCCAGCTGAGTGCTTGGTAGGGAGATGGCTTGGCCAAGCTCAGCAGGTTGGGGTCAAACCAGGAATCTGGGTGGAGAAATGACAGGGCATGGTCCTGCAGGATCTGATGCTTAGGATATGGGCAAGCCTAAGGACCAGAAGATCTGAGAACACAGACCAGTAGCAAGAAATGGATCGGCCAGTGGGTCATTTTAGAGAACAAGTGGTTGTTGAATTTGGAAATCAGCTGAAAGAGAAAACATGGAGAGCAAGAAGCAGAAATGAAGATTAAATAGAAAATGAAATTTAGAAATCTTGTATACTTACTCATTGCTGCAAGAATGTACAGTCAGACCAGCCTGTAGGTTGTAGCTGCTTTTACCTGTTTTTAACCGTGTGAGGGGCTCTTCCTCAGGGTACTTTATGATAATTATTGAAGGGTAATATTTCCTACTTGATTGAAATATTTTAAATTCCATAATAGTAATTTTTTAAACTTTTAAGTGAATCAGTTGACAGTGGCTGAGTTGAATAATAAAATGGTTGAAGCTGAGCTGCGAAAGAATTCTGCATGTCCTCTATTTCTAGGGGAATAGAAAATGTGAATGCATATTCATATAGATTTCACTCTCTGTATTTTTGATTAATTTTGATTGCTAAATAAATACTTAATGCCGTTTCTTGAGGGAAATTATTCTATCTTTTTTAGTTTCTGTTTTACTATTAAAAACAGCAAGCTTTTATTTGGCTTTGTGGAAATAAACAGAAGCCGCCTAAATGAGAACAGGCAGAGGCTATTCAGAGCTTGCCATAGCAAGGGAGTCAGCCATCACTACTTGCGTCGGCAGAGAACTTAAGGCACGCAGGAGAATTTGAAAGACGTGTAGTGGAAAAAAGGAAAGGCTTCAAGTATGTTCATATGTGACTAGAAATTTGGAGGTGGGCTCACTAGAAGCAGGGGCTCTCATGTGATTGGTTAGGGGAAGATATTTGGCTTTGTCTAATTGGTCCTACATTGGAAATGCGGGGCGGGGCGGGAGAGTGCGGTTTGAGCAAAAATTGGGGAAGCTGACAGTTACAAAGTCCTTGCTACAGAGGTCAGTTGCTACAGAGGTTATATTTGGCTTCCTGGACTAGGTGCCACAGATTGTGGGTCAGGATTCTAAATATTTTGGGTAATGATCTAGCTGTTATCTGTTGTCCATTTGTATGTTCAGTTTCTCAACTTCATTCATTGAACCGAGGGAAAGTGTCTTCTTAAAATGGTCACTCTTATTAATCTTTATCAGGAGAATGATATTTTCAAGTCAGGGGTTTTTACAAAGAAACTAAGTAATCATTAATAATATTTATTTCTGTTCCCCAGAATTAAAGAAGAGCATCAAGCGTGAAATCAGTTTTCAACTAAACCTTACATAGGCCCTTTTTTTTCAATTATGCAGTATTTATTCCTAAAAGATTGTATATTGTAATGATTTAATATTAGGTATTTAATGCAATGAACAAATGTTCTATCATGCTTTAACGCCCTGTGGATATTGTAATTAGAATTTTGATTAATGACTTAAATAGACTTTTTTCCAAATTATAATTAAATGTTTCCTGCTTTGTTGTTTTAAAAGATAGTTGGCTAGGTACCCCCTTCATTCCACCAAAATGTCTTTAGTAATTATGTAAATCTTCAGGTTCATTACAAGGAATTTAGATAAAGAGATTATTTTTTATTTAAGGCTTAGGAAGTACTACAGCATGTGTTTCTAATTATTTCAAGCCTTTGCTTCACTGAACTGCTTTTTTACATCCTTACCTGTTCTTCAGTGTCCAACTTTCTGAAGGTTGCAGTTGTAAAAAGAACCTTAAACTTAAAATTTCAACTCTAAGCAATTGGATTTCGTTTTAATGTAAATAAACCATACAGGTGTTGCCTTGGGTAAGTCACAGCAGGAAACCTTTTGGGAAGAGTCTTTCTGCTAAGGATGGAATCATGACAATAGTCTTGAGCCCTTGGGCTCTCTAGTCACTGTGAGAGCTAAAACCTAAGAGGGAATAGAGAGGCCTTCATTAATCAGCAGGTGGAATTCCATTTAAATGAACCTGGGAGGACCACAGAATTGCCATATTAGATCTAAGTCTCTTGAAATTGGAAGCCACATCGTGCAGAAATGGACAATGGTAGCTTCCTCTTTTCACTCTTGTAGACAAATCTATATCTGGAAGCAATGGAGGGTATTTTTTTTCATTCCGAAGCAGTGGAAGGTCAACTTGCTTTGACCTTCTGCCATCACTGTGTTTGGATGCAGAGTAATAAAATTTAGCTTTCTAACTATTTCTGACCTGTAGGGATTTATAAATTATTATAGTTTTGGAGTAAAGAGCATTTCTCAAGACTTGTACTCTGGTTGCCGGATAGGCTATATTGATAGGTTTCTTGCAGTCATGAGCAAAAAAGTATAATATATTCTGTGGGCTAGGATACAGGAATACCTTTTACATATATGTTCCTCATAAAATGGGATTCTGCCTGTTATTTAAGTAACGGAGAAACCACGTTTATAATTCTTACAGATGTTCTGGTAGACAGACCTTTTGTTGAAACATAGTCACACAATTTCTAAAACATAAGGAACCAAATTTTTAAAAATCGGCTTTTGCAATTACCAGTAACACATGTAAATACAGGTGGCAATAAGTTGGTCTTCAGGAGACTCCATGCGGGAGTAATAGCTCCAGTTACTGTCACAAATGTTTGTAATTGTATCCATTGCTGCCAGACAGTAAATGCTTTTTAATATAGTAAGGCCATAAATGTACATGCTGCTGTTGTTTAAACAAAATGCAATTTTCAGCAAATTTATCCTTGAAACACCTGCTGTAATCAGAAAGAGGTGAATGCTATCAAAATAAACTGCCTAAATTAACTAGACACACATACATTTTTAGAGCAGCCGGTGTGATTACTCAACTGCCACGTCGTCTCAGAGAATGAGGGGAAGTATTCACTGATGGACTTTTACAGGCAAGCTTTCTTTAAGGGAGACTACACAAAACAGAATACCGTTTTGGATTTTTGTGTTATTTTTAAAATATGGTGTTATTTGGTGGACTTTAAGTTGTATTCTCAAGGTCAACATTTTTTTTTTTTCCTTTGTAGCATGTAGGTCATGGACAGGGTTGTGGGAAAGAATACTATGCTTAAATTATACATTTGAAAATACTGCATAGGGGTGTAGAAAAACCCAGCCATCCTTAAGCAACTGGAAATGATTTTCAGCTGCTTCTGTCCCAGCCTTGTTGAACATTCAGGGTATTCTGTGTTTAAAGTTAGTTGATGATGCCTTCCTTCCTATTTACCCTGAGCATGATAAATGTTTCAGCTGGATCCATAAAGGTTTCATTTATCACAAGTTGAAACAGGAGAACAAGTGTTTTTGCTTTAGAGATTACCATCATCTCTAACTAAAGAGCATCAACAGTGGTAAATTTTTAAGGAAATAACCAATAAAGACTGCATGTTATGTAAATGCTAAGGAGGAAAGTTACTAATGCCTCACGGTAGATATACCTCAAATAGACATTTGTGATTGAGAGCATTGAGTTAATATACATTGATTATAATTGAAATTTCTAGCCTAAATACATCATTATTACAAAGTATAATTTCATGTTTCCTTTTACTTAATATAAAATATGAATTGAAGCAGAAACCATGTATCGTATGGACCTCCCTATAAAGTGCACTTTTTAATTGCCTTGACTCATTTTTCCAATCAACAGTATTAGAGCGGTTCTCACTATCAGAGTGTTTTATTACAAATTTCTTAATATTTGGACAAATTGTTACCCCCATAGTCTTTTTCCCATTATATGTGATTGTTTCTTTAGGCCAAGGTAGTGACTTAATGTTTCTTAGTTCTTCAGATATGGAGATGACTCCATTTTTTTCAGTTTTTGTTTTTTGAGTATCAGTATGAGATCAAAGTTTTGATTAGTAGATTCTCAAAGTTGAGAGGGACTGGCGAGGTCATCTCTTCCAGCTCTCCACCATGGTTCCTCAGCATCTTGTGAAACAGTGACATTCTGAGTCAGCCTAAGGGTGTTCCTGCATTCTCAGAAGGCCCCCAATCTCTGCCTTGCCAAATCTCTTCTCAAGGCTTGCAATGCCTTCTAAAGTCTTGAAAACCTCGCTCGGAAGATTTGTGTGGCCCATAGAAAAGGGGTGTGGATAGAATAAGCATGAATAATAAGTCTGAGTCAACATGTGAAAATGCTTAGTAGCAGACGGTAGTAAAGATAATTTCTGAGCACACATTAGAAATGTAATCATTTTACTAACAAGGTATTTTATGGAGAGATTATGGATCTCCAGTTTCAGTTCAATTACAGGCAGGTGTGAGAATCCCAGTGATTGTTATGATAGCCTTTGCTTACCCTCTATGCACACGTATTATTTTTCTCTACAAGAGCAATATCTAGAAAGCAAGAACTTTCCCGAGGAAACACATATTTCCAGCTTGACTGCCACACCCCCTGCAACAAACACACACATACAGCGTACAGCACACGTACATACTGAACTCTTCCTAGGTCATATGTCTAGTTCTTTGAACACTTATGAAGAAAAATCATGCTCTCACACCACAAAGGTGTATACCACAGAAGACTTTAAGCTGCTGACAATTAAAGAAAAATGTCACATTTAAAAATTTAGGAAAGCCACACTCTGCAACTATCCTGCAACCTGATGGGCATTTTTCATTAAGAAAGTAATCTCATGAAAAAGTTACTTAATGGACAGTCTCTCTCTCTCTCACACGTACACACACACAAATACACACATAAATGTGAGCAGTGATGAAGCTGAAAATTAATCTAACAATTAGAACAGGAAGAAGAGATGGCAAAACTGCTTGTGCAAAGTGGCAAAAAGAGGGAATACAAATAATGTTCTGTCATTAGAGAAGGGAGTGTTCTGGGTAGAGGAGGGAAATACGCTGCTCATATCCTTGCAAAGAGAATGATAAATTATTGACCTATCCCAAAAATATTTGCTACAGTGAACTTAGACATATGCAACTCCTTCTATCAAGCTGTCTTCTCTGCCTCTTTCATTTAACCTGATTTCTTGCCATCAGATTTCCAGAGAATTTTATCATTCACTGTGGATGGAGTATTAAACGTGTCACAGGAACATCAGTATTCCACAGTGAAATCTTGAGACTGATCACTTTGGGACTGCAGCTCACCCTTGGCCCTACCTCTCTACCACTGCAGCTACAGTTATCATTTTAATAACTAAGTCTGTCTCCCTGTGGTTAAAACAGAGATGAATTGTCCAGATCCCCTTCCAAACAAGGACTTGCCGCCCAGCCACAGAGAGTGCGGTCAGCAGACAACCTTAAGCTGTCTGCTCCTTCAGTGCAGAGCTGCCTAACTCAAGGCTGTGCCCTTCCAGGGGAGCCCACATCTGGCTTATGTGAGTTGTTTATAGTTTGTGACTTAAATAATGCTGATTTGAAAAGTCTTGAAGTGTCTTTTGGGAAACGTAAGTACACCTTTCTCCTGCAGTTTCTGTGAGAGTGAAATTGCTAGGTCATAGTGTCTGCATATTCGAAAGTGGTTATACAAATTTATACTCCTAGCAGTATCTGAAAGTTCCAGTTGCCCCCCGTCTTCATCAACATTTAGTATTGGTTCAGTCGTTTTTATTTTAGTCATCCTGGTAGGTTTGTTGTGATGTCTCACTGTCATTTTAATATGCATTTTCCTGATGACTGATGAAATTGCGCCCCTTTTCATATGTTTATCTGGCAATTGGGTATTCTCTTTTGTCTTTTGCTATTGGCTTATCTGCTTTTTCTTTTGATTTATAGAGGTTCTTTATATACGCTGGATATGAGTCCCTTGTCAGATATATGTATTGCAAATATCTACTCTTTAGCTTCCTTTTCACTCTTATTGGTGTATTATGATAAAGGCGGCTTAATTTTAATATACTCAAAATTATCTCTTTTGCGGGGAGTGGAGTATGGCTAACGTTTATGTTTTAATCTTTGTTTAAATAATCTTCGTTTACTCTTTGTTTAAGTCTATGTTTAAGAATCTTTGCTTCCCCCGGTGTTATGAACATATTCTCCTGTTTTCCTTTTGATGCTGTATTGTTTCACCTTTTGCAGTGAGATCTACAGTCCATCTAGCATTTATTCTTCTGGACAGTATGAGGGTGTGAGGTAGAACTCAAGATTTATTTGATTTTCATATGTATATGCAGTTGACCCAGTTTATTGAAAAGGTTATCCTTTTACCAGTGCTCTGCTTTGTCATAAAAAGAGAACATGCTTGTGAGGGTCTGTATCAGGACATTCTGTTCTATTACATTGGGCTATTTGTTTCAGTGGTATCTTTTAGATTTTCTTTTCTGTTTATTTGTTGCTGTTATATAAAAATACATTTCTCTGTGTGTGTATATTTGTATACATCTTCAGCACACTTGCTAAATTCACTTATTCTAACCGTAAGCCTGTAGATTCTTTTGCATTTTCTGTGTATACAATTATATCATCTGCAAATAACATCAATCTCATTTCTTTCTTTACAAGCTTACCCCTTTTATTTCCTTTATCTTGCTTGAAATACCTAGTCTGTGTTGGATATAAGTGGCATTAGCAGGGGGAAAGCTTTCAGTATTTCAGTTTTACCATTCAGGATGATGTTAGCTTTATGACTTTCACAAATATCATAAGGTAGATTAAGGAACTTTCCTTTGGTTCCCAGTTTGCTGAGTTATTGTTATGAATGGATGTTAAATTTTTTCAAGTGATTGTTTTTTTTTTTCCTTCATCTATTGAGATGACCATTTGACTTATCTCTTTTTTTCTCTCTTGTTATGGTGGATTATAATGGTTGATTTTTTTTTTTTACTCTCTCCATTTTATTGCTAAACAATCAATATATTTGTTAACAAGCAGTTGACTTTTATGCAATAACATTTATTGTTTGTATGTCAGGCCATAAATGTTATCATTTACAATATAGCAAGGCAAAACCAAAACACAAATAAATGGATTTTTGTTAGAACAAAATATATTAAATATATTCAATAAAAAAGCAAAGTGTTTCCACAAAAAGAACTTTTACTCCCAAATGAGAAAGAAAATTGAAGCATGAAAAAAGCTGAGGAAGGAGAAGGAGGTAGGCTTAAAGCAGACACAGTTTGTCACTGGCTGTGAAAGTTTATGGTGCTGGTTTTTGTATGAACATATGTCTTCAGTTGTCTTCATGTACTTGGCAGCAATTCCAACAAGTGGAAATGCTAGATTGTATGGTAACTTTATCAACTTTTTGAGGAAATACCAAGTGTTTTCCACAGGGGCTGTACCATTTTACATTCCTACCAGCAAAGAATTTAGGATTCCAATTTCTCCACATCTTTGTTAAAACTTGTTAATTTCCTTTTCCTTTTTTAAAAAAAATCACCTTCCTAGTGGATATAAAGTGGTATTTCATTGTGGTTTTAAAACTCTTCCCTGATGACTAATGATGCTGAGTATCTTTTCAAGTACTTGTTAACTATTTGTGTATCTTCCTTGGAAAAAATGTCTGTTTGAGTCTTTTGCTCATTTTTTAAATTGGGTTATTTGTCTTTCGTCTTGCGTTATAAGAATTGTTTATATATAATTGGTACTATCCCATTATCAATTATATGATTTGTAAACATTGCTTCCCCTTCTATGGGTTACCTTTTCACTTTTTTGATGGTTCCCTTTGAGCCAAAGTTTTTAATTCCAGTGAAGTTCAACTTATCCGTGTTTTCTTTTGTTGCTTATGCTTTTGATGTCATAATTAAGAAGTCCTTGTCTAATCCAAACTCATGAAGACTTACGCACATTTTTCCTCCCAAGGGTTTTCTAGTTTCAGCTCTTATATTTAGGTCTTTTATTCATTTTGCGTTAATTTTTACATTTTGTGTGAAGTACAGGTCCAGATTCATTGTTCTGAATATGGATATCCAGTTGCCTCATGACTATTTGTTGGAAAGACTATTCTTTTCCCATTGAATGGTCTTGGCCCCCTCGTTGAAAATCAGTTGACCACAGATACGTGGGTTTATAACAGTATTACTCATAATAGCCAAAAGGCGGAAATAACACCAATGTCCATCAGTTGATGAATGAATAAAGTAAACATTGTATATCCATACAATGCAATATTATACAGACATGAAATAATATTCAGCTTTAAAAATAAAGGAAATCCTGACTTTTGTGACAACATGGATGAAGCTAGAAGACATTATGCTAAGTGAAATAAACCAGACGCAGAAAGACAAACATTGTATGATCTCTGTTATAAGAGGAATCTGAAATAGTCAAATTCATAGAAGCATGTAGTAGAATGGTGGTTGCCAGGGGCTGGGGATAAGGGGAAATGGAGAGAGATGATCAAAGGATACAAAGTTTCCATTATGCAAGATGAATACATTCTGGAGATCTAATGTAAAGCAGTATGAATATGGCTTACAATACTGTATATAATGGTTGATTTTTGAGTATTAAACTAACCTTGCATTTTGGAATAAATGCAACTTAATCATGTTATATTACCTTTTTGTATATTACTGGATTCTATTTCCTGGTATTTTGTTGAGGATTTTTATATCTGTTTACAAAAATATTAATCTTTAATTTTCTTGTTTTTTAGGTGACTTTGTCAGGTTTTAGTGTAACGCTATGCAGTTCTTATAAAACAAGTTGGCAATTGCTCTCCCTTTTTTTCCTGTTCTCTGGTAGAATTCATACAAGGTTGCTGTTATTTCTTTCTTAAATGTTTGAGAAAATTCACTGATAAAGCCATGTAGGTGTGGCTATTTCTTTGTGAGAAAGTTTTTAATTATATATATATGTTTATCCTAAAATGTTTTAAATATATTTTTTCATTATACAGTTGATATATAAATACATTCTTATAAAGATTCAAATATTAAAGATAAAACTAAAGTCTCCTTTAACCATTGCCCCATTAAAATTTTTAGTTATGCTTTACTGCATTTCATCAGGGGAATGACATGATATGATATAGTGGTCTTTGCAGGTTTAGGCTCTACCACTGTGTGGGCTTGGGAAGCCTACTTTAAAGTAGCTGCATCTCAATACCCTCATAAAGTTTTTAAGAGAATCGTATGTGATGACATACGAACAGTGCTGAGCATAGTGCCTGACACTTATGAAGCCTTCCTTGAATGTTAACATGGAAGTTGTTGTTATTAGACTTAAAAAGATCTCAAAATGGATGTGAAGTACATAGGATTTCCTCCCCAGGGCGATCTTGAAAATCCCTAGAGAAAGTGAATTCAGAGCTGAAACAAAGGCCTAGTAAGAAAAAAATGGGTTAGGCACCTTTAATGGAGGGAGCCCATAAAAGAAAGCCCTTGTAAATATTTTTATATTCATTAAAATAAAACTGCAAAAGCAGAACAATGAATTAAGATTTCATCACTAATTATTCATAACAGAATTGAGGGAGGAACAGTAAGAATAGAGGAGAAAAGTGGGGTATATGGCAGAAGTTGCATTTTGTGATGGACAGCAATTCAAGGCACGTCAGAGCCTTGGGGCCCTGCGCCTGCCCTTGGGAGAGAGGCAGGGCCCCTGCTGCCAGAGTCAGCTGTGCTCTGGCATGGACTTTTCCTGAGCCTAGGAGAAAACCATCTCAGTACACATGAAGGTGCCTTCCTCAGCTTTTCTGTATCAAGAGTCCTTTGGCACTCTGCCTCTCCACACGTAAAGAAGCTCAAACTTGGGTGAAAAAAAACCTGAGAGTTTGACATTTCACAAGTTGTAAATTAGTGTAACTTATACACAGATAGAAGTTCCATTTGCCATGCTTAGCTCATGTTTCAGTCTGTCTTTCCCCTGCAGTTTCAGAGAGGTACTTTAAGCACTGAGCTGGAGATCCAGGCAAAGAAACAAAATGTCTCTGTGTCCGCAAAGGAAACTGTTCAGGTGCTGTTCTGTTGAAGGAAAACCCAGAGATCCGTATGGTCTTCCAGTCACCTTAACTTCTGCAACAAGATCTCATACGTTGTGATTTTACGGTATACTGTGAATCACCATCTGCAGAGATGTCATCACAGTTCTCCAGTTTCTGAAAAAGGGAGATATATAATTTGGTGCTAAAGAATTTGGAGCCAGGAGGGGAGTTATAGTTCAACAATACCTTTGCCATCTACCTCACAGGTGACAGAGAGAATTACACATGAGAGTTTGTATGAAAGAATTTTTAAAAATAGAAAGTCTAAAGAAATGATATTCTATAGCGTTACTAGTCTTCTCATTTCCATAGAGAGGAAATGTGCTAGATTAGGTGAAAAACTCAACTTCAACAGAGATCAGAAATGATGCTTAATAGACACACACGTAGAGCACTTTGGGATAGGTGACTAGTAACCTCCAGTGGCCCATGTGGTCTCACTTGATATATAACAAAAAGAATTCTTGGTTTACCTTAGATACTCTTCGGTAGTTCATTTTATCATAAAGAAAAGCAGCATATAATATGTGGAAAAAGCACTGGTATGGAGTGCTTTCCACTTTCCAGACATAAAACTTTGGAAAGGTCATTTAACCTATCTGATTCTTTTTTGTCCCTATGAATTATGTATATATAGTCAGTTTTTTGGTATCACAAACCACCCCCAAATCACAGTGGTTTACAATAAGAATAGCATACATTTATTCTCACTCAAGATACACATCTGCCGAAGTGTGGCACAGCTGTAGCTCTATTCCAGCTATGTTCCATGTTTCATATTCTCAGACCTAAAGGATAAACCGCTCTGTGGGGCATGCCTATTATCATGGCTGAAAGAAAGGGCAAGAGAGCTGGTGGATGCCTCTTACAGCTTCTACGCAGTCCTGGCATAGGCCATGTCCATCATCATTCTACTGGAAAGAGAAGCACATGGCCAAGGCCGGCATCACTGGAGCAGTGAAGTGCAGTCCTCCCACAACCAGCCAGCAAGTCACATAACCCTCTTACAGGGAAGGATAGTGGTGAAAAGGAAGGGATGAGAATATGTACGTAGTGCTCCAAACCTGTGTGAGTCTCAAGTAAGGAAAGATGTTTAAAAGTGCACTGTAACCCAATGGATTCTCTCTTACTTAAGAATAGCTATTATTGATTAACAGTTCCTTTTAGTGTTACTTATTTGGAGGATCAAATCCTTACATATCATTAAAACCTATATTCTCCATTCTTACCACAAACGTTTGTAAAGCTTTTAACCATCTCAGTTGCAGTTTTTTAAAAGCTGTGTATTCATGTCTTTAAACTGTTACAAGTACAGTCATTTATATTCTCTGTTACAACTATTTTAAACCCCTTTAGGAAACGTCTTGGGCACCCAGAAAGTTTTTGACATTTTTTTCCCCTGATGATTAAAAATTTTCTCTTATAGGAAATTTGGAAAATGTTGTTAGGATGAGGAAGAAATTAAAAACACCAGTATTCAAATCCCTGTGTTAATACACACATACAGATATACACAAATATTAATTTTTACTAAATTGGACAGCTAATGAATATACTCTTTGGCAGTGTTTTTCCACATTACTGTATGTTGTTAACATGCATTTTTTCTGACTATGAAATATTTTTGGGAACATTTCAATATACAATATTAATGTATTTAATATGCAATCATATAGAATTATAAAATCCAGTAATAAAGCGATCACTTATGAAACCACTACCCAACTTGAGAACTAGACCATTACAACATCCTGGAAGTTACCTATGTGCTGCTCTGCGGCTGCCCCTTCCCACCTATAGGTAACAACTGTCCCCTGGTTTGTGTACTGTCATTAGCTGCTGCTGCCTCTTCTTCTTCGTGTGTGTGTGTGTGTGTGTGTGTGTGTGTGTGTTTTCACATGTGTATCTCCAAATAGTGTGTATCCTTGAGTTTTACTTTGAGCTTTATAAAAACGGTATCATACCGCATTATTTTTAGGGATGAAATGAACATTACAAAATTAGTTGAAATTGTCCTCTACTGTTAGATAGAGAGTCTTCTGCTGTTTTACACAGAACTTGTACATTGATCTTTGTGTGTATCCCCAATTATTTCCTTGGAAATAATTTCTAGAGGTGAAATTGCTGGGTTAAAGGGTAAGAACACTTTTAAAGCTTATATAAAAATAGCTGTACATCAGGAAGTGTGTCCACTTAGAAGATTTTAATGAAACAAACATTCAGATTTGCCTGATGGATAATTATAAATCATTACTAGCTTTCCACTTTGAAAGGCAATAAGAATACACAGTGTTCCAGTGGCTTATCAAATTAAAAAGTCCAAAACCAAATTCCTCAATAATTCAGGCTCCCTGAAATCTACTCTGTTCTTGTCACACTGTGATATTACTATCCTCTCAGTTCCTCAGACTAGAAACCTTACAAACATCTTCTCTCTACTGGCCCACCTCCACTTCAGCCACCCCTCACTTCCCCTCAGTCAGTAATCAAGTGCTGCTAGTCTGTGTCTGCAGTGTCCCTCGAATCCATCCCTTCCCTTCCATTCTTACAAGCGCTGCTCTAATTAACCCCTGCTAATCTGTCAGGCGGACCGTGACACAACCTCCTAACTGGTCTGCTACCTGTCTTCAGTCTCTTGCCTTTCTAATCAGTCCTTCACTCTGTTACTTTCCCAAAACACAGACTTGTCTTTAAAACTGAAACCAAAAGTCGTTGATAGCTCTCCATTATCTACAGGATAAAATCCACACTCCTTAATTAAAGCCCTTGATCTAATTCAACCTACCTCTCCAGCTTTGTTTCCTTGTGATTCACCTTCCACACCCCACCCCAAGAACTTTTTGTGTTATATTCTAGCCAGCCTGGGCTGCCTGTTCCCTATAAACTTTCCTGTTTTTCTTTGTTCTTGTTACTCCCTCAGCCTAAAATACCCTTACTCTCCCCCTCCTTTCCAGTGTGTTGAAATGCTACTCATGCTTCAAGGTGCCACTGAAATGCCAGCTCCTCCGTGGAGCTTACCATCAACGTAAGTTATCATAGTTATACTTCTTAGATGAGTCAGGCATGTTTTCTTCTCTCAAAGTACTTTGAATATCAAAACATGAAAAAAATACATTTTTTACATTTGCTGGATAGAAAATAATGCTGCGTAGAAAAAGCAGAACACAGACTATTTCAAACACATCAATTACAATAAATTTTAAAACTATATATATAATGTATGTATAGATATATATATGTGTGTATGTTTATACATTTATATATGTATATATACACACATATACATATATATCTATTGACAGAGACAGAGACCAATAGGAATACTTGAGTTTGGTGTTTATTAAGCTTCTAAAATTCTTTCTGGAATCAGGCAGGATGAGTACTTCTTTAAAAAATCAATATAATGATACTTGTTAGGTTTATTATCTTTCATAAAGATGCTTGCTTGGACTTAAGCAGGTTTCCATTTTGAAGCTTAACCATATTAGGTCTCGTTGCAGGAGGCCAGCCAGTTGCTTCTCCTTCCTGTTCCAGTGTTGACTGGCTGAGCTGGAGGGGCCTGTTTTCTGGCCGCATCTGTCTAGCCGTAGTCACAGGTGGTGAACAGTCCCCTCAACTGCAAAATGAAGGCATTGCTCTAGATGACTGTTAGAAGGATGAGTAGGTGATCTTCAAGGTCCTTTCCACGCTCTGTATTCTGAGATACTTTCCGCTCATGAGACAGAAAAATGCTTAAGGACAAAGGAAAGTGCTGTTTGTTCTCTGCTGTAGCACTTTCACTGGTGTCAAGCAGCCAATTCCTCCTTTTATTAACTCTGAACTGCCAAAAGGTACTGCATGGGAATTAGTGCATTTGGCTTCTGATCCAGGTGTACCACCACCTCCGTGGCCTTGGGTGTGCCCCTTTCTGTCACTGGGCCTATGTTTGCCTATCTCTGCAATGATGAAGGTCAGGCTAGATATTCTTTGAGGTTCTTTGCAGCTGTAATGTAATTGTATAATTGGTATGTGTGAAGTACCCAAGGATGTTTTTACCCTATGGTCACTGGCCCACGTTGCAAAGTTAAGAAGTCAGTAGAATGGGATTATTCACAAAATTGTTTTTCCTTCACAAAATAGTGTAGATAGCAAAGTGGAGCATCAGGGCATGCAAGCAGATGTGTGTGATTGAGGGATATCCTGGCTCCATCACTTACTGCAACTCACCTTAATATTTTTTCTCTTCTGATGAGTATTTCTCAAGTCTTAAAATTGTTACCTTTAGTAATGTAAACCAAAACATTTTGAGGATCTTTTGTAGGAAATTAAAATGTTAGATTAGAGAGTTCAAATATGCACACAGGGCTTCCCTGGTGGTGCAGTGGTTGAGAGTCCGCCTGCCGTTGCAGGGGACACGGGTTTGTGCCCCAGTCCGGGAGGATCCCGCATGCCGTGGAGCGGCTGGGCCCATGAGCCATGGCCACTGAGCCTGCGCATCCGGAGCCTGTGCTCCTCAATGGGAGAGGCCACAACAGTGAGAGGCCCGCGTACCGCAAAAAAAAATACATATATATGCACACAAATTCAGATCGTTCTAGAAGTAGTACAATACATCTCAAATATATGAACTCTAACTATCATTACAGACTTCCTTTCTTAAGAAAGAGATTCCAAAGTCCAAAGAAGCGTCCCACTTTAATTTCAAGGGACAAGCTAATATTTGATATATGTTACTTGATTCCAGAGTTGCTTCTGGCAAACATAATTGTTACTGTTTAAACAGGTATTTCTTTTCTAGCAATTAGAATTTTTTTCATTTTGATGGGTAGTCATAACTATTAACCACCAGCAGTGCGGGGATAATTTACATTCAAATTGTGAGACATCACTCTGTGAACACATAAAATAATTTAGATTTATTTAGAACCTTTTATCCTAAAGTGCTCTACACACATTTCTTTACAATCTGATTGCAAGCTATATATAGGACTCTCCTACCCGAAATAGGGCAGCAACCAAAGTAATTAAAATAAAGGATACAACTTCAAAAAAGTAGTGGAAAGTAGGAAATGTAATATGTTTTACTTGTTCCTGTATGCTCTTATGCCTATAGGATTGGAGAATCCATGTTGACCAAATGCACCAGCACAAAAGTGGAATTGAATCTGCTCTAAAGGAGACCAAGGTATGTGAATTACTTCAGATGAGTACATGAGTACATTTACTCATCTGTGTAATACCTATTAAGAGAGAACATGAAAGGAAAAAAGACCCAATCCTTTCCCTTGAGGAGTTTCCTGATTGAATGTACCATATTATGTTTCAACAGCCCTAACACTTAAACCAACTAAAGAAAGGTAACTGTATAAAAGCAATATGATATATACCTAGTATATTATTACATACTCTAGATATATAGGTAGGCATATTAGAATCATTTCATCATTCTTTCCCCACTGAATCTCAGGGGATAACAGCAGCAGGCCAGCAACGCCTAGAACCTACAGCTTCCCAGACCTGCTGCCCTGCCAGAAATAGGGACTTTTGGAGAATACCACAAAGAAGCAAAGCTGGAGTAAGAAGTTATGGGTCCCAGACTAGAGCTATAAGTTTAATGATCTACTTCCAACTGGAATATTCCAGTCATCTTTGAATTGTGCTATAAGAAAATTGTGTTATTCCCTTACCTACTTTGATTGTGGACTTTATATAATAAAGCACATTCCACTCACATATATTTTAGATTTGCGTAAGGACAAATAAATTGACTAACACTACCAGGTGCTTTTTTATTTTAACATTCTGCAAAGTGTGACTAAAATAATTTTCATTACAGACTTTTTTGTTGCTGAAAATTTCAAACTACTTTTTCATTGGTGGTTGAGAATTTGTGAGATGAATTGAGGGAGATTTAACCCATTTAAAACTACTTTTGAAGAATATATTTGTGAATTCTCTGTCTACTAAAATTTCTAGGGACTTTTGGACAAACTTCACAGTGAAATTAGCAGGACTCTGGAGAAGATTGGCAGCCGAGAAAAGTACATCAACAATCAGCTTGAGCACTTGGTTCAGGAATATCGTGCAGCTCAAGCCCAGCTGAGTGAGGTAACTGAGGAATGATATCCAGGGTTCATTCCAATTAATGATCCTAATCCCTAAACTTGACACAGCACTTTTTTTTTTTTTTTTAAGTTTTTGGCCTCACCCCACTGCATGTGGGATCTGATTTCCCAGACCAGGGATTGAACCCGTGCCTCCTGCACTGGAAGGCAGAATCTTAATCACTGGACCGCCAGGGAAGTCCTGACACAGGACCTTTCATTTGAGAATCATGAAATACTTTTCACAAACAGCAGCACATTGATTCTCTGCCCACTTTAGGAAGCAAATACAACTTGTCATCTCCATTTTACATGTGATAGAAATTATCTCTTAGAAGTCTTTAAATGTATTTCTTCATTTGATTTAAGTAAAAGAAGTCATATTGCTGAGAAACGTGGCTTAGAACAAGAGCAGAGTGTCAGGACACCTGGTTTTGTTTCTAAGTCTGCTGTTAATTTACTGTCTGAGTAGGAGGAAGTGGAATAGTATACATTTACATGTGTCAGGGAGAAAAGACATCCTTGCCATTGTGGCTTACAACCACATAATAAGGAATATGAAAGAAGACACGTTCGAAGGCAAGCAGTTTAATTAAATGAGCAAATTTTTTAATCTTTTCAAAGTTTTAGAAATTCTACCAAAATAAAATAAAACCTTCAGCCTTTGAAAGCAGCAGTGCTTTGTTCCAACAGTAGGGATCTAAAGGCTTTCCTTTGGGATTTATGCCCCCGCTTTCCTGATGTTGAGGAAGACTACTAACGTCTTCCTCAACAACTGCGAATGTCAGTTGAACGCATATTTTTTTCTTTCAGCAGACAAGGTTAGAAGGAGAAAAAAATGGAACTAAACTTGAGATACTTCCATACTTTCAGAAGTTCTCAAAGACCAAGCAGAAAGTAACCTTCACTGTTTTATTATTTGTTTAATTAGTTATTCACACGTATACACGTCTATTTGCAAATGTTTTTACTTTTAAAATGCTATAAAAAGTCTCTGATTAAAGCCACCCTGTATCTCTCAAACACTGATATTAAATAATTGATTAAGTTCGTTCCCAAGGACATATTCCATATTGTCATACTGTTTGTTAATCCTTATTAATTACTGACTCTGATGCTGTATTATGATTGATTTTTTAGAACATGTTTTCTCTGCATAGCACGCAGATTAGATCGACCAAGAGCCGTTGTCTAAACTGTTTAGGAGTGGCTGAGGACAGTTTTTATTGTGAACCATGCCCCTGTGAGTTACACAATTATTATATGAAGGTTAAGGTAGTTCATCGTTGTATAGTGCTTTTGTTAAATACATGGTGCCTATGAGGGACATAAAATAGCTACCGTTAAAATGTCACTTTTTGCAATAGTATTCACAAACAAGGAGGGGTGTTGTCATAAAATGATATGCAAAAATTACAAACACAACGAGGTCATATTTAAGTCATGGGCTTCTGTTTTGAACTTGCCATTAAACAAAATGTTTTCTCCCTCAGGCAAGGGAGCGTTACCAGCAGGGAAACGGTGGAGTAACTGAAAGGACCAGACTCCTGTCTGAGGTACATACTGTGTGCTCCTGCCAGATTCTCACCTGTCAGCGGGGTACCATGGTTCAGAGCCATGGATGGTTTAATCTGCTACTGCCGTGGGTTGTTTACTCTAGTAATTGCCTCCTGTGGCTCTTAAATCCTTTCCTTCAAGACAAAATCCCTAAATTGTCTTATCAGTGAATCAATTACCTATTTATATACTACTTGTTTCCACAAAAATGCCTGAAGTTGTTTTACTAAATGTAACATAACACATGCTCATAATATTAGCACATTTATAATCTTCCTTAACCTTTTTTAAAACATAATAATTGTAATTAATACATAGAAGAGTAGGTAAAACATTGACTTAAATGTCTTATAATAAATTTTAATGTTAGTCTTTAAGATATAAGATTTGTTTTTAGTGATCGTTGTTGGTAACTTGTGTGTGATCCTGCGTATTTCTCTGTCCACAAATTGGGAATGGCTTGTAACCCTTTCCCTTCTAAAAACTTATGGAATATTTACATATAGTGTATTTATTTTCATCATCTTGCAGGAGATGTAAGACCTAACATATAACATACTACATGAATTATATTAGTAATACATATATATTATATATTAGGTCTTACCCATGTATATTTATATATGTATATTAATAATATATACTCCCATTTTTCACTGAAGAGCTGAGAGGAAAAAAAACCTTACAACAAGGTCAGCAGCCAATATGGGAGTAAAGTCCAAGATTATCTTTGGATACAATCAAGTATAATTGTCACAAACTTTTCTGTATAATAGAATTAAGCTCCTTTTATGGAGATTATTTGAAGAGTAAATAGTTATTTTAAAATACTAAAAATATAACTTTAGAAATATTTAGACTGTAACCCCGTGGTGCTTCTAGGCAGATAAAACATTATACAGAAGTAAAGTGCTCACTTATGTTAGGTAAATTAACACTTGAAGGGAGTCCAGGGAACCATTTAGTTCTTTTGGAGTATGTAGTTATCCCCAGTTGTAACATTTCAGGTGCCTGAAAAAAGTTTATTTGCTTTTACTTGGATGAGCACTTTATTCCCAAGGAAGTTTTTACTCACCAGCATGATAAAAATAAAGCCTACTAAGTTACGATTATGGTTTCATTCTAGATCATATCAAAATTTTTCAATTTTTAAAAGATATTTTCTACCTACATTTATGCTAGTTTGGAATTTATAGAGGCTATAGGAGTATAATTTTGAGCATGATATAGAGTACAGATTAGAGCCAGTATAACAGCCCAGTGTGCCTCTTGGAGTTCATGGTTTGGATAAAGTAAAGCAGTTAGAATATTTTTATATATATCCATATGGTATAAACGTTATTTTTAGTGTCCTATAGAGGAAAAGGTGGCATATACTCTTATAAAACTGTAATATTAAAGATACGTAGTAAACTTCTAGAAATTTAAAATCTTTTTAGGATGTTTGTGCTGTTTTAGTTAATAACTGATCATTAGAGACTGGCATGGTAGATGCTATGAGATAACTGCAAAGCTTGAGTGCTTGATGCCTAAAAAAACAACTTGATCGTTTTTATTCTATCATGTTACAACCTGAGACAGTCAATAAAAGAATAATTTGGTGAAGTTTAACAATAGGAGCACTCTCAAGATAAAAAGCTTTTCATGTTTGCATACTTCATTATTCAAATTATGCCCAGAATACTGCTAATATCTTTGTACCCCTTTATGTATGTATTATATCTGAATTAATGTTTTAATACATCATACAAAAATCTTGAAAGTTTATTAAAACACAGTGCTCATGAAAACTTTTGTTTTCAATGAAAGGTTACAGAAGAGCTAGAAAAGGTAAAACAAGAAATGGAAGAAAAAGGCAGCAGTATGACTGATGGTGGTAAGTACACACTCATTTTAAGAAGCAAATGAGCAAAAGAAGAATATATCTTTAAGAAATCTATTTTTAAAGAGGTATTAATAAACAGGAAGACTGCTTTTTAAAATGAATTTGTTTGAAGGGGAGGTACGTGGTGCAAAAATGAGATCTGATAATCAGTATACTGTTTTCCTTATAAATGAACTGAGAAGAGTCATAATTTTTTTACTATCATTTAGGATTTTAAAAAAAATTCAAACTGTATTAATTCAGAAATAGAGTAGGAGACAGTTAAATATGCACTTTGTTATGCCAGTTTAAAAAAATAATATTTTGTTCTGTTTTCATCAAATGAGCTGCATTATTCCATTTCATGTACAAAAAAAGCACTAAGTGTACGCCCAAACGGCACAAAGGTGGTGATGTGATGACCTTTTTTTTCCCCTCTTCCCTGGTAGACCTGACTGGGCAAGGGTCAAATAGAGAAGAATTAATAATCCTGCAGTAATCATCCTCTGTTGTGAGCTAGTTACTTTGACATGGCCCAGTGGTGATTGCCTAAGGCCCTTCGTTGCTCTAGAAAGATTTTCTAGAGTTCTAACAGAATATACTGAGTGATCTTTCAGAAGGTGATGTATAGGGGGTTTGCAGTATGTTTGAATGAGCCATTAGCTATGTCTTAAAGGTAGTTCTTCCTTCTCTTTTTCTTCCATTGTATCCCCTTTTCCTTTAGATAAATATTGAAGACATTCTTGGGCTTCCCTGGTAGCGCAGTGGTTGAGAGTCCGCCTGCCGATGCAGGGGATATGGGTTCGTGCCCCGGTCCGGGAAGATCCCACATGCCACGGAGCGGCTAGGTCTGTGAGCCATGGACGCTGAGCCTGTGCGTCCGGAGCCTGTTGCTCCGTAACGGGAGAGGCCATAACAGTGAGAGGCCCGCGTACCGCAAAAAAAAAATTGAAGACATCCTTAAAAACACCTTTAGCAACTCTTCCTCTAGAAAAGAAAGGAAGTTCAGCCTCAGTACCTCAAATGCTGCATCATTTCCCAGCCTAGAAATCTCAGGTGTTTAAAATGCCACAGCAAAACTGTGTGAATGTCAGTAAATTGTTGGCTGTGTTTTTAACCCCACTTTTGGCTTAACACAAAGTGAGGAAAATGTCATACCATTCTGTAATACACTGATACTCCAAATGAACATTTTTATTCCATGTTATTTTCATTCTGCAGCTCCTTTGGTGAAGATTAAACAGAGCTTAACGAAGCTGAAGCAAGAAACTATTCAGATGGACATTAGAATCGGTGTTGTGGAACACACATTACTCCAGTCAAAATTGAAGGAGAAGTCCAATATGACCAGGGACATGCATGCCACAATCATTCCAGAACCTGCAATAGGCTCTTATTAAAACATATCATTTTTCAGGCTTCTGATTAGTTTTTTTATATCAAATCATATTTCATGTTGCATAGACTTCAAAACACAGTTATTCCTTTAAAAGTATGTTGAACGGGTATTTTTTACATATATACACACATATTGTATGTGTGTATACATACAATGATGATTATGGATGGTCAAAGCCTTTGAATTGAATATAATATTTAATAAAGTAATGAAAAATTCTCACTTTCAAAGAAGCTTTCACTAATCATTACATATGTCAAAGCCCCCACCTGGTGGCTCACTGTCCTTATGGTTCCGTGCACTTGAGGAAGAGGTACATGATGCAAAATGTGTAGGACCCGTGCTTTCTGCAGGTGCTGCCGCTGCTATCAGCACATGGACCTTTGACATAAGCCTGGCCCCTTCCACTGGATCCACACACAAGTACTTCTGCACCCAGAGGCAGCCAGTGATGGCTGGGGATTCTTTCCAAGAACCCAAACTACCCTTGCCTCAGCTTTATGGTTACCTAAAATTACATTTTTTTAAAAAGAAAGCATCAGAAAACTCTTCAGTATCTTTATTAACATTTGAAGTTTATTATTTATCACGAGCATTTCATGACTAAACTGATTTTATATGTTCTATGATCTAAGGCCACCTAATAAAAAATAAACATTTCAGTCGTGTTTGGCTTTGCTCCTATAGTGATGAAAATGTATACACATTTCTCAGTTCTACTTTTTTCTGTGGTATCAGCTATACTAAGGAATCATGTTGTAGCAGAAGGAGAGACAGCAAGTCATGTCAAGATCAACCTCCTGATGCTGGTGATCTTTACTTACATGTATTACTGAGCAACTTTCTAGTCTGGGATTTCTAAATTGGTGAAATAAGCAATATTAGAGTGACCAACTTGGAACTGGGGGAAACTGGTGAGATGCACTCAAACCACAAGATAGTCCACATTTATTTTTTGAAAAGAAGGGGGAAAATAAATTTACCTAGTGATAAATTTTGATAAGAATACATATATATACAACAAAAATAATAAAATCCCTTTCTCATTTTTATCTTAATATTTTATCCCCACCCCAATTTCTTTTTTTAGCCATTACTTTCTAGATATATAGCCTCACACACACAAATCTTTTTCTTTCCTTCATACTCTCTCTAGTTCAAGACTGAGTTTAGATAAAAGAAAATCAGTATGTGTAAACTATTACACAAGAGGGTGGCAATCGATACAGTGGCAAAGTCAGTTTATTTAATTTGGGATAACAGGCAGTTTGAAAAAGTCCAAAAATTTTCCCTTCCTGTATGGTCAGAGGAAGGGGCAGAATAGAAAGTGTGAAACCTAACCTTTGGACCCACAAACTAACAGTGATTCCCCTGGAACTGATTTGCATAGGTATTGTCAGGGCTGAGTAGTTCTGTGATGAATTCAATCGATGCAGAGAACCCTTCTAGATAAATCAGAGCTCTCCACAAAATGTACTTTTGCTTGGAAGCAAAGTGCACTCTTCGTTTCATGCAAATTCGGTAATCTAAGAACTCTTCCAATAACTACTGTAAGCAACCTATTTTTACTTCCTTTGAAATAACCCAGTTTACTCGGGTTGGGTTGGGGGGCCCTCCTCTCTGTTTCCATAGAGCACTGTGAATAACTCTAATACAGAACTTATTGTACTATACTGTAATTATTTTTTCCTCAACTGTCTCCAGTAGATTGAGCTGCTTGAGGACAAGGAGAAAGTCTTTTTCATTTCCATATTCCTAGCCAAGTCCTAGCACATAGGGTGTGACCTAGTAAGTGAATGGGTAGATGACTGGAATTATGCAGTTCCAGAATATCTTGTAGCTGCTATTCTACAGCAGCTGAATTTAATGTCTTCAAGTCTATGAGATTTGACACAGTTTCAAGGTAGTAATTATAAATGATGGGTCCAGGACTGGAATTGGCAGCATCAGTATGAACTCATAGGTTTTTCATACATATAGATGAATAGAAAATATAAATATTTATAGATACAGATATGCATATACACATATACATGTATTTACTAGTTCTGTCCTTTAAGAGGGTCTAGAAGCAGTGACAGCCCAATAACAATGAGAATACCTAACACATCCTGGTTTCTAAATTTTCTACTTAAAGAAAAAAACCCAACAAACACACCCAGACTTCTTAGAAAAATAACTGATTCCTGGGCTGGGGCAGGGAAAGCACAAGATGAGCCTGGAATACCTTGCTCTGCCAGTTAGTAAGGACGTGCTCAGAGAATGATGGGGATATGACTAAAGGACACAGATTGAGGGGTATCCCACCAGCCAATCTGAGATAATTGAGTGTCAAAACAAATAATTATAGTAATAAATTATAACCCACAGAATGAAACAAGAAACCACAAGTCCATACAGATAGAGATAAATGAATCAACAGCAGAAGAGAAGGGTCTTCCTTACAATAGAATGACAGTTAAAGTAAAAGGAATACTGCGTTTAGGAATCACCATCTGGCAACTACCATGCAGGAATATCTCAGAGACACTGCAGGTTCAATTCCAGGCTACCACAATAAAGTGAATATCACAAGTAAGTAACATGAATTTTTCAGTTTCCCATGCATGTAAAAGTTATGTTTACAATATACTGTAGTCTATTAACTGTGCAATAACATTGTCTTTAAAAAACAATGTACATATTTTAATTACAAAATACTTTATTGTTAAAAAATGCTAACCATCATCTGAGGTTTAGTGAGTCATAGTCATAGTAGCAACAAAGATCACCAATCATATGATAATATAATAATAATTAATAATAAAGTGAAATATTGCAAGAATTACCAAAATGGGACACAGAGAATGAAATGAGCAAATGGAAAAATGGCACCAATATTTCTGGTAATTTGAGCTTGCCTCAATTTACCTCTTTATTTAGGGTGACAGATGCTAAAACTAGTAGGTGAAAGTTTAATGAAAAACGGAATATTTACATAATCTCGAAGCCTATAAGATATTACATGAAAAGAAAAATTGTAACTTTATGGTAGAGAAACCTGGCAGATATCACTTTAAGTGATCAAAAGTTAACCTTACTAGTAGTGGAACAAATAGCCATCATGTGTCTCTCCTGAAAAGAGCACACATTCTTGAAAATGTATGACTTGAATCTAGTCATGAGGAAACATTAGACAATCCAATGGAGGGACATTGTTCAAAATGGCCTGTGTTCTTCAAAAATGATAGCGTCATGAGCTCAAAGACTGAGGAACTGCTCTAAATTAAAGGAGGTGAAAGAGACATAATTAAATGCAACAAGTGATTCCAGACTGGATCCTGGGCCAGGAAAAAACAAAACAAAACTTTGCTTGTTAGAAAAGGACTTTTTTTTTTTTTTGGCTGCATTGGGTCTTTGTTACTACGCGCAGTCTTTCTCTAGTTGCGGCGAGCAGAGGCTGCTCTTCGTTGCAGTGCGCAGGCTTCTCATTGCAGTGGGCGGGCTACTCATTGTGGTGGCTTCTCTTGTTGCGGAGCACGGGCTCTAGGCGCACGGGCTTCAGTAGTTGTGGCACACAGGCTTAGTTGCTCCGCGGCATGTGGGAATCTTCCCGGACCCGGGCTCAAACATGTGTCCCCTGAATTGGCAAGCGGATTCTTAACCACTGCACCACCAGGAAAGTCCCAGAAAAGGACATTATTGAGACAGGTAAAATTCAAATAAGGTCTGTAGACTGGATAATAGTATTAAATCAATGTTAATTTTTTGATATTTGTACTGTGGTTATATAAAGGGATATCCTTGTTTTTAGCAATACACACAAGTCTTTGGAGGTAAAGGAGCATCATGTCAGCAACTTGCTCTCAAATGGTTCAGGGAAAAAAACGTACATATACATATGTGTGTGTTTGTGTATTCACACACATATAGAGAGAAAGGGAGAATGATTTTTAAAATGTGAACCGTTAACATTTTGGGGAATTTGAGAGAAGAATATATAGAAATCCATTGTACATTTTTTACAACTTTTCTATAAATCTGAAATTATTACAAAATACAAAGGTTAAAAAAATGATGCTTCTTGGAAATGATATGCTTTATACAGAATTTAGTCCCCCTCTGAATCAAATACACAATCAACTGTGTAAATCATATAACCTCTCCAATAAAATTATATGGCCTGGTGAACATGTCTTAAGCTTATATAATCATTTACTCATTGACCAAGGAGGAACAATTTTTTGACACCTCTAAGGAAGTTTTTCTCTACTGCCCTCTTAATTTATCTAGGTCAGCATTTCCCATGAGTTTAAACAAAAGCAAAAGTCTCTGTAACCAGTAAATTTGAGAAACGTTAAACAAGTTTCATTTTCTTCAGGACTTCTCATCTACATTGTGAATCTGCAAGCAACAAATGTAATTCCTTCTTTTTGAAAATATGTAATCACAGACACTTTTCACTCAGAACATGCTTTAAGAATGCAGATTTAATTAAATGGGTATGTGAAAATCAGTATACAAATCTGAGATTATTTTCCAACCTTTTATTAGAACTGGTGGACCTGTGTAGGAATATGAGAAAACATGTAATTCTGATTCAAAACTCTGCTGCGTGGATGGTTAACAAGCATGGGGTGGATGCTCTCTGAATGTCAGTAGACTGAGGATTTGGGAAACTTTGTAGAGAACATGGGATTAAATGGCCAAGTGCTTTTCTTCTTAAAACTCTTCTCTGCCAGCCCAAAAGGCTTTTTGTGTTTTCTTTAGTCTTCATTATAACAATGCAATTATAGTAGTTAGAAAGGACCCCACTACTTTGCGGTCAAATAGCAACCATTGTCAAAGCATTACCTTTTTAAAACTGAGTGTGCCCAACAGCCAAGTCGTAATTCCTAAAACTTTATATTTGAAGAGGTGTAATGGCATTTATAAAGGGTAAAAACAATTTGGGGTTCACTAGTTGTTGTTGTTGCTGTTGTTTGACAAGTCTTTTTAAAAATACAGGGAAGAGAAGGGCAAGAACCATGCTCATCTTAATATGTTCTAAATAACAGGTCTCAAGCATTGGATTTCCATAATTGGGTGCTGTTGATACAGACATGCAAAGTTCAAACCTGTGATTTGCTGACTTACCATCAGTGCTTTATTTTAGGCCCACCTTGGTCCCCTCCATACTTTGTCCTTGCATTGCTAAGTACTACAAGGACATTTTCCAGTTGACCCTCAGACAGTACCCTAGAGCCCACCTGCTTCTTCTCATCCCCTACTTGAGAAGCTATTGGATAAAGTCTTTGTACATAGCCCCTACTGTATGGGTCAGTAGTTAACAACTAATTACTGCTTTCTTACCTTACACAGCAGTCTCTAGGCTAGAAACGGCTGAAGTTCCTAACTCTAATTGGGAATCAAAATCAAACAGGCAACTTCTAGAAAAATACCTAATTTTTCAGCCCTCTTCTCCCTCAGTTCTTACTTCACAGGTCTCTGGTGGGACCTTGGGTGGTCAGAAATTTTAAAAAGCTCCTCACGTGACTTTTTTTGTTGTTTTTTTGTGGTACGCGGGCCTCTCACTGTTGTGGCCTCTCCCGTTGCGGAGCACAGGCTCCGGACGCGCAGGCTCAGTGGCCATGGCTCTAGTGGCCATGGCTCACGGGCCCCGCTGCTCCGCGGTATGTGGGATCTTCCCAGACCGGGGCATGAACCCGCGTCCCCTGCATCAGCAGGCAGATTCTCAACCACTGCGCCAGCAGGGAAGCCCTCCTCATGTGACTTTGATGCAGCTAATGGAAGAACTACTTCAAGGAGCTACCACTCTAGAAATGTTTCCTGGCTGCGAGTAAACAGGTAAACCATTTTAGATCTAAAAGCATCTTTAAAGAGAATCTAAATTATTGTTTTTTAAAGTATGGCCTGTAAACAATCTCAAAATTTGCCCTGCCTGGAATGATTTTTAATAAGTACCCTAGATTATGTAACAAACACTAGAGTTTAAGACATACTAATATTAAAAACTGTTACTTAAAAAAATCATAAAACCTAAGCCCCAAAAGGTTAAGTGGCCTGCCCATTTAACAAACCAAGATTAAAAACTTCCCGGTTTCCTAAGTGATTCTCAACACGGCTTGAAACAGCTCTGAGGGAACTTCACGTTCACAGCCCCTGTCACCCATCCTGTCCCATCCACATCCCAATGCAAGATTATACAGTAATATTTCCATTTATATCCAATGACTACTTTTTTCTCTACTCCCTATATAAAGGCTTTTGCATAGAATACTGCATGGGGAGTCCAGACACTTTGATTCCCATCCCAAGTTTGCTAGTAATTGCCTGCATGACTTTTAGGATGTTACTTCTCCTTAGTGTCAATTTTCTTCTTCTGAAAAGTTAGCAGTAGGACTAGAATATTTTGGATACTTCTAGTCCTAAGACTGCATGATTTTAAAACTTTAACAGGCTCTCCTCCACTGTTTGCGATAACTTGCAATGGTGCACCATCTCCTAAGAGCTGATTCAGAGATTCAGAAACTTTGAGAGCAGTTGTTAAACTTGGTAGCTTAAAACCAGCCCATAATGGGAGTACTTACACCATAGAAATAGGAAAACACTAAAAATCAGAGCTTTAAAAAACAAAAAGAAAACAGAACAGAAATCCGGTTTACCAGCACACCGCTGATAATAAGTATTATAATGTTCCATAGACTAGAACCAAATGCAGTGAATATATAACAGAATGTTCCACCATATTTTAAGGTAGATTATTATAGTACTAACTGAATTAGACCAGATTTGCAAATTGTTCTCAAAAATCATTAAGTCTCCATAAACCTACCGAGTGTGTCCAATGTGCATCCCCTGCACCATTTTATTGATGTTACTTTACTGCCTTCCTAACTAAACCCAGTTCCTTTTACTGCTTCTCAAATCAGTAGGCTAAAGCAGCCCAAGCATCTTCTTACATGATAGATTCAAAGATCATGCTTGTACAACTAAAAATATGTAGAATGCACAACTAGTTCAATTACTTGGCTGTAAGAAAACAACTAATTCATTTCACTGCATCATTAATCCATTTAATTGTATAGCAGCTTCCTATTGATAACAGGAAATGTCCCTGACCCAACCATGCTGAGACTGAAACTGGCCAATTTTCCACAAGCATAAATTTCAGTAAGAATTCTTCATAATACACAGGGACTAAAAATCACAGCCAGAGTTTATTAGATTTTTTTCGTAGCTTCACTGATCTATTGCCCTTGCATATGACCTGGTTTCTTTCACGCTTCCTGGACTTCGTTAGTCATTAAAGGTTAGCTTATACTTATGTTCATGACTGGATATTTTATTTCAGATAGATATTGCGATACATTTTAAACCACCTATTCATCTGGTTCTTGGAAACCATTCAGCAACCCATGAGCTTTACAGAAGGTACCGCTGATCCAGAAGTGTCACCTTCCGTCGTACGTCTGACCTATTGGTTTAGGCAGATGCTATTTAGTAGATTTAAGTAGTACAAATACAACAAAAATTTGATGAATTACTCCTATATTTTGAGCACAATATTAGGTACTGAGGGAAACAAATATGAATAAGACATTATCCTTCCCTCCAAGAGCTCACAGTCTAATGGGAAAGATATGTGCATATAATTAAAATGTTATAATGCTAAGTTTCCTAACAGAGAAATAAACAGTGTTACTGAAGCTAGTTGAAAAAAGTAATTCTAACTTGGAGGAGACAGAGAAGAATTCGTAGAGTTGGTCCTTGATGGATGAGTAAGATTCCAGTAGCAAAGAAAAATGGGGAAAAGCCATTCCTGGCAGAAGGAAAGACACAAAGTCATGGGGGTGTGTTACAGTAAGGGATCAGGTGGTTGAGAGGAAGTATTAGAGGAACATTGGGAGAAAGGAAAGGTAGAATCAATACCAGGATAAGGAGTCAAGCAGGGAAAGTGGTAAATCAAATATGTATCATGCCATAAACTGTAATAATAGACCTGAATGCAGTGGAACACAATTGAGGAAACATGAATCCACGAGGAAGAAAGGATGTTTCAACCAGGTCTTTCTTCTAGAATTTTGCAAAATGAAAAAGAGGAGAAGCAGTATTCTAAGAAGACTAACGTGAACAAAGGCACAAATATAGTGATTGTCACTCTATATGCCAGGCACTGTGCTGAGCATCTTATCTATATTACCAGATTTCATTTGCAACTGAGTGAGGGAGGTATTATTTCCATTTTACAGATATGAAACTGAGCTGCAGAGAAGCTAAGTAACATGCCCAAGGCCCCACAGTAGTAGACTTGAACCCATTATGCTATAATACTTTCAATCTGAGAAACGTAAAGATATATGACGTGGGAGGGCAATGGTAAGTCAAGCTGGTTATAGTGTAATACATTTTTTAAATTATAATAATCCTTTATTGAGCAGCTACTGTTTTGAAAGGAACTTAATATACGTACAGGCATACCGTAGAGATACTGTTGTTCAGTTCCTGACCACCGCAATAAAGTCACACAAATTTTTTATTTCCCAGTGCATATACAAGTTATGTTTACACTATACTGTAGTCTATTAAATGTGTAATAACATTATGTCTAAAAAATGTAAATACCTTAATTTAAAAATACTTTATTGCTGAAATATGCTAACCATCATTTGAGCCCTCAAAGAGTCGTCATCTTTTTGCTGGTGGAGGGTCTTGCATCGCTATCGATGCTGCCGACTGAAGAGGATGCTGGTTGCTGAACGATAGGGTGGCTGTGGCCAATTTCTTAAAATAAGACGACAGTAAAGTTTGTTGCATCGATTGACACTTCCTTTCACGAATGATTTCTCTGTAGAGAAATCATGATTTCTCAATTCTCTCAAACCCTGCCACTGCTGTATCAACTAAGTGTATATCGTATTCTAAATCCTTTGTTGTCATTTCAACAATCTTCACTAGGAGTAGATTCCATCTCAAGAAAACACTTTCTCTGTTCATCTATAAGAAGCGACTTCTCATCCATTCAAGTTTCATCCTGAGATTGCAGCAACTCAGCCACATCTTCAGGCTCCACTTCTTTTTCTAGTTCTCTTGCTATTTCCACCACATCTGCAGTTACATCCTACACTGAAGTCCCGAACACCTCAGAATCATCCATGAGGGTTGGAATCAACTTCTTCCAAACTCCTGTTAATGTAAGTGTTTTGATCTCTTCCCATGAATCTCGAATGTTCTTAATGACATCTAGAATGTTGAATGCTTTCCACAAGGTTTTCATTTTCTTTGCCCAGATTCCATAAGAGAAATCACTATCTAAGGCAGCTATAGTCTTACAAAATGTATTTCTTAAATACTAAGACTTAAAAGTCGAAATGACTCCTTGATCCGTGGGCTGCAGAATGGTTGTTGTGTTAGCAGGCATGAAAACAACATGTATTTAATTGTATATCTCCATCAGAGATCTTGGGTGACTGGGTGCATTGTCAATAAGTGGTAATATTTTAAAAGGAAACTTTTCTTCTGAGCTGTAAGTCTCAACTGTGGGTGTGTATTCCATAAGCTATGTTGTAAAAAGATGCGTTGTCATCTAGGCTTTGTTGTTCCATTTAGAGAGCACAGGCAGTATAGATTTAGCATAATTCTTAAGGGCCCTAGAATTTTGGGAAAGGTAAATGAGCATTGCCTTCAACTTAAGTCACTAGCTGCGGGCTTCCCTGGTGGCGCAGTGGTTGAGAGTCCACCTGCCGATACAGGGGACACGGGTTAGTGAACTGGTCTGGGAGGATCCCACATGCCGCGGAGCGGCTGGGCCCGTGAGCCATGGCCGCTGAGCCTGCGCGTCCGGAGCCTGTGCTCTGCAATGGGAGAGTCCACAACAGTGAGAGGCCCGCATACCGAAAAAAAAAAAAGTTACTAGCTGTATTAGCCCCTAACAGGAGAGTCAGCCTGTCATTTGAAACTTTGAAGGCAGGCATTGACTCCTGTGTCACTATGAAAGTTTTAGCTGGCACCTTCTTCCAATATAAGACTGTTTCATCGATGTTGAAAAATCTGTTGTTTAGTGTAGCTAGCTACCTTCATGAATTATCTTAGCTAGCTCTTCTGATAACTTACTGCAGCTTCTACATCAGTACTTGCTGCTTCACCTTGTACTTTGATGTTATGGAGGCTTCTTTCCTTAAAACTCATGAACCAGCCTCCGCTGGCTTCAAATTTTTCTTCTGTAGCTTCCTCACCTCTCTCAGCCTTCACAGAATTGAAGAGAGTCAGGGCCTTGTTTGGAATTAGGCTTTGCCTTAAGGGAATGTTATGGCTGGTTTGATCTTCTATCCAAACCACTAAAACTTTCTCCATATCAGCAGTAAGGCTGTTTCTCTTTCTTATCACTCGTGTGTTCACCGGAGTAACACTTTAATTTCCTTCAAGAACTTTTCCTTTGCATTCACAACTTGGCCAACTGTTTGGCAAAAGAGGCCAAGCTTTCAGCCTATCTCAGCTTTTGACATGTTTTCCTCACTAAGCTTGATCATTTCTAGCTTTTGAATTAAAGTGAGATACGTGTGACTCTTCCTTTCATTTGAACACTTAGAGGTCATTATGGGGCTACTAATTGGCCTAATTTCAATATTACTGTGTCTTAGGGATTAGAGAGGCCCAAGGAGGGGAGAGCTGGGGTACAGCCAGTCAGTGGAGCAGTCAGACACACGCACCATCTATCCATTACGTTTGCCATCTTATATGGGCATGGTTCGTGGTGCCCAAAAACAATTACAATTGTCACATTAAAGATCACTGACCCCAGATCACCATAACAAGTATTATAATAATGAAAAAGTTCAAAATGTTGTGAGAATTACCAGTACATGACACAGACACGAAGTGAGCAAATGCCGTTAGAAGATTAGTGCTGACACACTTGTTCAACAAAGGGTTGCCACAAAGCTTCAATGAGTAAAAAACACAGTATCTGTGAAGCACAGTAACGTGAAGTGCAATAAAACAAGGTATGCCTGTATTAAATTTTCAGAACAGCTTGAAGAAAAACTTTGACCGAAGTCACCCAGTTAGTGGCCAAGCCACACAAAAAGGGCAGAGGGAGCTGAGGGAGGGAGGGAGACAAGACACCAGTCATGACTTTCCAGAGAGGTATCAGTGGAAAATAAGTGAGGAAGTCTTGGTAGCTATGGATGACAACTACACCATTCTAGGCCTTCTGCCACTGACCCTTCTTCCATTTGAACAGAGAGAAGGAACCAGGGTCAGGGTCAGGAGAGAGGCCCTACTTTATCTGAGCCTCGTGGGATTTGAAGCATGTTCAGAACATGCATGTGGATACACTCAAATAGGCAGCTGCTGGGACTGTCAGTCAGTAGTTGGTATGGGAGATGGTGGAGGAACCTGACTTGAAACTAAAATGGAAAATGAGAAAATGGACCAAGCTTCCGTTCCTTGGAGGGGGCCCATATGGCAAAGACTGAGTCTGCTCAGGGATGTCACGATTTAGTCCAGTCTGGAATCAGGAAGTGGCGATCCTGAGGTTTCAATCCAGGAACATGGGTCAGAGCAGAGTGGGTATGATACCAAATGCTAAAGTAGGTAAAGCCAGATTGTGGAGAACGAGTGTAAGAGCTGGTCTTCCCAGGCCCTGGGCCTGGTAGGGACATAGGATTTGGTAGGGATACTGGATGGGTGTCCCCATGCAGTGAACACACCTGGGAGGGGATCCAAAATGCCCAGGACGCCAGAAAACACAAGGCCCTTGGAAACCACTCAGCAGCCCCATTATTCCCAGAGGGTACTGCCGATCCAAGGTGCCCCCTTCAGTCAGATTTCTGACCTCCTGGCTTAGGCAGATGCTCTTTGGTCCTGCTCTCACTGGGATTCTGGAAGGGGCTGGAGTGACTCTGGCCTCACACACACCCATTGCCCGTGAGCAGTTCAGCCCTGCCCATTTAGGTAGGGCTGGGAGCCCTCAGGTAGCTGGGAGCCAGCAAGGCTGCACAGGTCTGGAATTAGGACAGAATCAGGGCTAGAGATGGGAGTCGTCTTTCAGGAGGCTGTACCTCAAGCCTGGAGTAGGTAAGATCTTTCAGAAACAGAGACTGGGAAAAGACCAAGGATTGGAAATGCTTACCCTTAAGGGCTGTCCAGAGGAAGGAAAGTAAGAAGGATTAATCAGATCAGTTAAAGGTAGGTGAGGAGAATATAGCTTTTAATGTTTCCCTTCTTTCCCTCCTTCCCTTGTTTCCTGTGTATCACTTTTATTTTTCACTTTGATTTCCAATTAGAACAAACTTTCAAAAAGAAAACTCGTTTCATTAGAAAATGAAGGTAAATGATACCTCCCTCTGGGGAAGCTGTGAGTATTAAATGGGACTGTGGACATGACTGCATCTTTGGGTGCCTAACGTGTGTTGATTTGCACCACTTCTGGCACAACTTCCTACCCTCCCGTTTCCCTGGGGTTATACGCCTCAGCTTATAAATCCCTTGATCTCATCATCAAAATAGAAACAGGTGTGATTATATTAGGTGTGGTTGATTTCTACACACAGGCTTAATAGTGAAAGAAAAGAATCAAGCCTTTGGTTTCCAAATCAGCTTTCACGGTGCATGAAAAGGTGTTCTTTGCTATACCCTTTAATGGGTGAGAAAATTGAAATAATCAACTGAATAGAAGTACCCTATCCAGACTTATAGTTCTAGCCTGTGCCCTGGCAGACACTTTCTTGCCTGTCGCTTAGCATTTGGGAAATTCCAGGGAGTCAAAAGAAACAAGACAATGAGTCATTTGGAAGTACTTATCCTTCCAGTTCTGGAGCAAAGCAGTTCCCCAGAATTACCTTACAGGAGGTCTGTTGCTTAGCTCTTACATTTCAGCTCTTCTATTTCACAAGTGCAACGAAGTTAATCATTGGCCTGTTTACCTTTTCCCCTTATTAGAAGTAGCCAGCGTTTATGATTCTAGGAGTCACCAAGACCACTTCCCAGACCCTCATTTCCTGTAATACAATGCACAGTGTTTTCGCTTAGAAACCCACACAGCTGTCAAAGCATAGTTCCATTATCTACCTGTTAACTCTCTTACAGCCGGGGGAACCCATGATCCTTGACAAATCAAACGGGGAATCTAAAACAGTTATAAAGGAGTCTTTCTCACCTGCCAGTCCCTAAGAAATTGATGAACGTTTCTGTCATGGCCCAGCAGCCTCTCTTCCCGCACCTTGGAGGTTAGGCTGAGTTCCAGAAGGAGAGACCACGATATTGTTGAGTTATAATCATGTCTGCTCCTTGTGCCTGGCACCACTATCTCCTCTCCACCCCTGAGGGTCCAGGGATCCCCAGGAGACCACCCCAGCTTGCCTCACATAATGATCTGTGCATGTATGTATAAGTATATGTATACACACGCCAACACCCAAAACTTAGAATAATGTCACATAGAATTCATTAGACCTCAACTAAAAATCGGAGGATGCCACAACACGAAGCCTGCATCCCATCTGTGACCTCAGATCAAGAGGATCGATACTCCCTGTTGAACCTCAGTCCTCCCCACTCCCGGCCATATTCCTAAAACGAGGCTTTTGGTTGCCGTTCTGATTACGAAATATAACGACACCGGATGATAAGGATTCTTATGTTGGCTGCTCCACCCTTCTGCGTTACCTGCTGAGCCCAGTAGGCATTTGAGTGGAAACGAGTGAATTTTCACTTCCTCTTGGGCTCTCATCACCACCATGGGCACCAGCATCACCAGCCCTCACTTAGCTGTCCAGTTTCAGGGAAAAAAAAGGATCAACAGGTTTCTTTTTCCCCCCCTCTCACTGAGTCCCTAGAGCTCTTGGAATGGAGTCTGTACCAGGCTCCTAAGGGCATCCAAAGGCCACGAGCCTGTTCCCGGGGCTGGAACGTGGGCTGGCAAGACTCTGAGTTTGGCATTGGCCCCTTTGACATTTCTGGTCTCTTCAGGGGGCAGAAAACCAACTTCCGTCATAGGCCAGTTCAATGTGATCTGACTGAAAGGAAGATCTTTTTGTTGTTGCTATCACTGAAGTATTGGTATCCCTATATTTTATATCCATATATGCATATTTTACATATATCCTGTGTACATATTTCACACATATATAGGCCTATGTGATTTTGATATATCACAGTAGAGAACTTAGATATCTTACCGGTCTGTAGTTCAGTTGAGGTTGGGAGGCCCTAGCCTGGGGTGTGTGGCCCCTGTTTCCTGACATCTCAGTTTTCTTTCCCATGTGAGGAAGTACCCTGCATAGACATTAATAGTCATATTAATCTTTAATGGACCATGTCCTACAAAACAGCCTGTCCATCCATTGTCACTGAGCTTTCCCATTTACTCACAGAGACGCACAGGGCGGGAGTCATTACCCTGATTTGCTGAAAAGGAAACTGAGGCTCCGGTGAAGTGGCTGCTCACAGGCTTTCAGGTGGTTGTTGAGGAGTCGTAGAAAAGCCAATCTCCTGGGCAGGAGCCCAGGGCTCTTTCTGAGACTGATGCCTCCACAGAATCCAGTGAACATTTAAAACATATCTGCTGATTGACTAAATGACCACAGTCCCTGGCAGTTAGTACCTAAGAAGATAAAGCCAAATATTAAAAATACACATGCGCTGTACTGAAAGTTCCTAGGTATTGTATCGGAGTTCTAGGCTTAAAGCAGTTGTCAAGGTACTCTATAATGAAAAATGGTCATGGTTGGAATGTGCTTCTTTATCTCACTAACTCTATACCCCAATTTTTATCAAGAACCTCAGGGCTGAAGAGCTCAAACTGCATTTTGAACCTTATTAATATTCACCACCACACCTTCAATGGGTGCAGGGCATGTATTATTATTTTCAGGTTTCCGACGGAAACATGGCAGGGAACAGAAGCATAGCCACATGTGTCTGGGTTAAGGATTCAGAGACTGTTCTCTTTTAGCACCATCATCCACGTGCAATTTGGCTCTGCCCTCCCCTATAAGAAACAACACTGAGATAAACCAAGGGGGATGCTGTCATTTCAGCCTGATGTCCCCAGTGTCACAGTCTGACCAAAATAATAAGATCAAAGCCCCAAGACTATGATGAAAATAAGAGGCTATGGTGAAGCGAGATCAGCAAAGAACCCTGGGTACTCAATTGTCCTTAGAAAAGAAGTAAAAACATAGATGTGTATTATGATACAGCGGCAATTAAGACCTATCTCTCACAGTGAAGACAGCCAGCTTAGCCATCCAAGCAGTGGCCACACAAGAGCTGGGATTTTAGATTCGATTCTGCAGTGATGTTTCAGCCTGGTCTTAAACATCCATGTGTCAATTTCACTGCTTCCTATACTCCACTATTTCTCATCCTGCAAATCTCTCTGGTTTTTTTTAAGCAGGCCAAAGACACCTGGCATTAGCAATGACCACTGAAAAACACATAAGAAATGTCATGCAGGGCAGGTCAGTGGTCCATTTGATCAAGAATTCTGTCACCATTATCTGAGACACTTAAGGGAAGACATGACTTCTTAAAATCTGGTGTTGCACATCTGAAAACTTATCCTACAAATACAAGAATCACACAAGATTATTCATTGCACTGACATTTGTAAAAACAAGAACTTGGGAACTAACTAGGTGGTCATTAATGAGATTGGTTGAATAAATTATGGCACATCCATACAATGGACTATAACTCAGCTCTAAAAAAAAGGATGGTGGCTTCCCTGGTGGCGCAATGGTTGAGAGTCTGCCTGCCAATGCAGGGGACACGGGTTCGTGCCCCGGTCTGGGAGGATCCCACATGCCACAGAGCGGCTGGGCCCGTGAGCCATGGCCGCTGAGCCTGCGCGTCCGGAGGCTTTGCTCCGCAATGGGAGAGGCCACAGCGGTGAGAGGCCCGTGTACCGCTAAAAAAAAATAAAATAAAAAAAATAAAGGATGAAGGTCTTTATGTACAAATAAGGAAAGATCTCAAGGACATATTTTCAAATACACAAAGCAATATGCAAAGAAGCAAGTATGTATAGGATGCTGCTATTTGTTTAACAATTATGGGGGTAATTTAATTGATCATTTAATATATATTTATTGAACATCTTCAATGTCCCAGGAACTCTTCTAGACTCTGAGGATATGACTGCAAACAAAACAGATTAAACTCTTTGCCTTCAAGGAATTTATTCTTATCTGCCTGTGTATGCACTTTAAAAAGTATTTTAAAAGATAAAGAAAATCCATAATAGTGATTACTTGTTGGGAGAGGCAGGGACAGGGGAGATGTAGAACAGGGGTTAAGAGAGCAAGTTTTCACTGTATGGCCTTTTACATTTACTAAATATTCAAATCAAATAAAATACATATGAAAAAATAAACAAGAAAATCTTAAACATCTTTCTTTATTAATCTGATATGGATTTGCACTCAGTAATTTATCCAAACCTGTCTTGAACCTCTTTATCAATTTCGCCTACATATTACACCCTGTTAGCAGGGATTCTTCCATATATTTCCTTGTTGAATTAAATAAAATAGCATTCCTTTTGTTTATCCTATAAGCATTTCTTTCTTGGTTGAAAAACAAACACCTTTCATCTAATATGCTGAGATTAAATGAACATATTTATGTTTACTGTCCTCAGACCATTCATTAATCTATAAGCCTTAATGAAATCTCCCCATTCTCTTTGCTTTTTCTCACTGAAGAGTTCTCATTCCTGCTAATAAAATCCTTATTTCCATTCTGTTCATTACATAAATCAGCTTCTCGGCTTGTAATTGAAGTGACTGGGACTTCATTTCTTCCCCCTACTGGAACCATCAGCCATCAGTCTCACCCCTCCCCTGACTACCTTTTACCTTCATTTTCATCCATGAGCTCTTTTCCCTGAGAAAACATCCAAAAATGATCATTATGCAACACAGACATTTTAAAAAACATCCTAGCACTAAATTCATCTCTTCCTGTCCCCCGTCATTCCTCTAACTCCCAGGTTTCTTGTTCCCTTTACACCCTCGTCCATGGGGGACGCTGCGCTGTCTACCCATTGTTGAGTTTCATGTCGTACCATTGTGTGTCTGCCCCTCTTCTTTCACTCATGCCTCTAATTGCCAAACTAAAAGACAGTTCCCCACTCTGATCATCCTCAGCCCTTCTGCAGTGTTTGAAACAGTTTGAAATCATTTATACCTGTCATTGGTCACAGGCTCTTATCATTAAGAGGGTCCTTGACTGCTGGTTGAAGTCCAACATCCCTGGACTCTTACAGAGGTGCCTCTGGCGAGTCCTGTGAGCCCCACTCTCTCCAGTTTAGAGATATTCATGCATCCGCTATAGCAGATGCTGTCAGGCTCTGCCCATGTCCCCTGGGATCCCTTTCTAGGGTGACCAACTAATTGTTTGACTTGCCTGGAACTGAGCAGGTTCCCAAGATGTGGGGCTTTCCATTTTAAATACAGTCCCTGGCAAACTGGGATGAACGGCTTACCCTCCCTTTTCTAATTTACATCCCCTGCTTCTGTGAGCATCTTCACTCTTGGCACCTGTGTCTCCTTGCTGAAGAGCTGCCCTCAGGCTGCTAACCTCCCCTAACCTCCTCCCACCCCTCCCAAAGAGCCAGAAGTGACTGAGAGTTTATCTGTCCCTGGGCCAGCTCTTAACCAATAACTGAAGGGTGAAGGGGTTTAGCTACACCAGTGTTTTTGACCCTGATGGGGTCAATGCTGAGTTAGGACTTTCACTGTCTCCAGCGCTCCTGACAAGATTAGGTCAAACTTACCCTCCATGGGACTTTGTTTGATGCCACATCCTTGCTTGGTTGTCTTTCCTTTGCTGTCCCACTTCCCCATTCACTTCTAGTATTTCTGGGAGTACCTCCTAATAAATCACTTCCTTATCTCAGAGGCTGCTTCTGAGGAATCCAAATATTTTGGTTATCTCTCGCTGTGTAGTAAATCCATCCCAAAATGTAGTGGTTAAAACAACTGTTTTATTCTCTCTCACAATTCAGTGGGTGGACTGTCTCTGGTGCGTGGTTCTTCTATCGCAGGTGATGACAGCTGGGGCTGCAGTCATCTGGGCTGGAATGTCCAAGACGCCCCATGCCGTGGATCCTCATGTGTCTGAGGCCCCTTGACAGTGCTGCTTGTCACACCTGGGGTCTCTCGTGTGGTTGTGGTCAGATGACAGCTGGGCCTAGAGTCACCTGAAGAACCAACCAGAATGCTGTATAGCTGGTCTTCATTCCCTCTCCATGTAGTTCCAAGGCTGCTTCTCTTATATTTGTTTCCTAGGGCTGCTGTAAAAAAAAAAAAGTACCACAAACTGGTGGCTTAAAACAACAGATATGTGGGCTTCCCTGGTGGCGCAGTGGTTGAGAGTCCGCCTGCCGATGCAGGGGACACGGGTTCGTGCCCCGGTCCGGGAAGATCCCACATGCCGCGGAGCGGCTGGGCCCGTGAGCCATGGCCGCTGAGCCTGCGTGTCCGGAGCCTGTGCTCCACGGCGGGAGAGGTCACAGCAGTGAGAGGCCCATGTAATGCAAAAACAAAAACAAAAACAAAAGAAACAAACAAAACCAGATATGTATTGTCTCACAGTTCTGGTGGCTAAAAGTCCAAAATCAAGGTGTCAGCAGGGCCATGCTCCTTCTGCAGGCTCTTCACCTCTTTCTAGCTTCTGGCAGTTGCTGTCAGTCCTTGAGGTTCCTTGACTTGCAGCTGCATCACTAAAATCTCTGCCCCTGTTATCACACGGCCTTTTCCCCTTGTGTATCTGGGTATTTACATGGCCTTCTTATGAGCATACCAGCCACTGGCTTTAGGTTCCATCTAATCCATATGACCTCATTTTAACTTGATTCCGTTTGCAGCGACCCTATTTCCAAATAAGGTCTCACTCACAGGTTCTGGTTTGGCACATGGTCTATCCACCTGGTATCTCCATCAGAGTAGCCAGACTTCTTATAGGCAGCTCAAGGTTCCCAGAAACACAGAAGTAGAAGGTAGCGGGGCTTCTTGAGACTTACCAATTACTCACAATGTGCTTGGCACTGTTTTAAACGCTGAGGTTACAGTGAAGAACAAGACAGGCAAGGTGCTTGCAGTCATACTATCTCCACTGTAGTGGAGAGAACATCATTGACCATTTATTTCCCTTGCCTAGAACTCTTTGAGTTACCATGTTGTGATAATGTGGGAAGAATAATAAACTACATCTGACACCTGGACTTTAGCTGTGCTTTGGGTTCCAGACAGAATAAAGATAAAGTAGCCCATCCTTGGGCTCAATCACATAATGTCCCTAGGCCTCCATTTCCTCGTCTACATAGTAGAAGGCTTGAACCAGACAATCTAACAGTATCCAGCTGAGGTCTCCACCATCGACACAACTGCTTTCTTTTGTTCAAACAACGTTCCAACTTCTATCTCCTTCATAGGCTTTAGAAGTACCTAATGCTTTGGGGGACGAGTAAGGAGGGAATGAGAACTTATAAAGAGGAAGAAAGAAAATGATCTTCCTGGACAGTTGAAAACTGCCTCTCCCACTTCACAAGACAGCCCGTCTTCTCGTCCTCTTGCCTTTAAATTGTCACACTTCCCTAACTTATTAATACACATCTGCTGAAATTGTGGTTTCCATCTCAACTGACCCATTTGGCAGGAGTGACAGGCTGCAAATCGTGATCTGAGCCAACATCATCTGATTTTTTACCATTGCTATCTCGAGCACACACCTGTCACAGAGAACGCCAGGTGTTAGGCAACAGATGCTCCTGGGATTCACAAAGAAAAACAGGTAACTGCTCCTCTATGCCTCTTAGCATAAAAACACAATAATAGCCATTAATATATTTAATAGAAGGGACCAGAGGATCAGCCCATTGGTGGAATATGTGTATCTTGTTCCAAGCAAGTCCGTAGAGCTAAGAATATGGGCTTTTTTTTTTTTTTTTTTTTTTTTGAGAATAAGTGTTAACAGTGCTCTGAATAAAAGGCGACTCTGCCACTGTTGTTTCAAAGTGCGGTACAGGGACCACATGCATCCAAATTACCTGGGCTGCATGTTAAAGTGCAGATTTCTGGGCCAGTCTCAGAGATTCAGAGTTAGAAGACCTGGCACTTAATCGTTTCCCCAAAGCACACTGAAAATATTGAATCCTATTAGTATCTCATCTTTTCATGCAATTCTCAACACTCCCTGTTCTTTCTTCTAGACTGTTTGGATTCTAGGTCAGACCTTCACAAATTTCCCTCCTGCCAGGCCTCTGGAATGAGCCCAACCATCAGTATTCCCAGTGCCATCCTCTCTTCCTTCCATCCCTAGCCCTGCACTCCCCACTTCTGCTGAAGCTGTAGGGACACAAAATCCAAGGGTGGAGCAAAAAATAGAGCCTAAGAATCACCCCAACCAAGGGCCAGCAACAGGCTGTGAGTTGAAGGCAGGGTAGCTGGGAAGCCCAAATGGTTGAAGATGCAGGGAAGTGTAGTGAGTGTGGTGGAAAAGGGGGCAGCCAAGCCAGTATCCCAGAGCATCCTGTGGCTGCCACACACTGCAGTGAGGCCAAGTTTCAAGACCCAAGGATGGAAAAGATTAGATCATACCCTTTTGTCATATGTCACTGAGAAAATTAAAAGGATTATACAATTCAGAGTGTGGTAAGAGGCTTACAACAGAAGAGAGCTTTGAGTCAAAAAATTTTAACTACCTTAAAATTTAATATATTCCCTATCACTCAACAGAGATTTAGTTCTTGCCATTTAATCTGTTGCATTTAAAATGGATTCTGTTGTGTTTTAAAAGTCAACTTGGATTCGTTCAATGAATATTTATCAATGCCTGCAGGGGATACAATGTTCAGCAAAAACTGACTTGGTCCCTGCCCTTAGAGAGTTTATATTCCCACAGGGAAGAGAGTGGTTGAGTAAATAATCACATTAAAAAAAGCATTATTGCAAACAGAGCTAGGTGTTACGACAGTGAGGTTCAGGGTATTATAAAGATATATTACAGGAGTACCTGTCCTAGTCTGGGAAGGTCGGGGGTGGTGCGGCAAGAAGGTGTCCCTGCAGAAGTGACATGTGGTCTAAGAACTGAAGAAAGAGCGAGTTAATCAGACTTGGTGGGGAGAGCGTTTCAGACAGAGGAAACAGCATTTTTCCTCTGCAGTGGGTTGAAGATGTCCACATGAAAGCAAGCAAGTGGTCCTGAGTACAGAGAACAGAGAGAAGGAGATTCGCATGAGGCTGGAGCTACAGGCAGAGGTCAGACTTTGCAGGGCCTTGCTGGTCCAGCTAAGCAGACAGTTCTTTATCTAAGAACAATGAGAACCATGTGAAGCAGGGGATGATATGATCAGTTTGCATTTTAAAAATTCCTCTTATACTGCAGTGTCAAGAACAGACGAAGAGGGCCAAGGTTGGAAGTGAACGCACCACGCAGGGGTCTATGGCACCAGGTCAGATGAATGCTAACTGTGGCTTGGGCAAAGCGGGTGGCAGTGGAGATGGGGAGAAGAAGGCTGCTTTGAGACACATTTCAGAGGTATCAGTGACGGCACTTAATAATGGATTTGATACAGGATTAAAGGAGAGGAGAGGGATGAGTCAGGAATTATGCCTGGGTGTCTAGCTTGTACCACTAAATGGAGGACTCTGTCCTTCACTGATGGAGGGAACACTTAAGAGGACTGGGTTTGGAGGGGAAAATAATTATGTTAACTTTTGGATCTGCTTAGCTTGAAGCGTTTCTGAGACACCCAAATGGAGATCTGGAGGAGGGACCTGAAGTTCAGGAGTCGTCGTGCTTTGATGGCAATTGCACTAGTAAGTGTGGATGAGATCACTTAGAGATTCCATGTAACCCATGCAATACAGAGTGGTGATTGAGGGCAGGGGTCCTGGAGTAAAACTGCCTGGATTTGCAGCTCAGCTCGGTTTCCTCCTAACTGTGCACCCATGAGGAAATGGCGCAAATACTCTAAACCAAATTTTCCTATCTATAAAACAGAGACAATAATATTTCCTACCTTATAACACTGTTGGGAATATGAAATGGCATGAGGAATTTAAAACTCTTAGCATGGTTCTCAGAATCTAGTAACTATTTTATAAACCAGTGTAGACTTTCCTTCTTCCACCCAGGGCTAAGCCTTGTGGAAATCCAATGTTTAATGACTGGATACAGAAGGATGAAGAACAACCGCATTACAGTCTGAATCTGTGCTGTCCAAATCCACCCACCAGAGAAACTAGGTCAGCAGCTGTATCTGGAGTCTGCTGGGGTGGGTTATCCCTTTTCAAGCAGATAGAAAGGGAGGCAAGAGTCCTTGAAGGGAACCCAAAATCAAAGGCCTGGTTCAAGGAATAAAAGGAGATAGAGAGTAGGGGACAATAAAGCAGAGTCAGGAACAGGCTGGAAATAGCCCAGGAACAGGTCAGAAATGAAGGAGCGAGAGACTGGGAGATGCCTGCTAACTATGGGATGCCCAGAGCATCTTACTGAAGATAGAGGGACAAGATGGGAGAAGCCACAGGATTTCATACCATTCTTAGGTAGATAGATGCCTGCTGCTCAGAACCATTTACCCCTAAAAATAATTAAAATTGTTCTATACATAAACAATGAAATAATAGAATTTGGTAGCCCTTCTAGTTTAAGAGTGTCCTGTGTTATATAAGTTAAACCATGACACATTATGAAATTCTGATACTTATATATGATGTTAATATGTTACTTTAAAAAACATTCTCTACAATTTTCAATTACTGTCATTGTTTTGGGATATATCGTACGGGAGGTATTTACTTTATCCAAAACGCAGTTCACAGCCACATTCAAAACGTTCTAAAAATGTTTATCAAGATGATGACAAAATAGTGATATCCTCCATGTCATTATTAATGTTGTCCAGAGAAAATAGGATCTGGTCAAACGTGATACCTGTGCTATCAAATATATATATATATATATATATATATATATATATAGTTTTTTGTGTGTGTGTGTGTGTGTGTGGAGAGAGAGAGGATCATGCAATGGCAAAAAACTTAATTAAAAATTGAAGCCAAATATATAGCAATCGAATTTGCATTATTAAAGTATTGATATTGGCTGCTGCTCCTAGAAGTCTATTCTCATTATTATGATAGCTTCTGTTTCTCCCATTAGATTGATGAATTGCTGAAGGAAGAAAAAAGTGAATTTGTTTCAGTAAGTGAAAATCATTTCAGTGAGCATGAATTTCTTTTGGTCCAGCCCCAATACTAAAATAGTCACAGGGTGAATATCAAATGGTGTCTAGCTCAGGCTATTTTCAGTCAAAGGCAAACATGCAATGAGGTTCAAAGGAAGAAACATTATTACCTGAAATTTAACAGAGGTCTTGGGGAATATTTAAATAGACTCAATCTACTTTTATTTATTTATTTATTTTTCCGGAGTAGAAATGTTGTTCTGAAAGTTCTTCAGGCTGACATGGTCTGTTTACTTATCGATTGCATGTTCCTCACTGTGCCAGCAGCATTCTAGTCCCCGGGATCGTTTTTGAACATAGCTTTTTAGTTTTTTATATTAGGACACTGTAATGTATTAAAGGCAGGCAGAAAGTGAAAAGTAGCTATCTCTCCACACACACCCACAGGCACACCCATTCCTCCACGATATCCTCCCCTCCCATCTCCTTGCTGCCCTGCCTCTCTTCAGGGATGCTCCCGTTCTTTTGGAGTTTGGGGGCAGGGTAAAAATCACTCATCCAATCCTCACCTTCCAATTCCACGCAGTTAAGAACTTGGCAAAAGGAGCAACTGGAGAACCAGAGCACAGCATCAGCTTTACCAGCAGTAAAGCCGGATAGGGTAACACTGTGACGTCCAAGCAGAGTATCAGTTTTCTGATAGGGCCAGAAAACACAGGGCGCTTTGTTAACCTGCGCGGAAGTTCAGCCCGGACCTCCTAGTTCTCCGCTCAGTATCTATACCTGGGGATCCACTGGACCATGACTTATTACCCACCTGCAAGTGGAGAAGCAAGAACAAGTCACTTAGCTGGACCCGTCGGTGACAAGCTAACCTCTTGGAGACTTGAGATAGGCACGTGCAGCTCCTAGGAGCACCTGGGTCTAAGAAACCAGGAGAAAAAGAACAGTGACCTATCAGCACTTAACTTTGCCCCTTAAGGAAGTGTGGCGAGTAGGTGGGGCACTTTCCCTAGTCTCACCAATCAGAAGACCATCTTCCTCCAAGAGAAGAACTGAGGAAGGTGGGAAGGGCAGGGCTATAGAACATTTCCCACCAGGGTCATTGACCATTCCGGAAGCATGTAGAGAAACTGTTATTTTTCATTATTTCTCCAGTGGAAATAATACACCAAAATACTTTTTCCTTTCATATCAAGCACTGGTTATTGATGACCCAGAAATCCCAGGATGGAAAAGAATTTATTGAGGTCAAGTTTAATTATTCATGTTCACCATTTTGGTGATTATTAACCCTCTTTTCAACTGGCAGCAAAGGACTTCTGGAGATCAGCTAATTCAGTGTCTCTGAAGAAGCTGGTACAGTTTGTTGTAAATGTGTTTTGCTTCACAGACAATAGTGCTGTGATGGAATGGTTTGTCCATGAGTCTGTGAATAAATGAATACATCACACACCTGTTAAATTGTGTGCTGCACATAATGAAAGGGTTGTGATGTGGGGTTTTTTTTAAAAACAAAATGTTGCTTCTCTCCATTTGCTGCTCCTAAACAATTTCTCAGTGTAATGTCTTGTGTATCTCCCCTTTTAGTGAAGCTCAAAGTACTTCATGGTGATCATATTTATGAATTCCAATTCTATTTATTCTCCCCATCGACTTTCAGAGTTGCAAATATAAACACTGCAATTTGGCATGTAAGCAAATTAAAATATATCAACATTCTGATCCTGTACTAGGTCATACTGTAAGTCAAATAGGGAGAAGTAGAAGTGGTAGATCCTGAACCGGTGCCAGGGCATGCCACTCATCTGGGTGCCCTGTGGAAGGTGTGCAGGACCCTGGAGGGACTCCCCTAAGCCTTGGAGCCTCAGGCATCTATTCAGGAACATCTACAATGGATGAGATCTCTACGCCAGGAACATGGCCATTTTGTCCACTGACCCAGGCTAAAGGAAGGAGGAAACCATGAAGATGCTGTGTTTAAAAACTTGTGCATGGATAGCTTCTGAATCTTCAGTTGTATCTTGTAGCTTTAAAGCAATTTTGTCTTCAAGACTAGGGAAACGTATTCCCTGTGAAGGAGGATATTACATCTTTATCTAAGCTAAGAAATAATTGCAACGCTCATTTGGTCCTACTTTGTACATGTTATCTCCCAAGATAGGCAGGGAAAAGAATAAAGGCATTGGAGCCAGACAATCTGGCTTTGAATTCATGCTCCACATTCTAGTTATTGACCTAGCTACTTAACTTACCTGATTTGTTTATTCATCTTAACATAGGCATTTTTTAGATTCCAAATGGAATAGATTCTAAAAAATACAACTAGTGAATATAACAATAAAAAGAGGCCGACTCACAGATACAGAGAACAAACTAGTGGTTACCAGTGGGGAGAGGGAACAGGGGAGGGGCAACATAGGAGTAGGAGATTAAGAGGTACAAGCTATTAGGTATAAAATAAGCTATAAGAATATATTGTACAACATGAGGAATATAGCCAGTATCTTATAACTATAAATGCAATATAACTTTTAAAAATTGTGAACAAGCTATTAGGTATAAAATAAGCTATAAGAATATATTGTACAACATGAGGAATATAGCCAGTATCTTATAACTATAAATGCAATATAACTTTTAAAAATTGTGAATCACTATACCGTACTCCTGTAACATATAATATTGTACAACAACTAGACTTCAATAAAAAAATTTTTTAAATAGGCATATAATTATTACAGAGTACTGCTGTTGGGGGAATTAAATGAGATTGTGTGTGTGTGTGTGTGTGTATAAACAGAACATGTCACATGTTTTGTTAGATGTTAAACATGTAGAAGTTAGATGCTTTTACTGTGCTTTGGCTGCTTTATATATTAACTTCTTTATTGGTCCACCTGGTCCACATATACTGATCTATCACAGCATCAGGGAGGTTCTTTAGCTTGAAATATCGTAAATGCAAAGGGAAGTGAAAGAGACAGAGAGAGAGAAAGGAAAAAGAAAAAGAAGAATTGAAAATGACTGAAATGCCATATTACTGAGAGCTACATGCAGTTGACTTAGCCATAGCTGTACTAAAAAACTGTATGTTCCATACAGTGGAGTTCTGATATAACTCACAATTCCTCCTCACTGAGAACTGAAGAAGACTCCCACGGGCAAGACAAATAGAGTAGTCTCTGGCCTAGGATAAACTTTCCTCCTTTTTCAGCCAAGCCTTCCCCGCCTGCTCTGAGAGGCTGCGGTCTAGCTGGCCCCTGTTCTCAATATTTTCTCATTCACTTGCTCCACGTTTGCTTTACTTTGAGAAGAGCTCTTATCACTGTATTGCTAAGGAAGGTCTCATACTCTCCAGAGACTGAATCAGGATGCTAGCCACTATTTACTTGGGATATCATTGAAATACTCCTCTTTTTATTTTTGTTTCCCTCAAAGCTTTTTTCTCTTTTTTAGCTGGCCAGAGGAGCCCCCTGCCCTTTTTCACAGGGGATACGTTTCACGACCTCCCAGTGGATGCCTGAAACCACAGATAGTACCAAACTCTATGTATATTAAGTTCTTTTTCCTATACATACATACCTATGATAAAGTTTAATTTATAAATTAGGCACAATAAGAGATTAACAACAACTCATAATAAAATAGAATAATTATAATGATATACTGTAATAAAAGGTGAATATGGTCTCTCTCTCTCAAAATATCTTATTTTACAGATTTAATACCCTTTCCACCTTAACTAAGCACTTATCAATGTGGTGAATGTGAATTTCTTTTTCCCTCTTCCAATTTTACAAAGAGAAGATTCATTCTTACCATAGATCTTAGCAACCACAACACATGATTTTTTTTTTTTTTCTTATTAAGTTGAGAACTTTCACCTTTACATTAAATTTGGATAGCACTTTACGGCTTCTCTTTGGCATATCTGAATTGCCAGCATCACTACTTTGGTGCTTTGGGGCCATTATTAAATAAAATAAGGGTTACTTGACAATAAGCAACGTGATACTGCAATAGTTATCTGATAACCTAGGTGACTACCTGGCGGAATACACTGGACAAAGGGATGATTCACGTCCCGGGAGGGACAGAGCGAGATTTCATCATGCTACTCAGAACAGCGTGCAACTTAAAACTTATGAAATGTTTATTTCTGTAATTTTCCACTTAATCTTTTCTGACCAAGGTTGACTGTGGATAATTGAAATTTCAGAAAGCAAAACAGCAGATAAGGAGGGTCTGCTGTATTCTAGGTCATACTGGGGAGATTTTACTTTCGTTTTTCTTCTCATTCTCTGCTCCTGTTGGTGGAGGGAGAAATTTTCAGGTTAGTTTCAACCTGAACAATGAATTCCCTCACTGAGTAAAACGTGGATGCCATGACTTTTTCTGTATAATTTCTGTATATGAACAGTACCTCTGGCTGTAACAGATTAAGACTGCACCCCTTAACTAACCATTTACATCCAATGCTGAGTGGGCTTCTAAAAGCACATAAAGTGATGTTGAAATCTGTGTCTGTTATCTTCAAGTGCCATTTTCTGAGGTTGGTCAGCAGGGCCTTCTAGCCTCATAAAATAACTAAGTAGGAAGCATACACAAAAACCATCTGGCCTCGAAAATGCTGCTCTCCTCTCCCCTCACTCTTCTATAGCTTCTGAAATCCTCAGCACTTCATTCATTCTTCAGTCCACAAGTATTTATTGAGGTCCTCCAAGTATTTCATCACAGAACTAGGTGGTGGGAACTCATAGAGCAGTATATGTATATGAATATATATGAGGCTGCAACGTACACAGAACTCACAGTGGGTCCAGAAGGGGGCCAGTTAAACAGTGATCACAGTAATTGGTGCTCAGTGCCATGGCAGGAAAAGTACTCTTTGCTCGGGAGCCTTTCTATAACATTTTAACCTGTGGGGATGGAGGGAGACAGGGGATACTTCCTGGAGGAAGTTAAATTTTAACAACCGTATGATGCCAGTCTTTTGAACTAAGGCATTTGTTTTGACCTTTGTTAAAATGCAAACTATGTACTCGGAAGAAAGCTACTTTTACGTCATAAGAACTATGGGTATTAGTGCCAATTAATGTTCACAAACTGAGGCCCTGAAGAAATAAATATTTGAACTGTTAAATTTTGGATGGTGGCAAAGAGAAATGAAGCCCAGGGCACTGGCAAAAAGAGCAGGGAGCCGCTTCTGTGGTGGATTTTGTGTCTGCAGGAATTCGAGGTGCTTGGGAGGGGATAGGGCTTGGGCTCAAGACGCTGAAACTAGGTGCAGCTACAGCAGTAATTTCCCCTGCATTTAGCTTTGCCTAAAGCCCACTCCACTCTTGAGCTAGTCCTTACAAATCCCCCTCATCAAGGAAAATGCCTCAACTTGGCTTCTAGATAGTGAAAGTGAAGTGTGAGAGGAAAAATATCTTTATAAAATCTAACAATATGTCTAAGGTAGTTGTGATCCAAGACAAGTTTGGCTGGAAAAATCCATCTTGTTTTCCTATAGGTTATCTCTATGACCCCCTCCTTCTATGTAAATTGTTTATAACTGTGCGATTCTATAACTTAACATAAAAATTGGTCGTTCATTATTTGATTACATTACATGAACATGAGCTGGCATCTCCACTTCCTCATTCCTATAGCATTTCAGAAATGCCAGTGAGTCTCCTCTTTATTATTTAGAAAAACTTTCAGTTAAACATAACTGCAACATAATTTATATTGGTGCTCTGGGATGTAATAAAAATCCTTCACCCTAATCTCAATCTGTGTCCTTTTTTAGTCCAATTCAAAACATTTATCAAATGATTTGCCTTCTTCCATTAAGTAAATAATAGGAACTGTTTCCTTGTGAAAATGAAGAGAGTTTGCAAGTTATCCGCAAATAAGAATTTTGTCTCTATTCCCCTTCCTGCTGTAGCGGATGAAAACTCTGCAAATCAGGAACCTTACCTCTCCTGATAGTGGTGTGTGTGTGTGTGTGTGTGTGTGTGTGTGTGTGTGTGTGTATTAAGCAACTTATCTAATTTGTTTATTCATCCAAAAATTGGGCATAACGTTATTATAGAGTTGTGCTGTTAGGAGAATTAAGTGAGACTGCGTGTGTGTGTACGTGTGTGTGTAAATAAAACATGTACCACCCTCAGATTGAAATAGACATGTAGAAGCTAGATATTTTTACTGGGTTTTAGCCACTCTATATACTAACTTCTTTATTGGTCCACTGGTCCATATATATTGATCTGTAACAGCATCAACGATGTTCTTTAACTTGAAATATCATAAAGACAAAAGAAGGTAAAAGAGACAGAGAGAGAGAGAAGAAAGAAAAAGAAAACAAAAAAGAGACTTGAAGATGACTGAACACATGCTCATATGTTTGAAATAAAGAGGGATTGAGCTTGGAGTTCCCACTTTGGCTGTGGGACAAAGATCTGGCCCTGGTGTCCCAACATGGAAGTGCAGAAATGGGACATGTTTCATGGAAATGATAACAAAGCTCTGAATAACATTTCACAGTTTCACTTCGCTTTATTCCAACAACAAAACTGTGAAGAAAGTAGATTAGTTACGGTCACTCCTCTGCTTGCCGACTTTCAACCTATGGATGTGCACAGATAAAAACAAAACCCTCCTGTGAGAACACACGGCATGGCACCAGCAGTTGATGTTGGAACGTGGGCTGCTGCCTTTTGGACTCTAAAGCTGCATTACTTACCATCAGTGCATCTTGCTGTGTCTGTGTTTAAGACACTTTTCCCGAACATTATTAACCACATCAGGTCCAGTAAGTCCAAGAGCACCGAGTGTTAAAAGTCTTTGCAAGATATACAATCACCATGGAAACAGAAGACATTTAAAAATTTTTAAAGTGGTGAGAAAAGTAGGAATGTTTCATGTTAATATAGAATGAATTATTCAAGAGTAGAAATGATTCTGAAGACAAAGAGCAAATCATGTAACGTATAAAGATGCTGTGCTTGTTGCAATGGACAATATCGTCAAGAGAAGGGAAGAGGGACACAGTGGAACACTATTTGAGTGCGCGGCTAGACACGGGGTGGGTAGGAGCCTTGGGTTAATTCTAGGCATTGGAGAAGTTTAAGGATTAGCTGATGGGGCCCTACTCCTAAAACTCTTGTCTCTAGCCAAAGAGAAAGTCTCTTCCAATCTGCCTTACATCCACCCAAGTGGGGAGGTGGTGAGATGGTGACTAGCTGCTAAGGGACAGCTCAGGACCCTGGTAGGTTCCCAAGGAGAGCAGTTATCTGCCTGCATAGACTTCCAGTAGACACAAACAAGGATGATGTGGAGAAAATAGATCACTCAATCATTCAAAAAATATTTATTCAATATTTTGTGTGTGCCAAGCTCTATTGTCTCATCTAGGCATTCACGACATAGCACATGTATGAATAAGACTGCTAGCCTTAGTTAAAAGTTTACAGAGCTGATCCATGCTCCTATTTCTGGAAATGCACTTGAGACTGCAAGTTCAGCCACTTTGGACTTTCCAACAAATGGATTCACTTGCAACTTGATTGTTGGTAGAGTTTCTGTATTCGTAGCTGGTCTATTGATGAGGAAAGTGGGCTTTAGAGAGGTTAAGAGAATTGCCCAAGTAGTCAGAGGTGGAATGAAAATTCAAATCCTGGAGCTGACTTCAAACCAATTCTGTCTTCTACTGCATCATGATTCTTTAAAATAGCGTTCAATGTATTATCCAAAACTGGACCAAAAACAAATCCCCCAAACTTCCTTCCTCCAGTTCTTGGAAGTAAACGACATACATGACATACAATGCCTTAGATTTTCTTTTTTACATATAATGAGAGCTTCTTTCTAATAACCAACAAAGTATGTTGCTAAGGATTACTAAAATATGGTATTGTGATCTAAAATAACACACTGTTAGAGTTTACCAAGGACTGAATTCTACATTCTACTAAGAAGATTGAATAGCACCAAAGGATTGTCATCTTTGGCATGTGACCTCCTTAAAGGCATGGAGATAGTTTGGAACTTCTGTAATTTTGAGTAAATATGCTCTACATTTTTAGTGCTGTTTTCATGGTGGGTGGGAGACTTCAACTTCTGTTGAAGTTACTGTTACCTGTAATTACAATTCATTGTTACTTGAATTTTAGAATTCTTGTTTTAGTTTGCAGTGAGTTGTTGGGTTAATCCTACAGTGAATAGTGATGTATCCATAATATTTGGGCTCAGAATTACCTAATGACTTGATTTTAAGCCATAGATTCTTTGAAGAGCACAATGAGCATTTATTTTGCTAACGCACATATGTGTAGAATCCACCCTCATCCATACTTGTACGTGGCCTTCATGTGGAAAGTGGAAATGAGTAGAATAGTAAACAGTATTTTCCACCTGGGCTCACGAATGTCTGAGAGTCACTTTAACCGGTAGAATTCAATTGTTACTATCCTCTAGGTGTGTCATTCACAGCTGGTTAGCTGTTTATGAGCTGCTCCCAATCCCCTGTCTCTTTCCACCTCCCACTCTCGAGGCTGAAAAACAAAACACGTGCTTTCCCCATTTTTCTTGAAGCTAGAGACAGTCAGTGATCCTGTCTGGCCCATGAGATGTAAATGGAAGTCTTCTAGGGGAGGTTTCATAGAGAGCTCGTTCTTTCCTCATTCTTTCCAGGGCAACCTGACTTCCAAATTCTTCTGGCATTGAAAGCAACATCTGGAACAAAAACAACCGTTCTGTAACTATGAGGAAAGCAGCAACAGAAACACAGGGATGCATTGTGAAAACCCTGAACTCATGCTGACAGTTGCCTATGTACCAATTTCTTACTATGGGAGAAAAAGAAAACCCCTATTCGATAAGGTCAATGAGTGTTGAGTTTTTTGTTAGGATCCAAAAGCATCTCTATTAATACTTATGTATGGGAGAGTAGGAATTTAGGTGCTGACTTTTGTGTATAATTCTTATTTATAACATTGCTTCTGGGGGGACAAAGTATTCTGGGTTCAGACTTTTTAAAAAGTTTTAAACGTGTTTTTAAACTAACACAACATTGTAAATTAATTATACTTCAATAAAAATGTTTTTTAAAAAGTATTTGAAACTTAAGTCCCTAACTAATAAACAGGTTCAAGTGTTCATTTTCGTTACATCTCCCTCAACTCTTTGCTCTCCCTAGCACCCACACACACACACATTTGTGCACACACACCTGCTCAAAGACCCATATTTGTCCCTATTACCTAGTGCTGGGTTGATAAATTGGTTTCATCTCAGATGCCAACATTGATAATTTGGCAGTGGCTGTCTGGATCACTATGCTGATAATAATTTTGAGACAGACAACACAGCTCACAAAGAAGAGTGTTGTGATCAATAGGCCAAGGCCCCATGAATGTGAAAAATGGAGTGGCAGCACCCTATTTTTGTAACAGTTGACCTGACCCAGTGTATCAGATTTTAATTGCTCAACCTAGTGTAACCCCTTTTCTTCTCTTAACCCTGTAGGCAGGAATTTAGTATTTTCAAACTGAGACATTTAGTCCTTACGCAGGCCATAGTTTACTAACTAGAAAGTCAAAGTATTCTACGTAAAACAATATCCAGCTAGCGTACCTAAACTGTAATTGTAGAGAAAATGTCATATCTTAACTAACATTCAATATTTGCTGTACTGACCATGGGAGTGCACCGCTTGCCTCTCCCCTTAAGAAAGAACTTGTCACTCAGCTATAAGAAGAGCAGTTAGCTGATAACATCCAGCTGCAGTGCCTGCAGAATCCACCTCAACCTTCAAGCCAAGGACACATGCTTCCTGGGCAGACCCAGACATTGATGAGCAAGGTGAGGGGTCAGAGCCTGGCCATTTCTATCCAACGTGGGGCTCCACTACAGGTAATCTTCGCTCAGGGATGCCCCTCATATTGGTCAAGACTTCATCAGATCTGTAACATGGTCTGAGGCACTCCCAGCTTGAGTCTGCTTCCTTCCACCTCTTCTCTCACAAGGAGGGATGCAAGATCTGCATCCCTGCCCCATCCCGCTCCCTCCTTCTTTATCTTTCGCGTGTGGTACTTCCTCTTCCTCCTGCCACACTCCATCAGAGTGTCAGCTTCCTGGAGGACCCAAACTTATACACATACCTACTATGGGTATGGCTACTTACATTTACAAGGCTTTTACATTAAGTGTACAACATTCCAAAAGAGGCAAAGTGCTGTATTGGCTTTGACATCGGAGAGTATGGATTAAAACCCCAGACACTTACCATCGAATGGCATTAAACTAGTGTCCTTATCTTTAAAATGAGGTTGCTAGTGGTGATAACTGATGGGACTGTGTGAGGATTGAATGAAATAATATCCATGAAATTGATTTCTAAACTATTAAGCACTGCATACATTTTAGTTATCACTATTATTATTATTCCAAGTAATCTTAAATAGCAACTACCGGCTGATCGATTAACATTCTTTACAAATATTGATTGTGCCTTTACCAGGACACTAGTGCTGATCTAGGAAATGAGGTAGACAAAGTCCACCTGCTCTGGTGAAGCTTACATTTTCTACACTAACCAAGTAAATATGAGTTTCATTTTTAAAATACTAGTAAGTTAGCATTAGCTCACTAACAGGGGAGGCTTGGTTCAAGTGTAGTCCCAGTTTGGCCTAGTCCCAGGATTTGTCTTTATTGATCTTTCCTGCTGAACTGCCTTTTCCTTCTTTTAGTTTCACCATCCTTGATGCTGTGAATCCTGCAGGGGGCTAACAGACTAGAGTGATAGCTTTTTACTATGCTGTGGGTCAGCTGGCCCGCTCCTTGCCTTATACACTTGCTGTTTTTCTCTTTGCCTTTCTCTCCTTGATGACCCTACCCCACCTTTTCCCGAACACTTGCCACAGCTCACCTCTCTGCCCCCTATTTCTCTGTCTTCACTTTCACATCTCCTTTTTTGCTGTCACCCTCAGTGGGAGCCGCTCTCTCTGTGTCTTCAGATGGCTTTGGTGTTTTGGCAGGAAAGAACAAACTTCCTGGCAGAAATAACAGGAAGACACACTTCTCAGGAAATAATATGATACCTCTGTTTCTAACACTTCTTGGTGCCTTGTAGCCACAGGAATCAACATGTGTCTCTGAGAGGTTTCATCATTTCAGATTACCTCAGGCCTCAACAAGGAAGAAAGAGATGTAGCCGTGCATTACAAGCCGTGGTCAGGGCCAGCTGGTGACCATCCACCAAGGGGATGGATGTGGATGTACAATGTCAAATGTCTGCATCCAAAATATGAATATTTTACCACATTCTGCAGCCATAATTTTTAAATGGGATTTTTAAATTTTTACCCTAATGTCTAGAAGCCAATAGATTGGTGGCTACCAATTTTTTGGACCATACTCTACTGTTATAAATAAATATGTATACGTATAAACACACACATGCACACATATATATACATATGTGTATTTGTACACACACCTATTTATGTATCTGAAACAAAAGTTTCACAAAATAATACTCACCCTTATCACATACGGAGCTCAAATTGTTCTTTTTCATTTTAATCTAGTCTACCATAATAACTTTTTTAAAATATTGGTCTTGACCTTGGGATTTTTAACCTTTTTTTTTGGTGCCATTTCTACTCAGTGTGGTGAAGCTCATGGATCCCTTCTTGGGCTAATGTTTTTTAATGCATAAAACAAAACTCATAGGATTACAAAGGAAATCAATTATACTGAAATACAGTCTTATGCTTGTGCCTCTAGGGGGAGAGGGGGCTGTGTCCATGGACCCAGGTTAAGAACCCCTGCATGACCAAATTGATCTCACAACCATCTGCAAGGCACAACCTGCGGTACGGAAACTTTGGCTGTAGATAAAGCCTCAGAACACTTTGTAGTAATTAAATATTTCAGATGTTTATTATCCTGTCATGGCTTTACAGCTCTCTTTTCCGTCCCTTTCCCCATGCTTCCCCCTCCAGTGACAGCCCACCCCCCCCCGCGCATGCACACACACACACACACACACACACACACACAGATCTTAGGTCACGTATCTGAAATGAGACCAGCCCCTAGGCTACTGCGTCTGGCCCCCATTATCTCCGCATTCCCACTCCCTGACTTCTCCTCCATCCCAGCCCCTCTGGCTCCCATCTCAGAACTATTTCAATGGCTCATTATCTCTGCAGGCCAGTGCTCACAGTAGTGGTTTTCTTGGTTTCCTTCATGGCACTGTGATCTGATAGGTGCATTCTAACCAGAATAATGGTGGAGGCCAGAGCCCTGGACGTTTATTTCTCAGGCTTCAGAGAACCCTCTGTGGCAGGTGTTTCCATTTGATAGGTGGCTCTGCCACCACCCACCCCACCGCAAGGCAGCCTCTTGCCTGTCACTCCCAGGCTGCAGCTGAAGCTCTAACTTGGCTCCCCATGGCCATGCAGGGCACATGGCGTCCCTAACCCCAAGCGGCTCAGCGAGGTCCTCTGGGAGGGGCTGTAGTTATGGCCACACTGAATTGCTCAAGTGCTTTCTTGAATGGTTTGCTGCTGTGGCTCCCCACAAAAGTGTGCGCACTCGCCTGAGGAAAGAAGGAAACAGGAAAAAGAAGAGCCTGTGTTCACTTCCTCTTTGGCCTGAGAACAAGGCAGACTGCTCTAGAATCATTCTATCAGCAGAATTTCCTGGTCCGAAATATGAATGTTTCACCAGACCCAACACTCCAAATTTTAAAAATAGACTTTCTGGGTTTTACCCTAATGTCTGTAGCCTATAGACCAAGGACTACAAAATGGTTCTTTAACCATGTTCTATGATGAGAAATGCAAACATGCAGAATAGGGCCTTGGAGGCATTCAATCCAATGACTTCATGCAGACAGGAGGGCACTGAAGCCCTGAGAGAGGATGGGACTTGCCCAAGGTCACACAGCAGGAAGGAGCAGGTTGGGAACTTGAATTCTGCCCTGTTCTCCAGGGGTCTTTCTACCAGGTTTCCATGGTACATCCTGCTAAGGAGCATTCTACTGTAAAATCTATACTGTGAAAATTAATTTTTAAATTCATGCCTTACTACCTTTCCCTCAAATAGGCATTTAGATGTTGCAAGATCACAAGGGCCTCATAAAATTACCCAGAAGAATTCTTAAAAAGGCAACTGAAGACAGAAGTCTTTGTTTCAAAATCTTTGTTTTTCATGAACACAACTTTTGTTTTCCTCAGATAAAATTAAATTTCTCTTTTTTCCTTCCTCCTGTTTTTCTAATTGTGCTTAGGCTTTCCTTTTAAAAATTCTCTGAAATAGTTCTTTCTTTCTATATGTTAGTCACCTTACAATGCACCCTTTTTTTTTTTTTTTGCGGTACGCGGGCCTCTCACTGCTGTGGCCTCTCCCATTGCGGAGCGCAAGCTCCGGATGCGCAGGCTCAGCGGCCATGACAATGCACACTTTTTAGCAAACAAAATTCTAAAACTTTTTTAAACTCTTAGTCCTTTTCTCTTATCCTAATTCGTTTTTCCTACGCTGTTCAATCAATTATATAATTATTTTCTCAGCTTCCAAATAGTTTGCTATTGTATGTGTTGTAGTTCACTTCTGGATGAGAAAACTCTTATTTCACACAATAGTGTTATTGCCTTTATTATTCTTCCTGTCACCGAGGGGGCAAAAGATCAAGAACCAAACAATAAGACTTTTATTTCCAGCCACTGGAGAGCTGTCTTGAAAGTTATTACAGGCCTCTGCTATTGTGTGCTTCCATCTTGGACATGCTATCCGAGATGCATAGAATGGCAGCAGCCTTGGTCTCCTAGACCATGGAGTCTAATCCCTTCATTTCACAAAAGAAGAAACTGAGGCAACCAGGTCTTCCCAGGACCACACAGCTAGCTAGAGGCAGATACTGAACCCAACCTCAGGCCTCTGATTCTCGACACACTGCCTTTTCCACTGTCCGATAAGTCTCAGGAATTCCTCCTGATCTCCTCAAGTTCATCCCAAACCAGGATTGTGGTCCATTTGTGTTTATCTCAACAATATGGAGGAAAGAGGATGTCATGACTCCTGTCTTAACAATAAATTTTAATACTGATTTGCATAATTTTGTTGATTAGTTTCAAACTGCTCCAACTCCAACCTTCAATCCATCTTCAGAAGTTCTTCCATCTATCAGAATCTAGAAGCTGTCATCAGGATCCTGCACATGACCTTGTGTTGGCCAGAGGATGGGCTCTGGCATCAAAGCCAAGCAGGCTATTAACCTTCCTCTGCCTCAGTTTCCCCATTTGTTAGATAAGGATGCTGATAGCACCTGCTCATGCTGCTGTTTTTGAGGATTAAATGAGATAATGCATGGAAAGGGCTTAATATTCATAACAGCTCAATAAATATTAACAGTTATAAGTATTATTATTTATAAATAATAAATAAATATTAATTTATTTATAAATAAATATTATTGTTAAACAGTTATAAATATTAACAGCTACCAATGAGGAAACTACTTGACAGTGTTTTAATAAAAATGTATAAACAAATGTAAAAGAAAAATTGAGTGCATCTTTAATAGTTGAGGTGCAGTAGAGATCATTGTGGGAACTGGGAAGCCCCAGCACCAGATTCAGCTCTGCCTCTAACAAACTGTGTGGCCAGAGAAAAGCAGGCTCATCTCTCTGAATTTTTTAATCAACAAATCTAATTCTAATCTCTAAACGGGAGAAAAGGACTCCCTGAGAAGTATAATTTAATGGACTCAAAATCTGTCAGAGCAACACCATCTCAAGCCAGAGGAAGGCGAACCTCTGCCAACAAACATCGTCCTCTCTGCAGCAAGGAAGCTGGTTCCTTGGTCCACCTACATGAGAGAAACAATTGCTGGGACATTGCTCTGAAGCACCCTGTCCCCAAAGCAACCCAGAAATAATTCCATCCTTGCCTTTGCGTAAGCCACCTGCCTGAGCTCAAGCCAGAGAAGAGAGCAGATGAACAATGAATGTCACAGCAATTAGTTTTGGCAATTAGGCAGCCAATTAGTTCTGCTGCATGGAGAATGGGAAGAGAAAGTAAATCAGTGCTGAGAGGTGACAGGGAAATATGATTAGGACATCAGTTTCCAGTGACACCCAGGTGGAAAGGCGTGCAGCAGGGGCCCAACCTCCCCTTTCCCATTGCTGCCATGACAAAGGAGGGTGCTTTCCAGAGACCTTGGAAACAGCTCTGTGTGGAAGGAGCTTCCAGCCCACAGTTCTCTTCTGTTTCTCAGGGTCACCTCACACCTCCCAGTGTTGTTCACTCCACGCTGCCAGTGTTCACTCCAAGCTACAGCTCTTGCTGGTTTCTCACCAGGAATTCTGCCCACAATGTTAAATAAAGGGACCAGTAGATTCCTGAGGGTTGTCTTCTCTTAGCTGAAAATATGTTTGATTTTTGGCTTGTTATTTTTTTTGTTTCACGTTTGCTTATTTGTTTTAATAGCTTTGGTAGTTCTTCTCTAGAACTAATTCCACGTTTTGCTTGGAGTGGGTCAGAGGGAGATATTGCATAATTATATCATATGATGAAGGGAAAAAAAACAGCTTTAAAACCAAAGACCTGGGCTTGGATTCCACCTCTGTTTCTTGCCAGACTCTGAACTTTAGTTTCCTCAACTACAAAAGGGGCATAATAATTCGGTTGCCAGTAAAATGTATGGCATTTTGGTAGCTGTTCTCCAAGGACAAGTTCACTTCACATTTTGGGGGAAGGGGCATACTTACATTAAAGATTACTTGCTTTTATCTGAAATTTGAATTTAACTGGGCAGTCTCTATCTTATTTACTAAATCTAATAACCCTAGGTAATAATAATAATACCTAACTCAGAGAGTTACTGTGAAGATTAAGTCAACACTGTATTAAAACCCTTCCCAGTGAGCCTAGTAGGGAAGTTGAGGAAGAACTGAGTTACTTCCTTTTCCCTGCTCTCTGCCATTGTCATCTGAGAGGCTGGACTTGTTCTACTGAACCCATGAGAACAGAGCCATACCAGCAGCCACAAGGTTTGACACAAGGCGAGAAAAAAGCCTTAGTAGTGCGTTGCCTCTGGCACGGGGTTGAAGCTCAGGCTGGAATATGCCTTGAAGAGGAGAATGGAGCGGCAGAGCAGTGGCTGAAGTTGACTCTCAGGTAGGGCCCTTCCTACCCTGAGATTCTGAGCTGGTATTTCCAAGCTGCTTTTCCCATTAATAAGAACCGAAATCAACTTAGGAGGAGACATAGTGGAATCAGAAGTGTGGTGACCCAAACACAGCAGCGCTTTCTAAACGGTACTTAGGAAAAGTCAGGGATGGACTCTGGTGGCAGACTTCACACTTGGCAGTCCTCAGTTAATGTTCTGAGGACCCAGCTAATCAAAGGCACCTTAAGGGTTTGTGAAGCATGAAGCTTATACAATTACAAGAGCCCTCTTTAAGGAAAAACAACGCAGATTTACAAATACAAAATTAGGCATGGAAGTGAATATTTACTTTGAATGAGAAAATAGATAATGACAAATTTCAGGAGCACTGGAGAATCAAGTCCCTTTCTTCTGAGATCTTTTCAGGCAATTTACCAGAAATGCTGACATAGAAATTCTTCTGATTGTCACGCGGCTCTTCTCTCCACCTGGAACACTCTTCAGAGCCCAGCAACGCAGGTTCTCACTGGGCCCAGGTAAGTGAGGGGAACTGCAGCTTACACTTTACTAGGTTCATGGTGTATCTTCTCCTGCACCCAACTGAATGCTTCTATAACTGTACTTACTACACATGCGATATTGTAAGAGTGCCAATGGAGAACTAAAAACAACTGAGGGGAACTTTCATAATCCCACCATCTTAATCAACCGTCTTTTTCCTCTGTCCATATTCCTTTTTCAGTCCATGCTCATATATGCACAACGTGTGTATTTGAAATCATGGTACAGATAAAATTTCATATTCTTTTTCCCTTAACGTGCCATCATTTCCCTATGGTGCTCCATTGTCTTAATCAACGTGATACTTCCAGGATGTGGAATTATCCACTGTCCGCCATTGTTAGAAATTCATATTATACAAACAAGAATGATGAAGATGGGAATGGAATTTTACCCTGACTATGAACAGTTCTAACATCCCAAAAAAATATTTTAAAGGAAAACCCTTGCAACATTGTAATTCACAGAGGCATAAATAATCTGTCAATTTAAAAAGAAAAATCAGTCAAACCAATTATTAGGTGTGGGCAGATAAAGAAACTATCAGCAGGTTGGATTTCCACTTTTTGACTAATTTCTTCAGGTAAGCAATTGAAAAATCCAGTGCGAATGACCCTTCTCAATGTGTTATTGAATAGAATAAATAGAGATTGCCAGGTGACTGGGTGCTACAGGGAACATTTTTTTTTTTTTTGTAAGGGGTATTTCCTAATGGAAAGTGTTTCTACCAAAGTCACACCTTGCCAATTCTAGGGAAATAATTTAATTATGCCATTTAGAATAGAAATTGTTCCACGAAACACTGTGAGGACCCTCTCTCTGAGAAATTCTGAACAAAACATTTCCATAGGCTCAGTAGTTTTGCCTTCCTGGGTGGAAATTAGGAGCTGAACATAATGATTCATAACTTCATGGAACAGTTGCTGTGGGTGGACTCATGTCACTCACATCCCCCTTTACACCCATGGCTACACCTTCTAACCTTTTACTTCTCAACTTCTCAGTGGGGTGCAGCAACCAAACCACCCTTTAGGGGTTTGACTTTTTAAAATTCCAATATTAAAAACTTGGGTAATAAAGAAGTGGCAGAAGGATCAAAAGCTCCTATTCTAAATTCTCTGAGTGTCATAATAGGTGGCAAGATCAGGGTTTGAAATTGTTGTTTCTATGGTTTGGAACTGTCTCCACAGCCCGTCCGATTCATAAGTAAAGCGATTACAGCTCATCACAAGTCTCTTACAGCATTATACCAAAGGTGGGTCTAGGCTACTAATATTATGCCTAAGTCATTTTTAGAATGAACCTACACATTAACTGGCATGATTCACTTTATTTGGGGGTTCCTAATATATCAAAGTTTGTTACAAAGGTCTCCTATGAGAATTTAAATCTGTTATCTCTCATGTTCTCATGTGAAGGGCAGGATAGGGGTCTGAGAGCGTCTGAGAACATCTGAGCAGAGGCCAGGTCTCCATTTCAGCTGAAGGATATATATATATATATATATATATATATATATATATATATATAAAACATCCCCTCAGACTTTATGGCTTTAGTGCCTTGTAATGAAAGGTGAGATTTGGGGGTAACTACCAAGAAGTGATTTCACAGAGTCTCCTAATGTATTAATCTCCCTCCTGCATCAGTGACTCACCTGATGTCACAGGGATGGCGATGATCAAAGGGTTTCTGCCTGGCAAAGACAAAAATGTGTACATTTATTTTTTTTTCTAATTTTATAAAAGCCAATGTCTATGTGAACCAAAAACAGGGACTGACATTCTGACCAGCCAATTTTCTCCCTGACGCTTTTGTAAAATGAAATTTTCTTTGCTTCCTATTTTTATGCGGTCTTATAGTGTTGCTGGCACGGGTAACAATCACACTTGGCGCTTCTGTCGGGCTTTTCATCCAAAGATTTCAAAGCGCTCCACAACAGGATTTCATCCTCACTGCAGGGCAGGGAGGAAGGTCAGCTCCATTTTGCCTAGTGAGCAGATAGGATGCTGAGAGGTGACGTGACTTATATGCCTGCCCTGCAAAGTTGCAGGGGCAGAACAAAGTGAGAGCCAGTCTTCCCAATCCTTATCTCCATCTGCTGTTCACTTGTCCGAACTGATGTAGCCTCTTTTTCGAAGGGTTGAACATTAGATCCAGCAAGACACATTATGAACAGCTTGTTAAGGGTTTTCCTGTAAAGCCACCATGCCAAGGTGACTGACCTCAAGGAGAAACTAGAAGCCCAAATCCAAAGAGGTTGGATTTGTTTTGAGAACTAGTTTTCAGACTTTAAGAACTTGGACAAATAAGCCTAAAAATTGAGTGCAAATCTCCTGAGTAAAAAATGGCTACCAGATTTCAATACTTGAAAATATCAAAGTATTGGCAAGAAAGTCAAGCAACAAGAATCTTATACTCTGCAGTTGGGAATGTAATTAGTACAACCACACAGGAAAACAATTTAGCAATAGCTTATAAAATTGAATATGAACATACACTTCAGCCCAGCCATTCGATTACTGTGTATATACCTGTATGTATAGGTATATGTATAATATATATAATTCATGAAATGAAATATTATCCAGGGGTGAAGATGAATGAATCATATACTCGCATAAAAGATGGATAAATCTTATATATAGTACTTAATGGGGGAAAAAAGCGAGACTGAGAAGATAAGTTAAAAGATGAATCTATTTTTGTAAAGCTCAAAAATATGAAAACTAAACATATGGTTAGAGGTACAAACATATACAGGATCAAACGGTTTTTTCAAAAAAAAACAAGGGGATGATAAAGGCAAAAGCAGGTGGTAGCTACATCTTGGGAAAGACAGGAATCTGAGATTGCGGAGCATATTAGTCAGGGTTCTCCAGAGAGACAGAACCAATCATATACGTATAGGAAGAGATTTATTATAAGGAATTGGCTCATGATATTATGGAAGCTGGGAAGTCCTGTGATCTGCCATCTGCCATCTGCCAGCTGGAGGCCCAGGAAAGTCAGTGGTGTAGTTCCAGTCCAAAGGCCTGAGAACCAGGGGAGCCGATGGGGTAAATCCCAGTCCAAGGGGAGGAGAAGACCAATGTCCCAGCTCCACAGGCAGGCAGGAAGCAAAGGGGACAAATTTTTCCTTCCTCCACTTTTTTGTTTTATTCAGGCCCTAAACAGATTGGATAATTCCCACCCACACAGAAGAGGGCAATCTACTAAGTCCACCAATTCAAATGCTATCTCATCTAGAAACACCTTGACAGACATACTCGGGTATAATGTTTAACCTGGGGCACCCCAGGGCACAGTCAAGTTGACACACAAGATTAGCCATCACAGGGAGGGACACTGAGTAGTTAATATGTTTTAGTTCTTAGGTTGGGTGGTTAATTCATGTGATTTTGTTTTACCATTTTTCTTCAAAACTACATATATATTACACATATTCTTTTCAAATATTACAAAATAATTGAAGTCTGATGAGCTAAGAGTTAAAAAAAAATAGACTTTTAAAGGAAAGGCGTAGACCTCTCCCAGTGTTGTATGTGTGCCCATGCATGTGTGCAGAATTTGATACACTGTCATTAACATCTAAGGTTTTAAGGGTATTTTTTAAAATAAATTTATTCATTTATTTTTGGCTGCACTGGGTCTTCATTGCTGCGCCCAGGCTTTCTCTAGCTGCGGCGAGTGGGGGGCTAATTTTTGTTGCGGTGCACTGGCTTCTCATTGCGGTGGCTTCTCTTGTTGCGGAGCACGGGCTCTAGGCACGCGGGCTTCAGCAGCTGTGACCCACAGGCTTAGTTGCTCCGCAGCATGCGGGATCTTCCCAGACCAGGGCTCAAACTCCTGTCCCGTGCATTGGCAAGCGCATTCTTAACCACTGTGCCACCAGGGAAGTTTTAAGGGTATTTAAAAAATGTCTATCTAACATTTAATCAGGAAAAGTATTTGAAACAAGTATGACATAAAAAGAGTTATTATAGTTAGGCTGTAAGGAATTCATATAAACTGAGAAGCAAGATATGAAATACAAAATCTGAGAAACTGTATGAACAAACAATTTACAGAAAAGTTCAAATGAGAAAGATATGAAAGAGGTTTAAGCTTTATTAACAAACAAAGAAATGTAGATTGTTTAGGGTAACTTTTTTTTAACCTGTAACATTGATGAAGGTTGAAAAAATTCTCAGTGCTGGCAGGAGTTGAGTGGGGCAGGTGTAAACACTGCCGATGTACAACCTTTTCTGGAAGCATTTTGGAGATAGGATTCAGTAGCATTAACTAAGCCCATAACTTTTCACCCAGTTCGGTGCTGGAAACCTTTGCAAGAGAAATCACTAGAAAACCAAAGATGTTCAATGCAACATTACCTTTAACAGAAAAAAATTTAGCCTAAATGCTGAACAATAGGAGAATGGTTAAATAAAGTATAGCACACCCTCAGTGGAAATTATACAACCATTAGCAATGATCTTTTCAAAAACTATTTACTGATATGGTAGAATGCTCATGCTAAGTGAAAATCAGGACACAGAATTATTTGTACTGCACAATTTAGATTTGTAAAATATACGTATACACACACACACACACACACACACACACACACACACAGAAAAATGCATGGAACGTGCCAAAAGGTTTAAATAGTGATCTCTGCATTATGGACTTGTGTGGTTTTTAATTTCTCTTTTATTTCCTTCCATGGTTTCTAAATTTTCTAGTTTAATAATAAAATATAATATTTTTGAGATAATAGAAAGTATCTGCAATAGAGAAGCAGGCATTTCCTGTAGCATAACGGTGTTGGGCCATAAAGTGTCTATTGTAGTGTGATAAACTCACATGTTTCAGCAAAGAAAATATATCACATCCTGGGAACCCTCTCAGCCCAGGCAAAAGCAGGACAGTTGGTCATCCTATTTTTGGCTTAAAAAAAATCACTGGAGTGGAAAGATTTCCCAACTGTGAACTGCAAAAGTAGTCTTGATAATTCCTTGAGTCTTCCTATAGATAGAAGTGGCTATTTTGACCTTGCATTATTTATGAAGATTTTTAAATAAGTCACAGCTTAAAGAGCTTGTTGAAAGCAGAGCAGATTGCATAAATGCTAAATAGGCTGGTTAAGCTACATTATACAAGCTCTGAATGCTTACCCAAATAGGTCAGGTTAACTACCTCTTGTCTCTGGGAAGAGAAGCCTATTTATCTCTCTTTTCATTTTTTTTGTGCTGTGCACATTCTTTCCTTTGGCAAGAGTGGGAGTGGCAGGTATATCATGCCACCAGAGGAAAACTGAGCTCCAGGGAGTCAGCTCAGAGGGTGAAGTGTACTCCCAGTTAGGGCTAAAGCCCTCTGGAAGGCAGTCTGGTTAGACTGCTTTTACCTGCCTTTCTTACATGATCAGGACAAATCCCCTCCCTTGCTAAATCTACAGGAAGTTTTTCTACATCTTTGCTTAGGAAGCATCTCGAAAATATGATAGAACTAGGATACTGTGTGTGCCAACAGCCATCTCTTGTCACAGAGGAGAGCTCAAGGAGTGGCAGGGCTGTCAGGTGCCTGTGTGTGAGTCACGCCTTTGTACCTTTGGGTGATCAGTTAGCCACTCTCCGTGCCTCAGTGTTCTCACATATAAAATAGGGTTGCTAATAGCACCTACCTCATAGTGTTTGAGGATTACATACATTCATAGCTAATAAGAGCTTGGAGCCGTGCTTGGAGATGGGCGAGCATGGGGTTTATTAGAGAACGCTCTTAAAATCCTCAACTGGTGTAGCTAAAGGAAGGAAGCAGGACTGAGCAGAGTGAGACATTGAACTGTGATGAAATCTTGACAGAGCCTCGGTGGGGACCCTCCAGATCTGTCCTGAGTTGGGGTGAGAGGGCAGTTCGCCTTGAGATCCCTGCAATCAATCAAATGAGGACCACCCCAAGAAGAGGGCATGACCCTGGTGTGGCAGCCTTGTGTCACCTCTCAGGTCTCCTCCCACAGACCCAGGGCTGGGATCTGAAATTCATCCTTGCTTTTGTGCTGTCAGGGATGCTAAAGCAGGTCTCTTCCTGATCTGATGGCTGATTTTGTCTGGAGAAATCCCAATGGCTTTGCTGAAGCTTTCTTAAATTTCACAGGGTCTAGGATGCTTCCCGCCAGCTTTCTGTCCCTCTCTCCTGTACTCAGGATCTGATTCCTTAAAATTTGTGTTGAATTCTGTGATATGCAACTCCAATCCCCCTTTAGGAACAAATTTTAAAGTTAGCTTTAAAAAAAAATACTCTTTAATTTTATTTTTTGAATACATAAAACTATGTGATTTGAAAGCCAACACTTAAAATACTAAACAAACAAACACAAACAAGAAGCATACTTAGATAATTCAGATGTCCACCCCAAAAATGCAGAAAACAGGGTAGAGGAATTGTTCTAGACTAAAAGAGACTAAAGAAACATGGTGACGAGTTGGTTCAGGGGAAAGAAATCTAGCTATAGCTAGATACAAAAAAACCAATGTGGCAAAATGCTAGCAACTGTTGGTCTAGGTAAAGAACATTGTATTAGTCTTTGAGTCTTTCTGTAGACTTGATAGTTTTCAAAACTATAAATTCAGGGGAAAAGTAAGAAATCGCTCTGTGCTGAAGTGTCTGGCACTTGGGTTCTTATTTGTTGAGTTGGCCAAAAAGTTCGTTCAGGTTTTTCTGTAACACCTAACTTTTTGGCCAACCCAATATCTGCAAAGATGTTAAAACAAAAGATGAACAACATGGCCTGAAGGGGAGCGAATAAGTCAAACACTAAAAACACACCCTAAGTTCTTATAAGTCAAGCAGGAATTAGTAGAGGGAGATCTCTGGGTTTTAATATAAAACACCCTTTAATTCTCAATGAAATTTCAGAGGAATTAAATGCATGATGTGTGAGCACTTAGAAAGGACACGACCATTAGGAGACTACATATGTTATGAAGAATAAGTCATGCAAAATACACCTTTCCCAGTGGGGAATATCAAAGATACAATTTAATTGCAACAAAGTATTTGAAAAAGTCAATCATATTGGTATCATGATTAACATGGAAAAATATAAACTGGGTTATCAGCTAAGCTTTCCTTCCCATTCTTCATTCCTTCATCCCTTCACTCATTCATTCAGTATTAACCATGTGTTCAGCACTGTGGTAGACAACCACCCTATTAGAATGAATGAACACACTACTGTTAACTCAGGCTTAAAGAAATTTCTAAATATGTTTCTAAAGTGTAGCCTAGGACCCAAAGCATCAGAATCACATGTGGTGCTTGTTAGAAATGCACATGTGAAGTCCCATCCCATACTTACTGAATCAAAATTTCCATAAATGAGACTTGGTAATCTGCATGTTTAACAAATGTCCCAGATAATTCTTTTGTACATTAAAATTTGAGAGCCACTCTAAAGTTCTCTGCCCTCTTTCCTAAAACCCTAAACATATTAATCAGTAAGTTAGGTGAATTCCAACATAAATTTTGTCTATCAAACTAATAGATGACTGAAAGTGGGAGGAAAAACGGATAAACCATTTTAAAGAATCAAACTTGAAAAAGACCTTGACAAAGGAGAAAGGTGGAATGCAATTAACGATATACAATTTAATAGGGTTAAATGTTAAGTTCTGCATCTGAGTTCAAAGAATCAACTACTTAAATACAAGGTAGAAAAGCTCTGGATTGACAGCAGTTCACTTGAAAAAGATTTAAAGTTCAATGAGAGTCAAAAATATGGTATTATTTTTAAAAAATGAATACAAATTTTAGGATGCATTAATAGAAACTGAAATTAAGGAAGGGGGGGAGGGTTGCACCCATCATATTTTGCACTGGCAGAGCACATCAATTTCAAAATATTTAAATACCTATTTTTTAAAAAGTCATTGTCAAACTAGAGTTTGTCCAAGGGAAGGTGACTAGGTAGTAAAGTGTCTTAAACCCTCATCATATGAAGAGTCAATTAAGAAATAGAATATGTTTCACATAGAAAAGGGAAAATTTACTTCTTCATGATAGCTGACTTTGTAGGGTTGAAAGGCTATCAGCTGAGGAAAGAATAAATTTTTTTTGTATGGTTCTACAGGAAAAACCTGGGAACATTGGGGCAAACTTATAGGAAAGTTATTTTAGGTATAATGTAAGAAAGAATTATCTAAGAGTTGGAGGGCTCTATATATGGTATTAGCTGTTCCCTTTAGAGATAGTGAGTTCCAGAAGTAGGTTAAAACGTCTGTCAGAGACATTGTGGAGAGGATTCCAATTAATCACTCAATCAACAAAGGGAGGCCTTGCTCGGACTAATAGTGATGGTGGGCTGGGAACTGAGTATGGTCAACTCAATGTTCTGTAACTGAGATACAAAAAAAAAAAAAAGTAACAAAAAGAAAAATAAATAAGAAAGAATACCTGCATTAACTATGTGGCCCTTTCAAACAAAGTTTTTGTTCTTTAAATTTCTATATAATTTTATCCAGATTTCTGGTGTCAATGAAAGGACTTTAGATCTTTATCTTGTTATATCAGCTGTGCCTCCTTCTAAAGGAATCCATTTCTGACATCTTTTAGAGGGGCTGTTTTGGAGAAGGCAAGAGTGAGAGTGCCCATGACACACTTCCACAGTCTCCTGCAGAGGAAACCTGACCCAGGTGAATCCTTCAACTGATGTGATTTTAATCCTTAAGCTGTGGTACTCTTCTGACACAACAACAGCCCACCTCCCCAGAAGTGGGAACTGAACTCAAGGGCAAACAACATGTAGGCTGGCTGGTGCTCTATGAGGCAGCTTGGCACAAAATCTATGTCAAAATAGGGATAATGGTGATTAAATGAAGGAATTACTTTCCCTCTTTGGAGAGTTTTACATGTAATACGCAAATTGGTTTGAGCATTTGAAAGATGGAGCAGAAGAAAAGATACCCAGAAAGAGTAGGCTGTAAAGGATATGAAAGACTATTGGATATACTAAAATTATTAGAAGGCAGATGCAATAAGAAAGAAGAAAGCAAAAGATATATAAAGGAATGGAGAGCGTGGTTGGCTGGTGGCAGTAAGAACTGTCAAAGCAGTCATATAGACCCTAGACAGAGTTACCTTAAGGGCAGAGGATGAAGCATTCACCTGCTGAGGTGATGTCAAGATAATTCATTTTCTAGAGCCATCCTGGATTTTTTTTTTTTTTAGCTTGCTCTGTCCTTTGAACAACATTCCAATTTCCAACATTTTGTTGTGCAGTTCTTGCTATTGTCCTTGTTTCTATGTGAATCCTATACAATACTTCTCTGACCTTTCCACTTAACTAAAGAAAAGAAAATCCTGTGTACTACTAGCAGTCTGGGACACAGCCCAAGCAGCTTATCACAAGTTCAACATTTCTTTGCAGTCTCTTGTTATTTTTATCTTTAAAATTTCATGAGAAATTTGCATTCTCCTCAAGAGATCTGTACTGGTTTTTATATAAAAATAATGTTTAATCCATTAATTTAAATTAACAACTTAAGGAGATGTGCCACAATTTTTTTCAGTTGCTTTCCGTAAACTCCTGGCCAGTAACTCATGTAATCCTCGGAGGTGTGGTGACCTCAGTTTGAGAAACATGGTTGTATCATAAACTAACACTACTTGTGGTTATCTGAGTGACTGTTCCCTGAAGATTCTAACAGATGCTTTTAGGGAATTTTTTTCTGTTTTTTTAGAGTTGACAGTGGAAGTTTACAATTTACTAATTGAGCTGTCTTGCTAAGGATATTAGTTTGCATCTGGGTTTGGTTTGGTTTGGTTTTTGTTTTATTTACTTATTTATTTTATTGAAGTATAGTTGATTTACAAGGTTTCAGGTGTACAGCAAAGTGATTCAGTTATATATATGTGTGTGTGTGTGTGTGTCTGTATGTGTGTGTATATATACACACACATACAGACACACACACACACACATATATATATATTCTTTTTCAGATTCTTTTCCATTATAGGTTATTAGAAGATGTTGAATATAGTTCCCTGTGCTATAAAGTAGGTCCTTGTTGGTTATCTATTTTATATATAGTTGTGTGTATCTGTTAATCAAATGCTTTTAGAGATATATTAATGTGTGTGTGTGTAAGCCAAAACCCCAGAACCTCTTCTGAATCACAAAAGCCAGGACAGGCAGCACTGCAGATGTTTTAAATACTTGTTAATTTATAATAAAATTAACCACAGCCTATAGAGAAATGGAATTTTAAAGTTTAAACCCAAAAATGTTTATTTGTAGACATTTTTATATCTTCCTATATATTAAAAGTAACTATATTTTGTTGTCTTTCTTTAGTCAGTGTTGTTTTCCCCACATTACAGTAGCCCTGAAGAAAGTCCATCTTCTTTCACGTAAACCTTACTGAAGAAATAATAGGAAGAGAAAAGGAGAGAAAGCTGTGGAATGAGAAACACAAAGAGAATCAAAGATAAGATTAGACCTAAAACTTGGTCAAGGTGTAGAGTTGCATGCAGAGTAACTTTTCTATTACATTTTCTTTAAAAATTAATTATGTTAAAAATTAAGTGTTTTATATGCTAAAATATCATTGGCATTTATTACATGTTATTTATTAAAACCCTAATAAGAATTACATTTTTAAATTAAATATTGACTCCCAATAAACTAAACTTAATAAGTAAGCCTAATATTAATGGTGAAGGATTACAGGAGAGAAAGACAATCGTTAAAAGTTTCATACATAAATAATGCGTTCAAAGATTATGATTTTCCAAGCCACTTTTTTTTTTTTCCCATTACTAGTGTTTACATTCTCTAGAAACTGGTTTGTTCTTCCCAGGCACTATTATGTCCAGTGACATTTACTGAGAACCCACTAGGGACTGTACACACCAGTTTAGTTCAAAAGCCCTTACTGGACAGTAATATCTACCGGACACAGTGAGGCAAGAACACTAAGACTGGCCCTGCCTCCAGAAGCTCACAGCCTGGAGAGAGGGAGGGATGTGTAAACACATCATTACAGTGAAGCATGATGTGTGCAAGAGGGGAATGTGTACAGGGCATCAAGGCAGGAGGCTCAGAAGAATCTCCGTAGACATGAGGGTCCCTAGGTAGGACTTTGACAGCTGAATATCAGAGAGGAGGATTCCAAGCAGAAGTACGCAGTGTGTGCAGAGGTGTAAAGCAACATGGGGTGTTAGAGGAACAGCGGTTATTTCAGTGTAACTGGGAGAGGTTAAAGGAAATGAATCACAGCTTGAGTAAGAAAGGAAATGGGATCAAGGCTAGATTTGTAATTTCTTCTCTCTGCGTGACCTTAGGCAAATTACCTGACCTCTATGAGCTTGTTTCGTCGTTTACAAAATTTATTCTTAGAGTTATTGTGAAAATCAAATGAGATAAGGCAATTTAAGATTATGGGCAAGGACTGGTCCTGAGCACTCAAAGAAGACTAGTTGCTCATGGCATTTGTGGAGTTTGATACAATTAAACACAAGAAGGGGGATGCCAGGCCCATGACCATACAGGACCACCTCAAATTCCCTGCCATGCCAATGTCTGTAAACTGGCGACAGCACAAAGACAGAACTTTGGTGTGTGCATGTGTGTGTGTGTGTGTGTGTGTGTGTATGCGTGTGTGTTGAGACAGAGAGAGAGAGAGAGAGAGAGAGAGAGAGAGAGAGACGAAGACAGAGACAGAGATCGACCCTGGGAAGCAGGAATTCATTCCACCTGTGTCTTCTGCTCTCTGACACCTACCAGATGATTATACTTCATCCACTTTCATAATAAGTGTGTTAGTACTGCCCCTTTTCTTCTCATCCTAACACCTGTGCTGGACAACCATGGAGCTTGTAGGAATTGTACATGTTCCTCCCCCACTCCTTCAGAAATCCACTAGAGTATGGCAAAAGAACACCCGTATGTTTGATGCCCATTAGAGTGAAATACAATACACTTCTTTAAAAACCACTTGATTGAGGGTTTTTTAAATTATTATTATAATAATCTTTTTATTTAATTTATTTATTTTTGGCTGCGCTGGTCTTCTCTGCTGCGCACTGGCTTTCTCTAGTTGAGGCGAGCAGGGGCTTCTCTTGTTGCAGAGCACAGGCTCTAGGTGTGCGGGCTTCAGTAGTTGTGGCATGCGGGCTCAGTAGTTGTGGCATACGGGCTTAGTTGCTCCGCAGCATGTGGGATCTTCCCGGACCAGGGCTCCAACCTGTGTCCGTCCCCTGCATTAGCAGGCAGATTCTTAACCACTGCACCACCAGGGAAGTCCTTGATTGAGGTTTGATTGATATACAAAAAGCTGTAGGTAGTTTGTGTATACCACTTTATGAGTTGGAGATACGTATATATCCATGAAACCATCATCACAATCTATGCCATAGATATATTCATCACCTCTAAAAGTTTCCTCCTGCCCTCTCACTTATTATTTTTAATTTTTTGTAATAACATGTAACAGCTACCATGTTAGCAAATTTTTAAGTATATAATACAGTATTGTAAACTGTAAACATTTTGTTGTACAGTGGATCTCTAGGACTTGTTTATCTTGCATAACTGAAACTTTGTACCCTTAGACGACACCTCCCCATTTCTGTCTTCCCTCAGCACCAGCAACCACCATTTTACTCTCTGCTCTATCAGTTTGACTATTTTAGATTCCTCATATAAATGGTATCATGCATTATTTGTCCTTCTGTGTCTGGCTTATTTCACTTAGCATAATGTCCTCCTGGTTCATCCATATTGTCACAAATGGCAGGATTCTCTTCTTTTTAAAGGCTGAAAAATATTCCATTGTGTGTATATACCACATTTTCTTTATCTTTTCATCTGTTGATGGACATTTAAGTTGTACCCATCCCTTGGCTATTGTGAATAATGCTGCAATGAACGTGGGAGTGCAGGATCTCTCTGAGACCCTGATCTTAATTCCTTTGAGAATATACCCAGAAGTGGGATTGCTGGATCATATAATATTTTATTTTTAATATATTTATTTATTTATTTGCGGTACGCGGGCCTTTCACTGTCGTGGCCTCTCCCGTTACGGAGCACAGGCTCAGGACACGCAGGCTCAGTGGCCATGGCTCACGGGCCCAACCGCTCCGCGGCATGTGGAATCTTCCCGGACCGGGGCACGAACCCGTGTCCCCTGCATCGGCAGACGGACTCTCAACCACTGGGCCACCAGGGAAACCCTATTTTTAATTTTTTGAGGAAACTCCAAACCTTAATTTCCATAGTGGTTGCACAAATTTACATTCCCACCGTGTACAGGGTTCTTTTTCTCCACAATATGCTCAATAAAAGTCCTCACATCAAAGCCCACTGGACATCTTTCTAGTTTTCGATAGGATATAGGCGCTGGGAATTCATTTATCTGAAAATCAGTTTCCTTAAACATTGCCCCCAAGCTTGTATGCTCTCCTCTGCTCCCAGTGCTGGTCAATAATAGCATCATCATACACCTAGATCTCATGCTAGAAGCTTGCAAGTCATTCTTCATCCTTCCTGTCCTTTACCACCCACATTCAGTCAATCACCAAGTCCTAGTAAATCTGACTCCAAATCATCAAGCTTGTGTTCTTCCTTCCACTTCTGCTGTGGCTTCCTCAGGTCAGGTCCTTATTATTTCTATATTCTCACAAGACTTAATTGCAAAAGCCTTCTCACTGGACTTCCTACATCCAGAAGGGCCATCCCACATGGTGGCAGAGATGTAACATTACACATTTCTGCTTAAAATCCTTTCAGGGCACATTATTGTCTACAAAAGGAAGTCAAAATAGGGTGGCCATGGTCCTCCCTGCTCTGACCCTGCCTCTCTCTTTAAGTTATCTCCTACCATACAACCCTTTGCATTTTGTGCTCTGATTATACCAAGTTCCTGGTAAAACTCTTCCAAGACTTCATACCTTCACACCTGCAATTTCCTCTCCTTTGCTACTCAGAGTGTGGTCCATGGACCAGCAGCATCAGCATCACCCAGGAGCTTATTACTGAATCAGAATCCACATTTTAACAAAATCTCCAGGCGATTCTTATTCACATTTTAGAGTACTGCCTAGAATGCTTTTTCCACCTACTTTGCCCATCTCACTGGTTCTCACCTTAGAACCCCTTTTTAATATATTTTTAAAAAGTAACCTGCTTTTTACTATCTTGCAACAAATGTCATGGGTAACATATAACTCATAATTTTAAAAAATCCAAAATAATACTTTAACTATAATAGGAAAAAAAATGCAAGTAGTACAGAATAAAATATGTGTTTCTGTATGTAAATGCTTGGGCACAACTACACTCAAAGACATAACAAATGTTTGCCTAGAACCACTGGGGATTGAGAGATACAAATGGACCAATTCAGGTGTATTGTATCGGCAAAACAAATACCATGATCAATGAGACAGTCAGTGATGTGACTTTTCAGGATGGTGATTGACTCTTGACAAAATTCCAAAAAGAACAGAATGCAATCTTTGACTCATAGAGAGTCATATTCCTGGAAATGCAATTTTTATTAAAACCGTGCAAAGTGTACTTTGTGTTTATATATGACATGAGTTGGATTTTAGGCTCAGATAATTATAACCAAATTTTCACCCAGATAAATGTCTGGCAGGACACTCAAACATGATGTTGGCTGCAGGATTGTTCTTTGCAATATAGGACCAAACCATGTATAGCAGGACATCTAGCATCTCTGCCTTCATCCACTAAATGCCTCCCATCAGTGACCACCAGTAACAACCCCTAAGATTCTCAAACTCCTGGAAGGAGCAATACCTGTCCTGCTGAGAACTGTTGGTCAGCTTAATCCAGTCTAGACCGTCCTTCAAGCCTCGATCATCCTCACCACAGTCCCCCTCTCCAACCCTGGTGCTCCCTGGCTCTTTCCTTCCGTGGTCCTTAGCTCTCCTGAATATAGTTCTGGTCCAAGCCCTTGTAGTGCAGGAGGGCAGGTGTGCAGGGCAGGAATGTCTATCAGTCACCTTCATACCTGCCCAAGGAATCACACAATCTGAAACTGAAAAAATGTTCAACAAAGGTTGATGAATAAATGACTTTAAAACAAACAAAAATAAATAAATAAAAAGAACAACTCTAAGAGCATGTAGATTGGAGATTAGACAACAAATGAGTGTTTTCTAAGTTATCGACTTTACCCTGACATGATAAAAATAATACACTTCTCGGAGACGAGGGGAAGATGGTGGAAGAGTAAGACGCGGAGATCACCTTCCTCCCCACAGATACACCAGAAATACATCTACACGTGCAACAACTCCTACAGAACACCTACTGAACGCTGGCAGAAGACCTCACACCTCCCAAAAGGCAAGAAAGTCCCCACGTACCTGGGTAGGGCAAAAGAAAAAAGAATAAACAGAGACAAAAGGATAGGGACGGGACCTGCACCAGTGGGAGGGAGCTGTGAAGGAGGAAAGGTTTCCACACACTAGGAGGTCCCTTCGCGGGCGGAGACTGTGGGTGGCGGAGGGGGAAGCTTCGGTGCCGCGAAGGAGAGCACAGCAACACGGGTGCGGAGGGCAAAGCGGGGAGATTCCCGCACAGAGGATCAGGGCCGACCGGCACTCACCAGCCCAAGAGGCTTGTCTGCTCACCCGCCGGGGCGGGCGGGGCTAGGAACTGAGGCTCGGGCTTCAGCCGGAGCGCAGGGAGAGGACTGGGGTTGGCGGCGTGAGCACAGCCTGCAGGGGATTAGTGCACCACGGCTAGCTGGGAGGGAGTCCGGGTAAAAGTCTGGACCTCCCGAAGAGGCAAGAGACTTTTTCTTCCCTCTTTATTTCCTGGTGAGCGAGGAGAGGGGATTAAGAGCGCTGCTTAAAGGAGCTCCAGAGACGGGCTCGAGCCACGGCTAACAACACGGACCCCAGAGACGGGCATGAGATGCTAAGGCTGCTGCTGCCGCCACCAAGAAGCCTGTGTGCGAGCACAGGTCACTATCCACAACCCCTTTCCGGGGAGCCTGTGCAGCCCGCCACTGCCAGGGTCCCAGGACCCAGGGACAACTCCCCCAGGAGAGCGCACGGCGCTCCTCAGGCTGGTGCAACGTCATGTTGGTCTCTGCCGCCGCAGGCTCGCCCCGCACTCCGTACCCCTCCCTCCCCCTGGCCTGAGTGAGCCAGAGTCCCTGAAGCAGCTGCTCCTTTAACCCTGTCCTGTCTGAGCGAAGAACAGATGCCCTCCAGCGACCTACACGCAGAGGCGGGGCCAAATCCAAAGCTCAGCCCCAGGAGCTGTGAGAACAAAGAAGAGAAAGGGAAATCCCTCCCAACAGCCTCAGAAGCAGCGCATTAAAGCTCCACAATCAACTTGATGTACCCTGCATCTGTGGAATAAATGAATAGACAACGAATCATCCCAAATTGAGGAGGTGGACTTTGAGAGCAAGATTTATGATTTTTTCCCCCTTTTCCTCTTTTTGTGAGTGTGTACGTGTATGCTTCTGTGTGAGATTTTGTCTGTATAGCTTTCCTTCCACCATTTGTCCAGGATTCTATCCGTCCATTTTTTTTAATAATTATTTTTAATTTTAATAACTTTATTTTATTTTATATTACTTTATTTTATCTTCTTTCTTTCTTTCTTTCCTTCCTTCCCTCCTTCCTTCCTCCCTCCCTCCCTCCCTCCTTTCTTTCTTTCTTTCTTTCTTTCTTCTTCTACTAATTCTTTCTTTCTTCTTTTTCTCCCTTTTATTCTGAGCCATGTGGATGAAAGGCTCTTAGTGTTGCAGACAGGAGTCAGTGCTGTGCCTCTGAGGTGGGAGAGCCAACTTCAGGACACTGGTCCACAAGAGACCTCCCAGCTCCACATAATATCAAATGGTGAAAATCTCCCAGAGATCTCCCTCTCAACACCAGCACCCAGCTTCACTCAACGACCAGCAAGCTACAGTGTTGGACACCCTATGCCAAACAACTAGCAAGTCAGGAACACAACCCCACCCATTAGCAGAGAGGCTGCCTAAAATCATAATAAGTCCACAGACACCCCAAAACACACGACCAGACGTGAACCTGCCCACCAGAAAGACAAGATCCAGCCTCATCCACCAGAACACAGGCACTAGTCCCCTCCACCAGGAAGCCTACACAACCCACTAAACCAACTTTAGCCACTGGGGACAGACATCAAAAACAACGGGAACTACGAACCTGCAGCCTGCAAAAAGGAGACCCCAAACACAGTAAGATAAGCAAAATGAGAAGACAGAAAAACACACAGCAGATAAAGGAGCCAGATAAAAATACACCAGACCTAACAAATGAAGAGGAAATAGGCAGTCTACCTGAAAAAGAATTCAGAAAAATGATAGTAAAGATGAACCAAAATCTTGGAAATAGAATAGACAAGGTGCAAGAAACAGTTAACAAGGACCTAGAAGAACTAAAGATGAAACAAGCAACGATGAACAGCACAATAAATGAAATTAAAAATGCTCTAGATGGGATCAATACCAGAAAAACTGAGGCAGAAGAACGGATAAGTGACCTGGAAGATAAAATAGTGGAAATAACTACTGCAGAGCAGAATAAAGAAAAAAGAATGAAAAGAACTGAGGACAGTCTCAGAGACTTCTGGGATGACATTAAACACACCAACATTCAAATTATAGGGGTTTCAGAAGAAGAAGAGAAAAAGAAAGGGACTGAGAAAATATTTGAAGAGATTATAGTTGAAAACTTCCCTAATATGGGAAAGGAAATAGTTAATCAAGTCCAGGAAGCACAGAGAGTCCCATACAGGATAAAGCCAAGGAGAAACACGCCAAGACACATATTAATCAAACTGTCAAAAATTAAATACAAAGAAAACATATTAAAAGCAGCAAGGGAAAAACAACAAATAACTCACAAGGGAATCCCCATAAGGTTAACAGCTGATCTTTCAGCAGAAACTCTGCAAGCCAGAAGGGACTGGCAGGACATATTTAAAGTGATGAAAGAGAGAAAACTGCAACCAAGATTACTCTACCCAGCAAGGATCTCAGTCAGATTTGATGGAGAAATTAAAACCTTTACAGACAAACAAAAGCTGAGAGAGTTCAGCACCACCAAACCAGCTTTACAACAAATGCTAAAGGGACTTCTCTAGGCAAGAAAGAGAAGAGAAAGAAAAGGCCTACAATAACGAACACAAAACAATTAATAAAATGGGAATAGGAACATACATATTGATAATTACCATAAATGTGAATGGATTAAATGCTCCCACCAAAAGACACAGATTGGCTGAATGGATACAAAAACAAGACCCATATATATGCTGTCTACAAGAGACCTACTTCAGACCTAGAGACACAAACAGACTGAAAGTAAGGGGATGGAAAAAGATATTTCATGCAAATGGAAACCAAAAGAAAGCTGGAGTAGCAATTCTCATATCAGACAAAATAGACTTTAAAATAAAGACTATTAGAAGAGACAAAGAAGGACACTACATAATGATCAAGGGATCGATCCAAGAAGAATATATAAGAGTTGTAAATATTTACGTACCCAACATAGGAGCACCTCAATATATAAGGCAAATACTAACAGCCATATAAGGGGAAATTGAAAGTAACACATTCACAGTAGGGGACTTTAACACCCCACTTTCACCAGTGGACAGATCATCCAAAATAAAAATAAATAAGGAACACAAGCTTGAAATTATACATTAAACAAGATGGACTTAATTGATATTTATAGGACATTCCATCCAAAAACAACAGAATACACATTTTTCTCAAGTGCTCATGGAACATTCTCCAGGATAGATCATATCTTGGGTCACAAGTCAAGCCATGGTAAATTTAAGAAAATTGAAATTGTATCAAGTATCTTTTCCGACCACAATGCTATGAGATTAGATACCAATTACATGAAAAGATCTGTAAAAAATACAAACACATGGAGGCTAAACAATACACTACTTAATAACAAAGTGATCACTGAAGAAATCAAAGAGGAAATCAAAAAATACCTAGAAACAAATGACAATGGAGACACGATGACCGAAAACCTATGGGATGCAGCAAAAGCAGTTCTAAGAGGGAAGTTTATAGCAATACAATCCTACCTTAAGAAACAGGAAACATCTCAAATAAACAATCTAACTTTGCAACTAAAGCAATTAGAGAAAGAAGAACCAAAAAAACCCCAAAGTTAGCAGAAGGAAAGAAATCATAAAAATCAGATCAGAAATAAATGAAAAAGAAATGAAGGAAACGGTAGCAAAGATCAATAAAACTAAAAGCTGGTTGTTTGAGAAGATAAACAAAATTGATAAACCATTAGCCAGACTCATCAAGGAAAAAGGGAGAAGACTCAAATCAATAGAATCAGAAATGAAAAAGGAGAAGTAACAAATGACATTGCAGAAATACAAAAGATCATGAGAGATTACTATGAGCAACTCTGTGCCAATAAAATGGACAACCTGGAAGAAATGGACAAATTCTTAGAAATGCACAACCTGCCAAGACTGAATCAGGAAGAAATAGAAAATATGAACAGACCAATCACAAGCACTGAAATTGAAACTGTGATTAAAAACCTTCCAACAGGGGCTTCCCTGGTGGTGCAGTGGTTGAGAGTCCGCCTGCCGATGCAGGGGACACGGGTTTGTGCCCCGGTCCGGGAGGAGCCCACATGCTGTGGAGCGGCTGGGCCTGTGAGCCATGGCCACTGGGCCTGCGTGTCCGGAGCCTGTGCTCCACAACAGGAGAGGCCACAACAGTGAGAGGCCTGCGTACCGCAAAAAAAAAAAAAACGACCAAAAAAAAATCTTCCAACAAACAAAAGCCCAGGACCAGATGGCTTCACTGGTGAATTCTATCAAACATTTAGAGAAGAGCTAACACCTATCCTTCTCAAACTCTTCCAAAATATAGCAGAGGGAGGAACACTCCCAAACTCATTCTACAAGGCCACCATCACCTTGATACCAAAACCAGACAAGATGTCACAAAGAAAGAAAACTACAGGCCAATATCACTGATGAACATAGATGCAAAAATCCTCAACAAAATACTAGCAAACAGAATCCAACAGCACATTAAAAGGATCATACACCATGATCAAGTGGGGTTTATTCCAAGAATGCAAGGATTCTTCAATATACACAAATCAATCAATGTGATAAACCATATTAACAAATTGAAGGAGAAAAACCATATGATCATTTCAATAGATGCAGAGAAAGCTTTCAACAAAATTCAACACCCATTTATGATAAAAACCCTGCAGAAAGTAGGCGTAGAGGGAACTTTCCTCAACATAATAAAGGCCATATATGACAAACCCACAGCCAACATCGTCCTTAATGGTGAAAAACTGAAAGTATTTCCACTAAGATCAGGAACAAGACAAGGTTGCCCACTCTCACCACTCTTATTCAACATACTTTTGGAAGTTTTAGCCACAGCAATCAGAGAAGAAATGGAAATAAAAGGAATCCAAATCGGAAAAGAAGTAAAGCTGTCACTGTTTGCAGATGACATGATACTATAAGTAGAGAATCCTAAAAATGCTACCAGAAAACTACAAGAGCTAATCAATGAATTTGGTAAAGTAGCAGGATACAAAATTAATGCACAGAAATCTCTGGCATTCCTATACACTAATGATGAAAAATCTGAAAGTGAAATCAAGAAAACACTCCCATTTACCATTGCAACAAAAAGAATAAAATATCTAGGAATAAACCTACCTAAGGAGACAAAATACCTATATGCAGAAAATTATAAGACACTGATGAAAGAAATTAAAGATGATACAAATAGATGGAGAGATATACCATGTTCTTGGATTGGAAGAATCAACATTGTGAAAATGACTCTACTCCCCAAAGCAATCTACAGATTCAATGCAATCCCTATCAAACTACCACTGGCATTTTTCAAAGAACTAGAACAAAAAATTTCACAATTTGTATGGAAACACAAAAGACCCCAAATAGCCAAAGCAATGTTAAGAATGAAAAACAGAGCTGGAGGAATCAGGCTCCCTGACTTCAGACTATACTACAAAGCTACAGTAATCAAGACAGTATGGTACTGGCACAAAAACAGAAAGCTAGATCAATGGAACAGGATAGAAAGCCCAGAGATAAACCCACGCACATATGGTCACCTTATCTTTGATAAAGGAGGCAGGAATGTACAGTGGAGAAAGGACAGCCTCTTCAATAAGTGGTGCTGGGAAAACTGGACAGGTACATGTAAAAGTATGAGATTAGAACACTCCCTAACACCATACACAAAAATAAGCTCAAAATGGATTAAAGACCTAAATGTAAGGCCAGAAACTATCAAACTCTTAGAGGAAAACATAGGCAGAACACTCTATGACATAAATCACAGCAAGATCCTTTTTGCCCCACCTCCTAGAGAAATAGAAATAAAAACAAAAATAAACAAATGGGACCTAATGAAGCTTCAAAGCTTTTGCACAGCAAAGGAAACCATAAACAAGACCAAAAGACAACCCTCAGAATGGGAGAAAATATTTGCAAATGAAGCAACTGACAAAGAATTAATCTCCAAAATTTACAAGCAGCTCATGCAGCTCAATAACAAAAAAACAAGCAACCTAATCCAAAAATGGGCAGAAGACCTAAATAGACATTTCTTCAAAGAAGATATACAGACTGCCAACAAACACATGAAAGTATGCTCAACATCATTAATCATTAGAGAAATGCAAATCAAAACTACAATGAGATATCATCTCACACCAGTCAGAATGGCCATCGTCAAAAAATCTAGAGACAATAAATGCTGTAGAGAGTGTTGAGAAAAGGGAACACTCTTGCACTGCTGGTGGGAATGTGAATTGGTACAGCCACTATGGAGAACAGTATGGAGGTTCCTTAAAAAACTACAAATAGAACTACCATATGACCCAGAAATCCCACTACTGGGTATATACCCTGAGAAAACCATAATTCAAAAAGAGCCATATACCAAAATGTTCATTGCAGCTCTATTTACAATAGCCCAGAGATGGAAACAACCTAAGTGTCCATCATCGGATGAATGGATAAAAAATATATGGCACATATATACAATGGAATATTACTCAGCCATAAAAAGAAACGAAATTGAGCTATTTGTAATGAGGTGGATAGACCTAGAGTCTGTCATACAGAGTGAAGTAAGTCGGAAAGAGAAAGACAAATACTGTATGCTAACACATATATATATGGAATTTAAGGAAAAAAAAAGTCATGAAGAACCTAGGGGTAAGACAGGAATAAAGACACAGACCTACTAGAGAATGGACTTAAGGATATGGGGAGGGGGAAGGGTAAACTGTGACAAAGCGAGAGAGTGGCATGGACATATATCCACTACCAAACGTAAAATAGATAGCTAGTGGGAAGCAGCCGCATAGCACAGGGAGATCAGCTCGGTGCTTTGTGACCACCTAGAGGGGTGGGATAGGGAGAGTTGGAGGGAGAGAGACGCAAGAGGGAAGAGATATGGGAACATATGTATATGTATAACTGATTCACTTTTTTATGAAGCAGAAACTAACACACCATTGTAAAGCAACTATACTCCAATAAAGATGTAAGAAAAATAATAATAATACACTTCTCAAACAGATGATTTGAAATTAATATCATGGGTTTTTTTTCCCCACTAACCTATTGAGTATAGTACTTGGGCCCTAAGGAAATTTACCACTAAAAAATATACTCCTTTAGTTCAAACAGTAAATAGAATAGGTCTTGAATGTATTTGTAATTTTAGGGTGTTTCGTTGAGATGGCGGTAAAAAATTAAAACGAAAATACTTCTGACAGTTGTAATATTTAAGAATTACAACAACAACGTATACATCTGCCTGGTTCTCTGTCCCAGGGTATGCCACAGCTCCTGGCATGTCTAGGCAGGTAATAAGTGTTTGTCGAACGAACTAATGCACACGTACATAAATGAAATGGTCTATATTTCCATTTGTTCTGAGCTTCGGAATTTTTATTAAAATTAGTAAGTTTTAGGGAAGTAAAATATGTTAAGGAAAACAACCAAGAAGGGTTTTCCTTCCCATGCTGCAGTGAGACACCGAGGACGAGCGGTGAGGGAATGCTGTGACCTCCGGAACCTAGCACAAAGTTGGCCTTTTTTGTTTTCCTCCTTCTCTTCACTGGTTTCGTGAGCTGGTGCCAGCTGAGTCTAGATGGCGCGCTTTACACTTGAATGAAACACTCCCTGCCCTCCGTTCTAGGAGCTCCACTCTGCTGCCTCCATCTGCTGCTCTGATAAATGCTCGTATTTTAAATCTATTACTATCAGCTCACTCCCAAAGTGGTTTGCCAGCTCCCCACACAGTAAACAACCCCACTGGCACTGAGCCACTTCTGGGGTGGAAAGAATTTGGGCAGACAGAAGACATACCTCCTAGGGAGGAGAGATGAGAAAGAAGAGGGAGGAAATTGCGTGCAGAACTGATGGCAAAGACCATGTCTGTGTCCCGCGGGTCCCCACGGGCCGTCAGGACCAGCGCCCAGCTCTGGGGTAGCTATGCAGAGGGTGAGTGTGTCTGAAGCGCGGCCGTTTTGAGAGGGGAGCAGAGGTGAAGTCGAAGAAGATGCTTTGCTTTTTCTCTGAAAACAAGCTGAGCATTCTTAGCCTGGTGGGCTGACAACCCTCCAGTATGAATAACCTCCAGGAAACTAAGATACACAGGAATTTGCCCGGGCACGTACACCATTCCTGACACTCTTCCAAGTCCCCCCCTGGTAGCTTCAGCGGGCATTTGCCTCCCGTTCAGTGTTCCTCCCTTCCAGCAACTGATCTCTAGCTTGCATAATCACCAATTGCATTTGGGAAAGATGGAGTAATGCAGCGTGGAAGGTCTCCCTGAAGAACACAATTACCGCAGAAGCCACTAGGGTAGATGTTCATTCTCTCACAGTTGTGGAATGATAGAATATTAGGGCTGGATGGAGAGTAAGGGAACATATGATCCAATTCCTTTATCCTAAATGCATCTTACATTTTCATTTCCCAAACTGACTCCTGATACCCTCCCCTCAATCCCACACTGAACCTCCCCACTAGGTTTTCTCCATTTATTTCCGTAGTGGTGACCCCATTTGCTCAAGCCAAAAACCTTGGAGCCACCCTTGGCTTCTCTCCTCGGTTTCCTTGGTTTCTCTCACACCCCACATCTGGTCTGACAGCAAGTCCTGCGGGCTCTACCTTCAAAATGTAGCCAGAATCTGATCCAACTTCACTGCTACAACCCTGGCCCAAACCACCTTCATCTCTCCGGTGGGCTACTGCAACAACCCTAGGGTCAGCACAGGCCAAATCTGGCCTGCCCCTCGTTCTTGTTAATAAAGTTTTGTTGAAACACAGCCACACCCATTAGTCTACCTTGTGCTATGATAGCATCGTCAGGGAGTGGCAACAGAGACCTTGTGACCTACTAAGAATATTTGCCAACTCTGGCCGACCCCAGCAATAGCCTATTAAATTGAAGGTTGGCTAATGACACTGCCCCCCAAAACTCTCTCACTCAGAGTACAAGTTAAGTCTTATAAGGTGTTGTTAAGTCCAGTTAACTGGACTCCCCGCGGTCTTCTGACCTTATCCCCAACTATTCTCCCCTGAGCTCAGTCTTGTCTGACCACACTGTCCACTGCCCTACCCACAGATCCTCCTACCTCCAACACCCCTGCTCTTCTTCAAACAAGCCAGCCGGACTCCTGATGCAGGACCTTGCATTTACTCTCCCCTCTGCTGGAAATGATCTCTTCGTGGACATCTGTGTGGCTTCCTTACTCCCTACTCACTTTTTACTCAAATGTCAGCTTCTAGTGAGCCTTCTCTGACCACCTCATTTAAAATGGCACTCCCTCCCCAGCCCCTCTCATTGGTTTCTTCTTCTCCAGAGCCTCTATCACATTTAACTTACCACACTTCCCTTACGTACTGTGTCTGTTGTCTCTGCCCAGCCCCTGCAGCCCACACTAAAAGGCAAGCTCCTTGAGGGTTGGGTTCTGTCTGGTCTGTTGTTCTGATACACCCACAGTGCCTAGGTATGTACTAGGTGTTCAATAAATATCTTTAAATAACTAAATAAATCCTTGGAAATAGTGATGCCAAAGCAAATGTGAAATTTAGCATTGTCTCAGCAAGGGTTTCTACAACCACTCCTGCCTAGGAAAGAATCTCTAGGAGCTCCTGGCAGAAATGACCTGTGGACTCAAGGAGCCACCTTATTTTCCACTTTCCTATTTCCATCTTACTCCTTACCGTGTAACTAGTGTCCTTGTGCTATTCCTTGAGCCTATGGCTATAGCTTCTATAGTATTTCCTATCTCACTCTTTCTTTTCCACCTATCGTTAGTAAAACATATCTCTCTGGCTTCTATTACCAAAAGACTCTGGCCCGTTCTCTTCTAAGCTGATAAACTCATTAAAACCCAAATATTAATGAATAATAATGTCTCTACCACCTAGAAAATAATTTGCATTTAAACAACTTTCAGTGCCTGAATCCAAAGAGGCCAGTGATGTGGGAATTCCCAACAGGCAAAAGGCCTGGGCCAGCGGGGGTAGTCACCGAGAGGATCCTAGAGCAAAATCAAATCCCGGCCCATGGGCAGCTGTCCACTTTGCCTCTACGGGGTGAATCCAGCCATGTATATCCCCATCAGAGTGTGTGTGCGCACAGATATGCAGGGCATCAATTAGAGGCACTGAGAATATCTTAACTTGCATGGAAATGAGCCTGTCACTTGTGATATATACACACACTTACATACATTACCATTGATTCCTTCCCTTAGTGCTTTGATAGCTTTTCATCTAGCTTCCAGTTCCACTGGCACAAAGCCACTTCTTGGGGAAGGAAAGGAAGCTGGATAGGCATAGACGTAGCCCCCCAAAGAGAGGAGACAGGGAAAGGGGAGGTGACTATTGGAGCACAAGTCACAGGCATGTTCAGTTGGCCTCTGGGACCATATTTACCGTGTTCCAAAACACAGTGAGGGTTCTGGGACCATATTTACCATGCTCCAAAACACAGTGAGGGTTCTGGGACCATATTTACCGTGTTCCAAAACACAGTGAGTGTTCTGGGACCATACTTACCGTGCTCCAAAACACAGTGAGGGTTCTGGGACCATATTTACCGTGTTCCAAAACACAGTGAGGGTTCTGGGACCATACTTACCGTGTTCCAAAACACAGTGAGGGTTCTGGGACCATATTTACCGTGTTCCAAAACACAGTGAGGGTTCTGGGACCATATTTACCGTGTTCCAAAACACAGTGAGGGTTCTGGGACCATATTTACCATGCTCCAAAACACAGTGAGGGTTCTGGGACCATATTTACCGTGTTCCAAAACACAGTGAGGGTTCTGGGACCATATTTACCATGCTCCGAAACACAGTGAGGGTTCTGAGAGTGGAAAGGAGGAAGAGCTTGAGAAATGCAACCTTTTCGCCAAAAAAGGGCAAAATATAAAATTCCTAGTTCACCAGATTTTGTGCTGTGCGAGCAAACCAGTGGACTTTCTTAGGCAATCCAGTACTGCTGACAAAATTAAGAGAATCATCTGAACAACTGAAGGAGAGGAATATATCCATTAGCAGATCTGACTGATTCGTCCATCAGGAGCCCTTCTCTCGTCTCCAGAGGAAGCAGCGCTCATGCATTCCCCCTGACAAGTATGCCACGTACCTCCCAGAGATAGAGCAGGTTAAGATGAGCCCTTTACCTTAGTTTACCAGAGCCAGCTCCAGGTGGTCTAGCCCCTGTGACTGTTTAAAATGAACACATCATTTTCTTTTAAATTATGATAGAGTACGACTCGTTTCTCCCCTACTTTACATGCTGCCTCATGGGTGCCTCTGAATTTGTCATCTGGTGAAATGGGTACTGATCTGTCCTTTCTCCAGGGGGTCGCCCTGTTTCACTTACTTCATTCTCTAGACAAAGAAGCACAATTACATAACCATATGGAAGATTTCTACATTTTATCAAAATGGCATCTCGTAGTGGAAACTCAAGAGATTAGCACAGATTTCAGGTCCTAAGTACTTTGATGGACACACAAGAAAGGCCGTTTGTAAACTACAATAAAACCAGTTTCTTAAACTACTGCTAAACTCACTAAATATAGAACTGAAGAGATCCTCAAGCCTCTTTAAAGCACACATCTGTTTCTCTCAGAACGAGGTGGGATATGTCAGAGACGTCAGAGAAGCCCTGCTCCCATGTGAGATGCTTCTCTTGTGGCCGTCATGATTCTGTCTCCAGGTCACCACCACAGCCTGGGTAGAACTTGTGACCTATGGCAAATACAAAATGCCCAGAGGGCCAGGAGATAACCAGGGTTCCAAGGGATTCTCCACTGTACTACATGTGGGTCTTTCCCAGCAAATCAAAGGGGACAGAGGAGCTGACGATATTTTTACCAAGATGGATGACCTCCTAGGCAGGCCACCTGACTTCTGAGATCAAACCCTAAGCTGGTGGCTCTCAAGCTTTGGTATACACCAGAATCACCTGGAAGACTCCCTAAAACACAGATTGCTAGGTCCCACTCCAGAGTTTCTGGGGTAAGGTTCAAGTTCCCAGGTGCTATGGATGCTGTTGAACCAGATACCATGCTTAGAGAACCATCCCTCTAAGCACGGTGTTGCAATAACTTTTTCTTTTCCTCCTACTATTGGGGTTCATGGGACCTATGGTTGGGAGAAAGCGAGTAGAAGTTGCAGCTGCAGCAGCAGTGCCAGTTGGTGTGTGGGAGACTTCAAGTCCAGGCTGCCATTCAAGACAGACAGATAAGTGAGGTTAAAGGCACATGGAATCAGGCAACCCTTCTCATGATTCCAAATATGTACACCTGTCTTGTCTGGCAGTTTGATCCTAGTTTATCCACTTCACTTTTAAAGCCCATCTGATGATAGTTTGAGTCTCTGGCCCGCTCCCATAGAAATTAGACCAGTATTAGAGAAAAGTAAGTTGACAGATGTACCCAGGGAACTCATGTAGCATCAATAAGCAAACTCCATGAGGCACAGTGTCTTGAGTAATTTTGTGCTGTGGCCATAGTAGGGGACGGGGGGAGGAGCACACGTAGGGAGCCCTGGTTTTGGTGGAGAACAAAGGTTCCTCAGCAGACATTCCCAGCTGCTGCAGGTGGGGAATTCTTCTGAAACTGGAGACGAGACTCTCAGCCTGAAATGTACACAGTTTCTCTGCAGCTAATTTCAAAGAACACCCATGTGCTCTAGCCTTCATTCTTTTTTTTCTAGAAAACTTGCCCATCTAAGGATACAAAAGGCTGTCTTTAAAATCCATTTCTTCCTACACCTTGGCCCCAAAGAGGAATGATAAGCAGTAAACTGTTGCCAGTGGAGTTGGAGCTAAGAGGAACAGTGAGCCTACAGAGTGGTTTTGGTTAACGCCAGTATTCAAGGGTGTTTTTGTATGTAAGGAAGGAAATGGGGAGCTGCATTAGCTGCTGGAAATATCTCTGAAGGGCTGGACTGTGGTCATTAAATACTTCAGATGCTATCCTTTCAGGAGAGATGACACACTTATTTCTATTCTTGTTGCGTTTCCCTTGTAGATCAGCTGGGGCTCCGCTTTGCTCCATCTTCACTCCAGGACCCAGGCTGAGGGAGCAGCCACTGTCTGGAGCACTGCTAATTGTCATGGGGGAGGGGAAGAGAGAGCAGCAAATCCCATGCCCAGAGCTAACACACTTTACTGGCTACAGTGAGTTGAATAGTCTCCCTTCCAAATTCACGTCCGCTCCTTGTACCTCAGAATGTGACGTTATTTGGAAATAAGGCCTTTGCTGATGTATTTATTGATCGTTAAGGATCTGGAGATGATATCATACTAAGTTTAGGTTGGACACCTAACCTAATGATTGGTGTCCTTGTAAGAAGAGAGGACATATGGAAAGAGCAGAAGGCCATGTGGGGATGGACGCAGAGAGTGAAGTGTCTCAGCCCACACCAAGGAATTCCAAGGACTGTCCGCATCTACCAGGAGCTAGGAAGAGGCAAGAAACGATTCTTCTCTAGAGCCATCAGAGGGAGCAGGGCTCTGCTGACACCTTGACTTAAGACTTCTAGAATAAAATTTTCTTGTTTTAAGCCCCCTCGTTTATGGTAATTTGGCAGGGCAGCCCTAGGAAACTAATACACTGGGCAAAGTCAGTCTTACCTAGTTTCAAGGGGATAGGGAGGGATAGTCCTGGTGTGCTGGATATTCTCCCTCAGGTCAACTGTCCACCCTTCCATACTCTCCTGAGCCTGGAAAGCTGAACTTCAAGAACTGCCTAAGCAGAGCTTTTCCCCCCTGGCTTCTAGCTGAGAATTGCCCACAGCAGGAATTCAGAGGGTGGGAGGGAGTGAAGGCTGACTAGTTACTTTGACACCTTCCTCTCCAGCAGGCTGGTGGTGGCTGTGTTCCTCTATCGAAGACCACAACTCTTGCCTGGAAGCCCTCTTTCAGTTTATCCTTTCCCTTTCTGGTGACCACTTCCTCCTCTTGCACCTCCAGACCTAGGGACCTGGGAGCAATAGCTATTGTTAGCTAACAGCCCTTGCCTTTCCTTGTCTGTTTCCTTTAACCCCACCCACATCCTTGCAAACAGTCCCTTAATCCAGGGGTCCCCAACCTTTTTGGCACCAGGGATCAGTTTTGTGGAAGACAATTTTTCCACAGATGGGGTTGTGGGGGACAGTTCAGGCTGTAATGCGAGAGATGGGGGGCAATGGGGAGCGGCAGATGAGGCTTCGCTCGCTCGCCCACCACTCACCTCCTGTTGTGCGGCCCTGTTCCTAACCCGCTGGACCAATACCAGTCCACGGCCAGTGGGGTGGGGACCACCACCTTAATCTATCTCTCCTAAATCACTTCATTTGAGTGTGTCACCTGTTTTCTGCTGATGCCTAGTGGATACACTTACCTGGGACCTAGGAAGAGAACTGGAAGTTTGGTGGACACAGCGGTGACTACCGCACTAAGTTGAGAAACAACACTAGTGAAACAATAGTGGGAACCGCAGCGAGAGCAACAGATCATGCAATTGCTTTGCTTGCACTATTCCTTCCCTCTAGCGGAAGAAGGAGTGTGAGCTCTGAAGCAAGATTCAGACTGCAGCTCCACTATCTCTTACCTGTGATATAAGCCTGAACCTCAGTTTCTACACATGCACAATGGGTATAATGAGGCTTCCCTTATTGGGCTGTGATAAGGATTGAGGGACATAAATATAAAAGAACCTAACTGTGGTAGGCAGAATAATGCCTCCCAAAGATTTCCAAGCCCCTGATAGCTGGGAGTCTGGGAATGTTACTTTACATGGCAAAAGAGACTTTGTGGATGTGATTAAGGTTACAGACCTTAAAATAGGGAGATTATCCTGGATTACCTGAGGGGCCCAATCTAATCACTTGAGCATTTAAAAGTAGAAGAGGAAGGCAGAGGAGTCAGTCATAGAAATGTGGCAGAATAAGGGGAGACAGAAGAAATATGACAACAAAAAAAGGATTTTGTGTACCACTGCTAGCTCTGACATGTTTTGAGATGACATGCAACTATACACAATGACCCAAAAGAGGCCTCTAGGTGCTAAGGGGCACCCCTAGATGGCAGCCAGCAGAGAAATGTGGACCTCAGTCCTATAGCTACTGAATTCTGCCAATCAGCTGAATGATCCTGGAAGTGAATTCTCCCCTAGAACCTCCAGAAGGGAAAGGAGCCCAGTCAACACCTTGATTTTGGCCTTGTGAGACCAGAAGCAGAGAAGCCAGCTGAGCCCACTGGACTTCTGACATACAGAACTGTGAGATAATAAATGGGTGTTATTTTAAGTCCCTAAATTCGTGGTAATTAGTTCTGGCGGCCATAGAAAATGACACACTAGCATGGTGAGGTCTTGGTACATACAGTGACCTGCTATATGTATGTTACCTGCCCTCAGAGAGGAGAGTTAGGCAAGATACAAGGGGCCTTTCCAGGACCCCAAATGTTATGTGCTCTTAAAGAAATAAGCCTTTGGCCATTTTACAACCTAAAGTAGAAGCTGCCTTTCTCTAGTGCTTTCCCGCTGTCCTGAGTACGGGCCCCCCACAGGGGTAGCGGCTAGCAGCAGCCACAGCAGGAGCAGGACACGTTGTGCTTCTCCCGGACCCGGGCAAAACAAGCCTGTGCACATCTGACATCCACAAGGAAATTCACACCAGATCAGGTTGTCATCTCTCTGGTAGGATATCTCTTACCAGAAACCTTCAGTCCTACTTACCATCCTCCTACCGAGAGGCAGTTTCTATTTCGAGTATTTGCCCCTGATTGAAACATGGGCGAGGAAGAAGGTCATTTCCTGCTGCTGGAGCCTTCCTTCCATTTCCCTAAGCCAGTCCATCTCCCCAGTCATACGTCGATATCTTCCAGCTGCCTAACCAACCAACCCCAGTCCTTGCCCGGAGAATACAGACCCTCATTGCTACACGGCTTTATTTAATGACTGGGACTCCTATGCTTTAATAACTGGGTCAAGTTGAAATAACATCCTAGGACACTGGGCCCTGAGCCAGGCGACAGAGATGTGGGTCCCTCAGCATTCAATCACGAACACGGGGTGCAGAAGAGCAAGAGGATTAAGGCCTACCCACTGGGCACAGACATGTGCCTCTAGCTTAAATCAAAATTATAGATAGTTCACCAACCCACAGTAATTTTGCAGGGCTCCAGATCAGTAATTGGTGATCTTTCTGAAATACTCTTCACTGCCCATCTAGGAGACCCATCTCACTGTAAGAAGATTGTAATAAAAAGAGCTGATATTGACTGTGCGATTACTGTGCACCAGGCACAGCTCTATGTAACTGTAAAAGTATTAACACTAAATTCTCAAGGCAATTTGAAGAGTTAATTTCTATTATTTTTATCATTCTATCAGCTAGCTTTTAAAATGAGGAAAGGAAACTAGGGCTCACAAAGGTTACATAACTTGTCCAAGGTTAACTGGTAGTACGTGGCTGTAACTCAAACCTAGGCTAAAGTGTTTGTGTATACTACATAGCACACTGATTTCTCTTGATTGATTTAACACACACACAGCCTTAGATCTTAACCAGGCACTGTGCCAGACCCTGGAGATACAAATATACTCAGAAACATTTCACTTTTTTTCTAGCTATCATGATAGAAGAGGAGACAGGTATGTAGAAAGAAATATATATTGACACATTTTATTAGCAGCATGAACAAAGTATAATATAATGGAAGAGGTCATTAGACCTGAAAAATGGTGGAGAGTTATGCGAAAAAGGAAAAGTAGGGTTGAGAAAGGCTTCTTGCAGGAGGTAAAATTTGATCTTGGCCTTGAAGGATGAGCTTGAATTCTTTGGGTTGGAGAGAGAAGAAGAAAATGTGGGGAAGGGCGTGTGAAGCAGAGGGAACAGCATGACTGAAGCACAGAAGCCTGAAAGTAGAAAAGTCTTGGCATGGAAAAGTCCAATGTTACGAGTGTAAAGTGCCTGACCAGGGCACGGAAGTTAGCTAGTATCACACTGGCCAGAAGTGTTAAAAATACAAGAATCTTCATTACAAAAAATGAACCCAAAAAGAAAAAATCATATTCAGAGATGCTAAGAAGAGAGATAATACTCATCATGTACTGCAACAAGCTTGATGATTGATAAACCAAAAAATTGGAACTTAGTGGTGATAAAGACCTCTGGTACACCAGACAAGCACCAGGGTTAGCTCAGTAGTTCAGTTCACAGAATTTCAGAATGGAACATCCCCTTATGATGGATAATTTGCCAGACAATCATAGAAGATGGAGTTCCTGGCCTTGAGAGGTTATTTATAATTCTTTCATTCACCCTTTTAACAACCACTTGTTGATTACCTATGATATGCCAGGCAATGGGACTAGCAATGAATAGGACTCACGTGGTCTCTCCCCTCATTGGGTTTACAGTCTAGGAAGGAGTCGCTACTGAACTTGAAGACAGCAACACAAACAGGTACTTTCAGTATAATAAGGTAACTCATATGCACCAAACATGACTAAAAATACAGAAAAGGGGGACTTAACTTACACTGGGCTTATCCTGGGCTTTGGTCTACTGTGGGATCCTTTGACATGGGTCCACTTATGTAGAAAGGTTCATCTTGCTCTGCACAAAGCACAGGCCTTGCACAGCTAGGCAGGTACAGTCCTGAGCTAGCTCTCAGGAGTATCGGGGACAATGCAAGGCACTGCATGGCACTCCAACATGGGGCCAAAAAAAAGGTCTAGTTGAATGAAAAATTACAGTAAGGATACAACTGTATCAATATAAATTTTTAGACAATATCATATCAATATGAGCTATGTGGTAGCATGTAGGTTTGGGGAGGAAGATAAAAGTAGATGTACTGTTAAGATAGAAAGTGAAAGAAACGGAAGTTGACCATGAATTCAGAAGGGAAGCTTGTGAACATTTTCATTGGCCTTGGAGTCAGACCAACCACCATCCCCTCCCTGAGCTTGTGAGCAAGCTTCACTTTCCTCACCTATAAGGGTGTTGAAAGGGTGTTGAAAGAAAAGGGTAGCAATTATTTGGAGGTTGTAAGTTTATCCATCTACAAAGGGGAAACTATAACATCTTTGACATTACAGAGTGAAAAGAAAAAGTAGGAAGAAGAGGGCAAGGGAGTTAGATGCAAATGAGAGATAAGTGTCACACAGAACCATAGGCAATGTGCTCATCGTCCCTCTTTCCCTTTGTCATCACTAAAGTGAAGATCATAATACCCATTCTAAGGCTGTTATGAAGATTAATTTAGGTAATATACCTAATGTGTATTACCTCTGTTCCAAACATTCTATGCACTACTCCCTTGTCTTCCATCCAAGAAAACCCGTCACATAAAGATAAGATGAGATCAAAATCCAAATAAAAATGCTTGCAAATGTTACAAGGGAAACACAAATGTGAGGTGGTTAGATACTAGAGAAAGGAGCCCAAGGTTATCCCAGAGAGAAGATCATCAAACCCACATAGGTTGCTTTGGATTGTCTCTCCTGGAACAGGCCTCCTCCTGCCCCACCATCAAAACCTATCCCAGGGCTTCCCTGGTGGCGCAGTGGTTGAGAGTCCACCTGCTGATGCAGGGGACACGGGTTCGTGCCCCAGTCCGCGAGGATCCCACATGCCGCGGAGCGGCTGGGCCCGTGAGCCATGGCCGCTGAGCCTGCGCGTCCGGAGCCTGTGCTCCGCAACGGGAGAGGCCACAAGAGTGAGAGGCCCGCGTACCGCAAAAAAAAAAAAAAAAAAAAAACCTATCCCAGCTAGATTCCTAAGAGCAGAGGTGGTCACCCAGGTGGCCTCTCCTTTACCTGACTTAAGCCTATTCCATTTTCTGCACAAAGCTACATTAAGCACATAGCCTCAGCAGCTCCCAGGATAAAATAGAGAATCACTGATCTGTACCTCTGAAAGCTGGGGACAGTCCTTCCCAGTCACTCTTCAGCTTTAGGGGGGTTGGTTGATCTCAGGGACAGCAGACAACCTTATTTAGCCAACCAGCTGCTCTGTGATACACAATGTCCCGAATGCTCAAAGTCTGATGGATGATTCTTTTGTATCCACATAAGCAGCAATGGGAGGAGAATCCATCAGTCTCTTTGGTAGCCTCAGGGTGTCAAGGCTGCCATTTAAATCATTACTACCATAATTATTAACCATTGTTTTAATAAGATATCTGCCAGGCAATTCTTTTTCTTTCTTTCTTTCTTTCTTTCTTTCTTTCTTTCTTTCTTTCTTTCTTTCTTTCTTCTTTCTCTCTCTCTCTCTCTTCCTTTTTTTTTCTTTAATCATTAAAAAACTATCAAATTTCACTGGAGCAACACTTGCCTCAAGTCACATCAACAAGTTGTTTAAAACCCCTTCTGTCTTCCCAGTTCAACAGAAAGTCATGGAGAAGGGAATACTTAAAATACTCTCTCTGATTTTAAAGAATTGATAACGCTGCGGGGAAAAGGTCTACACAAAAAATAATCATAGGGAAGAGTTACACAGTGTATTATACAGTACACTGCTACAGAGGGTCAGAGTGGTAATTTTATTTCCTGGATGTTATTACTATGGGGATGAAATGGAGGAAGTGCCATGGGTAGAGGATTCGGAGGAGTGGAATATTGCGGTGGGAAACTGCTTTGCTTTGCACGGCGTAAGAGAAAAAACAACCAAGGGAGCGGACAGGATATGCACGCCATCAGAGTAATCACCAGAGCATGACTTTTTGACAAGAGTTTTCATCGTTTAGGGTAAATGTTAAAGGTAGTTCTAAAAGGGCTTTTGCTTTAGCATGAATGATGTGGCCTGTGTGATTCGGTGAGCTATTCAAAGGGCTTGTCCATATTGTGGCTTGGAGCCACACTTTGAACCCATTTTTCAAGCAAGCTAAACCCAAACTGAGCAGAGGAGTGCACAGGGCGAGATCACTAACCAGGCCCAGTGACTGTGCAGGAAGGGACATCTTGGATACTTCTGCTAACGTTTGTGACCATGCCTGATCGCCCCTAGGGTTCCAGAATTAACCACATCTCAAAGTGTTTACCACCGCGAGCGGAACTTGTTTGAGTAATCCCGTTCAAAGGTTGAAAACACTATAGAACAAGGCGAGAAAAACAGCTGAGAACCCGAGAGCAGCTAGGAAAACAAAAGCAGTTGGGGGCAGGTGAACCGAGGAGCGCCCACGACGGGCGAGGGGAAGTTCCCTGCAGACAGGCGCCCGCCACCTGTCTGCCCTCGGAGCGGTGCCCCCGGCTCGCTGCCCGCTGGGGGAAGCGTAGGGACGCCCCCACGCGGTGTGAGCTCCTGCGGCAGGCGGCGGAGCTTCGGGGGAAACGGGCAGAAGTGAGAGGCGTGGAGGCGTCAAGGTCCAAGCGCGCAGGAGAACGTCGGACCCCGGGAGAGGCGAGTGATCCTGGGCTCGAGAGGGGCCGGCACTCCGCGGTCCGGCTGAGCAGCGCCTGGGGCGGTAGTTCCTGAAGCGTGAGGATGGGAGTGAAAGCAGGAGAGGACGAGTGGAGGGAGGACAGTGGGGCCCACGGCGGTGCGGGAGGCAAAAAGGGAACAGCAGACAGGGACAGGGGTAATGAGGCCCCGGTGAGCGTGGGAATACGCGCTCAGCCTCGGGGACACTGACAGGAGGGCGGGGGACTGGGGCGGCAGGGCGTGACCGGGAAGCCCGGCGCCCGCCACCGCTGGGGAGCTGGCGGGAGTGGGAACTCGAGGCCGCGAGTCGTGAGTGCGACGCGTTAACAGCAGTCGCGGCGGGGCGGGGGCAAGGCCGAGCGCGCGTGCGCGGCCCGCGCGGGAGGGGGAGCGGGTGTGGGGCGGCGGGAGCGCGCCTGCGCGCGGCCAAGCCGCCTGGGCGCCCGGTCCTGACTGTGACGGGTGGCGGCGGTCGGTCCTCTCTGTAACGGCGGCGGCGCCTGCTCCAGACACCTGCGGCGGCGGCGACCCCGCGGCGGGGGCGGAGATGTGGCCCCTGGTGGTGTTGCTGCTGCTGGGCTCGGCGCGCTGCGGTGAGTGGTCACTCGCTCTTGGCTCTGCGGCTGGTGTCTCGCCGCCCCCGCGGGTGTGTGGGCTGCGCCCCCTCTGGCCCGGCGGCTCCCTGGAGAGGGTGGCCAGGGCGCGGGGCACGCGGGCCCTGCACGCCCGGGGTGCGGACGTGGGAGGGCCCCGCGGGTAATCTGCTCCCCCTTCTTTGCTTCCTTTGCCTCCTCTTCCTCTCCCCCTGGGTGAGAGCGGGGCTCATCTTCCCCTGTTCTCCACCTCCAGATGCACACACTGAGGAAGACTCCAAACCGTGCACCTCGCGCAAAAATTAGCTGTAGAGAGAAAGGGCGCGATCAGAGGAGAGGGGTTGGCAGCTGTTAGGGTCCCCCCTCTTTCGCACCCTCCTCAGTGCTTTAAACGCATTTGGGGTTGAAGGAGGGAGAGTGGGAGGGCCCGAGCCTCATGCGATGCAAGTGCGCATTTTGGCGAAGTCTGAAAGAAGGGGTTTCTCCTGTTTGCCCTCCCACCTGAACATCGGAGTTAAGGGGACGTAAAGGACACAGTTAAGTTTCATTTCCAGCCCAGCGTTTAATCAGAAGATTCTTCTGGCTGCCTTTTTTTTTTTTTTAATACCCTAGATATAAGCTTCCTGGATGGAAACTCTTTCTCGCTACTCCCACGCCCCATCAACCACTTTAATACAGTCCGAATTGCACGTTCAAGTTTTCCTACTTTTTTTAGGGGAACCATTTTAAAAGTAATCCAGATTTCGCTTGAAGTATGAAGACAGTAACCTCTAGTCAAAGCATATTTGCGGCAGAGTGAGATTTAGTGTCTTTCGACGCCAAAGGCGTTTTGGCCCCCCCAAGCTTTTGGAATCCATTTCTCTTTTTTAAAACGTGTGCTTCGTCTATAACAACTGAGGAAGGAATGGGAATTTTCGTGGCTCTACAGTGCCTGTCACACTTCACATCTATAGAGCCTCTTGTGAACTTTTTGTAAAATTCAGAATTGAGTTGGAGTAACAGTAACAAGCAGTTGTTACATTTTATTCTAGAATGCTAAGTCAATTACATTTTAAACGGGTTATTCGCCTCCCTGTGCCATTCATAAAGGCTTGTGACTTCAGGCTATTTCCAAAATGCCCTTAAGTCCCGGCTTAGCTCTCTTTCCTCACTCTGAAGCCGCCTGGAATGTTGGAGCTGCTAATAATCAATCTCTGTTATCTGAAGGGTTGATATTAGGTAAGGTAGTGTTTTCTGTTATCATTCTTAACGGCTTACTGCCCATTGCTATCATTATAGCTCAAATAATACTGCTATCAGAAACCTGTTGTATGATCAGAAAGCCTTATATTGAACCCGATTATGAATTTGTAATAAAATATTACTAATTCAGACCGTTGGTCTCAAAGCTAGTTTGAAGCGTAAAAAGTGTAAATCATGTACTGTTTTAAAAACGGGGTCCTATTTTCAAGTAGATTAGAAAGAAGCGCTAGATTGGTACTTTTGGGGATAGAAATGGTTAGGCCTCTTTTAGTAATAGGTATGATCACATATAATTAGCACTCATTTACATACAATAGTAGTGTGCTCAAGTCCCTACAGAGTCTTAGAATTCAGAATTTATGGTATTTCATTGTACTTAGTTAATAATAACCTGAAAAAAAAAACAAAACAGAGGCATTATGCATTTGAGTTAAGTGTTGAATATAAAACAGGAAGGGATAGTGTTTGTCATAGGATACAATGGATTTTTATGCATGTGTGTTTAATATGTAGTTTTAAAAGAACATGTATGAAGAGATGTTAACAGTCTCAGAACACAAGTAGTTATAAACCAAAGTATTTGGGAGACTGAAATTAGATTCTAAAATGAGTAAGGAAGTCATGGATTTGTACGTTTATTTGTACTCAGGTTTGATTTGCTTTCATTTTCATTTATAAATGATTGTTAATCAAAGGCTACTTCCTGGTAACCACTACAGTTTCCATTGATCTTTGTAGCAAAGGAAATTGTCTAAAATGCCCATTCCTTCTAATTACAGGAAAAATACAACCTCCTTTATTGGTTTACAAGATGTAGAATGAGTTACTATTCTCCTTTCCTCCCCCCTCCCCCATATGTCCAATTATACATTGTTTAAAAGCACATCAGCAGTTTCAGTGGTATTCACTAACTGGTAAATAAAACGCTACTCACATAAGGACAGTGATGTGAACTGTCTTATCAGTGGTTGAATGATTTTTCTTTGTTCAAAGTGAGTTTTTAAAATCAAAGGTACACATGATTAAAAAAACATTTTTATTGCATAAGTCTAGTAGTCATTTGGCTTGCTTAAACAAAAATGTTTTCTTCTCTCCTCAAGAATATATTACTTTTAACCACAATTTGCCATTTTAAGGAAGTAAATGCCTATTTAAAAGTACTTATTTTCGGGGCTGCCCAGCAGTCTAGAGGCAGTATGCTAAAGCATTACACTAAATGCCTACCATTAGGACATTTGCTCATGCTGTCATCTGTATTTTGGCAGATGTTTTATCTTTGCCACTGAATTGTTAATGGAAATTTGAAAGGCCAGGTTCTAAAGAGGAAAAATAGGTGGTTCTCCCAAAATTGATAAACATTCTAAATCCAAAATGCATTATTAAAACTAAGTTTGCATTCCTTGACATTAATTCAACTCTAGCTACTATACATTTATGTTCTTTTCGTGATGTAATTTTCATATAACCATTTTACCCATCTTTTAGGTTTTTGCTGTCATACCTTTTTATACAAGAGAAAATTTTTTTCTCTTTTTATACAAGAGAAAAATTTCTATATTTTTATATCTTGTGCCTCAGCCTAATGTAATGCACTCTTGGGTTGTGATAAAGCAACTTTCACTTTGTGTACTAGTGCCGATATTTCTTCTATGATAAAAGAACAAGAATGATAGTGTAGGATCAATTTTGCTAAACTCATTGTAGTAATAAAGTAAAAAAAATATAGAGCACCCAGGAAATTTGATTCTGATATACCTAGACTAAGACAGTAGAACCTGAATTTTCCCTCTTTGTGGTTACATGGAGTTGCAACAGGAATTAGAAGTTACACCCTGCTCTGAATATTTTATTACATCTCCATGGAGCAGTTGTATAAGACTCAGAATCTGGTCAATCCCAGGGTTTAAGATTTAGATTAGGAGAATTAGTGCATATTTGAATACATGTCACACTTATAGATTAAAAAGCAAGGCAAGGGATTTGGCAAGTGCAGGGCCTATCAAAATTGCTTTTCCTGTTTCAAGCAAGTATGAGCCCATGTTATGCTCTAAGCATTTTGCAAGACCCTCTTGGACATACAGACAAATTTCAGACTGTATGCCTCTTAATAACGTAAAGTGTAGTTTATGAAGAGAAGGGATTTTTTGTTTTTATACCGCAGTAATACTTAATATATTTTAAGTGCTTGATAAGGCTGTAATTCTGGATGTTACTGACTTTAAACTGCCCCGGGCCTTATAATTCTAGGTTGACCATTTCTGTTCCTATGAGGCCACTTTAAAACCGAGTGGGAGATTAGTTTGAGTTAGAACTAAACAGGTGTGGACACCTCCATTTTACCCCAGACTTTATTTAGTTTCTGTTGAGGAGAGATCTGACTAAATCCTCCTTTTGACCCTAATTCTAACCCAGTTCAGTTTGAGACTCCAGTTCTTCCTACCAGAGACCAAGCCTGATGGCAAATATTAGTAGGATTCATTTCTTGCAGGCGTCTTTACTCAACAAGCTTTGCTTCATTCACCTTAGTGACTGCTGGGGCTTCTTACCCCAATCCTGAACATCCATTCCAAGCAAATAATTAACTTCCTACTCTACTGCAAAAAATAGTGATGTGTGGTGTGGACTCTCTCAACTTCCCACCCACCATTACTAAACTTGTCCATAATATCTTAGGCAACGTTCGTCTCATTCTCCTCCTTCACCCAGTGTCAGAAGTGTTCCTATTCACTTTCCAAGGAAAGGATCCCCTGTCTACAGCTCTTTCACTTCCACCATCTCGGAGACCTGCCTAATCACCTTAATCCTTAAGCTTTGAACCTTAGATCTTTCCTTCTTCATTGATTCCTTCGTCTTAGCTAGCAGACATGCTCAAGTTTCACCCCATATTAAAAACAAACAAGAAGAACAACCAAAAAAACCTTGGCCTTGTCCCAGGCTCCACGCTCTTTCCATTATTGCCTTCTTTCTCTGCTTTCTTTTACTGCCGAGTCCCTAGTCTGCTGACATTGCTGCAGGTAAAGAAGCTAATGGTGAATTTTTAAATCTCTAGAGGCTGTTTTTACTCATCCTGCTTGACATCTGTTTTGTCCATATTAAGACCCTTGGTGTCTGCAGTGGCATTCTTTGCTGCCTCACCTACTTCTGTCACTTCTTTTTCTCACATCGTTGGTTTGCTCCTCTTTAACTATTTGCTCCATAAATATTGGTATTCGCCAAAACTTTATTCTCTGGTACCTGCTCTGTTTGCTTTGCAAGGACTCTCTGGGTGATCTTGTTTATGCTCACAGTTTCAATTACTGCCTATATTCTTGGTAATTCCCAAGTCTTTGTAGCTCAGACTTTTCTTCTTAAATCCAGATTGATATATCCTGGGATCTACTGGACATCTCCATTTCATTGTACCACAGGTACTTTTAATACTCAGCCTATTAAATATTGAAAGAACATTCACCCCTAAATCTCTTTTCTCTATAGTTAATCCACAATCTAACTAGTTATGCATACTATTGATATTTTAGCTAGCAACTTTATTTTATTTTACTTTTTAATTTTTTTAACAACTATATTGGAGTATAATTGCTTTACAATGGTGTGTTAGTTTCTGCTGTATAACAAAGTGAATCAGCTGTACATATACATAATCCCCATATCCCCTCCCTCTTGCGTCTCCCTCCCACCCTCCCTATCACACCCCTCTAGGTGGTCACAAAGCATGGAGCTCATCTCCCTGTGTTATGTGGCTGCTTCCCACCCACTATCTATTTTACGTTTGGTAGTGTATATATGTGCATGCCACTCTCTCACTTCGTCCCAGCTTACCCATCCCCCTCCCCGTGTCCTCAAGTCCATTCTCTACGTCTGCATCTTTATTCCTGTCCTGACCCTAGGTTCTTCGGAACCATTTTTTTTTTTTTTTTTTTAGATTCCATATATATGTGTTAGCATACGGTATTTGTTTTTCCCTTTCTGACTTACTTCACTCTGTATGACAGACTCTAGGTCCATCCATCTCACTACAAATAACTCAGTTTTTTTTTATGGCTGAGTAATATTCCATTGTATATATGTGCCACATCTTCTGTATCCATTCATCTGTCAGTGGACACTTAGGTTGCTTCCATGTCCTGGCTATTGTAAATAGAGCTGCAATGAACATTGTGGTACATGACTCTTTTTGAATTATGGTTTTCTCAGGATATATGCCCAGTAGTGGGATTGCTGGGTCATATGGTATTTTTTTTAGTTTTTTAAGGAACCTCCATACAGTTCTCCATAGTGGCTGTATCAATTTACATTCCCAACAGTGCAAGAGGGTTCCCTTTTCTCCACACCCTCTCCAGCATTTATTGTTTGTAGATTTTTTGATAATGGCCATTCTGACTGGTGTGAGGTGATACCTCGTTGTAGTATTGATTTGCATTTCTGTAATGATTAGTGATGTTGAGCATCCATTCATGTGTTTGTTAGCAATCTGTATATCTTCTTTGGAGAAATGTCTATTTAGGTCTTCTGCCCATTTTTGGATTGGGTTGTTTGTTTTTTAGTTAACAACTTTACAATTCTTCTTTCTTCTTCTCCTTTACCTCCCACATCTGACTTATGTCGATTTTCCTTTTTTGTTTTTTTACTGGAATTTTTTGCCTTCTTTTCAGTTGTCATTTGCCTGGATTACTGCAGTGATCTCTTAATGTATCTTCTTTCCCATCTCCTTTCCTGCCGCAATTCACCCTTCATACTGCTGTATTATTTTTTTTAATGTAAGTAAGTCTGAGTGGTTTGCTACTGCTTGTGTTTTCAACTCCAAACTCCTCAGCATGACATTCAAGGAAGCCTTTACAATACTTCTTAACCATCTTTTCCAGCCCCCTTTCCTAGAGCTCACCTGAATAATCACCAGCCTTCGGTTATTCTCTTTCTTCATTCCTCTGTACTCATTATGTACTCTGCCTAGAAAGCTCTTACTTTTCTATAACATTCCTACTTATCCTTCCAGACCCAGTTTAAACACCACCTGGTAGGAAGAGCATTCTTAGACACTACAAGTAATTTTAAAGGAACTGTTCCATCCAATCTGCAACTGACTTGATTTAGGTTTTTCATTAAAATATGTAGCTTCACGATACTGTAATCAGGTCTATAGAAGTAAGAAACAGTGGAGGATTCTTCTGAAATATGGAACAAGAGTGAATCTTCCCTGATATGATGTTTAGATTTTCCTTTCTTGGGATTCATACTTTAAATTTTTACATTCAGAAGAAATGTATTAAGTCCTACTTGCTGGACCCTGGGTTAGATCCATAGGATACCAAATGAAGACATGGTTCTTGCATTACTATCTTTTGATCCTAAAGGAAAGATCAGTAAAGTAAAACAGTAGTTACAAGATTTGATAGTAAATGCAGTGACAGCACTTGAAGAGGGGGCAGTGGGAGCAATAAGGAGGGATGAATACAGTTGAGTAGTAGCAACGAAGGGGACAGGATTGAACATCTCAACCGCGCTTTCAGGAAGAGCCAAAGTTAGTGAACTGTAGCTGCCATTTATTGAACATTTGCTGTGTATGTGAAAGGCACTGAAATAAGAACTCCATGTTCTTTATCTGATTAAATCTTAACAAAATCTCTATGAGGTGTACACTATCAATATTCACATTTTATAGATGAGGAAACTGAGATACAGAAATTAAGTAACTTGCCTAAGGTTATACACTTAGAAAGTGCTAAGTCACCATCCAGGGTCTGACTCCAAAGTTTGTGCTCTTACCTGAACACCCAGTGAAAGGTACAGGCCTCCTTAGGCTGGGGAACAGCTTGTGTGTGGGGGGGAAAGGCATGGAGAAGAGAGTGCATTTGCATATCCATGGAATTGCAAGGTCATTATGATTGGAGCTTAGTTTGGAAATGAAGGAGTACAGGAAGTGGAGCTGGACAGGATCTTGAAGGACCTAGTTTGTATTCCATGCTAATGCCCTTAGAATTTAGCCTGAAAGTCGGGGGGCGGCGGGTGCTGTTAAAGTATATTAGGCAAAAGAGTGTATATTTGCATTTGGAACAGTTATTTCGGGAACTGTGGAAAATACATGGCTGGGATGGGGAAACATTGAGGCTGAAGGCAGGGAGCTAGTTAGGAGGGTATGGCAATAGTTCAAGGCAGAAATGATGAATGTCTAATTAATTCATACAACAGACATTGGATTTAGGAACTGTTAAATAGGCTGAGCCTAACAAGAACTCTCCATGGCTAAGGAGAGGGCAGAATCCAGCGTGATTCATAGGTCCAGGTCTGGTTGACTGGTAGATAATAGAAAATACTTTAGGGAAGTGAGGATTTGGAATGAAGGTAGGCAGAGGGTAAGTAGATTTTTGGACACGTTGACTCTGAAGTAACTGTAGTGCATCCAAGTGGAAACACATAGAAACCAGTTGGCTTTCCAAGGTCTACAGTTAAGGAGAAAGGTGAGGCCTAGTTAAATAAAATGAGTGGGTAGTTAAAACCTGGAGTGAGGGAGAATACTGGGGCGGGGAGGGGTGGGGGGCAGCGTTGGACAGGAAGTCCTTAGGAACCTAATATTTATTGCGAGTCAAGGAATAGATTTCAATAAAGAAAAAATGCTGCAATGAGGTGGTGAAGGCTCTAGGAGGAAATTCAGAGACATAGAAGCCAAGAGACAAGAGCAAGAAAGGAGCTGCCCACTGGCTCAAGAACTGTAGAGAAGTCAAGATAGAGAGTGAACCATGTGCATTCCGTTTTCACAGGGGATGATTGGTGACTTTGGCAAGAGCTGTTGTAGTGAAAAAGGCCCAGGTGGAGGCCAGGTGGCAGAGATTTAAGAGGTGAGTAACAGGTGAAGAAATGCATGTAGATTATCTTTCTAGGATGCTAGGAAACAGAGACAAGTACAAGGGATTTTTTTTTTCCAGTTGGCTAATATTCAAGCATTTAAAAAAGTTTTTTTAAACATACTGTAAATGAACTTGAGGGATGTCGGAGGATGATAGTCAATGAGGGAAAGTTCTTGAGGAGATTGCTGAGCGTGGGGCAGAAATGTAAACTAGCTCTCAGGTGACAGGGTTCATTTCTGAAGAGGAGGAAGTGAGGGGAAGAGAGGTGTGGATAGTTGGGGTAGCAGGAAAATTTATAGGTGGAAGTATTGGAAGCTTCTGGTTTCTTATCTGGAGGACTCAACTTGAAATAGGAAGAGAGGGCTCCTTCAGAGAGTGTAAGATAACCTCTTCCAAAAGGAGAGTGATTTCAGAGTCGTTACAAAGGAGAGAACTTTTATGTGGAACATGTGAAATGATAAAAGTTTGAAGGCCTAAATGGTCAGGGTCTATGGCAATCTTCTGTTGTTCCCTTAATAGCAGCAAACATTTTCTTTTTTTTTTTTTAATAAATTTATTTATTTTATTTTATTTTTGGCTGCGTTGGGTCTTCGCTGCTGTGTGTGGGCTTTCTCTAGTTGTGGTGAGCGGGGGCCACTTTTTGTTGCAATGAGCGGGCTTCTCATTGTGGTGGCTTCTCTTGTTGCGGAGCACGGGCTCTAGGCACATGGGCTTCAGTAGCTGTGGCACACGGGCTCAGTAGTTGTGGCTCAAGGGCCCTAGAGCACAGGCTCTGTAGTTGTGGCGCATGGGCTTAGTTGCTCCGCGGCATGTGGGATCCTCCCCGACCAGGGCTCAAACCCATGTCCCCTGCATTGGCAGGCAGATTGTTAACCACTGTGCCACCAGGGAAGACCCAACAAATATTTTCCTTGAAATCCATAAGACTGATTACTTTCCTGCCCATCCATAGCACTTCATACAGGAAGGACAGCCCTTATGACCTTGGGTTATAAAAAGTATGTATCAGTCCCCCAAGTGAGAATTCTAAGCTTCTTAAAGATAATTCCCACATTTTTTTCCATTAATGTATCCCCACATCCTGTCACAGTGTTTCAGATCAGGTAATTCTCAATAAACATTTGCTGCATGTTAGCATTTCTGACCTAGACCTGTGCACTGTGAGTATCATGTATTAAGCCTTTTCTGAAAGTGTATAGCAGCTGTTTTGAGGACTGTGTTATGAGATGGTTTGAGTTGGTGGTCTGTATCACAGAGGTTGTAAGGTCCAATATTTTTGGCATTTGATACAAGTTAATTTTCTCATTTCATTTGTTAGTTTATCTGTAATTCTAGCATGGCTGATGGTTATACTTATCAATTTCTATCTGATTTAGACTGCTGTAGGCATTTCTTGATTATTCAGAACTTACTTATTCATGATAATTATCTATATGATCCTTTATTTGCTCTGTCTATTTTAGATCATTTCTTCACTCTGCTGTTTCATCAAAAGGCAGTAGGCAAAATAGAGAAAAACCAAATCAGATAATTTTACTGCTTAATAGCTTTTTAACAAATGTTTATAGAGGATGAAGTTGTAGTTAACAGCTGATGGAGCAACATTTTTGGACTATATTTATTAATTATTAGTGCAAGGATTATTCAAATTATAGTTTATCCAGGTCAATTTCACTTTGAAGTTTATTGACAGCATTTATTCTACTTAAATTGCTTCAGCTATAAAAATGTTTGCATTAATATTACAGCAAATAACAGTGTAATCAGTGCTTTCTGTATTCTTTCGAAAATTCATTTTCTAAACCTAAGTTACGAAATCGTGGAGTGCTTGCTGACTGCTTCTTACTTACTTAGAAGCGGTCTTACCACTTCTAAAAAAGATCGCTGGGATAACTTAGCTCTTCACTTGTATCTCTTTAATTAAAGGATAATTTTGAGAAGGTAAAATCTTGACTCAAACAAATATAAAATGAACACGTGTCAAAGTTTTTATTTCACATTAATAAGCAAACCAGCAAGACGGTACAACCATCTTGGTTTTAAAAGAGAATTGGAAGAATAGACACGTGTACCTATGGGAAATCAGGAATGGTGAAATGAATTTGTGAGCAAATGCAAAATTGGTCAGTGTCCTCAGCGCAGTAAAATGTAATTTAAAAAAAAAATTTTTTTTTGATTTTTGGCCACGCTGCAAGGCATGCAGGATCTTAGTTCTCCAACCAGGGATCAAACCCGTGCCCCCTGAAGTGGAAGCACTGAGTCTTAAGCACTAGACCTCCAGGGAAGCCCCTAAAATGTAATTGTTTAAATTCCTCTCTTCCACCAGGTGGAAATCAATGGCAGAACAAAGTTTATTTTTATCTCTATGGATCTGAATCATTCGCATTACCATCAGTTTTCTACAACTTACAAAGTTGTAAAAGCAGCCCAGTCTTAGCAAAATGCACAGGCCCCTATAGAATCAGATATTCCAAAAGCATCTCTCAGACAGTGCCCAGCACTCGCATCTCTCAGACAGTGCCGAGCACTCCGCTGAAAGGACTCCCAGTAATCTTTTTGTCCATTTCAAAATCGTTGACCATATTTTCTGACACTTTCCTTCCTTTCTAATTCCAACATCTAATTCCAACATCACACTTTTCTTCTCTCCTTGTACACTGTAGTCTCCCACTAATGCTTATTTCTCAGGGGGAATAATTTACAACTCCAAGGTTTTGAAGAATGCAGTTGGAAGTCCAGGTTTTGCCTGGGGCTTCCTGATATTTGGGTGGCTAGAAATATAAAAAACTAGGGAGGGGTGAGCTATGGATGCCCACGGGATTGATTCAGACTGCAGATTCCCAGAAATGTAACAATTTAGACCTGCCAGTCAGAGAAGGTCTGGAACATTACATTAAAATGCTGTATAGTGCTTAGTTTTTATAGTATTATCCTACATATTTATAGCACAGTATTGTTTAGAGAGCACTTGCCAATATATTTTCTCCTGTGTTGCTGACCACAATTCTGTGAAGCAGCCCAGTGTTCGTTTTTTTTTTGTTTGTTTGTTTGTTTTTGCGGTACGCGGGCCTCTCACTGTTGTGGCCTCTCCCGTTGTGGAGCACAGGCTCCGGACGCGCAGGCTCAGCGGCCATGGCCCACGGGCCCAGCCGCTCCGCTCCGCGGCATGTGGGATCCTCCCGGACCAGGGCACGAACCCGCGTCCCTTGCATCGGCAGGCGGACTCTCAACTACTGCGCCACCAGGGAAGCCCTTTTTGATCCTCTTACCTACAGAGAGTAAACCAAGGCATAGAGAAGTTAAGTGAATCGCTTAAGGTCGCATACTGAAAATTGACAGAGATGGGATTCGTTCTCAGGCTTCTTGAACATTGTTCAGTTCATATTCCACTCTGCATCCTAGCATTCAATTCAGTGGGCATTTATTGAATAGTAATTATGTTCCTAGAGTAATACCATCCTATGCCCCGATGAAGGAAAAAATCTTAAAGATGAATGATTAAACTTGAGGTTTTATTTATATTTGTTAGTGCTTTTTTTGAGAGAAACACCAAGGAACTACTTAGATGAAAGAGTTGATAAATGGCTGAAGAATATGGAAGACAACTACAATTTCTCCACATTTTTACACATTCTAGATGAAAGATGATGCATTTCTCAATCCCTCTTTTATAAGGCAACAACCAGTAGTTTATCCTATTGAAAAGAGTTGATGGAATATATGCTACTTATTAGCAGTATCTGCTCTTGGTTTCAACTTGCATCTTAGCTTTATTTTGGGTGGTTTTTGGTTTCTAGAAGGAAGGGATACCTGTAATATACATTTGGAAGTTGTTCCTTAGTTTCAATGAAATGTGGGAGTGGGAAAATACCATTCAATTGTGTATAATCTTTTATAATACTCACTTACAAAATGTCTGTTGCTGTCTGTATTTTGCAATGGGAAAATAGCCATAGAGAATGTTTTTTTCTCCTTAGCATTCTAAGACTTTCCATCCTAGTGGAAAGATGTGATGTGACTCATGTGATTTACTTTTTATATTTAAGTACAGTAGAGCCTGACACCATTTTCGGAAATGCAACATAGGGATAGAGATAAACTTCATATCAGTTTAGCAAGTTCTATTTGGAGGAGTGTATAGAAGTTAAGACTGAATATAATATTTGGTTTTATTTTCTGTTTAAAATTTTCTCACAGTAAGGATAGTATTTTTCTACATATATCAGGAGACAGTAATGATTACTTCAAAGCTTCCAAAGCCAGATACTACACCTGCATGTTCTAACACAGTTGCTGAATTCATTCCCAAGATGTGTGAGAATGTATATTTTGTTTTACTGGGAATGAATAAGCAAGAAGTGTACAGTATTGTCTATCAGCTGTGCATGTTAATATTAAAATAATTTGTTTCTTTTTTTTAACCTTGCCCATCTTCTCTTCTCTATAGCTGCTTGCTTGCTTAAGTGAACAATAGAAGTATTTCTGTTTATCTTAAGGATTTGTAACATACGTGAAATCTCATAGTATAGAATTCTGTAATGAAATGAAACAATTTTATTTCTCTTTTCCAGGTTCAGCTCAGCTAATATTCAATACAACCAAATCTGTAGAATACACCGTTTGCAATCAAACTGTTGTCATCCCATGTTTTGTTAATAACATGGAGGCGAAGAGCATTGCTGAATTGTATGTCAGGTGGAAATTTAAAGGAAAAGACATTTTCATCTTTGATGGAGTTCAGCAAAGGTCCAATTCCAGCGATATCTTTACTAGTGCAAAAATCTCATCATCAGAATTACTAAATGGCATTGCCTCTTTGACGATGGATAAACGTGATGCCGTCTTAGGAAACTACACTTGTGAAGTAACAGAATTAAGCAGAGAAGGCGAAACCATCGTAGAACTAAAATATCGTGTTGGTAAGACTTCTATAAAGTTTCCCTTTTATTTCTTCTGAAGCAACATGATCCTGTTAAAAAGGGGGGGGTAACATGGGGCCACCAACTCGTTTGAATCAAAAAGCAGACTATTAATAATAAATGTTGATGGAATGTTTAGCGGCTTTAAGATCGTGAGTTTTATCTTATATGCTCTTCTGCTTTTCACAGTAAATCTCCTTTGTTGTTTGTTAATTTGTACATTGTGTGGTTCTCAAACTTTTTGTCTGAGGACTGTTATATTGCGGTGAGCAGTCTGGGGGGTCATCTCCTCTGCATTTCTGTTTGCTGCCATCAAAAGTACTTTCTTTCATGTGATTAATTTTCAAGGCTTTTCCCAATTATTTTGCCTTTTTTTTTTTAACCTTACACTTTGATCAACGGTTGACAAGTCCCAGCCATGCTTCCTCTGGAAAGAACAGATTAGGAGGAGAATCAGAATATTAAAAATCAGGTTATCATAGATGATTCCTTGAGGTTTCCTGTGCTTAGCCTTGCTTTGTTATTTTTTCCCTTGGCCAAGATGTGGGTGAGCTAGGGCTCCAATTTAATTTATTTATTTATAATTATTTAAATCATAGCACCATTATTCTGCCCTTTCTTCACAAACTTGAGTTGGTGAGTTGCATAAAGCAGTAGTTACCTGGAGTAAATTTAAAGTCTCCTTTCTTTCTATTCTTCGCTGTGCCAGCTGAGTTCTTCAGCCACACAGAAGTACATTTCAACCTCCTATTTTGAGAGCTGTATTTAGAATCACTAGACATATTACCGATCTCAGGATTAGATCATACTTTAAGAACCTCTGCTTTCAGTGGGATCAGATCAGTTCAGTTGGATCCGCTGTTCGCCTCTGTTCTTCCCGCATTTACTGTTACTAAATATCTGTTACCACATTGGGAATGGGGTGCTTAGGTTGATAGAATATTGTGACATTGCTTAGAATTAGGAATCAACAGGTCTGAGTTATATCCCCTATTCTGCAACTTAACTGTTCACCTTTATGGTACGGAGAAGTTACTTTGCCAAGTCAAGTTACCTCATCTCTAAAATGGGGATGAAAATAGATACTTGCTTTTATGTATTCTACAGCCTAATGAGCACCAGATGAGATCCCTTGTGTACAAGTGCTTTGTGAACCAAAGTGCTTTGCAGATGTAAATTGTGTTTTTGGGGTGTTTGTTTTATGAAGGAAGGTATCAGGTTGCTGAAGCTGGCCTGGGGTGTTGTGAGAGGGAGGGCAGGAGATGGCTTAGAGTAGGCTAGCAGAATCTGGAAAGCTTTTCTGCTCAGAAATCTCTCTTACACTGTAACTTTTATTCATTTGATATTAATTTGGGCTGAAGAGCTTTTTTTCTTTATTTTAGAGTATACCTTTCATCAGGAGTCTAATCTGGAATTGGATAACCTAATATCTAGTTGAAATTTCTGAAGGAATGTACAGCTTCATTGGAATGAAAAAACAAGGCATAGGGACCAGTAATTTTTTAGTGTAGTGTAGGTCACTGAGTGGTAAACTCAAGATATGAGACTTGAAAGGCCAGAAGATGGAATGAAGATGGATGAGAAAGTAATACCAACATCTGAGATGAAGAGAAAGTTTATAATTTTGTGTGTGATTGTTTCATCTTTCTTTGTTTTCAAAGTACCCTATAAAAATATGAACTGTGTTTACTCTGGGACCATTCAAATGAGGAAGTACTGTTTCACTGTAGAGAACGTAGAAAATTCTACCAGAGGTCTCAGACATTTGGCTTTGCATTCATTTTTATTTTTTGAAATACTTATAGATTCACAGGAAGTTGCAAAGATAGAACAGAGCAGTGCTTAGGGGTGCTGGGTACTCTTCACTCAGTTACCCCAGTGGTTGGTTACCTCTTATATAATGATACTAAAATATCAAAACCTGGGGCTTCCCTGGTGGCGCAGTGGTTAAGAGTCCGCCTGCTGATGCAGGGGACACGGGTTCGTGCCCTGGTCCGGGAAGATTCCACATATCGCAGAGCGGCTAGGCCCATGAGCCATGGCTGCTGAGCCTGTGCGTCCAGAGCCTGTGCTCCGCAACGGGAGAGGCCACAACAGTGAGAGGCCCGCGTATTGCAAAAAAAAAAAAAAAAATCAAAACTTGGAAGTTGACAATGGTACAATGTACGTATATTCTTTGTCATTTTATGATATGTATATTTATGTAACTACCACCATAATCAGCATATAAAACTATTTCATTTGCACAAAGCTCTCCCTCATGCTAACCTGGCAAGCACTAATTTGTTCTCCATGTCTATACTTTGGTCATTTTTGGCTGAGTAGTATCCCATGGTATGGGATATCGCAGCTTATTTAACTGTTCACCTATCGTAGGACATTTTGGGTGTTTCCAGTTTTTGGCTGTTACAAATGGAGTTGCTGTGAACTACCATATAGTGGTTTTTAGGTGCACATAATCTTCATTCTGCTGAATAAATGCCCAGAAGTACAATTACTCAGCTGTATGCAAGTGTATGCTTTGTTGTTTGTTTGTTTGTTTTAACATCTCTATTGGAGTATAATTGCTTTACAATGGTGTGTTAGTGTCTGCTGTATAACAAAGTGAAGGAAACTGCCAAACTGTTTTGCAGAGTGGTTGTACCATTTTACATTCCCATCAGCAACATATGAGTGATCTAGTTTCTTCACATCCTTGCCAGCATCTACTGTTGTCATGTCATTATTTTGTACCCATTTTTTACTGGGAAAAAAAAAAAAAACCTTCTCTCTGCACAAAAAGTTAATTGGAGCAGGACTTTTATAGTGGAATACAAATGTATTGTGATGATGAGACTTACCCATCATGGGGACTTTGGGGATTTAGGCAATAGAAACCATTTTTACAATGTGGTACTTTTTCACAAATATAGGCATAAGTGAGGAATAGAAATTGTGTAATAGAGAATTCCACTTAGTAGAATGTGAATTAAGAGTGGCCATTCTTTGTGCCCTTTTTTTGGAGCACAGTATTTTAGAAATACTACCTATGAGATAAGTATACCTCTCTATGAGATTTTATATACCTCTGGTGCCTACATATAGTATAGTACCATGGACAGAGCACAGGACTTGAATTTAGAAAGCTTTTTCAGTACATTACCATTTTCTAGTTTAAGAAAATTTGGATAAAAAACTCAACCTGTCTGGCCCTCTGTTTTCTGTCTGTAAGATGGGAATACCATTTCCATCACAGCCTTGTTCAAAATATCTTGCTTACTTAACAAAGATTTATTGAGCACCTACTATGTGTCAGGCGCTGTGCTAGGCACTATGGATTCATTGATGATGAAGACATAATCCTTACTTTCAAGGAAGTGATAGTACAAAAGAACAGTAAAATAATCTTACATTTATTAGGGCACAGATAGTTTATGTATATGTGCCAGATAGTTTATGTATATTGTGTCCTGAACTCAAGAACTCTAGGAGATAGGTATAGGTCTTACCATTTAACAGATGAGGGAGCATGAGAGATTTAGGGTAGTTATTCAAGATCAGAGTCATAGCCAGGATTTTAACCTAGATCTGTCTGTCTTTAAAACCAGTATGTTTACCACCACTGTATATAGTTTCTGTGGAAACACCTTGTAAACAACCAGATTACTAAATGTAAATAATAATAGTTATAAAATATGTTATTAATATTTATACTTATAGTATTAATGATACAAAAACTTGGAGGCTTAAAATTTTACTTTTTTCTGAGTAAGCTATTAGGGTTTTGTTTTAAAAGGTCTGTTCAAGTTTAGCAAAGTTGCCATTTCCATTACCATCATCATGAGATACGTTATGTTCATAATGTTGACATGAAGGCATTTTGAGATCCTCGTGTTAGTTTTCAAGTGCATGTACAAGCAACCACAAATGTAGCAGCTTTAAACAGCACTCATTTATTAGCTCACCACTTTGTAGATCACAATTCTGGTCATGGTATGACTGGGTTCTCCAATCTTACGAGGCTAAAATCAAGGTATTAGCAGGCTGTGTTCTCATCAGGAGCTCTGGGTCTTGTTCCAAGCACACATGGTTTTGGCAGAATTCAATTCCATGTGATTGTAGGACTGAGGTCCCTGTTTCTCTGCTGGATGTCTGATGGGAGCTTCTCTTAGCTCCTAGAGGTTGCTCCCATTCCTTGCCACACAGCCTCTTCCATATTTAAAGCCAGCTAAGGAGAATCCTCCTCTTGTTGAATCCCTCTCGAACGTGTTGAATTTCTTTTGCTAGAACAATCCCAAACCCTTTTAAGTTCTTATTTGGTCTGCCCCTTCTCCCTCAAGAATAATCACTCTTTCAAAGTCAACTGATTGGGGGCCTTAATTACATTTAGCAAAATCTCTTTGCCATATGAAACGATATAATCACGGGAATTAAATCCATCATATTCACAGTCCCATCCCTCCCTCCAGGGGAGGGAATTTAAAAAGGTTGCTTTCAGGGGGCAGGGTGTTTGGGGGCTACCTTACAATTCTGGCTTTGATTAAATAACTGGGGACTATACCCTAGCCAAGTCAATACATCAAAAAAACAAACAAACAAACGAAAAAAACAACCCATCACAGTCCTGAAGCATCAAATAAAAATATGGCTTGAATTTTAGTGTCAGAAATTTTATCGTGATCCTTCTCTGTGGAAACGTGTTCTCTGTGCATGGAGGTGTAGCTTGTATATATTTGAAGGAGAGGCACACTTAATGGATGAGATTCCTTGGCTCTTTTAGGTCATCCCATTTTGTACACAATGATAAGAGAAATGAGGTCCTGGGTTTTTATAATGTTTAAACTTGGAAGCAAAATGTAAGCACTTATCCACAGACCACATCCTCTTAGTATCATTTCGTTGCCTTTCCACTAGTAAGTTTATTTTCCTGCGAGCCACTCTACCTGACCAGGAATTGGAGAATAGTGGGCATAGTTGTCAGACGTAGCTTGGGTGGAGTAAGAGTTTGGCTGACTTTGGATCGTCTTTCTTAATCCTGGACTGGAAAAATATCTAATATTGTTCTTAGTCCATTTTAAGCTTAATTTATTTTCTTAGTGCCATAGAAACTCAGAACTGAAAGGGACCTTAGAGATGTATCTTGTCTCCCTCTCCCCTCAGGAGACAAAGAGTTAGTCGTCTGACAGTACTAATTACTCTAACAAATCAGTAGCTTAATGGGCATATACATAGTTTTATATAAAACATTGGGTTTTTCCCTAGCATCGCATTTGCTACTCAAAGATCGAATTCAGTGATCCTCAAACTTTTCCCACCGTAACAAATTAGAGAGAGGTAACATGTTCATGTCAGTGAGAGAAGACAAATTACAGCAGGGAGATGCAGCAGTGATTTTAAATTGAGAGACTCGTGGGTCACCCCACCCCTGCCACACACACACACACACACACACACACACACACACAGTTACTGGGGTAGAAGCTGAAAGGGGAGAGTATGTGGCGTTTGGATAAACTCCAGGTAATTCTGATAAGCTCCAGTTAAGAATCACTTAGACAATAATATTTTTTGTTCTATAGTCCCACCCTCTGTCTTTGAAATAGCTCTTATTATTTCTGCATAGAGGTATAGAGTCAGCTATTAATCATCTAGTCTATCTGCCCATGTAATTCCTGAATTACTTCTATCACACCCCAGGTAGTTGGTCATTCAAAAAAATTTTTCCTTCAGGTAAAAATCATGCTTTCCTTTTAATTGACACCGTTTCGTCTCTCGGGTGCTACTTTGGTAATGATTAGGTCCCCACCTCTCAAGAACATTGTATCTGAACAGGCTGAGACAGAGCCAACGTGAACACAGACCCCAAACCAGGGCTTTTGGAATAAAAATAACAGAAATAAACAGCCTTTCTCTTCACTTACAAAGGGAGTCACTCAGAGGGTACAAAGCTCTGACTTCCAAATGTAGAAAACCTGGAGCTCAATGCAAACTGGAAACCAAAATATATCAGAAATGAAGCATAGCGCTTCGTCAAATACTCAAGGGCTGATCATCCTGCCTCTTCTACAAGGAATGGCCCCGCTCCAGCATTTTTAAAGGAAGATGTTTCTCTTTCGCTTTCCAACTAGGTATAAAATCTACTAAAAGGGATACGAGGAATCACAATAAATCTGCTCACTCACAAGAGACACTCCCAGATAATGAGTTTGGGCTGCTGAGATTATTCAGCACGTTATTTCAAAGAGGCAAAATTCAGGACAATATGAGAAGAGAATTCAAAAGTGGCAGCTACATTCCCTGATAGTTTATGTGAGACACACATACACACAACCCATTTTTCAGTGTATATGTCAAGGGGCCAAGACCCCTGATCAGCACAGTAAGTTATTTTGTGGAGTACAGTGCACAGAACAACAGAGGGAGAGACACTTTCTTGGAGAGGTTCATCCTCTCTGAGGGAGGCAGGAGCCCAGCGCGCCCCGGGACCTTCATCAGCTGGACCCCTCCTCTTTTTTGGTTGTGGTGGCCTCAGAAGCAGCCGTTTCCTCTCATCGATCCGCTGGCTTCTCCTTCTCCTCCTCCTGGGGCTAGAGGTCCGGGTACTTCTGCATGCACTCCTGCATGGCCCGGAACTGGTCTACACAGTCCGACCCCTTGACATCCTCTGTGCTGCAGTGGAAGCAGGAAAAGGCCGCCTTGAACTGTTCCCCACACACCCCGCTGGCCATGCCCCCAAGGCACGGGCAGTTCCAGCTGAGGTCTCCGTGGGGCAGGATCAGTCCTTGCCCATCTAACGGATCATTGGGGTCGTCGGACGCCAGCTCCACGTTGCTTGGAGTTTCATGGTCTTCTTTGGTCACAAATATGATTCGATCCTTCCCTTCCTGCCAGCAGTAGGCCACGGTGCAGCCCGGCGCTCCGACCTCCGGCGATTGAAGCATTGCGGGGCGGCCTCTCGCTGCGACCTCTCGCTGTGACCTCTCTGCTGCGGCCTCTCTGCTGAGGGGCGGGCGGCTTGGAGGCCGGCGCGGAGCCGCCCCCTCCCATTCAAATATTTACCTAAGCGCATGACAGGAAGAGACTTTTACTGCCCAGAGGATTTTAGTCTATTATCAGGCAGTTCCAGTTCTTCCTGAAGTCAAGCTAAAACTTGCAACCCTGCAATTTCTCACTCACTAGGAGGTATGGTATTTCTCTTCCAAGTTTATTCTTCTCTAAGGTAAAAATCCCCAGTTCCTTCAGCCATTGCTCATGGTTTCAGCATCCCTATTCTAGTCATTTTCCTTTGGGACGATTCCCTATTATGTCTTTAAATTTGATGAGTAAAACTGAACTCAGGACTGCATTTGTGGGCTGTGTCCTACCTTCCTGCTACTACCTGATGGCTGCATTAACTTTCTGGTAGGTCCTGCTTCTCTATAATCCATTCCCTTCAAGGCTGCCAAAGAAGATTTTAAATAAATCAGGTCACATTTCTTCCCTACTTGAAGGTTTCCGATCACTTTTTCATTGCTTATAGAATAAAATCCAAACTTTCTTAACAAGCTGAGAAGACTTTTCCCACCTTAACAAATTAGAGAGAGGTAACAGGTAATTAGAGAGTTCTTAATCCCAGCAATCTCTTTCCATCTTATCTTGTATCATTAAATTCTAGTTACACTGGCCATCATTCAGTTGCTCCAACTTGCTGTTCCTTTGGCATATCTTCTCCCCTGTCCTCACATGGCAGGCTCTTTCCAGTCCAAGGCTCAGAGCCAGTTCCTCTCCCCATGAGGCCTTACTACCCACAAGAGTCTGTTCTTCAGCCCCTCCCCCTCCTCAAGCCGGTAGCCCCACCTGGCTTATTCACTGCTAGATCTCAGGTACCTAGAAGAGTACCCTACCCATGGTGGGCTTTTAATAAATGTTTGTGTAGTAAGTGAAAAATGAGTGGTCAGACCAGGTCAAACACACTTCTTATTTTCACTGGTAGATTTCTATTAATATATGCTAAGACTGTTGAAGATTGTTCTGTTGTGTAAGGAGGGAGGCCAGTGAAGAAAGAACATTTCATTGTCAGCCCATGTTGAACATGAGATCAGATTCTGGCTGTATCTTGAAGGTAGCAACCACAGGATTTAGTGTCAGGCCAGAAGTGAGATGTGAGAGAAGTCAAGGAGTCAAGGATGACCCCAAGGCTTTTAGCTTGAGCAACTGGAGAAATGGGGTCACCATTACTGAAACGGGGAAAACTGAGAGGGTAGGTTTGCAGAAGGAGTAGGGGGAGGAGTTTCAGGAGTCAGTTTGGGACATGAAGATTTAAGATACTTAAGACCCTTAATTCTCTAGGCCTCAGTTTCCTCAATGATAGGAGGCGTGTAATAGTTGTGAGGATTTGAGGAGTTAATGTACACAACTCAAAAAAAATAATAAAGCACGTAGAGAAAAATAGGTTAAGAATAGTCATTAGATCATTGAGCTTTTACCAAATCCTCTGGGCATTAGATACGGAAAACTAAAGATGATTCATGAAGGTTTTTCCTGGTAGGATTTTAGACTGAATTGAAATGGGTTTTCTTTGGTATAGGAAGATGCTCAGTAATTCAGCTGGAAATTAAGATATGAATTCAGAGTATCTGAAGACATCTGTCTCTTGGTAGAGATCTGTAACCATGAGAGCATCCAGCCCCCCACCCCAAAAAACTCTCTTTCATTCACTCACTGTTTTTTGACTATCGGAACCTTCAGCAACAAACCAATTGAGTCTCTACTATGTGTAGTGCAAAATGCTAGATTATGGAAAGTCAATATCTGTGAGATAGAATTCATAATATTATATTCTGTGGATTGTTGTGAACATTTACCCGAGCTTAACATTATAAGCTGACACAAGAAATGCATGGCTAGTATTACTGTATGAAATCCCACAAGTCTTCTTGCATGCCGATACAGAGGCAGAGCAGTGGAAGATTTGAAAATGTGCACAGCGCATTCCCTCTTCACAGGCAAACTTTGAAATGCTTTCAGTGCATTTACCTGGCTTTATTGTTAGAGAAGAAATTTCACAGGTAAAATTATCGTCTTAGGAGTTGATAAGATGCAATTAAACTTAATTTTTCAAAAGTTCTCAACAAATCTTTCTGAAGACTTAAAATCACAATTTCCTTTATATAGAACATATCATTTCATATTATCATTCTCTAGGTAACTTGTAAACCACTTAATACCTAAAGCCCCTCATGTTACTTTATATCTAAACAATCATTTGAAGCCTAATTATTCATAAATACATCTTCTATTCCAGAGTAAGTTTGAGAAAAGCCAGGGCTCACATCTGTTTTGGTTTTAGTCAGAGTAAGGTGAAGGTACCCAGTTGTACAGCTTCCACACTTTGATACCCTGAGTAAGTCTTTACAGAAAGACTTCATTGTTGGTTTAAGGTAAATTCTTGGCATGTTACACATACAGGTGTTCACTGTAGGAGCACATAATAATAATTGAAGTTAATGTTTACTGAGCACTTGGTAAGTGCCAAGATTTGTTTTAGGCCCTTTTCATGTATTAACTTCGTTAACAATCACAACAGTCCAGTTATCCCAGTGTAACAATGAGGACACTGAAGAACAGAGAGGTGTTAAGACTTTGTCCAAGATCACAGAGATTGTAAGTTAGGGTTGGGTTTCAAAGCCAGGCGCTATAGCTACAGAACCTTGTTCTCAGCTCCTGTACCATATTACCTCCTTCCAGAAGTCATAGGTTAGGGAAAATGTGGTGAAAAGCACTTAAAGAACTAGTTTCTTGTTTCATAAGTAAAATTTGCTGTATAAGTTAAATTATATGTATAATTTGTTACTTAATTATTTTAAGACCAAAGTTTTTTTGGGGGGGGGGTTTGTTTTTTTTTGCGTTACGCGGGCCTCTCACTGTTGTGGCCTCTCCCGTTGCGGAGCACAGACTCCAGACACACAGGCTCAGCGGCCATGGCTCACGGGCCCAGCCGCTCCGCGGCATGTGGGATCCCCCCGGACCAGGGCACGAACCCCTGTCTCCTGCATCGGCAGGCAGACTCTCAACCACTGCGCCACCAGGGAAGCCCTAAGACCAAAGTTTCAATTAATTGTTTTTATTTTCCATCTCCACAATAAAATATATTGTTCACTATTCATGGGCGGGAGCTACAGTGATTATAGTAAATGTTAATTGTGATTTTTGTTTTCTCTTTTGCAGTTTCATGGTTTTCTCCAAATGAAAATATCCTCACTGTTATTTTCCCAATTTTGGCTATACTTCTATTCTGGGGACAGTTTGGTGTTGTGAGTAAGTACTTACTTCTATTTTTCATTTATGTTATACTGGTTAAATTTTTATTTCTGGCAGACAATGCTGGTGAAATATTTTATTTAACCAAATTGTATTAGCAAGCATGATAACATGGTAAATAAGAATATACAGTCAATATTAATATTCTCCTTGAAGTCTATATTGTTCCTCATACTTTGCTTCAGTTCACTTTTAATTCCTAAGAAGGTTTTTTTTTTCCTTAGCTTCTTAAGAATGAACATTGGGAATCCTGATAATAACAATACCTTTGACTCAACTGGTTTTAATATTTACAGAGCATTTACACATACATTATTTTCTTTGGTAAAGAGATGGTTACAGCCTACATTGGTGTTGACAAGATAGGATGACATAGAAGGAGCGATCAAGATGGCGGAGTAGGAAGCCCCTGAGCTTACCTGCTCCTACGGCACACCAAAGTTACAACTACTTACAGAGCAACTGTCTCTGAGAATGACCTAAAGACTAACAGAGAAGGTACTCTACAATTAAAGATATAAAGAAGAAACCACAACAAGATGAGTAGGAGGGGCAGAGGTGTGGTCTTGTCAGGACCCACACTTAAGGGTCCTTAAGTAGGAGGAAAATCACAACAATGGAAATCCTCCCTGAGGACTGAGGGGTCAAGCCCCACATCCACCTCCCCATCCTGGGGGTCCTAAACCATGAATACAAGTGCCCAAAATGTCTGACTTTGAATACCTGTGGGACTTATGTTTGGGAGAGCCAGAGGGCTGTAGGATACCAAGACTTTGCTCTTAAAGTGTGTGCACAGAAACTTACTTGCTCCAAGTCCCAGCACAGAGGCAGCAGTTTGACAGGTGTCTGAGTCAGACCCACTTGCTTATCTTGGAGAGCCTCACTGAGAGACAGGAGGCAGCTGGGATTCCCTCCTGGAAGTGAGATGCTGGCGGCAGCCATTTTTGTGATCTCGTTCTACCACTCCGACACCTTCACTGGAGGGCACCATATTGGAATCCTCCCTCTAGCATATTAGCTCTGGGGACCGGTACAGCCTACCAGCAATCATGCAACTTGTAGCAGTTGCATGCTGACAGGTTGCACAGCCAACAGTGCTGGGGGGCCTATCCTGCCCACCAGTGTGCCCACAGGAGTTGGCCTCACACACAATAAAAGGGCACAAAGAGTCCACATAGGGGATACCCCTGGAGCATCTGGCTCTGGTAGCCATAGGGAAACTTGCTGCTGGGCCCCATAGGACATCTACCTAAGGCCACTTTTCTAAGATTGGGAGATGTAATGGACCTACCTAATACATAGAAATAAACAGAATTAGGCAGTATGAGGAGACAGAGGAATATGTTTCAAATGAAAGAACAAGAAAAACTCTCAGAAAAAGAGCTAAATGAAACAGAGATAAGCAATCTACCTGATAAAGAGTTTAAGGTAATGATCATAAAGATGCTTACTGAACTCTGGAGAAGAGTGGATGAACACAGTGAGAACTTCAACAAAGAGTTAGAAAATAGAAAAAAGAATCCATCAGAACTGAAGAATACAATAACTGAAGTGAAAAATACATTAGAGGGGATCAACAGTAGATTAGATGATACAGAAGGACAGATCAGTGATCTAGAATACAGAGTACTAGAAATCACTCAAACTGAACAGAAAAAAAGAAAAAAAGAATTTTTAAAATGAGGATAGTTTGAGGGACTTTTGAGACAACATCAAGTATACTAACATTCACATTATAGGGGTCCCAGAAGGAGGAGAGAGAGAAAGGGGCAGAAAATGTATTTGAAGAAATAATGGCTAAAACTTACCTAATCTGGGGGATGAAAGAGATATTCAGGTCCAGGAAGCATAGAGAGTCCCAAAAAAGATGAACTCAAAGAGATCCACACCAAGGCATATCATGATTAAAATGACAAAAGTTAAAGATAAGAGAGTTTTAAAGGCAGCAAAAGAAAAGCAACACTAGTCACAATCGTGGGAATTCCCATAATGTTATCAGCCAATTTTTCAGCAGGAATTTTACAGGCCAGAAGGGAATGACATGCTGTATTTAAAATGCTGAAAGGAAAAATCTTACCACCAAAAATATTCTACCTGGCAACATTGTCATTCAGAAATGAAGGAGAGAGAAAGAATTTCCCAGACAAGCAAAAACTAAGGGTTCATCACCACCTTACAAGCTGGTTCATAAACCAGCCTTACAATAAATGTTAAAGGGTCTTCTTTAAGTGGAGAAGGCAAGGTCATAACTGGAGATAAGAAAATATATGAAAGGAAAACTCTCACTGCTAAGGCAAATATATAGTAAAGGCAGTGGATTGTCACTTAAAAAGTGAATGTTAAATGACAAAAGTTGTAAAATCAAGTATAACTACAGTAAGTGTTATTTGTGTATACAAAATAGAATGATGTAAGTATGACATCAAAAACATAAAACAGGGTTGGGGGGAGTAAAAACATAGTTTTCAGAATGTGTTTGAACTTAAGTGACTATCAGCTTAAAGCAATCTGCTGTGTATATAGGTTCATGTATATAAACCTCATGGTAACCACAAACCAAAAACCTATAATAGCTACAGAAAAAGTAAAGAGGAAGGAACCAAAACACAAAGCTAAAGAAAATCATCAACCCATGAGGGAAGAGACTAAAAGATGAAAGGAACAGACAAGAACTACAAAAGCAACCAGAAAACAATTAACAAAATGACAATAAAAGTGCATACCTATCAATAACCACTTTCAATGTAAATGGACTAAATGCTCCAATCAAAAGACACAGGATGGCTGAATGGACACAAGAACAAGACCCATCTATATATGCTGCCTACAAAAGATTCACTTCAAACCTAAAGACATACATGCACTGAAAGTGAAAGGATGGAAAAATATGTTCCTTACAAATGGAAACAAAAAGAAAGCTGAGGTAGCAGTTCTGATATCAAGGAAAATAGACTTTAAAACAAAGACTTTAAGAGAAGACAAAAAAAAAAAAAAGGTGTTACATAAGGATAAAGGGATCAATCCAAGAAGAGGATATAACATTCATAAGTATTTATGCACTCAACAAAGGAGCACCTAAATATATAAAGCAAGTAGTATAGGAAAATTGACAATAATACAATAGCTGGGAACTTTGATACTCCACTTACGTCAGTGGATAGATCATCTACACAGAAAATTAATAAGAAAATATTGGCCTTAAATGACACATCAGACTTGATGGAATTAATAGACTTATATAGAACATTCCATTCAAAACCAACAGAATACACACTCTTTTCAAGTACATGTGAAATACTCTCCAAGATAGATCACATGCTAAGCCACAAAACCAGTCTCAGTAAATTTAAAAAGATTGAAATCATATCAAGCATCTTTTCCTATCACAACAGTATGAAACTAGAAATCAGTTACAAGAAGAAAAATGGAAAAAACACAAACAAGTGGAGGCTAAACAACATGCTACTAAACAACCATTGGGTCACTGAAGAAATCAAAGAGGAAATTAAAAAATACCTGGGACAAATGAAAATGGAAACACAATGATCCAAAATCTTTGCATTGCAGCAAAAGCAGTTCTAAGAGGGAAGTTTATGGTGATACAGGCCTACATCAAGAAATAAGAAAAATCTCAAATAAACAATATAACCTTATACCTAAAGGAACTAGAAAAGAGGAACCAACAAAGCCCAAAAGTAGTAGAAAGAAGGAAATAGTAAGGATCAGAGCAAAAATAAATGAAAAAAATACTTAAAAAAAAACAGTAAAAAAAGATCAGTGAAACTAAGAGCTGTCTTTTTGAAAAGAAAAAATTTATGAACCTTTAAGCCAGACTCATCAAGAAAAAAAGAGAAAGGGCCCAAGTAAATAGAATAAGAAATGAAAGAGAAGTTACAGTTGACACCACAAAAATACAAAGGATCATAAGAGATTATTACTAACAGTTATACACCAGCAAATTAGACAACCTAGAAGAGATACATAAATTCTTAAAAACACACAATCTTCCAAGACTGAATCAGGAAGAGATAGAAAATCTGAGCAGTCCAATTACTGGAAGTGAAATTGAATTAGTAATCAAAAAACTCTGAACAGACAATAGTCTGGGAGCAGATAGTTTCACAGGTGAATCTACTAAACATTTAAAGAAGAGTTATTACCTATCCTTCTCAAGCTATTCCAAAAAAATAGAAGAAGGAATACCCTCAAATTTGTTCTGTGAGGCCAGATTTACCCTGATACTAAAACCAGTCAAAGACACTAGAAAAATAAATAAATACAGGACAATATCCCTGATGAACATAGATGCAAAAATCCTTGACAAAATACTAGCAAAACGAATCCAGCAGTACATTAAAAGGATCATAGGCCACAATCACGTGGGATTTATCCCAGGAACGCAAGGATGTTTCAATATCCACAAATTAATTTAACATGATACGCCACATTAGCAAGACAAAAGAAAAATATCATTTGATTATCTCAATTGATGCAGAAAGAGCAGTTGACAAAATCCAACATCCATTTATGATAAACACTCAACAAAGTAGGTGTACCCAAGATAATAAAGGCCACGTATAACAAACCCACAGCTAACATCATATTCAATGGAGAAAAACTGAAGGCTTTTCCTGTAAGGTCAGAAACAAAACAGGATGCCCACTCTCACCACTTTTATTCAACATTGTATAGGAAGTCCTAGCCACAGCAATCAGACAAGAAAAGAGGTAAAAGGCATCCAAATTGGAATGGCAAAAGTAAAACTGTCATAATTACGTATAACGTGATGCTACATATAGAAAAGCCTAAAGACTCCATGGAAAAAATGTTAGAACTGGTAAATGAATTCAGTTAGTGGTAGCATACCAAATCAATATACAGAAATCTGTTGTATATCTATGTATTAAGAATGAACTATCAGAAAGAGAAATTAAGAAAGCAATCCCATTTACAATTGCATCAAAAAAAATAAATTTAACCAAGGAGGTGAAAGACCTATACTCTGAAAACTATAAGACACTGATGAAAGAAATTGAAGACAACACAGACAAATGGAAAGATATTCTGTGCTCATAGCTTGAAAGAATTAATATCGTTAAATTGTCCATACCACCCAAAGCAATCTACAGATTTAATGAATCTCTATCAGAATACCAATGGCGTTTTTTAAAGAACTGGAACACATAATCTTAAAATTTTCATGGAAACACAAAAGACTCTGTATAAACAATCTTAAGAAAGAAGAACAAAAAAAAAGAAAGAAAGAAAGAAAAACAAAGCTGCAGGTTATCACTCTCTTTGATTTCAAACTATACCACAAAGCTTTAGTAATCAAAACTGTATGTTACTGGCACAAAAACAGACACACAGATCAATGGAACAGAATAGAGAGCCCAGAAAGAAACCCACACACTTATGGTCAACTAATTTACAATAAAGGAGCCAAGACTATACAGTGGGAGAAAGACAGTCTCTCTTCAATAAATGGTGTTGGTAAAACTGGACAGGTATGTGGAAAAGCATGAAACTGGACTCCTTTCAGTAGTCTAAACTTTTAAACTTCATTTGTTTGTTTGTTTGTTTGTTTATTGGCTGTGTTGGGTCTTCGTTGCTGTGTGCGGGCTTTCTCTAGTTGCGGTGAGTGGGGGCTACTCTTCGTTGTGGTGTGCAGGCTTCTCATTGTGGTGGCTTCTCTTGTTGCAGAGCATGGGCTCTAGGTGCGCAGGCTTCAGTAGTTGTGGCACATGGGCTCAGTAGTTGTGGCTCACGGGCTCTAAAGCGCAGGCTCAGTAGTTGTGGCGTATGGGTTAGTTGCTCCACGGCATGTGGGATCTTCCCAGACCAGGGCTTAAACCCGTGTCCCCTGCATTGGCAGGCAGATTCTTAACCATGGTACCAGGGAAGTCCCAAAACTTTTAAACTTTTAAAATGTAAGATTTATTTCTCATCTCCCTATAGCACACTGAAATAGTCATTGAAGGCTAGTAAACATTTATATAAGGCAAGGAGTAATTAATGGCTGATTTCACTTATTTATTTTATTCACTAGTGCAACCTTTATAAAATGAAAGCTAGTAAAATATTGTAGTGGATTGACCTATTGTATATTTCATGAATTTTACTCAGAAGTTTAAGTCATGTGTATCTAAAGTGATACATAAAAATGGAAGGGAAATGACTGATTATGTATTCTAAGGATTCTTTTCAATGTATGGCACTCTGGAAATGCTTTGTGATTTCAGATCTGTTCTCAACTTTTGTTTAAAAGGGCAAAAAAGAGGAAGAAAGGGCTAAGGGAGAAAACTGTCAAGATATTTCACAACTCTTACTTTCAAAACAGTGTCTAAAATTCTTGTGGAAATTTTCTTAGAATTTCAGTAAGTCTTTTATATCAAGAAAAAGACTGGTATAGCACGAAGACCTTGTCCACTGATGTTAGGGAAAGCCTTTATCCCTATTGGCAGACTCAGGCCTTAAGGCCTATGTCATATGATTTAAATAGGCAATAGCCTTTTTCTAAGATCATGAAATCATTTCACTGAAGTGTGATTTGTTGCATTTGGATTGATTGAACTGTGCTGATCATGACATTACCATTAGTAACATATTATTTTTAGTGGACTGAACCAGGAGTGTGTTCACTATCAGCCATATTCTTACAAAATAAGCTTTACCATTGTTTTTCTGACTTAAAAAAAAGTAATACATATCACTTTAGGATACCTTATACAACATAGGAAGTCTAGAGAAAAAACAAAAATCATCTAGAGTCTCACAGCCTGGAAATAAACTATTAATTTCTCCTTCCCTTTCTGTCTTTTTTCTTGAAAAAGGAAAAACCGTAAATGGACTCATATAGCTTACATACTTGTAAATGCTGATTTGCCTCCCGTGTTTTCAGAAGTCTTTTTGTAGTTGCCTGTGCTCTACTTTTATGGATGTACTATAATTTACTTAACTCTCATCTTGATGGATATTAAGGATATTTCCAAATTTTCTTGATACTATGACAGTATCTAGTGTTACATACCTTTAGTACATACTAAAGGTATGTAACACTAGAAATGGCAGAGACGGTATTTTAAGCCTCATGATACATTGTTGCCAACATGTTTTCCAGCACCATTGTATCAATTACTACTGCAGGTGAGAATACTTGTCTTTCACCTCACAAGCTTGACATCATTATAATTCTAAAATCTTTGGTAATTCGATGGTTAAAAAAACATCATCTTCATTTTCATTTTTGTGTTAGGGTAAATGTTCTTTTTTATATGTATTCTATTGGTCATATTTTTGGGGGGGCCATGCCTTGTGGGATCTTGGTTCCCTGACCTGGGATCAAACCCGTGCCCCCTGCAGTGGAAGCACGGAGTCCTAAACACTGGACCAGCAGGGAACTCCCTTCTATTGATCATATTTTAAGGAATGTGATCATAAACCTAAAAAAATATTTTAGTGGCAATTTTTTTTGTAAATAATTTTTTAACATCTTTATTGGAGTATAATTGCTTTACAATGGTGTGATAGTTTCTGCTGTATAACAAACTGAATCAGCTATACCTAAACATATATCCCTTTATCCCCTCCCTCTTGCATCTCCCTCCCACCTTCCCTATCCCACCCCTCTAGGTGGTCCCAAAGCACCAAGCTGATCTCCCTGTGCTATGCAGCTGCTTCCCACTAGCTATCTATTTTACATTTGGTAGTGTATATATGTCCACATAGTGGCAATTTTTTAATTAGGCTCATCTTAGAACAAGTAAATGTAGTGTGTGTGTGTGTGTGTGTGTGTGTGTGTGTAGGAGGTACTTATATACTTGATTCACCCAGCCTGCGCTCACATTTAAAGGTGTTTTTGATAATAGTACCTAAATATTTGTAGAGCTCTTGCTTTGTGTGATAGGCACTATGCAAAGTACTCTACATCTGAAATCATATTTACTTCTTTCAGGAACTCTATGGGGATAGATACTGTTGTTATCATTCCCATTTTATAGACAAGAGACAGAGGCACAGATTGGTTAGGCAGTTTGCCCACCATCACCCAACTGTTTCTTGGTAGTACTGGGATTTGAAACAGTGCTATTTACCACTACATTATAGTGCCTCCCTGTCTTGAAATTATTTCGAATGTGTTTTTGTTTTCTTTTCTCAAGAAGGGTGAACCTATATCTGGATATACACACTGAGTAAAAGAAACTGTTATTTATAGAGTAGAATGTGGACCCACTTTATTTATTCAATAAATGTCTTTTGACAGGGTACCTACTGATTACTAGGCACTGGGCGGTATGCTAGAGATGTAGAAGTGAAATGTAAATTGCCCCTGGCTTTGTAGCACTGCTCTGTGCCTTCTGCCACATCTTCAGGATAGATATGAATCTAAATCTACTTCTCCCTTGGTACGCTTTGTAGGAGGCCTCCTGTTTATGGCCTGGGGATTCCACCAACAGGAAAGCCCCCTTTTTCCCCACTTGCTCCTTGGTTTTGCATTTTTTATATCAAGAAAAAGACTTGGGGCTTCCCTGGTGGCGCAGTGGTTGAGAGTCCGCCTGCCGATGCAGGGGACACGGGTTCGTGCCCTGGTCCGGGAAGATCCCACGTGCTGCAGAGCGGCTGGGCCCATGAGCCATGGCCCCTGAGCCTGCGCGTCCGGAGCCTGTGCTCCACAACGGGAGAGGCCACGACAGTGAGAGGCCCGCATACCGCAAAAAAAAAAAACAAAAAACAATAGAAAAAGACTTGAATCAAGTCTTTACACGCTCTAAAGTATTAATAGTAACTCAGACCCATGACTTTCTAAGTTTCTAGTTCCTTTTAACTTTTTCTGTACTTGACCTCAGGGGGTTTCTCTCTGGTTTTTCTAGCTCTGAGTGTCATTCTTTTTGGTGATCCAAGATAAAACCTAAACCTTCTGTCAGCTAAAAATCCAGTTATGACAGCAGATTATGCTTTCACTTTGAGGAGAAAGAGTTTCTTTATACCAGAACTGTATCTTGAACTGTATCTCAGGATGCCATCGATCCTACTGAGAAAGAAGCCTTGAGAAGACTTCTAAACTCTGGAAGCCAAGCCAAGGGGTCCCAAATGTGGTGAGCCTTAGACCACATTTTGAAGACAAAGGTCTCTCACAGGAAAATGTTCCTAAATACCTTTGCCTTTAACTTTAACTTACAAGCTTTTAAGCAGAATCTTACGCTTAGCAAACAGCTCAGAGAATCCTAGAATCAAACACTGAGCCTTAACCAAAGTAACAATTTTCTTAATAGTATTACATTTCAGGTATTTTGTTTTTGTTCTGAAAACTGTACCAACTCAGTTTTCCACTGCACTGACAATTATGTTCCTGGCTGATTTTCAGGGTTGTCCTTCCTTACTCTTTGACAATATAACAGGTATTTTCTATCATTTAGATGTTTGATGAATGATTTCAATTGCTGCCCATCAAGACCTGTAGTTTTTATAGGATTAAGGTTCAACTTCATATCAAGAACTGGATAACATCAGGGAAGGGGAAGGGGAAGCTGGGACGAAGTGAGAGAGTGGCATGGACATATATACACTACCAAATATAAGATAGATAGCTAGTGGGAAGCAGCTGTATAGCACAGGGAGATCAGCTCGGTGCTTTGAGACCACCTAGAGGGGTGGGATAGGGAGGGTGGGAGGGAGATGCAAGAGGGAGGGGATATGGGGATATATGTATACATATAGCTGATTCACTTTGTTATACAGCAGAAACTAACACACCATTGTAAAGCAATTATACTCCAATAAAGATGTTAAAAAAATAACTGGATAACATGTTGAAATTCTTTGAGATAGGAGTATCTATTCTTATTTTTTCTTCTTTAGAACTGTTGTATTATTCAGTGAATCCCTGCTTTACACAGAACTGCGGGACTATAAACATGACCATATAGGCTGAGACTCTGCAAAACAATCTAATAATAAATGCCAAAATTTACTATAGTTCCGTGACCTTTAAACTTTTTGTCAAAACATTAAAACCTCTCTTACTGTCAGTAATAAATGTATTAGGAAATGAAAAAAATAGTAAAACTAATATTTAGTACATGATAAATTAAAACATAAAAAACATTGAGAATTGAAGAATTTTATCAAGGGTAGTTTGAAAAATGCTTGCCTCTTCTTCTCATATAACTGAATACAGAGCAAGCATCTTGTCTATGCCTTGGTGAATTGTCATACTCCTTTCTAAGATCGAATCAGCTTCCATCACTTTCAATGTCATGAACTATCCATCGCAAAGAATTCCTTTCATGTGAAGTTTTTCTGCCAGTCACATCCTCTGGGACATCTTCATTCTTTGTCACAGCCGCCTCATTGTCCTCATGTATGCCAATAAGTTCACTTTTACTAAGTTCTTCTGGCTGCATATCTAGACTCTCTTGAACGGCAGTAGTGTTGACATTCCACAGTCAGCTATTCTGTAACCCCAGTTACCTTCTATTCGAATTTCGCTTCCAGCATTATCACATCTCGTCTCTTTGCTCCCTCACCTTTATTGCCCTGTTTCCTGTTTTGATTATCCATTGTAAAATGTTGCAGTGGCTTATGACTGGGAGACAGGAGGTAACACAACATATGCTTTGCTGTCTGTGCGTGAATTGAATAACAGATGTGCAGTGACCAGTCACCAGCAGTCTTTGAAAAGGGTAACATGAGTGGTCACTGATCATGATGCATATCTGTTATTTATGTAGTGATTTGTGAATTGAAGAGATATCAGAGAAGTTTACACTTTATGCAATTACTCAGTTAATATATTGTGAACTCTGTTTTGGGGGGACTTGTGTTATTTAACTAAATGATGGTAACTGAAATTCATGCATGTCAGAACCGGGCAAGGAGAGGACAGCTGTCATTTATTTCAAATTTGTGCATTCTAGGCATCTTTCATTTCGTTTTCTAACTTTCTAGTCCCTGCTCAAGATTATTCCTTCCACAAGGATTTTGTTTACTGCACAAGGGTCTCTACAGAAATTGGTTAGGGGTCTCTATAGAAATCATTGTTGGAAAATTCAAGGAAAAAAATTCTCCATCACAACAGCCTTGAGATCCTACTAAGTCCTTGAGTGCAATCTTGAGGAGTAGCTTAATATTGAACGTGATTAGGCCATGAAAACACATTTAAAAGAAGTAGTGGAACAGAATTTCATTGTAGATTAGAAAAATGATTCTGACCGAAGTAAAGACGTATACTAACTGCACCAGGAAATTTCTGTCCGCAAAGGTAAAGTATCATCATGATAGATATTATTACAAAGAATTCTATTAAATAATCTTGGACTCCCATTGCTTTCCCTTGGTCCTGTCCACATAATTATCAAATTCTGTTATTAAATCGTGTTTTTATACACTGATTTTATTGTGGAAGGAACTGAACAAAACTATAGCTTAGCAGTATACTCTTTTGTAGAAATACAGTTGCTATTCCTTTGACCCTTTCCCAATTCAAACGTCCCAACTTCCTGCATATATTCTGAAGGTGTGGCACCATGCACAAGACCAGGAATGTTTGGAACCAAGGAAAGGAAGTTAGTGTGTTAGGAATCATCTTCTTTTATCTTTTATATTCAAAGTACTTCAAAGCCCAGGCTTCATAAAGATTGGGCTCTTTTATTGCCGGGTCCTGTAGACTGGGAATGTGATTTCTAGTCAGTCTTCATTTTGACAAAATTATTTCATCGAAACAAGTTGGATAGTATATGGAGTCCATTATAAAATTATTTTACTCTCCTTCTGGCAAGTAATCAGTTTATTATTGGCATTAATATTCATTTTTATCCAGCACCAGTTTCACAAAGCCTTCACTGTTTTTTTAATGTGTGTTAAATATTTTTAAAATAGTAATTTTAATTTAATTTAATAAAAAATTTGAAATTGTAATTTTATTTTAAAACTTATGAGATGTGCTTTATCCTGCATTGGAGACAATATTGATGTGCAGCTCAACAGAAACCAAAAACATTCTAAAATTACTTTCCGAGAGTTATCAGAAGATAGCACTGTAATAATAAAATCAAACGTGTCTCCCTTTATGATTTTTCCTTTTTTTTTTTTTTTTGTGGTAGGCGGGCCTCTCACTGTTGTGGCCTCTCCCGTTGCGGAGCACAGGCTCCAGACGCGCAGGCTCAGTGGCCATGGCTCACCGGCCCAGCCGCTCCGCAGCATGTGGGATCCTCCCGGACCGGGGCACGAACCCGTGTCCCCTGCTTTGGCAGGCAGACTCTCAACCACTGCGCCACCAGGGAAGCCCCGATTTTTTCCTTATTTGATGTGCATTTTACCTCACTGTTTAACCTTCCTGTTTGCCACTAACTCACTAATCACTTGGTAAGGGATCATTTAAATGTCATGCATTATAACAGGCATTGAGTTCATGGATTTTAGGGTTTTGTTAGGTGGACTTCAGCCTGTATGGATCTATGTGGGCTTATTGAATACCATCTTTGGAGTGTCATTAAAACTAAGATGATAGTTTTATTTGATCTCCAAGTTGAGCCTGGTAATTTCACTAGACTTCTTCTGCCACAGCCTGCATTCTGTCTCGTATGTGCTTTATGTCAGTGACAAGGAGACAAGAAAACCTTAATGGAGTATCTATTCATAGTATTAGCCACGTTTCTTCAGGTGGCTAGAGGGACATGTCATTTCTCTGTTCGCATGAATCTGAAAGATTAAATACATAATAGGGCTTTCTTAGGCTAGGGTAGACCCACACCTTTTATTTAACTGGAGGAGAAGATCTGGGAGTAACACTTCCCATGACACATTCCCCACCAACACACACACTAATTCCCATATTAGAATGTCAGGAGCGCTGAGGCAGAATTACTTGTCTTGTTCACTGTCAGCACTTAGAATAGCGATTGTCACATAGTAGGTGCTCGATCAACTGTTACTGAATAAAGTAACCTCTACTCCTACCTCAATTTGGGCTAATAAAAGGGCCCAGTACATGGTGGGCACACAGTAAGTATTTATAGAGCAAGCAAATGAACAACCTATCTCATCTCTGAGAAGAAGCTGGCTAGATTTAATTACTTTATAGACGGTATAAAAGGGAAACTTTTAGAATTCCTAATTTGTTGAAAAAACTTGACATTGTCTCCCCATATATTTGGTATTCCCGTGTCAGGCAGCACTAAGTTTATAAGTATCTATTAAAAATGTAAGTACCAACCATACCCAATGTTGGTCAGAATGTGGAGCAACAAGAACTCTCATACATTGCTGGCGGGAGTGCAAAATGGTACAGCCTCTTTGTAAGACAGTTTGGTGGTTTCATGTAAAACTAAATGTACTCTTTCCATATGATCCAGTAATCGTGCTCCTTGGTATTTACCCAAATGGAGTTGAAAACTTAAGCCCACACAGAAACCTACACATGGATGTTTATAGCTGCTTTCTTCATCATTGCCAAAACTTGGAAGCAACCAGGATATTCTTCAATAGGATAATGGATACACTGGGTGGTACATCCCGACAATGGAATATTATTCATCACTGAAAACAAATGAGCTGTCAATCATGAAAAGACATGGAGGAACCTTAAATACATATTCCTAAGTAAAAGAAGCCAATCTGAAAAGGCTACATACTATATGATTCCATCTATAAAGCATTATGGAAAAGGCAAAACTATGCAGACAATTAAAGACACAGACCTACTAGAGAATGGACTTGAGGATATGGGGAGGGGGAAGGGTAAGCTGTGACAAAGTGAGAGAGTGGCATGGACATATATACACTACCAAACGTAGAATAGATAGCTAGTGGGAAGCAGCTGCATAGCCCAGGGAGATCAGCTCGGTGCTTTGTGACCACCTAGAGGGGTGGGATAGGGAGGGTGGGAGGGAGGGAGATGCAAGAGGGAAGAGATATGGGAACATATGTATATGTATAACTGATTCACTTTGTTATAAAGCAGAAACTAACACACCATTGTAAAGCAATTATACTCCAATAAAGATGTTAAAAAAAAAAAAAAAGGTCAGTGGTTCCTAGGAGTGGGTGGTGGGGAGTAGAGATGCACAGGCAGAGCACAAAGGATTTTTAGGCAGTGAAGATACTCTGTATAATATATAATATTGGATATATGGCATTATAAATTTGTCCAAACCCATAGAATGTACAGCACCAAGGGTGAACCATAATGTAAACTATGGACTTTGGGTGATTATGATGGGTCAATGCAGGTTCATCCTTAGTAAAAAAAAAAAAAAAAAAATGTATCATTCTTGTGAGTGAAGTTGATAATTAGGAAGGCTATGCATATGTGGGGGAAGGGAGTATATGGTAATTCTCTGTACCTCCCTCTCAATTTTGTTGTAAATCTGAAACTGCGCTTAAAAAAAAGTCTTTAAAAAATGTAAATACTGTATTTCCCCTATTTTATTTTGTGCATTGATTTCAGTACTTTTAGCTAAGGTCTATCGTTGAAAGCATGGGGATTTTTGCCAGAAAATCATACCAGGAAGTTTGATAAGAGCCTGCAGTTAAGAACACATTAAATTATCTTAATGCTAAATGTTCAGGGGATTACTTGAATTTATTTTCATTGTTACATTTAAAGTTTTGATAGGTTTGACAAATAAGAACAAATCCACTTATTAAAGGACAAGAACAGATCACACACACAAAAAAAATCCTTAAGGTTAGTGGGTTTTGTGGCATCTATATCAGATTCCTGACCATTTAGCTAGCTGGAAACATGACATCTGGACCTAGCAACAAGATACTTTCCCCAAACTTGCTATGGGACCTGCTAAAATGTGGCCATTGTAAGCAAAGAAAATGAGTGAAAAGAAACCCTTTTTAAAGGTTTACAAAAGAAAACATGAAGATAACCTTTCATTGCCTGTGGTTACTTAAGTAGACCCCATTAGTATATTTGTTAGAAATTGCTGCTTAATTTTGAGGAAGAGGTTAGGTAGCCTTGAAAATTAGTAGTTGAACCAATCAACAGGAATAAAAGCTACCTCCAAAAGGTTTTGAAAAGACCATTCTATGATAACAACCCTGTCAATAATAGCATTTTGTGGCACTTTATTTTTGTTTGTATTGTTGATATTATTTTTCTCCTATAGCTCTTGTAAGCCTGAAGAGATTGAATTTTATATGAGGTTCAAACTCTTATTTTTCTTAAGCATGGTGTAAGTCAGACTTTTTGTATGAATTTATACTGGACTCTAAGGTGAATTCTTGTTGCTTGATCTTTGTAGCTCTTTTATGTACTGAATTAAACCTAGAAGAGTCTCTTATGAATGTTTGATTGATTGTGAAGTACATTTGAAACAGCTTCTATTTTATAACCCTTTTGCAGAACTTTCAGACTCTCTTTAAATAATAGTATACATGGGATTAAAATGGAAACATGGGATTAAAATGGACACATGTCTAGAGAAAGTTTCTTTTTCTATGTCTATGCCTTTTGTGACCTCTACACTGAATTTCATCCTAGCCAGTGTTTGACCCTAGAAAATAGGGAAGCCCCAAATCTTTGCCCTGTATGAAGGCAGGGACATGACTGAGTCATAGTCACATAAATTTCGAGGCTGGATGGATCAAATGAAAGTTTGGGGAGCTTGCTGTATTGTTTCTCACTCTTTTATGATTAATGTGGATTTCACTTACCTTCAGGACTGATTACTGATTGGCCCTCCATCTCCCTCTAAAGAGGAAGAAGTTGAGGTTACAATCTAAAGTATGAGTAGAGATTTTAAATTCAAGTGCCTGTATTATACTTTAAATACCTTAACCACAGGTTATAATCTAACCCTAGGTTATAATACCTTAAACATAGATTTTGTCATGGTCATTTAGGAGTTTATTTGTTGTTTTTACTATAATTGATCTGTTTATCATTTTAGTGGATGCAAATTAAATACTAAACATAAAATTATTTAAAATTTCCCCCTCAGGACCATCGCCCATTGATAAATGGCATGGAGAGTACCGTGTGTAGAGGGAACAGCAGAATTTCATCATGCACTCTATTTATCTCTGCTACTCAGTCTGCTTTTAGGTTGCTTTTAACAACTTTCTTGGTGAAAAATTAGTTTTAATATTAACCAAAACAAAACCCAAAAGGTGAATATATGATAAAAATGTAACATTTTTAGGCTTCTGCATTACATTATTCTTTTAGGGAAGCTGGATACTTGACAAAAGCGTAACACATACGTTAAGGCCTATTTGTAATTTATTTTTATGAAATTATTTTACTTGAACAATTAAAGCATTTCCCCCCACCTCAGGATTTCAAGAGGGTGTGATTTGTCCAATGTTTACTCTACTTTTTCAAAACAAAATGTCTAGATTTCCAGATGTTTACTAATTTTATGTAACGTGGAAGAAAGTTCTGTTTTTGTCGCTATTACTAATTAGCCAGTTATTTCTCATCAGCAGTGTGTATATTAGTTGTAAACCTGAGGCAGTTCTGCTTCTCAGGGGACATTTGACAATGTCGGGAGATATTTTTGATTGACGCAGCTTGGAGGCTGTTACTGGCATGTAGTGTGCAGAGGCCAGGGATGGTACTAAACATTCTGTAATGCACAGAGCAGTCCCTAACAACAACAACTTATCTGACCCAAAATATTAATAATGCCACGATTAAGAAAGGCTGATAGGGCTTCCGTGGTGGCGCAGTGGTTGAGAGTCCGCCTGCCGATGCAGGGGACGTGGGTTCGTGCCCCGGTCCAGGAAGATCCCACATGCCGCGGAGCGGCTGGGCCCGTGAGCCATGGCCGCTAAGCCTGTGCGTCCAGAGCCTGTGCTCCGCAACGGGAGAGGCCACAGCACTGAGAGGCCCACGTACCGCAAAAAAAAAAAAAAAAGAAGCCTGATATATATAACTTCATAAAGTGTCATCTATAAATTCAGCATCCATATTTATACTGTCATGACACCATTTAGCCACTGACATATTGTGAAAAAGATTTGACACGGCTTGACATGATGTGAAGGACTTGTTCCTCAAAGGTTATTCAATTGTAGTAAGTTATCAGTTTAATCTTTGCACCTTGTAAGTTACAGAAATGGCTTTACTTCTTGTGATTGAGTTCATGTAATTCTTTGTGTTTTTTTTTAAGCGCTTAAATATAAATCCAGTTATACGAAGGAGAAAACCATTTTTCTGTTAGTTACTGGACTAGTGCTCACTATCGTTGTCATTGTTGGAGCCATTCTTTTCATCCCAGGTAAGATATAAATTTATTATGAGGGAAAGCAAGACTGATAAAGTTGAGGGCATTTCTGGGGAGGTGCATATTAGCTTCCTAGGGCTGCTGTAACCAATTATCACAAACTGGGTATTTTAAAACAGTAGAAATTCTCTCACAGTTCTGGAGGCCATAAATCTGAAATAAAGATGTTATCGGGGCCATACACCCTCGGACACTCTAGGGGAGAATCCATTCCTTGCCTCTTCTACCTTCTGGTGTATCTGGCAATCTGTGCAGCTCCTTGGCTTGTGGCAGCATAACTCTGATTTCCTCCGTGGTCACATTGTCTCCTCCTCCGCTCCATGTCTCCACTTAATTTCCCTCTGTCTCTCTGTTACAAAAATACCTGTCATTGGATTCAGGACCCACCTGGATAATCCGGGGTAAGCTCCTTCTTTCAGATCCTTAGCTTAATCATATCTTTTACTATATAAGTTAATATTCACAGATTCGGGGGATTTGGAGGTGGACATACCTTTAGGGCCACCACTCAACGCACTCCAGAGGCACACTTCATTGGCCAATACCTGGAAGTGGGAACAAATGTGGGAAGCAAATCTATCTGAAATTGCAGTTGCCTGTGAAGGATGGCAGTGTGAGTGGGAAATAAGGGTCTGCAGCACATGGAAAGAGCAGCAGAGACAGGCTGGGACTCACAAGTGTAAACTGTAGAAAGCCTTTGTTGTTTTTTGAGCAGAATACAGTATAGGTGTAACGTTTAGGACCATAAATTTGGCACCTCTGTTTGCAACTGGAGTTAGTAAAGACATGGGGAGGAAGGATATGAATCAGAAGACAACTTGAAAGAACAACTGCTTTGACTTTGGGACAGGTTGAATATAGCAAATGAAGGGAATGGTAAGAGATTCCAGAGTTTCTCACTGGAATTACGTAAGGTAGGTAAGAAGGGGGTAGAGCCAATTCAAGGTTTGACGTGTTGAGACTTACATGTTGACATTTAAATGTCTTAAGTTTGGTCTTGAATAATCAAAAAAAAGTCATTTATTTTATGTGAAGTTTTTGGGGAAATATATATTTTTAAACCTTTTGTAGTTTATAAGAGTAGTATTGAAATTAATACATTTAATAAATTAAATACTTTAACATCCCATAAGAATAGGAAGTATGTAGGAAAATATTAATTAGTATTTTTAATTTTTAACAGGTGAATATTCAACAAAGAATGCTTGTGGACTTGGTTTAATTGTAATTCCTACAGCAATATTAATATTACTTCAGTACTGTGTGTTTATGATAGGTGAGTATTTGTTATAGCATGATTTTGCCCACCTTTTTCATTTATAAAGCAGCAGTTTTGGTTAAAATATTCTTGTATGATTTTTTTTAACAGCTCAATAGAAGTTGGTTTATTAAAAGATTTCCCAGGCTATTCTTAGTGATATTTTCCCCATATGGATTAATTTTAAGGTTAACTTCGGTTTTCAAGGCATTCAGTTATCTTGTAAAAAATGATTTTCATATACACTTGATATCAGTGGTTTTTAAAATTATGCTACATAATTTCTTAATGATTATCTTCATATTTTTATTTCAGTTTTTTGAAACTGTAAGTAGATATTAAACATGCCCTTTCTCTTCTTTTGCTAAGCCTCTCTGTTTAAAATTCTACAAAACAGGATTATAAATAACAAATAATAGATTTATTTATTTTTTTTTGTTACTGGCAAATCTTTACATTGTAGTTTTAAAAAATGATGTAGATATCCAACTATAATTGATGTCATTTTCACTGCATTTTGGGAGTAAATCATTAATGTATTTTTTATATCATTAGAGTCTATTTTTTTCTGTTTACGTGTTTAACTCTCAGCCTTAGAGCCTATCTCTGGCTTGCTGTACACTGGAGGGGTATTGATTTGTTATAAAATCACAGATCTAGGCACACGGATAGAGGTTCGGACGCTTACAGTGGCATGTTTGTGTAACGGTTCTCTCCACCAGAGCAATTCTGTGTGCGTGTGGCAAAGCCAGGCATAATAGCCATTCACGTGGTAAAATGCACAAGGGTGGTAAAAGCAGCACTGTTTTAAGATTCGGGGTAAAAACTGCCAGCCCACCTCAGCTCACTGTGAAAATTAAAGATTAGAATGTGTGTATCTGGATGGAGCTGACCGCTTATATGGAAAGGCATGGTTTAAATCACTGGAAAAGAATCTACCATCTGACAAGGAACTCCAGAGGCAGTCTTTGGTCATAGAATATTATTCTTGATTGCACAGAATACAAGTAGGAGTGATTGCTTTTTAAACACTCTGAACCCACTTTTCCTCTCTTCAGCTGTGGGGATGTCCTTCTTCACCATTGCCATATTGATCCTTCAAGTACTGGGCCACGTGCTCTCTGTGGTTGGATTCAGCCTCTGTGTCTCAGGTAAAAGTCTCATCCTTCTCTAGTCTCATTTTGTCTTGCCAGGGATTTCTCTTAGAGTTCTTCTTTCTGTTTCTTTTTCTTTCTTCTTCTTTTTTTTAATATATAGACTTTATTTTTTAGAGCAGTTTTAGGCTCACAGCAAAATTGAGTAGAAAGTACAGAGAGTTCCCATATACCCCACATAACAGCCTCCTCTGCTGTCCCCCAGCCGAGTGGTAAATGTGTTACAGTTGTTGAACCAGCATTGCCATATTACCACCCAGAATCCATAGTTTACATTAGGGTTCATTCTTAGTGTTGTACATGCTACGATTTTGATAAATGTATAATGGCGTGGATCATAGTCATAGATATAATATCATACAATAAACTTTCACTGCCCTAAAAATCCTCTGTGCTCTGCCTGTTCATCCTCCCTCCCCCTAAACCCCTAGCAACCACTGTTCTTTTTACTGTCTTCGTAGTTTTGCGTTTTCCAGAATGTCTTATAGTTGGAATCATACAGTATTTTGCCTTTTCAGATTGGCTTCTTTTACTTAGTAACCGTGTCGTTTTGTGGCTTGATAGCTCTTTTCTTTTTAGCACTGAATAACATTCCATTGTATGTATGTACCACAGTTTGTTTATCCATTCACCTATTGAGGGACAGCTTGGTTGCTTCTGGTTTGGGGCAATTAAGAATAAGTTGCTCTAGACATCCATGTGCATTTTTTTGTGTGGACATAAGTTTCAACTCAATTTGGGTCAATACCAAGGATTGCATTTGCTGGGTTGTACGTTAAGAATATATTTAGTTTTTTAACAAATTGCCAAAGTGTCTTCCAAGGTGGCTGTACCATTTTGCGTTACCACCAGCAGTGGATGAAAATTCCTGTCGCTCCACATCCTTGCCAGCCATTTGGTGCTGTGAGCTTTCTTTTAGAACTCTCATTTTCACCCCACTGAGAATAGTGCTTTCCACATTGCCATAAGAATATTGGCTGTATATGGCTTGTGGGCTGATTGTTCCAGCAGTCAAACTGCTATGCCTGTATTTGTGGGAGAGCTTTTAAAATAACCAGGCTCCATCCAGTTGGTTGGAGCCTTAGCTTTACACACTATTTTCCATTAGTCTTGGTGTGATAAGGTACATATTATACAGACAAAGGCTTTTTTCTTTTAGTAATTGGGAGTCATTTCACTGACTGACTTAATAGTGATGAACATATGTAGATAATTTTTGTTTCTTGATAATTAGAAAAAGAATCTCCTTAAAACTGAATATTATTACTGTTATTGCTAGTTCTTTTTTAAAAGTTCAATTATTTCATGTGAATTTCTAATATAGAATTTCATTTGTTTTTTCAGAGTGTACCCCAGTACATGGTCCTCTTCTGATTTCAGGTTTGGGTATTATAGCTCTAGCAGAATTACTTGGATTAGTTTATATGAAATGTGTTGGTAAGTCAACCTTATTGTTGTTAGCCTATGCCAGGAAAATGCTTTTGGTTAATTCTTACTGTTTAGGACCAAAGAAATGCATTGGTAACTCCAAAAATGAGAAAATACAGTGAATACTGCTGTATTTTTAAAATAAATTTGGAATTATTTGGGGGGCAATAAAAGAGGGTAGAAATCATATGAACTAATGAAAAGTTTAGATTATTAACTAGTTAAAAAGAAAACAGCTGTATGTTTTAGAATGTATAAACTTTTTTATACTAAATAAAAGGAGAGATTGTTGAGGATTCTTTTTTTTTAATTAATTAATTTATTTGTTAGTTTTGTTTTGGTTTTTTTTTTGTCTGTGTTGGGTCTTCGTTGCTGTGTGCGGACTTTCTCTAGTTGTGGTGAGCAGGGCCTACGATTTTTTTTTTTTTTTTTTTTTTTTTTTTTGCGGTACGCGGGCCTCTCACTGTTGTGGCCTCTCCCGTTGCGGAGCACAGGCTCTGGACGCGCAGGCTCAGCAGCCATGGCTCACGGGCCCAGCCGCTCCGCGGCATGTGGGATCTTCCTGGACCGGGGCACGAACCCGTGTCCCCTGCGTCGGCAGGCGGACTCTCAACCACTGCGTCACCAGGGAAGCCCCAGAGCCTACTCTCCATTGCGGTGCTCGGGCTTCTCATTGTCATGTCTTCTCTTGTTGCCGAACACTGGCTTTAGGTGCGCGGGCTTCAGTAGTTGTGGCACGCAGGCTCAGTAGTTGTGGCTTGCGGGGTCTAGAGTGCAGGCTCTGTAGTTGTAGCGCATGGGCTTAGTTGCTACATGTGGGCTCTTCCCAGGCCAGGGCTTGAGCCCGTGTCCCCTGCATTGGCAGGCAGATTCTTAACCACTGAGCCACCAGGGAAGCCCCGAGGGTTCATTTTAATTAATACAAAAGGATTTTTAATTCACCTGTTGTTTCTATGTAGAGTCCTTTCACAGAGACCTATTTGTCAGTTGCTCTTCTTGCAGACTATTTACAGACCTTGACTCCCCTAGTAGACAGAATTGAAATTCAAAATCTGTCACTTTTGTTAATTAAAGAGCAGTGTCCTCTGACACTTGACTTTAAAATATTTTTAGTTAAAACCAGTATAATCAGAACACTGAGTTTTAAATTTTAGGCTTTTACTACTCTTAAAATCAGTTGTAAGTGTGGACTTAGCTTATTGTTTCTAAACTTTGTATTTAGTCTTCCAATTTTCAAATAACAGATCTCTGTGTAAATTCTTATTTTTAATATGTCTATGGAGATAGATGCCTTTAATATTAAGTACCTAAAACTAGTGTGATGTCTTACTTAAGCTAAAGATATTTCCTACAATCTGGTTATATTAATCTCCCTTAAATAAAAGATTTCTGGTTTTTATTTATGAAGTAAAGCAAACTCTTAAACATTTGTCAAAATAATCAAAAGTTACAAATTAATGGAGTAAAAAAGTCAGTCTTTCTGCTTTGCTTTAGGTAAACCTTATATGTTTCTAAAAATTAACATAAACTTTGAATTGTTACAGTCAAAGAATTCCCCACATGACTTGTATAGTACTTTCAAAGAAATTTTACCTTTATTTATGAACCTCAGCTTTTGCTGACTAATCATTGAGTTCAATTATTTTGTATATTTTGCCCCCCTTTAATTAATGCTTATTAGATAAACAAGTAAAATACTTAAGTAAAATTTACTTACCTTTAGTTTATGTGTTCATAAATCAGAGTTGTCTCCTCAATGAAATTTTCTTAGTTCAAGCCATAAAGCACTATTAAGACTTCTAAAGCAGAATGGCATTCATTTGTAGGCACTGTGAGTATCACATTATGAATGCTGATACAGATTCTATTTTTGTTGAGTCTTCTAATCACCATTTGTCTGGTTCTTGAAGATGACACTGCTGCTGATGTTGCTCCCTATGAATACTTGAGAACAGTATGTGACCTGCAGTATCCATATAGTGTGATGTAGTATTAGGTGTCTGACTGATGGTCAGCTCTTTGTTCTTTTTCTTCCCTCATTATCTGGATCACGCTCCCTTTTATTCCCATGCTCCCACATGCCTTCCATGTCTCACGAAGACCAGCAGGTCTGGAGATGCTGACTCAGTGGAAATAGGCATTGTCTAGCTGTTACCCCCTTGACCTTGCTCTCCCCCCTTCTCCACTGCTACATCCCTAAGAAGCCTGTGAAACCAGTATAATATAATTACAACCGTATTATTCTCACATCAAATTCAAAGTGAAACTGAAATCCTGGAAAGTTCCCCAGATTATTTTTTCTTTATGATAGTTTGACATATAAATATACCATATGTAAGTTAAGAATTTAGTCCAGTTTTATTTACATTTTGAGACTATTCTAAATTAACTTCTCAAATCAACTTGTCTGATACCAGAGTTCAGAGGAATACCTTCGGTCAGTTAAAGGGAAAGAAGAGAAAAGGTACAGGAAAGTAGCTCTTTAGATACCGTGGTAGACTAGAAAAGTTGATGTGTTTTTCATATATAATCTGAATGTGTAACTCTGAGTATATATAACATTAAGGTTGCAAATTTGAGCATTTGTATCAGGAGGTAAAAATTGTAAATGCTTCCAATGTAACTTTTACTTGTTGCAGAGGCTCTATTTTGGAAAAGTCTAAAGAATGTGTCTTGATTTAAATGTAATAAAATCCTCAGATAGTTTTTTTTAAAAAAATCCAAGCTATCTTGGAGTAAGTTTATGTCCCTATGAGAGATTTAACTTTTATCATTTTCATTATTTCCCAGTTTAAATTTGTAGCCTTAATTATTACTTTAAACAGTAGGATTTAAATTTAATTTTCTCTGTTGTTCTTTTTAAACTGTGTTAGGGTTTTTTGTTTGTTTGTTTACTGAAACATTTAAATTTCATAAAATGAAATCAAGGGCTGAGAACAATAAGAATGTGAGAAAATATAGAAGATTACAAAGAACTAACTAAACTCATTGAAGTTGGGTGTGTTACCTATGTAGGATGCTTATGTCCATTCTTCATAAGGGTCAATACTTTTTAATTTTCCTAAGCCATTGCTATCTAGTTAAGTATAAGGGAATATAGTCATGTTTTGATATGAATCAACATACTAGCAGTCAGAAACCATATTTACCACATCTCAGATATTTTAGAATGACATGAAATAGATATATAAAACTCAGTGATATTTTCTTCCCCATTGTTGAGAAGAGGTGAATCTGGAATCAATAGAAAAAGTTGTCCCTGAAAATTCAAAACCTGGAAATATATTTATAGCATGGGTCAAGTGTTTCTGGGAGAGAAGAACAAATCCAGACGAAGCATTGCAAGTGAGCTCATACGGAATGCTTAAGGCTTGTGATTTAAAAATACATATATATACATGGCTGTCAATGCCTTAGGCCCATGGTAGCAGCAGATAAATCACAATCATTCTTTAGTCACATAGGTCATATGCCTATTGGAGAGGATTAACTCAAGCAAAATTCACTTCTACACTGTTTGGTTTTATAATATTTGAGGGATCACAGCTGACTGGTGCCCTTTGAATCCCTGTTCTTTATAGATATCTTTGTTTCAGAATGGGCTAGCCAAATGTGATGTTCCTTGGACCTGGGAATCAGAACTCAGAAACTCTTCTTTACACATTATTAGGGTTATTAAAGGAGTTGCTTGGCGGTTCTTAATACTAACTCTGATAAATAATTTATGAGCTCGAAAATATAGCTCTAAAATCTTACCTCTGACCCTTCACGTTGCCAATCAGAAATTTACATAGCTGTTCAGAGCTCTTTTCCTTGATAGAACATAGACACAGGACATGGTTTAGTTAAAGTAAGTTGTATATACATGTAACTATCATAATTGTCCCTAATAAAGTTGTGTAATTCTGCTTGGTTTATTTGGGAGGTTGCTAAATGTGATTTACCCATATTCCCAACACATTTCACTCCATAGTACTTTGAAAAGAGGTTTCCTTCTTGTTTGGTTGCAAGGACCAAACCACTCCCCAGGTGCCTCCAGTAAAGGAGATTTACTTTCAAGCCACACATGACACTAACAGAGATGGGAATCTCATGAGAGCAGATCTATAACTGGGCCTCACAAAGTACAGTAAGTAGTTTAGGAATTGGAAGAATCCAGTACATCTGTAAAGACTGAGTCATCATTTGCCCTCTCAGTAACAAGAGTTAGCGGGTGCCCTCCTGCCAGTGTAGTTACTTAGTTCCTCTCTCTTTGGTTCTTTACCTGCTAGCCAACTAGCTCATCCTCTCCTTAATGTTTTTATTTTTTTCATCCTATTCATGTCTTCTCACTGGTATATTTTCTTACCTTTGTCCCTAAGCTTTGAGCTTCTCTTTGCTTACTTTCTGTCTCCTTTTCACCTTTCTTTCCCTTCACCACCTTTCTAGTCTTCTTTCTGTGTCTCCTCTCCAGGTTCCAATGGGAGAGAGAAACTTTTCAGGCCAGTCAGTTGCCATTTCCCCCGTTGGAGTGAGCCTTACCTGCTTCTGACTCCTCTATAGATTGGCTTGGGTCAGGTGTCACCCGCATTTCCCATCAGTTTTAGAAGCTTGGTAGAGAGGACATGGAAGAGTGGTAGGACATAATTAGCACAGAAAACCAGAGCAGTTCTGGGGGCCTGCCTCAGTCTGCTCATAAGTAAATCCAGTGCCATCATCCAATCCATAGACCAGTGGAACTGACTATCCAGTAGCATCACCTTCCTACAGAGTCACTCGCAGGATGTTGCCCCTTGATGCTTATATCTGTAGGACTCTGATTCTGTATTTAGGACTGGTTTTAGCTGCTCCGGGACCTTCTCACTTGGTTTTTGTAAGGAAGTTCTCTTTTCTTCCCTATGCAACTAGAGCGGTTCTTTTCCCTTTTGTCACTTTCTTCATGCCCTGTATTCCTTCATCTTCATTAACCAATCCATTGAGCAGCAGCGAAGGGTAACTTGAAAAGCTAAGAAGGGATACAGAGAAGGGCTTGATTGTAGCTAAAACTAACTGCCTAGAATAATCCTCTACACTCAGAGGGATCTGATATTTTCTTTAGTTTGTTAGCTAGGTGGAGCTTTGAAAACTGGAAAGATGGAAGAAGAAAAAAAGAAGCCTGGGCTACAGGGAATGAGAGCAGTGAGCTAAGGGTGGGCGATGGAGTGGTCATTGCCCTATTCTTTCCACATTCCAGCTGGGTCAAGTAAGCAGGGGCGTAGAGCCTACAGAGGGGCTGAGTCGATGCCAAAGTTTTTCCACCACAAAGTGTAACAAGTGGCTGATTTGGGGGGAGATACGGCATGCAAAATGAGAGAGCGTGTGTGTTTATTATTTGATTGGGGTGGATTATTTGCATCATTTTATTCTGTCGATGTATATAATTAAGAGTGTTCTGTATTTTTTCATAGTCTGTCAAAGCCAGAAATCTTTCAGTGGAGTTTCTGACACCTTTAGTTTTAGCCGTAAACATTTTATCTTAAAATTAAACATAATGTTGCCTTAATTTCTTTCATTTATTAAATTCATTTTCTTATTTTTTAATTTCATCAGCTTCCAATCACAAGACTATACAACCTCCTAGGGTAAGTTAAAATTTCTTAAATGAATTGGGTATGATCACTTGATGGTTTGGTCTGAGGAATGGTGACTGAGATATTGAACCCCATTGCTCTCTGTTTGGTGTGACATAAAATTAAGGGACCACTGAAGTCATTTCATGACCTTTGCATGGATAGATCCAATCTATTTTAAAACTTCTGTTTGGTCATTTACTGGCAATGGGATACAATAAATGATTCCTTAAGATTGTGCTGTCTTATCACACCCAGAACTGAAAAGTTTATGTGTAAGAATAATGGTCGTTATCTGCGGAAGGAAGCCGATTCCAATATATTGCCTCACCTGTTGGATCCATTTGATGTGCATATACAGAATATTTCAGGCTTAAAAATGAGGAAGAGAAGTTTATATTAAGTTGATTTCATTAAAAATGATAATCTATAAAGTAAATGGAAATATGGCCGAAAAATAGCTGTTTTGAATTGATTCATTTCCCTCCTTCCCCCATTTTATAAGCATTTTTCTTCCTGCAAACTGTACTGTAGTTTTTACTCTATCTTGGCTACCTTAATAAGCTACCTGAGAAAATTCCAAGAAAAGGAGCAAATTTAGGAGATGCACTGAGAGGGATTAATGAGGGGGGGTGAAAAAAACCTTTGTAGATAGAGACTCATCCTGGTGACAAGCACAAGAGCTACTTTATGGAAATAAGATCTTGAAAGGACTGTATTGTACTCCTCTTCCTATAAAGGATTAATAATAGCTCTGTCTGGAATGCCAAAAGCAAGACTCCTGTCTGTGGCAGGAAGTGGAGATTACATATACCCCTAAAGCTGATAAGCCTCAACAGACGTGCTTGAGAGGCGAGGGAAGTGGGGTTGCAGCTTACCCCAGGTGTTCACTCTAAAAACATTGGTGCCGTAGCTACACTGGTCACCAACAGCCAGAAGTTTTAAAAGTGCCTCTGTTAGACGTAATCCAGCCATTAGACCATTAAATCATAACACTTTTTCTTTCCCTGTTACTGAGTTCAATTTGCGCAACTTGAAAATAATTGTTTTGTTCTCCTCTCTGGCTTAATTGTATTATTTATTATGTTGCTATCTGTGTTTGTGCTTCTCAGTTAGGATTTCTTGAGCTGAGAGAGGCAGGGTGGGGTGGGAAATTCTGCATAAAAAAAGAATATTAAGAGAATAATTCAGTTATTATAAAACTAATAGCTAGACTTGGCAAGCTTTGCTTTTCTAACTAACTTTTATTGCTTTACTTTGGTTTTTGACTATATATATTCACTGTTTATCTATAGTTTAAATGTTAGCATATATAAATTTTAGTAGAAAAGGACATGAAATAAATTCTATTTTATGTAAATATATTTTAAATATTTTCCAGAAAGCTGTAGAGGAGCCCCTTAATGGTATGTGGTTATTACAAGTTTATAAATTCTTCTTGATCCATTACGAGTTCATAATAATTTGAATTGGCCCCCAAAGTAGTTAGAATGCTGTCTATGCCTTGGGAAGAATCTAGGTTTTTTTTATTGCCTTAACCTCTCTTTTCTTGATTATTCATCAAGAATTAAGAGTATTGCTTTTGTAACATTTTCGCCTCTGAGAGAAATGCACTGTTCTGTGTCTCTCCAGTAGTTGCTTGTGCTAGCCAGGTGATATCTGGGTGAGGGGACTGTTGCCTTTTTAATTGGCCAAGATGAAATGTAACACCCCCGGTAGAGAAGAATCTCAGTTAATTTCAATTTCTAATTATAAATTTCAGGAAGACACAGGTTGTCATCTTGGAGTGAGACCAAAACATCTCACTTTCTTTCTCCCTAAATCTAGATCTGTATTCCCAACTTTGTGTCCCTTTGTGGAGCCTGTGGGTATGATCCACAGAAAGGCTTTTGTAATCAAATAATAACCTTAAAATTAATTTGGCTTTATAGCTGTGGAATAGTTGGCATGATATTACTGCATATTTGTTTGTCTAGAAATGATCTCTAATTGAGGAATCTTACTAACTGCTTGGCTTGTTACTAATTCTTAGCATTTAAAGAATCAAAAGGAATGATGAATGATGGTAAGTATAAAATGCACCTACAATTATAGGTGGGTTAAAATATGGACATTGAAAAGAAATAAAATTGACTCTTGAAAGTATGGCTTTTTTTAAATAAAAGGGACACTGTCAAATCATAAAGGCCTACATTTCTTGGTTTCTAAAACTTCAATCTACTCTGTTAAAAGTTGCAAAACTAGTAATATAAAAGCTGTAGGGTGTCACTAATCAGACTCACCAGTCTCATTGCTCACAACAAAGAGGAATTACTTCTTTTTTAAAAAAGGTATTTTTCAGATGCAATGTCTGGTGACTGTAACTTTAAAATGCTTTTTATACGACACTTAGATAATTTGGCACAAATCTTTATCATCTTGACAGGGTTTCTTTTGTGCTTGTGTGATTTTGTTGCATTTAACCCATGGAGACTTAATATCTCTGCTTTTCCGAGCAGGAACTGGGTTCTAACCTTTTGGGAAAGGATTTAAAAAGAGAGAGAGAAATGTTTAGTCACTTCAGCTCTTGGGAGGGGGGACTCTGGGCTAATAACTTCTAATTTTTATTGACTTTCAAAGACCTATATTTATTAGTTCTTAAAGATAAGTATTGTCTGAGATATTGAGTGCTGTAAGCATTCATTTTGATTTTACCTTAACATGTTCTGATACTTCAGTTCTGTTAACATTTTAAAAACTATGTTTTCATTTTATCAAAACTTTCTTCATACCTTTGCTATTTACAATCATTCCTTGATCATGTGAATAGTCTGCTTCGTATTTCACTGTTTAAAGTCTGTGACCTGCCTGCTCACCTCTACAGCAAAATGCAGCATTTATCTCAAGAGGCTATACTCCCCTGAGTGTAATTAATTTTTGCGTAAGATTAAAAACACGCTGACTGTGTCTAGTGGACTAAGTTTAAAACAATGCTTAGACTGTGTTCAGTACGCAGTCACAGAATGATCCCACTTTTGTAACTTTGTGTCACAGCCTTTATTACAAAAAATGCATGCTCTGCTAACCACTGCCCTCCTAAAAAACACATGATTAGCAGGAATACATTAAATGGCATTTAAAAAAGAACTGGTATCTGAAAGTGTGGCGTGGTTTGTCCGTGTTTGCATCCTGGTGTTTTATTTTTTAATTTCGTTGTTTTTTTTTTTTTCCTTTTCTACTGTGGTGTTATTCCTCTGTAGTTGTATGAAAAAACTAAACACTTCTTCATTTTCAGAAAACCAGTAGGAGAACCTTGAGTGCCTCTTCCTTTGTTAATTTCCTTTAAGATGTGACTTCTTTTGCACCATTGTATCAGAAGTTAGACAGCAGTTTTTGTGTGTTCATAGCGCATGAAATCTATAATGACCTTTGAAATTCCCTTAATTTTGCTAATTTTTAGCTGTTCAGAATTTGTGGGTTTTTTCCAAATGTCCGTGGTGGGCTCTTCCTACTGACAGTGCACAACGCCCATAGTGTAACTGCCTTGTTGGTGAGTGAGGTTCCAGGTACCCTCTTGGGACCACAGTCCCATTTCCTCTTTCACTTATACCTAATCACATTTTTAATTCTCTTACCTTAAATGAATGGTGTCGATCTAAAGTGAAAGTGATAGAATATTGTTCTAGGATAAATATCTTTTGCTTTGGAAGAATCAATGTCTGTTGGCTTCTCCGCCAACCCAGCAAACGGAGATTATCAGATTTTGTTGGTTTTTATTTCCATTTGGCATTGGCCTTTTACTTACTGCAACTAAAAAGGCTAATGATTTGCCTGGTTTATGTCTGTGACCTTTGCAAAGCTAAGATTAAATAATTTTTCTTTATTTTTAGATACCACATATCTGAAACGATTTTCAAATTTTAAAATACAGCAACTTGTTAAGGCATAGAAAATAGACATCATAGCAATTACATGTTCATTTTTCGATTTTCCAGAGTAACTGAAGTAAAGTGATGGACTCTGATTTGGAGAGTAGTACGACATGAAAGAAGTACACTTGTGTTTAAGCACCGTGGCCTTGATTCATTGTTTTGGAGAAGAAAACAAGAAAAGTAACTGGTTTCCATCTATGGGAAAAAGTAAATAATTGACCTTTCAATGATTGTTACAGTTAAGTTTTTATTCAAAGCATTTTTAATTTAGTTAATAAAAGAATTATGATCTGTGTTGTGTGCCCAATTGATATCCAGTTTTCTGTTGTTATTTTTATTCAATTAGGGGCAAAGTAGAGTGGGCAACTTCCAAGAATGATGCCTTTCAGATCCTGGGGCCTCTTGACTGTAGGTCACCAGTTTAAATTGGTTCAAGGTGAAAATTTCCTGACACTAACCTGGTTACCCAGAGCTATCTATGAAAACTGTGGCTTCCGTCAAGCCTTAGAAAACTCAGGTTCACAGCCACTGTGGCAATTATGGTGTTAGCTGAATCATGTGTCTGCCACTTCCAGGTCAAGGGGATAACATTAAGCACAGACAGGAGTTCAGTTGGGAACATCCGTGGGATGTGATACTGATGGGGATCATGGTCTTCATTCTTGGGGGTTGCCACTCACACATTGTTCCTTCAACATACAGTGTACCAGACCCTTTCCAGATTGAGGGTAATTTTACTGATGGATGTTTTCTTCTTTTCTTCACACAACCCTTTACATCCTGTCTTGTCCTTCTGTTATTTGCTTCTGCTGCTGTATGAGATGTAGCACTTTTTCTCCTCTTTGAACATGGTCCAGTGACACGGTAGCATCACTGCAGAAAGGAGCCAGACTTATTCTCAGAGAACTATGTTCACACTTTTCAGCAGAAATAGCGATGGTTGTAACATACGTATTCCCTTCCTCGGATTTGAAGGCACAATCTACAGTGTTTCTTCGCTTCTTTTCTGATCTGGGGCATGAAAAACCAAGATTGAGATTTGAACTATGAGTCTTCTGCATGGCAACATAATGTGTGTCACCGTCAGGCCAATAGGCCAACCCTGAATGGGTGATTTTATTACTGTTGTATCTGTGTTGCATGATAAACACCCCTCATCTTCCTCCTGTAGTCCTGCCTCATATTCACCTTACTCTGAGATTGAAAAGTAAAACAAAACCCACGTGTCCTACCCCCGTTAGAAGAAAATTAACATTCTGACAGCTGTGATCGCCTGGAGTACTTTTAGATTATTAGATTTTCTTCCCTTGTGGGTGTGTGTGTGTATGCGCTCATGTATAAGATAGGCACATGTATCTTCTGTATGGACAACAGTGGGGTACCTACAGGAGAGCAAATGTTAATTTCATGCTTTTAGTGAAAACATTTAAAAACAAAGATCTTTATTGGGTGGACTTATATTCGATGTGAATATTTGATCACTTAAAACTTTTAAAACTTCTAGGTAATTTGCCAAGCTTTTTGACTGCTCACCAATGCCCTCTAAAAATACTAGTTATTCTTCCTGTTTGTGAAATAAGACATTCATATTTGTAGTTGCATTATCAATAGTTATTTCTTAGTCCACTGAATGTTCCCACGTGCCTCTTTTATGCCAAATTACTTGTCATATTTTACGTTGGGACCAAGTGGTTTGCCCGTGGCAAACCGAAATTTATAACCTGCTGATGCCTCAGAAAAGTGAACACACTATGAAGACAGCTCTTCTTAAAGAAAAAAAAAAAGTTCTTCCCTAATTGTGTTCCTGTCCAAAATATTCTCATATGTAGAGGGAGCTGTACTCCTTTATACAAATTTGGTGGCTCCCTCTGCTCTTTTTCCTTCTGAAAATATTTATATTTCACGAATATTGTTTGTTCCTTTAGAAATCCATTTTGATGAAAGGAGGGCAAAAGCAGTTGGACTTGAAAAAGATCCAAATTCCTATTCTCTATTAAGAAAAAGTCAGGTCTGAAATCTTTATAGTAAACTTTTTTATGAACCAGAGTTGTACCTTTAATATGTAGTCAGCTCTCATTTATTTGGGCTTCAGTCTTGGAACTTATCCATCCTTTGTGTTCTCTTTAACACTGCCTGTCTTTTGAGGCATTCACTGCCCTAGACAACACACAGAGGTAGCAGGAGAAACGCCAGATGAAGTCCACCCTTGCTGTTCCTCGTCACCTTCTCTGGAAAAGGGACCCACAGCAGCAGGAACCCTCTTACTTGGCCATCGTTGGGCCAGTTCATTCTCTTTAAATTAGGCTTATAACGGCAGGAAGTTTTCTGTCACACCAAATTAAAGTTGCTAACAATGTTTTGAACATCATATATCTGTTCCCCCCATAATCTGCTTTTTCACTTAGTGATCCCAATTTTTCCATCGACTCTTCCATCCAGTTTTTATTTACTGTATGTTCTCAGAGTGACACCATTTGTCATTTTGGCAACAAACCTTTCCAGCCTTTTCGGCCAAATCAAATTTCTTTCTCCCTCCAAACATCCTCCCGCCCGTCCTCCCTGACTGGCTCTCCTTTGCGATCTGTGCCTATCTGTCCAGCTGCCTCTTTCATCTCTTACTTACCTTTCCTAGTACTTCACGTGCCTCTGCCTAACTTTGTTGGGTTTTTGTCTTGCCTCTTGTTCAATTAAAAAATTCCTCCGTACGTAGCAAGAGGCTTTTTTTTTTTTTCCTTCCTTTCTCTTCCTGCAGTGTTTTACATACATTAGACGCTCATTCCGTAAGTTTGATGACTGAGAGCAGGCTGTATTTAGACTTCCCCGTGTTTGTAAGAGGGTGAGCTAGAGAGTTTTCTTTTTAGACAAATTTCACATGCTCTGAAAACCTTCAAAGGTGATGATTTTTTTCACCTGGAAACCCCAGGTCCAATCTGTTAAAATTTCTGAGAATGTCAGAATGAAAATAATGGGGCTATCCCATAGTTGGGAGTATTGCTCTTTTCAAGATGCTATAGTCAGTTTAGTAAGTGACCAACCAAATTGTGGTTTGAGTTATAATAAAGCTTAAAAAGTGGTGAGTTTATTCCTCCTTCTCATTAATACGAATTAAGCTATATATCACCTAGATTTCTCTTGTCCTAACATGGGTATTCAAAAACGACATCTGTGGTGTATGCGTGGAATGGCATTCCCCTTTATTTACCCGTTGGTGGAAACTAGAGAAATGATTGTTGGGCAACTCTTTATCTTTTTATTGTGTGTCATTTGATGGAGCGTTTGTTTAAAAACATTAGTTTTACATGTGTCATATTTTCAAAATCACTGACTGCCATCACCCACTGGGGTCCTTTGTTAAGTCATTTTCTGTGGCTAATAAGGATAATCCAGGTAACTTTTAAGAGATGCGCAGCGAACAGGAAGTTTTCCTGTCTTTGGCTTTTGACAGCTCTTAACACTTAAGACCAGCTTTTCCATAAATTTAGCCTTTTGAAAAAAAAGAGAGCATTCGTAATAAACTTCTCTGTAAGGCAATATCAGTGGAATCTTAAAAGTGTTGTTGTCAGGGTTGGTGAGAGAGGGAAGCATTTTTGTTTTTATTAAACGGAGCATTATTTACAAAAAGCCATTGCTGAGAATTAGATCCCACACCATAGAAATATCCATTAACCATTCTAAGGAAAACTCCAGCGTTGCTATGTGCAAGATCCTCTCTTGGGGGCTTTCTTCCATAGCAATTAAAGGTGTGCTATTTGTCAGCCATTTTTTGCAGTGATTTAAAGACCAAAGTTGTTTTACAGCTGTGTTACCGTTAAAGGTTTTTTTTATATGTATTAAATCAATTTATCACTGTTTGAAGCTTTGAATATCTGCAATCTTTGCCAAGATACTTTTTTATTTAAAAAACATAACTTTGTAAATATTACCCTGTAATATTATATATACTTAATAAAACATTTTAAGCTATTTTCGTTGGGCTTATTTCTATCGCTGCTTCAGCAGACCACAGGCGCATTACTGAGAAATTTAGTCTATCAATGTGTTTTCGAGTCCATATCCTAGGTAACAATGCAAAGGATGACTTAAAATATTAATTTATAAATTCTTTTTGAAAGTATAACAATATCCAATAAGTAAACTTTTGATCAGAGCAAAGTTTTAATTAAAACTTCTAAGCAAGTCCAATGCATTAATTTTCCCCCTGGTAGAGTGAAAACATCACTTTTCTAGTCCCGGCTGTACTACTGGCTAGCAGAGGACCTCAGCAAGGCACTTACCTGCCTCTCAGTGTGCCTCCTTATCTGTAGAATGAGATAAACCTCTTCAAGACTGAAATGTAAATTGAAATGGTTCTCCACTTTAATTGGTTACCAGCTAGGACTATTTTGATTGCAAATGAAAGCAAACCTAAATCGAAGAAAAGTGGGATTTATTGGCTAATATAACTGAAAATTTAGACGTACAGCTGGCTAGTGGGTCTCCAAGCAGCGTCCTCAGGATCAGCGTCTCTCCAGCTTTCAGCTTTAGTCTCTCTCCTCCCTGTTGCCTTCCTTCAGAGATTGCGTGTGATGGCAGAATGACTGACCTCAATCCCAGACCCACCTTCTCCTGAGTTCAGGGAGGGTAGAGGGGAGAAAAAAAGAGTGCCTCCCCCTTTCTGAATAGTCCCATCCACCCCAGATTGCAGCTCGGTTCTCTGCCTGGGCCATGCACCTCTCGCTCAGCCACTGAGGCTGAGCATCGCATCTCTGACACCCCGACTGGGCCAGCCTGAGCCACATGTCTGTCTGGCCTGGAATGGAGTTGTGGGTTCCATCTGGGGCGGGGTTGGGGGACAGAGTGGGAGTTAACTGAAGCAAACTCGGGATTGTAACCGGATCGAGATGGCATTAGATTTTAGGCACCTTCCTTGCAGGTATGTACTCGGATTCTGCATTGTACGTGTGATTGTAAACCATTTGAACGGAAAATAATATTTGGCGGCAAAGTACCGCCTCATTCCTTACCTCATAGGCAATTCAATTTTTATGCATTTATGCGGACTTTTTTTCACTCTCAGCAGGAGTAACTAATGAAGTTCAGAAAGCATTTACTATCCTGCCTTCTGCACGGAAAGCTGTTCTGTGTAGCACAGAACTGCACTCAACCTGATTCGAACTCCCACGGAGGTGTAGGCTTCCAGATGCAACTGGATTTCATTTTTGCGCAGCAACCTTTCCAGCTCAAGGGCTCAAGTTTGACAGCTTCAGAAAATAATGGATTATGGTAACACCATCCACGCAGGACACGATTTCACCAGTAGCTCAGAGATTTCAGCACAATTTACAGTGTTTGGGGTTAGAAGCGAGACTGTGCCGGAACTATACCCCCAGTGTTTAGTTTGAGTATTTAAGCTTCATGCTCAAGTACCCATCCATCAGATCAGAGGGAAATGAAGTGTATTTAACCCTAAGTTATGGATAATTGGATTGATTATTTAATGCCGAAGATAGCACTGCAGACTGCATAGAAGTGATCATGGATTTAATCACTAGAACTCCACTTATTCAGCAGTCATCTATTGATTTAGTCATTTGGCTGTAAGACAGCAGCTTTTCAGCTCTGTTAATAGTCACTTGTGGAAGACCAGGTATCTTTTCCCAATTTGGATGATGAGGAATGCTTGGTAAAGAGTCCAATTTGAAGAGAAAATGATTTATAGTTCTGAAAACCGCCATCTGATGTCAATCTGGAGGTCAGATAGCAGGTGAGTTTGGCAGATTTACAAACCTGCAGCTGCTGTTCTCTTACAGATATTGCAACACCATGGCATAGTACCAGGTGCTGGGAGCCTCCTCTTAAAATACTCTTATTGGGACTTCCCTGGTGATGCAGTGGTTAAGAATCTTCCTGGGCTTCCCTGGTGGCGCAGCGGTTGAGAGTCCGCCTGACGATGCAGGGGACACGGGTTCGTGCCCCAGTCCGGGAGGATCCCACATGCCGCGGAGCTGCTGGGCCCGTGAGCCATGGCCGCTGAGCCTACGCGTCTGGAGCCTGTGCTCCGCAACGGGAGAGGCCACAAGAGTGAGAGGCCCGCGTACCGCAAAAAAAAAAGAATCTTCCCGCCAGTGCAGGGGACAAGGGTTCGAGCCCTGGTCCGGGAAGATCCCACATGCCGCGGAGCAACTAAGCCCGTGCGCCACAACTCCTGAGCCTGCACTCTACAGCCCGTGAGCCACAACTACTGAGCCCGTGCGCCACCACTACTGAAGCCCACACCCCCTAGAGCCCGTGCTCCGCAACAAGAGAAGCCACCGGAATGAGAAGCCCACGCACTGCAACAAAGCGTAGCCCCCCTCACCGCAACTAGGGAAAGCCCGCACGCAGCAACAAAGACCCAACACAGCCAAAAATAAATAAATTTATTTTTTAAAAATACTCTTATTTACTCATAGACCTGCCTTCCAAAAAAGACAACTATCATATGCTTCCTGGTTTTCTTTGCATTTTGCCTGAAGAATTCCTCAAGGTTAAACTGACAACATAATATCTGGTGGACTTCCCTTCTAAACAAATGGATTGTTTGCAAAGTTTAAGCATATTTGTTTAAAACATGGATTTTATCTTCCATGGAAGCGCTCTACTTATTCATTTTTAAAATAAATGGTAATTAATTCTTCAGGTCAGTCCATAAAGACTTTCTGAGTCATTTTTATTAAAAGCATTGTTTGTTGGGGGGGGCGGGGTACTGTGGTTAGGCTGCATTATGGGTGAAGTGAACTTTTGTGTACATACCAATCATTGTGTAGATTCTGTGGGGAAATTTTTCTCTCGTGCTCTCATGTTGAGGGCAAGTGGAAAGTATTGGAACCTTTGCTTTCCCCACTGCTACGCCTCTTTCCCAGCAGTTGTAGGAATAGCTGCCGCACCGCCTCAGGCGCGAGCCCCGGGCTGGAGCACCTCCAGCTGCACCTCCCAGGTAGCTTATTCTAGGGATGCTGCTCACCTTCTGGGGAATTTACACCCCCAGCTCAACCAGATATTTTTTTAATGTAATGTTTGTAAGTCTCCTTGTAAGTCAGAGGATGCATATATTTGGTTACCCCAAGAAACCTTTCTTTATTGCAATGTTACCAGTTGTTCAATTCTCAGAGTTGAACTGGTAGGCATATATGTTGGATTTTTAAAACTTTAGCCTGAATTCAATAGAACCCATGTCTCCTCATATCTTTAGCTATATGCCTAGCTATAAACAGGGAGTGATTCTGGTAACAACTATTACTAAGTGGAACAGAAAATATTTCCCTGGGTCCTATGCAGGAATATATTTGAAAGCATCAACAAGTATCAGTTCTCACTCCCATTCAAAGAAAGTTGTTAGAAAATTATAGAATCTTTCTTTAAGCTTTAAGCTGATGGACGGACTGTGGGGCATTTAGCAATTGCCTTAAAATAATTGTGCTCAAAATTATACAAAACAATTTTTTCAGAAGCTCAAGTTTAGTAAAATTAAATGCTCTTGTATTAAATTTATATCTCTGAAAAAGTATTCGATACAGTCTCCCGGAAACTATTTGGCTAAAATGTTTGGCTGGAATAGTTAACAAATATCATTTTGGGGCCTTCTGGCTAGAATCATTTTCTTTACTGTGTGAATAGACTAGGCTTAGTAGAAACCAGTCAGCTCTTTGCCTCCCTCCTCAAAGGAACTGGGATTCTCCAAAGAGTCATAATATAAAGTGATAGGAAAGTCTCGGAACAAATTTTTCCTGAGCGACTGGGTCCCCTGAGAGGCCACTCAATTTCTTTAACAGACGTTAATGAGACCAGCGATCCCCACCTGAGCCAGTTACTTATTTATGTGACTCCTCTAGCTCCTCAAGGGATTTAAAGTGCCCCATTTGGGTCAGGTATGCTTACACAGAGAAAAGCTGCTTTCCATGATCAGAACCACTTGAGCACCTGTCACAAATAGGCGTGGGAGTGGAGGAGAGCAGGGCAACCCTTGGGTATAGACAGCAACACCTTGCCTCTAAACCTCTTGCTCAAAGCGACTTCACGCGGAGGCCAAGAGATAAATTTATTCATATAAAGCCCAGTTTTATATTTTTCCCCTGAGAAGCAAAGCCACCACCATAATTTTCACTATATGTAGAAAACAAATTTATATTAAAAACAAAAACAAAAATACCCAAGTCAATAACATTCTAAGAGCCTGGATGCTGTCCAAGTGAACCTGGCAATGACACAGGTGCTGATGGAAACAACATTTTACGAGGCTACCTTCTCTGGTCCTCCTGGGGATCTTTAGTCTTCAAATTGGCGATAAAAATAAGGTTTGATCTCTCAAGATGAGGAGAGAGACAGCAGCATGTATTCTTCAAAAGACTCAAATAGATAATAGATTTTTTTTTTAAAGCTGTGGCTGAGTGTAACTTATAGTTTCAAAGGGCTTTTTTTTTTAATGAAATCTTTGCAAGCAATAGTAAAGAAATCTAGAACCCCCTGGGGTGACGGTTAGAGTCCTGTCAGGGATTTAGATCTAATTATTAGCCTGAAAGTAAAGAAGAGAAAGAACCGGCCAAGTGTCAGCCTGGAAAATAATAATAGCTGGTGGTGTTCAGCGGCCTAGTCATTAGTGCCTTAAAGGAGAGTTCAGCAAATTTATTCTTACCCTGGAAAGAAGGCCACAGAGGTTTCAGTGTTTTCTGACAATAGTTCCTTTTTCTATGGAGTAGAGATGCTGCCTATGCTTCCAGATTTCATCTTTTCTGAGGACCTGGTAAACCTTGGAGCCGGCTCCCCAAGCAGGAACTTAGAGGAGCGGCAACAGGCACAGAGTCAGAGTGCCCACGCCCTGTGCTTCACCAGCTGTGTGACCCTGTGCAAGTAACTTAACTTCTCTGGGCCTCTGTGTCTTTGTTTTACAAATGAAGCTGACGAAAGATAATGCATGTGAAGTATTTAGCACAGTACCTGGCCCAAGATAAGCACTCAGGAACTGTCAACTATTTCTCTTTTTCCTCTTCTTATTTAACTTTTGCCCAGAAGGAAAAAACTTAGCATGATAGTCTAGAGATGAACATAACATATGCTGGAATTTGGATTTACCTATGTTGGGTTATTACCAAAGAAGCAAATCAAACATAAACTGAATTGGTGTATAAACGAATACAATTGCTGCTACACTGCAGACCTGATTCCTCCAAGCACAGTGCTCGGTTAGGACACCTTCTGGTTCCCTCAGTGAAACAAGAGGGCAGGAGGTGACATTAGAGAAAGGCAACGGATGAGTGGATTTGCCCTTTCCTGGAATGGAAGACCGGAGCTTGTCCTCATAGCACATGGAGTCTTTGGAACCCGCTTCTCCTGCCAGCAATACTCAAGTCACCCATTTATTCATTCATGTCAGGGGTTGATGCTCAAGGCTCTAAAAATGTGTTAAGAGCAGGCCCTCTAATCACTGTAGATAGAATTTGATGGAGAATGTAGAGCCTTTAGGCTAATAACTAGCAGAGACTAACTCCAAGTACACAGGAGTGAAAGCTGATGTTGAAAATACTGAGTCCCGGTAAGCATTCTTTCACCAATGCAAGTATGTCAGTCGGAAGTTTTGATAAGGCTTAGGTTATATGTAATCAGCTCACTCTCTTCTCTAAAATGATTAGAGCCTCTGCTCCACCAGTGCTCCTGGGCGTCTACAGAAAGCAAAACAGGCAGCTGGAGACGTGCTGTGAATTGGAAGTGGCTTCTACTTATTCCTTCTCCACCTACTCATATGGCCACGGATGATGCCCAGTTCAAGGGGGAATCAAAAGCCAAGTGGGGCTGCTTGGCTGAAGTCCTTTGAGTGGAGTGCAGAACTTGCTTCCAAGAGGGCTTGATTAAAGGCCCCCGATTCATTTGAAGGATTAGTTTTCTATTAAGCCTTGGATGCTTAGACTATTATATACTTTCCACAGAGAGGGAATCTGAACTATCCTCATATGTCATGTTTCAACTCCTGACTCTTGGCCGGAGATGTGTAGTGAATCAATATGTCACAGTCCATTAAGGTATGTTGCTGTTTACGTTTGTTGGGTGTTTAGAGATGCAATAACTATGCAGGAGTCTTTTCTTAGTCTGTCATCTGTCTCTGAGGGAACAAAAAGTAATGCAGAAAGCCAATCACAGAACCATAATTATATCAGAAAGGGGGCACTTGTGTCCTTCATTAGGAACATTTCCATTCCGTGCTTCCCAATGAAGAATCTTTTATAGACACCTCCCTCTCATTTCTTCTTCCAAACCAATTCCTCAATTCCTTCCACCCAAAATTACAGTATACTGTGAGTCATGACATTATTGATGAGTGTTCAGTAGGAAGGATGTTCTGAGCAGTGAAAAATATAAAAATAATTGGTTCTACACTGGAAATAATGGTGAAACCAGGAAGATAAACACAGAACAATTAACTGCATCCAAGCAAGATTAACAAGAGTATTGCTCTATGGAAAGAAAAAAAAATCAACAGCATTAATGAAAATTAAGCAATATCTTAGTGGAACTAGTAAATAAATAAATATATCTATATGTTTAATTGAAAGCAAGACTCAATTATGTGTCATTTCTTACTGAGCTGCTTAAATCAAGAAAGTCTAATGTTAAATGAGAAAATCAACTCAGGATACCTTTTCATCTGCATTTAATTAAGACTTCTGTGTCTCAGACAAGCTTTTGAGACAGGTAGTAACAAGCGTGTACTTAGGAGTCTCATGTGAACTCCCCTCATCTTCCAGTTTACAGGTCTCTAGATTTCCAGTTTGGGTACAGAAATCTCCTAAGTATTGTGACTGTAAAGCTACTTCCTCTATAACCTTCGTTTTGTGATTCTGATGAAAAGATACCATATCAAACTAATATAAGCAAAGCCTGTACTATAGCTAAAATTATTGGTATGTTCTTTTTTCTAGTAATAAAAGCAACACAGAAATGGTCAGCAAAGTATTTACCTGAGGTTCTGCTTCAATTCAACTCAATTTCCTGGAATGTTTTAGGTTTTGCAGTAAGCATTAAAGATCAGATTTGGGGAAGAAGACAGATTTGGGAGGTTGTCCCCATCTGCGTTGTCTAAACACTTCTCCATATTCTTCTAAGTTGTTTTCTCTCCGCCTGCTAAGAACCCAAGGTGAATTTGAGTTATTCCTCTTTGCTGAGTTTAGTGACTGTCTGCTCCTAGGTGATGGGGTTGGGGTAAGGGCAGGAGGTCCTTTCCCCAGAGGTGCCTGAAGAGGGAGTGCCCTGAAGATTCCAGTGGGGCCGATCGGCGTGCGCGCGGAGGAGGACGTAACCGAGTCTGGCCCTTGGGCTGCGTGTGTGACCCTTTCTAAATCATTCGGTGCTTCATGTTCCCTCACTTGACAGGAATATCACCAGGACTGGTGAAAAGGCAAGTGAGATAACTGTCAAATCCCTCAAAATCCTTGTAAGAAAGATGCTGTGGTATAAATCAAAGTCACTTCTTATTTCACTATTTATTATGCAAATCTCTTCCTTTTCTTCTTCATCTCACAAGGTCTTTTTTCATCTTTCATGAATGCCATCACTCACTGGCTTCCACCCTGGGAAATAACATTATCGGCAACTATTTATCAAGCCAGGCACTGTGCAAAAGCCTAAGAAAGTAGCCGGGATTAGACAGACAGTCCCTCCAGGGTGGGGTATATATTTAGTAAGTTTCTCACTTTCTCTGACCCTTGATCCCCTCATTTGCAACATAGGAAAAAAAGTTTTTAAAATAGATATCACACCTTCAAGAAATATTTTGAGAACTACATGAGATGAGGTATGTAAGTGTCTAGTGTCATATAACTAGGAGTTTAATAATGTTACTTCCCCCACCCCCATCATAAGCAGGAAAAGAAAAAAAACCTAAATTCACACATTTCCCCATTTCTTAACAATTTTTTTAATAGGTTGTTGTTGGAAAGAAAGTTGAAACTCTTGATTTTTTTAAAAGAATGCATCATTTAGGACGAAATAGCAGATCACAGGTTAGAAATCACAGGACCAGCAATCTTCAAGTCACTCTTTCCCTCCCAGGATACATTCCATCAGGGGAAGCAAACGCTTCGGCCGAGTGAGAAGTGTGTGGATTTGAATCTCAAGCAAGTGGAGCCCTCTGAGCCGGGGGATGGAGCGAGAGGCCTTGGGAGATGTGGAGCCCGAGTCTTCACAGAGCCCGAGCTCGCCTCCCTTGTGGGCCTGGGGGAGCAGCTCTGTGAGCTAGTAAGACCAGTGGGTGAAACACCTCTGCCAGGGCTGCCTGCAGGTCGAATTTGCCTTTCAGGACCTAACAGGCTCCACGGGCATGGGTGCCCACAGACCCCGGCGACAAAAAAAGCAAGAATCCTTTTTTGGATGGATCTCAGGTGAATTCTGCTCACTTTCGGGAGAGAGTATTCCAAATTTTCCCCCTCCTCAGTTTCCCTCTGGCCTTCCCCACTTTTCCCAGCCTCAGCTCTGAAGTTCACCATTTATGCAGCGCCAATGTCCAATAACCTCCAGAGAAGGTCTGGAGGGGTGAGTGTACCCAGTGTGGGCAGGGGCAGTGCGCAAGAGTAAACAATGCTGGGCATTGAGACAGGAGGCCTAGGATCTCATCCCTTGGCTGTCTGTCATGCATGAGATGTGGACCCCAGGGAGGTGGCGGGAGATTTCGGCATCTCTGCTTCTTCATGTGTAAAGTGAGGGGCTTGACCTCGATGCCCGAAGGGCTCACCCTAGCGCTACTGGTCTGTCATCTCTCCAAGAAAGTCAGTGAGGACAGCTGGACAGTGTTTCTTCTTTAATATCACCCCAGGAGAGGTCAGGAGGTGGCCCACAGAAGAGGCCAGCACCTCGGGGTGATAGAAAGACCCCAGGAAAGGAATTCTGCTAAGTAAAGGAGATTGCACCTCTGTCCAACCTGCACCAGCCTCCTGGCATCCCCTAAGGACACAAGGCCCAAGTCAAGGTCAAAGACATAGCTCCCCTGGTCACTGAGGATTCCAAAGCCTCCCAACGTCCCAGCTTCTTGAGGAAGGACACGTGGAATGTTAAATTTGGAATAATTTAGCAAGAACACTTCAAGATTCAAGTACTAGGCAGAAGGTGGGATACAAATGGGCCACAGGCAGGTAGGTTTTATTTGTTGTACACAAAGTTTTAAACCACATTTGCACTATTAAAAGAAAAGGAGAAAAAACGAAACAGCAAAACCAGGAGGTTCTACATTTTTTAAAAATCTGGATTTCCAGCATTTGTTAATAAACACAGTAGAAGATCTGGCCATACTGGTCCCCATGCCCACCCCCCAGTGAGGGGCTGTTGTTGCACAGTTTCCCGAGTTTCCACAGCTCCTTCCGCAGGTGCAACTTGAGCCTGTAGTTTAGTATTTTGCTTGGAGTTGTGAAATAATTTTTCTGTGATCATGAATCCATGAAAAATGAGAAAACAAAACACATACCCGGAGGACCACTTGTTTTACCAGCAAGTAGAGAAAGCATCATTGTGGACGTGAGGGATGTGGTTAATGTTTGCTATGCAAACCCCCAGCATGCTCCATCCATTTACGATACCTGCCTGACTCTCAAAGCCATTTGACTTCCTGTCCTCTCCCTGGAACACTTGGGGGATAGAAATCTGCAGATGGTCTGCAACTTTGGTCCAGCCCTTCCTCCTCCAGAGGTACGCAAGGTCAAGGTGGGGTGGGCTTGGCACCTAACCTTGGCAGGAGTCTTGTTGTCTTTAGCCCTTGATTCGTCATCTGCAGCAAACATCACATCTCATCCATCAGGCTTTGGGCAGGTAGGAATTTGGGAAATTAACTTTTATTTTGTTTGCTTGGTATTGACAACATGGCTTTCTATTATGATTTTCTCTGTCTTTGACCCAGATGAGGAAATTCAGGCTCAGGTAGGTAAGTTACATACCCCAAGGACAGAATCCCAGTGTCAGCTGGTCTAGAAAGGGGGCTGGGAAGGGAACCTTTCCTTGCTCTTGCCCTGGGGACAGCGAGGTGCCCTTCCAGCACGACCCTTCCTTGTTCTCCCAGCTCAAATTCAACATGGGCGCACACATATTGTAAGGTTGTGAGCCGGCCAGCTTCTCCCAGCCTCTCCTGGTGTCACCCTCATCTAGCAGATGGGGCGGTGCCGGGAGAGGCGCCAGCTGGTGTCTGCACGCTGTGGACCTGCTGCCCATGGGATGGTCCCTGCCAGCCACCGCCGCCTGATACTGATGGCGAAGAGCCAGGTGCTGGAGCCTTCTGCAGGCATGGACAAGGACGGGCCACAAGCTCTCTCAGTTTTCTACATAGCGCTGCTCAGTGCTGCCTGGATCCCAGCCAGGAGAGCATTGGGAAGTGGGTAAACGCTCTTCCCAGCTCTGAAATGGAACTGAGACCAGAAGCAAGATCAGTACTGTCATGACGCATGGAGGGTATATAAACACCCTAGCAAAAGAGCAACCCGGCAGCACTGGTGTTGACAGGGCAAAATTACAGCCCCAGCTGTGGATTCCCAGGTGGCCTCACTTCAGTTACAATCACCCACTCAATCCCCGTCTGGTGAGCGCCTACTCTGTGCTAGGTACCCAGACAATACACAGTTTCTCCAGCAACCCTGGATAAGGCCACATGAGCCACAGAGGAGCTTGCTTGCTGACCACGGATCAGATCTGGAGAAAGTTCTGAAGCTTCTGTGTCTGAAGTTCCAAGTCAGGGTGGAAGCAGCCGATTCACCGCCTCTGGCCTGAACGTGTCTCCCCAAAATTTGTATGTTGAAACCTTGATCCCACTGTAATGGCATTTGGAGGTGGGCCTTTGGGAGGTGACCAGGGTTAGATTAGGTAATGAGGGTGGGACCCTCATGATGGGATTAATGCCCTCATAAAAAGAGGAAGGTGAGGGCCTCGGCAAGCCAGGAAGCGGGCTGTGACTAGACATCAAATCTGGGGAATCTGGTGGCACCCTGACCTTGGACTTCCCAGGGTATCCAGAACTGTGAGAAATAGATGTTTGTTATGTAAGCCACCCAGTGTGTGGTGTTTTGTTATGGCAGCCCGAGCTGACTAAAATATCCCCCAAATTCAATTCTTTGGCAGTGAATCCACCAAATGATTGCTTTGCAGAATGACCAGTTAACTGTGGATGCTAGTCAGAAGGTTGGGCTAAAATCTTCATCCAGAGTATGTAGGAGCCTGACCTGGGCTCCAGGACAATGCTAAGAACTTGAGTTTCTATGTTCTAATACTGCAGTAGGTGCTTTTCTGTATGCTGTTATTCTGTGGAAATCTCAGAACACTCAACAGTAGTTTCTTCAGACATATTTTATTCCTGAGGCACGTGAGGCTCAGAGAGGGTAAGAAACACATCCAAGGTCACTCAGTTGGTAACTGATACAACCAGGATTCAACCCAGTTCCTTCTGGTTCAAAGCCCCGGTTCTGTTTTCTGCAGCTGTGCCCGGGAAGGCGGTGCTGCAGAAACATTTTAGGTCTCAGGCTGCTGAATTCACCTTGAATCCTTGGAAGTGTTTTAAACCAGATGCAAACACACGTTTCTAAAGAGTATACCCATAGTTACTTCTTGTGTCAATATCTTCTTCCAGATGACTGAGACGCGTCTGATAAGACCAGATTAACCTATTTCAACTTGCTGGCTGGATTCTGACACACTGGGGATAAAAAAATATATAAAGGACCAAAACCACATTTACACCGAACACAATAATATTTTCTCCTAGGAAACCTTCAGGTTGTACAACCAAATATTGACTACAGAACCAAAAGAAAATAAGAATCCCCATCCTTCCTTGATTCTAAGATATGTCATTTGGATAGTCTGAAATCAGGGCATCTGAAAATCAATGTGCAATTTAATATGGCTGTCATTTCTCCTCCCCCACCCCAAGTAGGCTTTGACCTTAAGTCAGGAGACATCAAAGGTGCAATGAAAACAACTGTGTGTCTTAAAACCAATGTCATCTTAGAAACAGGAAATGTGAAGTGATGATAAGAAGTCTAGCCCGGAGAACATTAATTTGTTTCTATATCCCCAAAACGTAGTGAGCAGTATGATTTCAATATGTTTGTTAAAAGGACAAATACCTCAATAAAATAGGCACTGATTTCTTTTTTTTCAGAAAAAATTTCAGACATATACCAAAGTATAGAGTGTATTGTAGTGAACTCTCATCACCCAGTGTCAGTATTTTCAACTCAGGTCGATCTTGTTTCCTCCTCCACTCCCTCCCCGCCCCAGATCATTTTGAAGCAAATCTCAGATGCCAGGGCATTTCATCAGTAAATGTGTCTGTATATATTTGTAAACGACCAAGACTATCCTTTTAAAAAACAACGATGGGGCTTCCCTGATGGCGCAGTGGTTGAGAGTCCGCCTGCCGATGCAGGGGACACGGGTTCGTGCCCCGGTCCGGGAAGATCCCACGTGCCGCGGAGCGGCTGGGCCCGTGAGCCATGGCTGCTGAGCCTGCGCATCCGGAGCCTGTGCTCCGCAACGGGAGAGGCCACAACAGTGAGAGGCCCGCGTACCGCAAAAAAAAAACAAAAAAAAAAACAAAAAAAAAAACCATCCCTGGGACTTCCCTGGTGGTGTAGTGGTTAAGAATCCGCCTGCCAATGCAGGGGACACAGGTTCAAGCCCTGGTCCGGGAAGATCCCACATGCCACGGAGCATCTAAGCCCATGAGCCACAACTACTGAGCCCACATGCCACAACTACTGAAGCCCACGCACCTAGAGCCTGTGCTCCGCAACAAGAGAAGCCACCGCAATGAGAAGCCTGCACACCAAAACAAAGAGCAGCCCCACTCACCACAACTAGAGAAGGCCCACACACAGCAATGAAGACTCAACGCAGCCAAAAATAAATAATTAATTAATTAATTAATTTTTTTAAAAAAACATCCTCTACAGTAAAGGTGGAAATCAAAGACGTCAGAGTAAAGTTCTTGGAAGGTGGACAGATTCCAAATGCATGAATTAAGACTCTTCAGAGATAGGAGTATCATTACACTGTGAATGAGATCAGAAATTGGAGCCTGTTTATATTTTCACATAATAGGACATTACTAGTTCCACCTTAGGTGACCAGACAGCCCTTTGGCTGTAATTTGTGATCAGGTTAATCTGGGGAGTAAATCTATCAGGAAGAGCAAAGTCCAGCAGCCCTGAGAGCCAACTGGAAGCCCTGCCTCTCTAATTGTTGCTGTGATGGATCTGCACTTCCGAACAGTAATCATCCATCACGTGAACACGCCTCTATTTTTCTAGCTCAACAGGGCTCACTGTGCTCTCTGAAGCCAAAAAGGGAGAAAATATTCCCTCCAACCTTTCTGCATGATGAATTCTTCCACCTCTACATAAAGCCCTGCTTACAGGCCTGTCTTTTTGAATGTCCTAGCTATGATAAAAGAACTGGGCTGAAGAACAGTAATGCTGTTGCTCCAGCCAACACATATTGCCTTACATTTTTCGCCTCTTTCCTTATAAGAGCTCCCAGTGCTAAGGGGAAAAAAAGGATAAGAGGAAAGGAAAACCCACATAGTATCAATAACTTTACCCTTGAGATTAAGTCACTTTCTTAGATAGTGTTTTCACAACATAAATGTTTTATGCATTTCTGCTTAGATTTTAAGATATTTGGGCAGAAATCAAATTTCCCTCCAGATTTTATTCAGCACCACCTCCTAACACACAGACGTGAGCGCACGCACACGCACGCACACACGTGTGGAAAGTGATTTCTATGTCAGCGTTAATTTCCCATTTACCAGGAGCATGGAGCTGTTTTTTCAGAATATGATCAACTTAGAGGTGTTGGTGTATGGGTTTAATAATATTTTTGGTAACTGAAAGGAGGAAATAACCCATGAGTCATGAAAAACCTGAAAAGATTACTCTGATGTTTGTTTATCTTGAGCTAAATTTGCAGGGAAATAAAATCACTCTGGCAGCTAAAACTGCACACTCACATTCTTTTGTATGAATTAATTGTACTTAACTGCTCTGTAATGTCCTGATTAATTATTTCCTGTTCCAGTCGGTTGACTGCATTTTTGATACGAAACTTGCATCATGATGAGAACCTTGGACCTGTTTCTCATCTCGCTTGGGGCTCCCGTAGAGCTGATCTAAACAACTAGCTTCAAAGGAAGGCATCACCTTCATCAGCGCCCTAGGAGGGCTGTGTCACAGCACACACAGTGACAGTGCAACTGTATTTTGGGCCCAGGGCACGGAATCAACACTTATGCGTGGGCAGCAAAGAGCTGGAGCTTTGAACGCAGCACTATCTTTGAGAAGCGTAACCCTTGCCCTGCACCTGAACTGGGTGACTTGTCTCCCACCAGCAGGCCCTCCGGAGTGATGGGGCTCTAGACAGGAGGGCGGATGTGATCAGGAAGGTCCTGGAGAAGCTGAGTGTTTCAGTTTCTTATCGCGGCTATGACAAATTACTACAAACCTAGTGGTGTGATAGCACACAGACTTATTATCTAAGAGTTCTATATTTCAGAAATCCTAAAATCAAGATGTCAGCCGGGCTGTGTTTCTTCTACATGCGCTAGGGCGCAAGCCATTGCCTGGCCTTCTCCGGCTTCTAGAGGCTGCCACATGCCTTGGCTTGTGTCTACTTCATCCCTTCTAAGCCAACAGAGTAGCATCTTCCAATCTCTCTCTTTCTCTGACCTCTTGTTTCTGTCATTGCAGCTCTTTCTCTCACTTTCCTGCTTCCCTGTTTTCCTTGTAAGAACCCTTGTGGCTACATTGGGTTCAGATGATCCACAACAGTCTCCCCATCTCAAGATTCTTAACCATGTCAGTCCCTTGGTATATTTTCACAGGTTCCAGAGATTAAGATGTGGGCATCCTTGGGGGGCCCTTATTCTGCCTTTCACACGAAGGATCCAGACTGAGAAAAAGCCAGTGGAGGCCAGGCCCAGGCTGCCCCAGTGGCAGGGCAGTGTTTAGCTAGGCCTGCACCAGGCACCAGGGAGAGGGTAGAGAAGAAGTCAGGAGGTGTGCATTCTAATCTTGGCTTAAATTATCTCCCAAGGCCGATCTTGCTTGTTACCTGGTTAAAGGTTGATCTGATTCAGCTTGCCCTAACACCGTTCATGTAGCTATTACTACAATAACCCAAGGTACCAAATTAGTTGTACACATGGGCTAAGGACAGCAGAAAAGTGACACTGAGGACGTGAGCACTGGGAGTGCTCCTGGAGTGAATGACTAACATCAACATCACGGCTGATTGTATAAAGGGCTGCAGTAAGTGGGTTAAGCCCAAGCTACAGTTAGCGTTCACACATTTAAAGGAAGACTGAGACTTGGGAAGGTTAACAAGCTTTGGAGCAGAGAGGCCAAGGAGGTCAGGATGCACCAAGCACTCACCTCTCCTCTTTCCCCTGACAAACCCACTGAGCCTGTCGCCGACAAGAGATGGACACAACAGACACAGAGCCCAAGGTCCTGAAGTCCTCAGGTCGTGTAACTAACTGCTCTCTCCTCTGATTCCAGGCTTGCCATGAAGCCCTGGGGTAATTGGGCTTCCCAGGGGGCCTCCACGCGGGGAGAAGACGAACTGTCAATCTTGACAGATTCACTCTGCTTCTCATAGAAAATGAACAAACCGGCGTGCGGGCTTGCATATATTAATGCCTTGGGAATTTAGTTAGCGTGAGTCAGCACCTCAAAGCTGTCAATCTCTGGTCTGCGTGACAAATGTATACTCTAATTTCTCATGAAAATTAGCAAACAGCTCTGCTGGTTTGTATTTATTAATGCCTCATGAGTTTCTTTAGGATGTGTCAGTATCTAAACGCTGACCAGATCAGGGGTCCCTCACTGCCCCCTGCTCCATCCCCACCCCCACCCCAACCATATACCCTGACCCTCACTCTGGGCCACGTCCTTGCGCATCTCCATTCACACGGAGCACACCGTGCAAGGTGCCCTTGGAGCTGGGCAACCCTGCAGCGCTGCCCTGAGTTGCTCCCCAGCATCCTTCAAGGCTTCACTTAAATGCCGCTTCTTTTAAAGCCTTCTGTAACCCCTTAGGGATCTTCAGACCTCCCTGTTCTTTGTTCTAAGAATCCTGCACTTTCCTTTCTCGTGCTCTCCACCCTTGTTCTGCACCTTTCCCACCACGAAGGGAACCAGGGGTGCTTTGCTCACTCTTAGACGCCCAGTGCCTAGCACAGGTCCTGGCACAAAGTAGGCACTCAGTAAATACTGACTGTAAAATAACTAAATGGGTGCTGTCCTGATGACCCCTCGCGCCTCTTTTGGAACCACTAGAGAGTGGGAAACGGATGTTAACACACCAAAAGATTCAAGAGAAGATATTATAAATTAAGGGAAAAGCCACATTCCAGATAAGGCAGAGAATGCCTTTGTCGAGCTAACAGGAGGCTGTCTTCCCAGGAGCAGTGGAGAGACAGCCCATTAGGATGGAATGTGACAGGACAATTCTGCCACAGTGACAGGGCAGCAATGAGGCGTCTCTAACAAACAGCCAGACATTTCTATTTGAATGTCCTGACATTACCACAACTCAACGGGTCCCAGAACAGGCTCGCAGTCTTTTTAATCTCGACGACTTCCAAGTGTTCTTTTTTCTGGGTGTTTCCCAGAATCTTAACTTTGGAGTTAAGATTCCTCTCTCTTTAAGGTTCACACCAATTGATAAAGCAACAACTTACGTGGGTTTCTCATAATACTGCTCTCTGAGTTCCAAGTCCCATCGTGTCCCCCACCTTGGGCAACTGCAAAAGCATCTTGAGCGGCCTTGCAGTTTCTGGTCTCTCACCTTTTCATACCCATGCTGTGTCTCAAACACTTTTCTTCAAAACAAATGCCACTTTTTTTTATGGACGCGCCAACATGGCACACGGGATCTTAGCTCCCCGACCAGGGATCGAACCTGCGACCCCTGCAGTGGAAGCTCGGAGTCTTAACCACTGGACCGCCAGGGAAGTCCCAATACCACTTTTATAATCTCAACTCTTCTCTTTTCTGAAACTCCTCTAAAGGCTCTATGACTCCACACTGTCAGCAGACAGGTCTCGGGGGCCTCGCACCTCTGCCCTGTTTTATCCACCCTTATCTCCTGCTGCTTCATGCCTCATCCGTGACCCTCTTCATTATTCCTAAGCCATTTCTCCTCCCACTAAGAACAGGCAAATCCTACCCCTCTCCCTCTACATGCCCAGGGCCCTCCTGCCTCCTGTTCAGGCTGGACTGTCTCCCCCTCTCTTTCTCCCGTTTGACCCTGTCTATTCTTCGCAGCCCAACTTAAGTCCCAAGGCTTTCATAAAACATCCCTTAATTATTTCACCCCACATAAGGAGACTCACCGAAGCAGACGGAGTGTTGAAAGGACTTGGACTTCAGAGTACAGCCGCACTTTGCAGCTCAGGAGATTGAGGCGGACAGAGCCTGACCCGGACCCCTTTCTGAAGCCATCACTTTTCCTTACAGTTCACCATGGTGCTTAGTCATCAGCCCGCCTGAGTTCTCACTGCTTCCCATCTTCCCGGCCAGGCAGGCCGGCTCCAGGAGGACAAGGGAATCTATTAGGTTTCTTCTGTCGCAGCCTCAACGTCTCACTCCCTGACGGGTTTAAAAGGTTCTCAATCAATACTCGTGTTGACAGAAACCCAGGGAAAGTGGGTCATGGGGGGTATAAGGAGATGAAAGGACAGGGGAGAGAATTTCACTGTGAGTGTTTTCCAATCATTGCCAGGTGACAAGGTGGCCTAACTCCAGTGACCCATCCTAACTTTCATCCATCAGGTAACCTGGTCTAACATGGCTCTCCTACAAGCTGACCCTCCAGCCCCTGGAGGAGCTGACGGCTGGAGACTATTTGCTAAGCACACTCCTCACAGCTGGACAGTACCATGGGTTGAATAATGGCCCCCCAAAGAAAGGATGTCCACCTCCTAAACCCATGGTTATGACCTTTTTCGGAAAAAAGGGCCTTTGCAGATGTAATTAAGTTAAGGATCATGATATGAAATCATTCTAGATTATGCAGGTAGGCCCTAAATCCAATAACAAGTGTCCACATAAGGCACAGAAGAGCAGACAAGCCAGAGATGAGAAGGCCATGTGAAGACAGAAGCACAGATTTGAGTTATACAGACAAAAGCCTGGAGCCACCAGCAGCTGGAAGAGGCATGGACAGATGCCCCCTAGAGCCTTCAGAGGGAGAACTTTGATTTCGGACTTCTGGCCTGCAGAACTGTGAGAGAATACATTTCTATTGCTTTAAGCCAAACAGTTCCTGAGAATTTGTTTCAGCAGCTTTAGGGAGCTAATACAGACAGCAAGTTCTTCCTTGAAGAAGGACCTGGGAAACACATCTGTCTCTTCTGCACTGTCCACAAAATGTTGGAGCAGTCAAGCATTAACAGGTCCGGGTAACTTGATAGGACGGATGTTGGGAGAGTATTCCCAGGGTGCAGGGTGCACCCAGAGGAGAAGCTCTTGTCCGGCCAGTGCTGGAATGGGCGTGGAGGCAAGAGGCAAACAGAAACAAGGTAAAGGAAGGTATTCAAGGAAGCCTTCTGGAAGGAGGAGACCCTGAAGTGAGCCTTGAAGAATGAGGAGTTAGCTGAGTGAGAAACTAGAAGAGCTGTCACGCAGGTGTCAGAGCACAGCAGTTACTGTTAACAGAGAACCAAGTGTGCAGTAAGGAGGTTGGAAGTCTAGGTAGGGGTCAGGTCTCTGAGGGCTTTGCAGACCATAGTAAGAAGTATGGACTTTTCTCTTAGAGGTGACTGGCAGCTGGGACTGTACCAGTGCATGTCTGAGAATGGGTGTGTACATTTCTTGGTTGTCACTGTAGGGGAGGAAAACTCTTCCCTTCTAGGTTCTCTGGCTGGCCAGATAATTAAATTGATGTAAGACAGATTAACAGGAGGAAAACCAAATTTAATTGCATGTGTATATACAGGAGCTCATAAAAATATGAGACTCAACGAAGGGACCAAAGCAGGCAGCTTTTATATCTTTTATATAAAGAAACAATAAATTTGTGAAGAATTGATCAGACAAAGGGGTTTGAGTTTGGGGTAGTAAATTAGTAAAGAATTAACAAGTTTTGTTTATATAGCCGTCTCTGCCCTATATTTCCTATCTCTGGTGATAAAGATAACTTTCTTCCTCCTGGTGCAGGGAGAGTACCTTTCACATGGGAGATTTATTTCCTGCTTCCAGACGGACAAAAGAGGGTCAGAGTGTCTTTCCTACACTGGCTGTCTCCTAAGTAAATTAATTCAATTAATCAATACGCCAAGATGGCGTATTTTGTGGTGGTGCCTTCTGCTCCCCCTGAAATGGAGCAGGACTCTGTGGGCCCCTCCAGGGTACAGATCCTCTCTGTGTCCCCCATCTCTTGGATGTAAGAAATAGGCTTCATTCAGCCTCCTTGACCTTCCCTGAGTCCCAAAGGGCAGATGCAAACATTTGCTTATTAGAGAAGGGAGAGAATGCAGACACTAAGGAGGAACAGTCAAGAGACAATAGTGCAGCCCTGGGATAGGGTCCTGGTTCCTCCTCAAGGGATATATAGATAACAGAATGTCTCTGAGTTCTTCTGCAGGAACTAAGACCCCCCCACCCAGGTGGAGGATGGTAACTCCAGGCTGAGCACAAGATTCCTGGAACACTACCCTGTTACCTCACCACCAACCAATCAGAAGGAAGTCTGCACACAGTGGAAGATAATGAAGACTCTAACCCCCTCCCCAAATGATCCTCCCTTTAAAAACTCGTGGAGGAGCAGAATCTTCAGAGTTGCTTTTTGGACGCAAGTCCGTCATCCCCCCAGGTAGCTGGCCTTCTGAATAAAGCGCCTTTCCATTCCTACCAGCATTTGTCTCTCAAGTACTGGCTTTCAAGACTCAAGCAACTGAACCTGAGTTTGGTAATACTCCTCATCACAACGAGATTTTCTATTAGCATTTAGTGGCCTGCATACAGGGATGCTTAATGTCTTGCGGTGTGAATGGATAGTCCAGCACAATGAAGACCTTCTTGTCCCTCCCAAACTTGCAAAAGAGCCCCACCATCTTGAGCAAAACTGCTGGTGATAGTAGGATACCACTGAAGGGGTTTAGACAAGGAAGTGACAAAATTGGGAATTGCAGACGGATGGCTGTGGTGTAATGGGAGTGTAAGATTCAGAAAGACAGAAGTAAAGTCCTGAGAAAAATTAGGAGGCCACAGTTCAAGTACCGTGAAGGTGTGAAAAAGATGAAGACCTGAGCCAGCAGGGGAGGGAAGGATGGCAGGAGGAGAAAGAGTTGGGGAGGGGATTGGGAGGCAAATTCAGGAGACATTTAGATAAGAAATGCAGGAGTTTGTATTTGAATAAGAGACTGCATCTCAGATTTCTAGTACAGAGGTGTCACTCACAGATGTTAAGAATGGAAAAGGAGTTACCAGATCATAATTCAATTTGGGACTTGTTGATATTGAGTTGCCTACGAGATAGCTAAGCAGAAATGCACATTAGGCAATTGAAATCTACTAGCAGTCAAAGGGTGGTGTGAACGTTGTAATCTCTAAAGAGAGTATTTTCAAACAGACTAACAGAAGGTGTTTTCCATAAATGGACAATTTGAAGCCTGGAAAATTACTAGTCTCCTAAATGGATTGGGTGCTTATAATTTTGTGCCATTTCACAAGAATGTGGTTTCTTTAAATAAAGGGCAAAAGAAACTCTTGACCTTCAAATGAAGTGCTTTGTTTGCACTCAGATTAGTTTACAAAGGAAGATAACTGCTCAGGTGCTCAGGGTTCTGCCTCTTGGATAAAAAGGAACTAGACTGTTCTTGTGAAACAAACAGTCAGAAAAACACAAAGCATTAGAGCGTTTGGACATCTAAGACCAGAGTCAATGTTGACTCTTGGCCTTTAAGAGAAGAGTCTAGCCCAAAGAAGGTGGTATCTCATTTTCAAAATAGTTTTCTTCGTTGTGCTACCTGGAGTACTTGAGATATTTCTCTTATCGTATGTTTGATTGTAAAAATAACTTCAGAATTTTGCTTCAGTTTAGTGGGGCTAAAATTTCCAGTATTGCTGATTTTTTTTAGCTATTTCCCATCCATGAGAGCTCCCAAAAGTTCTAAGAACTCGTTCTGACATCTCAGTTTGGTAACTTTATGTAAAACCCATGAAGGCAGTGATCAAATCTGCCTGATTCACCACTGAATCCCCAATAACCAACACACTACCATGCACATAGTAGGCATGAAACTGAGCAGGACCCTGTGGGACCCTCCCGGGTGCAAAAGTCTTTCTGTGTCTCCCATTTCTTCTTTGTAGGGAAAAGGCTTAAGTCTCCCAGACCTCCCCTGAATTAAACAGTTACTAATTAGGGAAGTGAGGGAATGTTGAAACAAAGGAAAAGCAGTCAAGAAACAATAGGACGGCAAGAAAAACTCCTGGTTCCCCCTCAAGGGATAAGCATAGCAATCAGATACATATCTCTGAGTTCTACAGGAACTAAGGCCCCTGCCCAGGTGGAGGATGGTAACTTCAGGCTGAGCACAATCACATAGACCCCAGACTGGTTGGAACCAGAAGGCTGATGGTTGAGATTCCTGGAATTCCACCCTGTTAACTCATCACTAACAAATCAGAAGAAAGTCACACACTCTACAGCCCTCCCCCAAATTTTGCCTTTAAAAACTCTTCCTTGGGGGCTTCCCTGGTGGCGCAGTGGTTGAGAGTCCACCTGCCGATGCAGGGGACACGGGTTCGTGCCCCAGTCTAGGAGGATCCCGCATGCCGCGGAACGGCTGGGCCCGTGAGCCATGGCCGCTGAGCCTGGGCATCCGGAGCCTGTATTCCACGACGGGAGAGGCCACAGCAGTGAGAGGCCCATGTACTGCAAAAAAAAAAAAAAAACAAAAAACTCTTCCTTGAAGATTATGAGGGAATATGGGTCCTTGGGGCACAAGCCACCCATTCTCCTTGCTTGGCCTTCACAATAAACCTTTCTCTCTCCAAACTCCTATGTTCTGGTTTGTTTGGCTTCTGTGTGTTGGGCACTGGAACTTGAGTTTGACAACAGGCACCCAATAAGTAATTGATTTCTAAAAACACTTTCATTCCAGTAAGTGAGAGAGGTGGGTGTTAAACAGCTAACTACAGCAGTAAATCCTGAATTGCTTTTTGATGAAGTCTTCCAAGGGAAAGAACAGATTGCTATCAGAAGGGACAGCCTGTAGGATTTATCTATTCTGGAGAGAGGAAGGCTGAGGAAGAATCCTTTGAACTAAGATCTAAAGGCTAAAATGAGTACCTGTTAAGACAAGAAGCAGGAGGGACAGAGGCAGTGGATGGTTAAGCGCTATGATGTATGGTACAGATGAGTGATGTAAATAGGAGATTAGGACAGAAAAAGAGGCCAGGCTCTGTCAGCCTCAATTTCCTGGGCTGTAAAGAGGAGCTGCACTCTGAGGTCTAAGCCCTTTCCCTATGTGGGTTTAAATAATCAAGAAAAGTTGCATGAAGGCCTTGGACTGAATCTGGGTTGTGAAGATAGATCAGGCTTAAAAAGGAGGGTGAAGGGGGGAGAGAAGGGAAGACACACTTACGTGGGGGAAACACTCTAAGCAAAATCACAGGAGCAGGAAGGAGCATAGACCTTCTAGATAGAGAGGGATATGATTTGCCTGTCCAAGAAAGGGAGGAGGGGAAATTTACGAAAAAAGGAAGAGAAAGATATATAATAGAAACTATTAGGCCAAATCATTTACTGAGGAAGGAATAAATGATCTCGTATAATCTCGCAAAACCCTCTGAGATCTGGACTGTACTCTTATTGTCCTAATTTTACAACTGAGAACATTGAGGCACAGAGAAATAAAAGAACATGTCCAAAGACATATGACAATTGAGTGGTGGGACCAGGACTGCCACATGGGCAATCCCACTCCCCAGTGACCCCTGGGAGGACAGGGGCAGGGGCACAGATAACCTGTGCAGTGCATTTCTTATCACAGTCCCAAAAGGTGCCTCTTAGCATGACTTAGGTTTTTGTCTCGTTTCTCCCCAGTAAATTTATAAGCCCTGTGAGCACAAGAAGAAAGACTCTATCAAGTTTTTTATAATTTGTTATAGTTCTAGAGCCTGGACAAGGACTTAACCCTACATTATTGACTGGAGAGAAATCTATAATACACTTGTGCCTTCCCTACGAAGTGAAACGGAGCAGGACCCTGTGGGGCTCCTGGACACAAACGCCTTTCTGTGCCCCCACCCCCATTTAAGGTTCATGGGGAACAGGCTTCAGCCTCCATGGCCTCCCCTGAGTTCTAAAGGTCAGGTTCAAACAATTGTTAATCAGGGAAGGGAGGGGATGCAGAGACAAGGGAGGAGCAGTGAAGAAACGATAATGTAGCCTTGGGACAGGATCCTGGTTCTGCCTCAATGGGTATATATACATAACAATATCTTTGAGCCCTTCTGCAGAACTAAAACCCCCAACAAATGGATGATGTTAATTGCTTGATGAAGCGTTCTTCATTCCAGAGAGAAGGTCATGGTTTGATAACCTCGAAAACCACAGAAGCTCATCAGGAGACTGCCTGAGGCCAGATTAAAGGAACGCAGGTCTTGCACACACCCTGATCCTCATTGGCAACCCTGCATTTGAACCATTGCTGTAAAACTCCTCACCAAATCCCCCTGGGCTGGGGACACACAGTTTTGAGGGCATGAGCCTGCTATGTCCCCCTTTGCCTGGCAAAGCAGTAAGACTGTTCTTTTCTACTTCACCCCAAACTCTGTCTCTGAGATGCGATTAGGCATGGGTACACAGAGGCCACAACAGAAGGACCCCCTTCTGTCCATGTGCACCTGCCAGCCTGGCCAGGAGTGGACACCTGAGTCAAGGTCAGCCTATGACCTTGAGATTAATTATTGATGGGGCTCTTCCCAACAAAAAATGATCTCTGCTAGAGATCTGTGTAGTATCCATTTCAACCTATCAGACTCTGTCTTGTGTACGGTCTGAAAATGAGATATTCAGAGAAAATCATCAGTCAGCAGCAAGGCAGAGGCCAAATGCCATACAGTAAGCAGAAAGTATAAATCCGAAAAAGCAGAGTAGAGTCAGTAAAAAGTCAAAGGAGACATTGAAACAGGGAGTAGCTGAGTCGCCTGGTAGAACATATTAGGATAGAGAGGGTGTGGCTTCTGGCTGGGCAGGCTTCGGGGGCGGGTGGGGGAGGGGGTGTTGTGACCTGTGCAGTCTCTCAGCCCCATGCTCAGAAAATCCCTCACGGGCTATCATCATCTTAAACTTCTTGATAACTTAAAAAAAAAAAAGAGGGACTTCACACTTTTATTTTGTACTGGGCCCTGCAAATCATGATAATGAAGGTGATTACAATGACAACAATGATTACTATTTAAAAAAAAAAAAGAAAAAGAAACAGAGCCGGGGACTTCGGCAGACTTGAAATTGAGGGGTACTAGTATCGTCGCCTCTACCCCCTCTCAGTTCTCCAGACCCACCAATCATGGCTCGCTTAGGATTCCGTCCACTGCCTCCAGGGTAGTCTGCTTAGAACATAAGCCACACCACTCCATTTAAAACCCTCCAGTGGCTCCCAACGTCCTTAGGTCAATGCCACCTGCCATCATGAACTTGACACTCTCCAATTCACCTGTCCTTGTCTCAGAGACAAGTTAAGGACAAGCTTGGAGCAGTTCCATTGGAGCAACCTCTGTGAGAGACACCAAAATATAATCAGGCACCAAAGTATTACCAGAGAAGTATCTCTGCTTAGGGATTACTGCATGTTTGGGGGAAGCTTCAGACCTTTGGGATTGGGGGCAGGGGAATCATGACCCTCAAGAATGGTTGATGGGGAGAGGATGAGACCCCCAAAGGGTACGCTGGAGGAAAAAGAGCTGATGGCTAGAGTGAGATCTGAGGTCGGTTGAGAGGCACAATACGAAGTAGGAAGATCCTAGCTACCATAGAACCTCTGCTTGGCTGAGTTGTCTGTGATGGCTGAGGTCAGAGCTAAATTAGGATGGTGAAATAAATGAGCACAGCTTCCTCTTCTGCCCTTTTCCCAGGCAGCGCTCAGCCCCTCATGTAAGCAAATGTCGAGTAAATATTTAAAGAAAAAAGCTTTAAAGGGTGCCAAGTTATTGGACTGCAAGACTGGACATGATTCAGCCCAGCTGTGCACACCCCTTTTTCCTCTTTCTGTCAGCTGGTACTCTCTCTCTTTCTCTCCATACCACCCTTTTCTCAGTTCCTGGAAAAAGTTACCTCAGGGACTTCTCAGAGGCTGTTTTCTCTGCCTAGAAAGTGCTTTCCTTTGGCATTTGTGGTCCAATCAGCTGTGGGCACAACGGCAAGGGTTATAGGGATGGCAGGTACAAGACAAAATAAACTTCTCTCCAATTCCAAAAGGAAGCCTCCAGAACCACAAAGAAGTATACGAAATATGATGGAATCTGGGTTCTTGCTCTGAGGCATCTATATGGACCCCGAGCTTCTCAGTGATAGAGACTGTATCTCCTTGTTCTATCTCTGCCCTTCCATTCCCAGTGGCGGCTAAGCACAAAGACTGAAGAATTAGATCCCAGTGTTGGACACCTGGCCTCACCACTCGATGTTTATGTGTCCCTGGGCATGGTTTTGTTTGTTTTGTTTTGTTTTTCTTTTCTTTTTTTTCTTTCTTTTCTTTATTTTTTTAGGCTGCTCCATGTGACATGTGGAATAGTTTCCCAACCAGGGATTGAACCCATACCCCCTGCATTGGGAGCATGGAATCTTAACCACTGGACCAGCAGGGAAGTCTCTCTTTTCTTTTTTAAAAATTCATCTCCGTGCCTGGTTCCTCATCTGTAAAGTTAGGATAATAGTGGTACCATATTAACTTTAGATTCAATAGTATTAAATCAGATAATTCATCACCCAGCACCATACTTGCATAAAACATTTCAGTTATTAACACAGTGTCTAACACCTGGTATTCCTTTGAACCACTCAACTCAATAAGTACTTCATAGCTGTTCCTTGCATTGAATTGAATGCTGTCCCAATAGGCTCCTATCACTGTGTCCTCACCTCTCTGTAATCTCATTCCCTCCCTTGTCAGAACTATCTGAAGTCAAGATAAGAATGAAAGGAATAATCCAGCTTCTCCATCCTTAGATCCCATAAAATATTTTGAATTGCCAACAGAAGCAGAATGTTTTCTGATGGAATATTCTATTTTCCTGAAAGGCTCTAAAAATATGCATCCACTATACTTAGTAAAAGAAGTCCAGTTTGCAAAGCAAGTGAAAGATGTTATGAATTTCTGTGTTGAGCAGAAGAGTGTCAGTTCATGGGAATTTATTATGTGCGGTTCACGAGGCCCCAGGGTCGTGATGTTGGCATTCAAACGTTCGCAAGAATAGCACTGAGAGCAAAGTTGACATCTGTGAGAATGAGTGGGCCCCAGTGCTGCCTTTTTATTCTTCCAGAAAGATCATAACATATTAATCAGAGCTACTCCTAATTCTTCCTCAGCTGTTGCCCCATCAGTCTGAACATACCATCCCTCAGTCCTCTAGATGGTCTATATGGAGTGAATTTTAACAGGGTCCTCCCTCCCTCCCTCCCTCCCTTCCTTCCTTCCTTCCCTCCTCCCTTTTCCCCTCCCTTCCTTCCTTTCCCCTTTCCTTTATTAATTCATTCTAGAATATGTAAGCCCATCGACTAAGGGCCAGGCTGTAAACCATATTGATCTGATACTTACCCTCGTGAATCTTACAGTCTAGCAAGGAATGTAGACATTGAATGTTAGTAAACTAGAAGTGGCTGTGACAGTGAGAATATATTGGATCCAACCTGGTCTGGAAGCCAAGAGAAAGCCTCCTGGAAGAAATAATTGTCCTCTGAGATCTGAAAGATGACCAGCCAGGAGAAACAACTAGGAAGAGAGGGATATGGGGTTCAGTAGGGTGGTGGGAGAGGGCCATGAGGCCCTGCTGAGCTAGGGAGCATGAGGTCCCCCACGGCCTAAACTGTAGCTGCTCCGGGAACATTCACAGCCCCTCACCCTTATGTGTCTGTACTGGGAAAGATTTTGCTTTCAGGTGAAATCAGAGGCCACCTCCTGGTATGATGTGAGGGGATGATATGCTCCTCTCTGGCTTGGAAAGGATCAGTGATCACCTCCAGCTTGCACACGTGGAGATCTTGTCTCCAAGAAGTGGAGAAGCTTGTCCCAGACTCAATGCTCCAAGAGGCCGAGCTGGAGTTAAGACCAGGACTTGGTGTCTCTAAAATATGTGCCCATCCCACAACAGTAAGGTAACTCCCAGAGGCCTTTTTGATCAATCTTCCCCCCCTCCCACCCCCCAAAAAATACAGTCTTCACACTGATACCTGAAATTCCTCCACCAGGAAGAGGTTAATACTTTAGAACAAGGTGTGGTTCTTTCCTCGTAGCCCTCTTTCACAAACAAACACTGAGCAAACTTTGGAATGTTGAAAAATGCTCATGATAAAGAAAAGGGGACCAGACACTCCTTAAAGTTTTGTCCTTACTATTTAAATCATGAATAATTCCATATCTTGAGTTCTTTTATACCTTAAACAAATATATAATAAAAAATTTTTAAAAAGCAAATACTCCTTGGGAGAGGTAACCTATTAAGTCAGTAACACTTAAGAGTGTATATGTTTATCAGGAAACTTTCATCCTAACAAGAGAAATGAGGGCAGCACATAAATTATGGGCTCCCACCAAAGTTTGAGACACAGAGGCAGATGTTATGGTGCTAAATATAACTGTCATGTTCTTCAGGATTTTACCTTGTGCCAACTCTTCTAAGTTATTATAAAATATTCTGCACTCCCCAAGCCTAGCTCACATTTCCACTGGACATTAGCTCCAAGTCTTCTCTCTGGGTGGAATATCTTCTAACCCCTTGATATAGATTTCACCTTCTCCAGGAAACCTTTGCAGATCTCCTTAGTCAGAAATCATCTATGCCCCTTGTTTTTCCCATACCGTGTAGTGATATCTCTACTATTAAGCCCTTATTGCATTTGTACTTATCCTAAAGTTAGTTAGGCATTCACCTGTTTCCCCTTCTAAGTTGGGAATACTCAGGCATCACAGCTCATTAATCTGTATATCTCCCACAGGGTCCAGTTAAATGCTGTGTACATAGTAGGGGCTTAATACATTTTTAAAGACTTGAAAGGAAAATATGTTCCTTCTAGCTTGAGTAAATCTTTAGCAGGAATTTCTCCATAATTGTCCATAATGAAGAGTTCTTCAGCTTGAGCCATTTGCAGGATTGCTTTGGCCTGATGAATTTTCTTTGATAGAAAAAAAAAAAAAGTAACCCAAATGCTCTTTCCTATGATAAGAGTCATAATTTCAAGAGACAGAGCTGCTCATAGGCAAACACTTTGAATTCTGTACTATGTTCTGAGCCAATTAGAAGCAACTGGATTTATGAATTTTTTATTTCCCTGATTGATTTTCTATTTAGTTTCCCCTGAATAAGTACTTAAAAATCTTTCCATAACATTCACCCTTTTCATTGATTTCTAGCCTTAGAGAACTCACCTTTCAGCAGTCATACAGGCCCTTGGCATTTCTTTTTTTTTTTTTTTTTGCATTCCACTTCTCTTAAAGTAGTTTATTGAAATCCTCTCCAGATAAAAACCTTGAAATCATTAAGCAGATCCCTGTTCAGAGCCACATTAATTCTTCTATTTTTCTCCTTAAAGTAGATGACTGGTAGACAGCTCAGAATAGCAATGAGATATGGTATTTTTCTCTAATACCTCTTCCATGATGAATAACTAATTTATTCAAAATCCCATTACTAGGAACATTTCAATCACGGTAGAATGAGGTCTCTTATTTGGGTCCTGGTTAGTTTAGCAATGGCCTCCTTCCCTGGGGACACTGAGAGCTGCTAAGGCCAGCTAGTGATGGGATCTGAATGTGAACACTGCTCATTGGGAATGTAGGCAAGAGCTTCTTAATTCCTGGCTCAAAATAGCCTGCAAGGTCTGTGCCCACCTCCATTTTCTCCAGAGATTTCAGCCCTTGTCCCAAGGATCCTCTCCCTGCCCGAAACACTGCCACAGCTGTCCTGATGGCTTTGGTATCTACACGGAATTGGATTTCGTCAGCAGTCAGAGCTATTTAGGTATGAAGCGCTCAGTCTCTAGGAAACCCCTCCTGGACCACTACCTTGAAGATCCAAGAAGCCGTGTTCTTAAACCTCACCACAGTGTCCACCATTGCTTCCCAATTCATAGAGGAAGAGCTGTGGGTCCTAGTGCTGGCTGGGCCCTTGGAGAGCACTGTGCTCAGGGGTTTTAGCCTAGGAATCCTTTCCTCAAATGAAATCATACATGGATGCCCCACGAGAAAGAACAGAAGGAACAGAGCTGCTCAGACTGAAACAGGTGTATAGACCCCAACCACTCATCATGTCTTGTACCATGGTTTTATAGATCACAGAATGGGTGTCTAAACACACGGCATTTTGAATAAATTAGGCTTGTAGCCCCAGGCTTTTATTCTTATCTGTGACACAGAGCCTCAGCCCCCAGCAAACTCTTCCTTCACAGGCAACTCTTCCCTGAATATTCTTGGAAGGTTCCAGAGAGTTTCTCTGAGTTGCTCATGAATGGAATCATTCAGCTCCCCACATGGGTCTGCTGTGCTGTCTCCACTCTGTTCCCCTCTCTCCCTGCCCTTGCTGCCCTCCTGGGCTCCAGGCAGGATGCTCCTAAATCCCACAGCCACTGCTGCTGCCTTTGCTGGGCACTACGGCCACCCTCCGCAGGCACCACTCAGCTAGTGCAGTGGACGTGGGGAGACCCTGAGGTTGACCGGCCTCCTTTATGCATCCCTTCTGCTAAAAGGGTACCAATGCAAGCTCATTTCTTAGAGAATCATTCATGAAAATAGCCTTCTCATGTTTGCTCACAGACTTCTTACTCCAGGTCCTGAATATTGAGTCAGTAGAAGGCTGGGATGAAGACCCATCTGTGTTACTGAGAACTAAAGCTTTGGTCATAGGTCTGGTGAATTGGCTGCGTTCTGCCCTCAATGATGAGTTCCCGTCTGCAGGCTCTTTAATTTCTCAATCAAATCATTTCTTCCGGCAGTCCACTGGGTGTGTAGACTCCCAGCGGTGGTTAAGGCTTAGACATAAGCAGGGCCGTCTCCTCTGGCCCCATGTCTGGACTCCTCTCTAGTCACCCTTGCCTTTAAACACACAGTAGATAAAAAGTTGTAAGTAACTCAATTTAAACTGATTGATTTTTACCGAAATGAGAGATCAGGGTATTTTGAGAGAAGACGAATTTCTACAGGTAAAAATTTGAAAGTTGTATTCATGGTTATGCATCAATGAGAACATTTAAAATTTTGATCAAGCAAACGAATAATTATGCAGGATCTGAAGACAGCACAAGGATAAAGCTAGTCACTAGGAAATGTGGGGAGAAACCACACACACACACACACACACACACACACACACACACACGCTTCCCTAAACAAGAGAGAAAAGGAGGGACCTTTCTTATTCCCATTTGCTCACTTTAGGATTGCTTTAAGGCTTTGCAACTTGTGAAATAATAAGAAATATATATATTGGTCTCCCCTGTCCCCCACCCCAGTTCCTGACACAGAGCTCCTGAAACGCTTATAAATGCTGAAGTATAAGAGCATTAGGAGCATCTTTTGTTCTAGTGAGGAGACTGGGTGGGCTCCCAGCTGGACACTGGTCACCAGAAAGACGCAGCCGTGCTCAGAAGCTTGGAATCTTCAGCCCCACCCCGTAATCTCCAGAGAGGGGAGAGGAGCTGGAAATGGGGTTAATAACTGATTATGCCGACGTGATGAAGCCTCCATAAAAAGCCCCAAAATATGGGGTTCAGGGAGCTTCTAGGCTGGTGAACACATCCACATACCAGGAGGGTGATGCACCCAACTCCATGGAGACAGAGGGTTCTATGCTCTGCACCTCCCACATATCTTGTCCTATGTATCTCTTCATCTGACTGCATCCATATCTTTTAGTAAACTGATAAGCATAGTAAGTGTTTCCCTGAGTTCTGTGAGCTATTTGTGAAAATATTGAATCCAAGGGAGAGGAGGTCATGGGAACCTTCAATGTGTAGCCAAGTTGGACAGAAGTTGTGGGTAACCTGGAGACCTACTACTTGTGATCTGACTCTGATGTTGGGGCTGGAGAGTAGTCTTATGGAAGCGGGCTCTTAGCCAGGGGGATCTGATGCTATCTCCAGGTAGACAGTGTCAGAATTGAGTTAAATTGTAGGACACCTAGCTGGTGTGGCAGAATTGCTTGGTGTGGGGAAAACCCACACATCTGGTGTCAGAAGTGTTGTGAGTGTGGTAGTAGTGTGAGGGTAAAGGAGAAATACAGGGGGAGGGCTGGAGGTATTTTCAACCCACGGTGCAAAATGCGGTCCACAGACCAGCCACACCAGCATCACCTGGGAGCTTATTAGGAATGCCGAGTCTCAGCCCTTACTCCGAGGCTGCTGAACCAGAACCTGCACCTTAGCACTGCTGGAGATGCATAACACTTGAAAGCTGTGAAGCACTGTTCTAGACGCTAACAACCACTTACACACATGGAAAATATGTCTCAGATCCTTCCAGACCTCACATGTGGCTGCTGTACAGGAAGAAAGAAATCTTGGGGAACTCAAAGAGGACTAACGAGAAAGGTGTTTGAGAGGAATACTGGGAATGTTCGTGGGGGGAAAAAAAACTTCAAACTTCTCTGTTTTGCCAAAGATTGGCTCTGGGCACCAGCCTTTATAGTTGAAGCCAAGAGAAACACCGTCCAAGTGTATAATTTCGAATAGGAACTGCGGGGTTTTCTCCAACTCCAGGGCTAGGCTGAGATCAGGAACAGCCCGGGACCCCAGCTTCCCCATTCCTGACAGATGTCAGTCCCAGAAGAATTGCTTAAGAAATAGATAACTGGCTTGGCAAGAATAACCCATATTCACTGTTGCTTTCCCCTTGAATGGAATCAGTGAATGCTCTGCCTCAAGATTAATTTCCAACCCCTGACAGCAATGTTCAAGACATGAAGGTGGGGAGAGAAAATCCTCACTTTAGTAGGTAACAGTGATACAACGCAAGCTTCTTTCTGTTTAAAGCTCCTCATGCTAGGGCAGTTGGAGAGCTGCGGAATAGGAGGTAAGTGCGTGGCTTCCAAAACAATGACTTCATATTTGCAGAGGATGGATGAAGGTCAGCAGAACGTCTGAAAGTGAGACACATCTTTCTTCTGGGCACTTCCATTCTTAGGCGTATTGTCCTGCTGATGAATTTCTCCCTGGGAAAGCACCAGATAACAGCATTGCAGGAAGGGGGGTGATACCTGCACAGGTGGGTCTTTGCTGCACCTGTCTGGCTCAAAACGTCCCGTCAGAGAGAGAAGTGCAGCCACGCACACGCCCCCTGCTCTGGATATGTACCACTGCCCTGGAAGCTTTTCTTTTCCACTCAGAGAAGTAGTTTTGGTGACCCAGGAGATCCAGGACTTGCAGCCAGACACTGTGCTGTGGACACAGGGCCTCTGCTTGGCCAAACCACCATGTGTGACAACAGAGAATTAGAAGTGGAATCGGGGCAATGCGTCACTTGCCATTCTCAGAGCTCTGGAGACAGGCTGTTATCAATCAAGCTGGCCACATCCATCAGGCTCTTCCCATTTGGCCACGGCTCATAGTCACAGAGGCACAGCCAGGGTCTCCTGATAAATCAAATCCAACAGTTCTATGATAAGGATGACACAGGTGAATGGGGGACAAAAGTGTACAGTCTTAGCCATGTGTCCACAAAATTTAAAAAGTGGAGGAAGGGAATGTCTTCTTACTGCCAACCAAGTGCCAAAGACTTTCTTTCTTTCTTCCCTTCTTCCATTCTTCCCTTCTTTCTTTCTTCCTTCCTTCCTTCCTTCCTTCCTTCCTTCCTCTCTCTATTTCTCTCTCTCTCATCTCTTTCTCTCCCTCTCTCTCTCTATGTATAAATAATCTTACTAAACCTCCACCATAGCCCTGTGTGGAAGGAAGTCAGTATTATCGCTGTGCTCAGCTGAGGAGACTGAACCTCTGAGTAAGAAATGTGCCCAAAGTCACACAGTTTGTAGTAGTGAAGCTAGTATAGAAATTCAGGTCTAGGACAGTGACCGAAATAATTAGAATAGAGAGGAAGATAAAGAGTAAGGAACTGAGTCAGGGACATAGAGAAGATGAAAAGAGAAAGAAGAAAAAAGATAGGGAAAAAAGGATAAGAGGAAAAGGCCAGAAGCAGAAAGCAAACAGCCTTCACAGCCAAGTTCCTGCGCTGGGCTCCCAGCTTTGCCACATGCAGCCTGGTGACTTGGGACAAGTCCTATCACCACAGACTCTTCATCTGTGCAATGAGGTCAGGGCCAGGCAGCCAGCTGCGTCACTGGTTTGTTTTCAGGATCAAATAAGACTCTGCGGGAAGTTCTACATAACTGGACGTTTTGTACGAATGGAAGATCTTCAGATGGCATTTACAGGATGGATGAGGCTTGGAAGGCCAGGCCCCCAGGATAAAGGGAATGAGAACATCCACCAATGGTGAACAGAGCTGTGAGGAACACCCGCCTCAGATGTGGAGTCAACTTGGATGACGACCTGCAAGTCCTGCTCTGCCCCGAATCAACGCCAGCAGTGGAGGTGAGTCTGCTGACCCGGGCATTTACCCCAGGTGCAGAGAGCCCCTCACCTTCCCACTGAGGTTTCAGACAGTGGAAACCCCTTCTCCCAAATCTGCGTGGGAATCAAGGGTAATTACCCCCTTTCTTCCTGGGCCAGGAGCATGTCATTGAGCTGTCATCATTCATGGCAGCCTGGGAAGACAGTGAGAAGTGAAAATGTGGTGAATTGGGGGCGTGGGAGGAGGATGGGTGGAGATTTGGGAGGAAGGAAACAGGAAGTTTGGATGCCATTCTCACGCAAAGGATTCACATGACCCGATTGAGAAATCGAGGCGGGGGTACTGAAGAGGCATTTTTGTGAAATAAGATCCAGAAAGAAGAAACCAGAGGGCAATAAGTTAGTTGGAAAACCTTCTCTTGCTCTTTTTTTGTTGAGAGCAGAAAGCCAGAAATGAGAAAGGCTAATTTGGGCAGTTTCTTTGAGGTGAGGACCGTAAAGGAGGAGACCAGGGAGCTCCTGGGAGTGTTACCCGGCCTGTCTATTAACGGTGCTCAACTAAAGGTGACCACAAAGCTGTATTTGTGAGTATCCACCTGTTTGATATGTGCCTCAAGGTTTCTGACTTTTTTCTATAGCACTGCCAGAAAGGTACAAGAGGAAGTTACTGCAGAATGAAGGAGACAAGGCCCGGATCCCAGGATGTGCTCCTGTGAGGTGGAAGCAGAAAGCTCCTCTTTGCAATGTCCCTCCTCCCCTGGGAGGGAGGTGAAGTGGGCTGAATGGTGCCCCCAAAGATATGACCACATCCTAATCCATGGAACCTGTCAGTATCACCTTATGCAGGAAATGGTCCTTGTGGAGAAGGTTAAGTTAAGGGCCTTGAGATGAGGAGATCATCCTGGATTATCCGGGTGGGCCCTAAATGCCATCACAAGTCTCCTTAAGAGAATAAGGAAGAGGGACAGTAAATGGATGCACAGAAGAGAGGCCAGTGTGAAGATAGAGGTAGAGGTTAGAGTCACGTGGCCTTATGAGAAGGAAGGTCTGGAGTCACCAATACCTGCAGGAGGAGAGGATGGATTCACCCCCAGGGCCTCTGGAGGGAGCTCAGCCCTGCTGATGCCTCGATTTCAGACTGCTGGCCTCCAGACCTGTGAGAGAATACACTTCCATTGTTTCAAGTCACCAAGTTTGCGGTAATTTATTACAGCAACTATTGGAAACTAATGCAGGCTGTAATGGGAAAAATTACCCAGCAGCAGAAATACCTCCTAGTCTGCTGACTTCCCTCTTCAGGGAAAGTCCAAGACTGGGTCCATTTGCCAGAACAAAACAGCCGTGGAACCATATGCTAACACATATATATGGAATCTAAAAAAAAAAAAAAATGTTCATGAAGAAGCTAGGGGCAGGACGGGAATAGATGCAGACCTACTAGAGAATGGACTTGAGGACACGGGGAGGGGGAAGGGGAAGCTGGGACGAAGTGAGAGAGTGGCATGGACATATATACACTACCAAACGTAAAATAGATAGCTAGTGGGAAGCAGCCGCATAGCACAGGGAGATCAGCTCGGTGCTTTGTGACCACCTAGAGGGGTGGGATAGGGAGGGTGGGAGGGAGATGCAAGAGGGAAGAGATATGAAGATATATGTATACTTATAGCTGATCCACTTTGCTATACAGCAGAAACTAACACACCACTGGAAAGCAATTATACTCCAGTAAAGATGTTAAAAAAAATTAAAAACAAACCAAAACAGCCGTGGAATTGACCAACACCCACTCTGTGCCGACCACCGTGCAGAGTTTCAGAGGGAGGGCGACCACACAGCACGCTCACCACGGGGGTGTTGGCTGAGAACAGGGGCCAGTGGCCAGAGGTGAGTGCCACCCTTCTGGGGATGAGGGATGAAACATAAAACCAGAGGCGTATTTCCAGGATCTCATCAAATCCCCAGCAGGACTGTGAGTTGGAAATGGAAGCTCGGAGTTCAGCCCGAGAGAAAAGTAACTCAGACCTGGGTTTGAAACCCAGCTCCCCCATTCAGTGACCATGTGACCTGTCCCCCTGACTCTAATTTTTTTATCTGTAAAACAGAACATATGACACCTACCTACGGGCTTGTTGGTGGGAGGTTTAAAGCCCTTCACAGAGCCCTCTGCTTCCTGAACGGCCTGGTAAATGGTTCTTGCTATTATTGTTCATGATCCCAGAGCTGCAAGACAAGCCTGTCTGACATGCGAGCCCGAGGATGTCTCATCCTGCAGAGATCAGCCTGTCCGTGTGGAGGTGCTCGTTTCAACTCCCCCCACAATACCGGTCTGTGTGACATGCTGCCTGCTATGCTCAGCACCTACCTCTCTGTGCTCCCCAAACCACAAGGGCTAGAAGCCTGTAAACTATATTTCTTAGACCCCCCTGCCAGCAGAGTTCCAATTTAGATGCTGCCCTTGGGAGGCTTTTGCATGAGAGCAGGAGGTAGAGAGAGAGATTCTTTTTCTGGCTCCAGCCTAGGAGGCAGCTGTCGGTCTAATACCTCCTGCAGAGCAGCGGCTGGTTGCTGCTGGCTTGAGAAGGGCCGCAGGGCTGTGAGTCCCGCGGGCTCAGAGGCAAGTAGGTTCCTACAGGGCTACAGGGACTGACTGCAGTGCGGAATCTCTGGCTAGCACCACTTTCCCACACCCGGTTTTGCTCCTTCCCTGCCGACAACTTGGAAACGTCACACCCTGTATTAAATCTCTCTCTGTTTGAAATACCTACAGTCACTTTCCTTTTCCTGACTGAATCCGTAACCAGTACATCAGTCCTCTACAGAGGCACAGGGGCCAAGGTATAGAGATTTTCGGGGGCCCAGAGACCATCTTCACCAGGAAATACAACCTTGTGTTTTCCATTAGAGATAATAATCCTTAAAATGAAAATATACCCGGGAAAGCTATAATATTGGCTCAAACACTTACAGGGTATCATTGATTATATCAGAGTCTGTCTTTAGAGAAAGTTTTGTAAATGGGGAAGAGTGCAAAATGCAGTAGGGCAGAGAGAGGAAGCCGGGATGAAAGATGCGGAAATGAGAGAGAATCCCTCAAAGTGAGGAAAAAGTATCAGTGGAGAAAAATACAGGTTTGCCCAGACAGCAACTTATAGCTTTATTTTTTTTTTCATTTTTAGAGTTGTGGTAAAATATACATAACACGGAATTTACCATTTTAATTATTTTCGAGTGCACAGTTGAGTGGCACCAAGCACATTCACGTTGTTATACAGCCACCACCACCATCCACCTCCAGAACTTCTACATCTTTCTAAACTGAAACTCCATATCGTTTCACAATAACTCTCCATTCCCCCTACCCCAGCCCCTAGCTACCATCATTTTACCTTCTGTGTCTATGAATTTGTCTCCTCTAGGTACCTTAGGTAAGTGGAATCACACAATATTTGTTCTTTTGTGTCTGGCTTATGCCACTTATCATAGTGTCTTCAAGGTTCATCCATGTTGTAGCACGTGTGTCAGAATGCTGTTCCTTTTTAAGGCTGACTAATATTCCATTGTATGTAAATACGTACCACATTTTGTTTATTTCTCTGTCAATGGACACTTGGGTTGCTGCTACCTTGTGGCTATTGCAAATAATGCTGCTATGAACATTGGTGTACAAATATCTGTTCAACCCCTGCTTTCAACTCTTTTGGGTAGAAAAATTCTACCTAGAAGTAGAATTGTCGGATGACATAGTGATTCTAGATTTAATTTTTTGAAGAACCACCATATTGTTTTCCACAGTGCCTATATCATTTTACATTCCCACCAGCAATGCACAAAGTTTCCAGTTTTTCTACATCCTCTTTAATACCTGTTATTTACTTTTTTTTCAATAATAGCCATCCTATTGGGTGTGAAGTGGCATCTCATTTTGATTTTCATTTCCCTAATGATTAGTGATGAACATCTGTTCGTGTGCTTATTAGACATTTGTGTATCTTCTTTGGAGAATGGAACTTGATTTTTTACAGGAATTTTAAAAAGGATAAAGAGATTTAAGTCTGTAGGAAGAAAAAAGATGTGACCCCTACCCCACCCCTCATATGAGCTTCAGAGACTATGAAAAAATTTTTTTTGGTGGGAATGTAAATTGATACAGCCACTATGGAGAACAGTTTGGAGGTCCCTTAAAAAACTAAAAATAGAATTACCATATGACCCAGCAATCCCACTACTGGGCATATACCCAGAGAATACCATAATTCAAAAAGACACATGCACCCCAATGTTCATTGCAGCACTATTTACAACAGCCTAAATGCCCATCAACAGATGAATAGATAAAGAATATGTGGTAATATATAATATATAATATATAATATAATATATATGTATATAATATATACAATGGAATATTACTCAGCCATAAAAAGGAACAAAATTGGGTCATTTGTAGAGACGTAGATGGATCTAGAGACTGTCATACAGAGTGAAGTAAGTCAGAAAGAGAAAAACAAGTATCATATATTAACGCATATAAGTGGAATCTAGAAAAATGGTACAGATGAACTGCTTTGCAGGGCAGAAATAGAGACACAGATGTAGAGAACAAACATATGGACACCAAGGGGGGAAAATGGTGGTGGTATGATGAATTGGGAGATTGGGATTGACATTTATACACTAATATGTATAAAATGGATAACTAATAAGAACCTACTGTATAAAAAAATAAATAAAATAAAATTCAAAAAAAAATGTGTCAGATCACATTCCTTAAGTGTATTGGGTGCAAATGAATGCAGAATGAGACTTTTCTGCCTAGCCAAATAAAATTAATCAGAAAGCAGATTCCAGTATAAATTCAAACAAGTTGTGAAATAAAATGCATTAAAGCATGTCAATTTCTATTGAAGGATGCATAAAAAAGTAAAACTCCCCTTGTCATTCAAATTACGATTTATATGTGTCTGGGCTTCAGGAGATGGGAAGCTGCATTTTAGGTTCATGGGGTAGGGAGGAGGGACAAATTTGAAGGGAACAGCAACTCAGTGAAAAGAATAAAAAGAACTGCTTCCTGGCTTCTCTCTTTCACACCACACTTGAGGCCCACACAAGTGATACTCAGAGCTGTGCAGGAGAGAAAGTTCTCTGCAGGCAGAGGGAGGAAGATTTCCTGCTCACACTTGCTAAGGGTATTTGAAACAAGTGTGTGGGAGGCAGTCTGTCTTCAAACCTAGACACAAGAGAGATCTTATTTGCTTTCATAATTCCTTTTCCCCTCCCTCCTCATATTTTTACTCTAAAGAGTGTGCAGATTTTTCAAGCATCTAGGACCTGATTCACCATCACTCTATAGCTTTAAGCATTGTACCATTCACAAAAGAATAGCAATGAAGTTAATTAATGGCCAAATTAATTGAAATCTATATTGCATCAGATGTCTATCTCAACATTTTTGGCAAAAAAAAAAAAATTGCACCAATGCTAACAGCTAATGAGTGGCTGATACATAGCAAGATTCTCAGCAAGTGTGAATGAATGAACATTTGAAAACCTGAACCCCCATCACTTCTTCCCGGAATTGTTATAATTGCTTACTAATCGCTCTCTCTTCTTGCATTCCACCTCATTGCCATCCACCAGATGATGTAACTGGGAGTCACTTTTAACTCTCCCTTTCTCACTCTCCACTAGCCATCCACAATCAGGGGCTGTTGTATTGCCTTCTAACTAAATCTGCACCGTTTCCACTCCTCTCCAAGCTCCCTGACACAGTTTAGTTGGGACGCTAATCAACTATCACCTGGGTATTTTAATAGTCTTCTAACTGTCCTCTTTTCCAAGAAAACTCTCTACATTCTAATACTTCCAGTAGAATTCCAACACAATGATCTTCCTTTCCAAATTGAATGACATCAGGAATACCATTTCTAGATGCTTACATCGCAGAAACTGGAAGCCTATGTAACAAAAACAATAGGCATGAATACATGAAGAATATATGTACAATGATGTTCATTGCATCATAATTTGTAATACCAAAAACTGAAAACAAACCAAGTATCAATCTATACAGGAATGGTTAAAGAAGTTGTTTGTCTATAAATGGAAGACCATGTAACTATGACAAAGAAGTAAGTAGACCTACATGAATCGCCATGGAAAGATGTTCACGATAGTATTACCTTTAAAAGAAAAGTTGCATACAGACAGCAGCAGAATATATAGAAACAGAGCATTTTGTACAAAATGTATATGTGAATTGTGTAGGAAAGTTATCTTAGCAGGCCCAACTGTAATCCTTTGAAAGTCCTGCTTACAAGGTTGGCTGTCTGTGGACATAGAGGAACTTAGACTTCAGGAGAGCTCACACTATTCCCAACAGATAAGAGGGGTCACTATGCCTTAACTCTTTGCTCAAACAAAGTGGTTTGTGCTCTAAGCAGTTGCTTTCCTTCTGGGAGTCTGAAATTTTAGGATGTACTAGTTAAAGCCTGCCTATGTGACCAGCCCCCGTTAAAAACCCTGGACGACGCGTCTCTAAAGAGCTCCCCTGGTGGACAACATTTCACAAATCGTTTCTGGGGAATTAAACAGGGCCTTTGTGACTGCCCCAGGAGAGGGCCCCAAGAAGCTTGTGCCTGGCTTCTCTCCAACTTTGTACCATGAACCTTCTGCCTTTGTTGATCTTGCTCTATACCTTTTCACTGTAATAAGTCTTAGCCATGAGTACGACTATCTGCTGAGTCCTGTGAGCTCTCCTAACAAATCATAGAAGTTGGGTGCGGTCTTGGTGTTCCCCCAACTCATGAATACGTAGCTTTACTTACATATACACAGGAAAAAGTGTGGAATCACTGAGAATTTTTAATTCTTAGTAGTGGGTTGAAATAGTCATTTTACCTCTGACTATAGAATATTTTCAAAGCTATGGGAATACAGCTGAGGTGTTTTTGTTTGGGTTTTTTTGCGGTACGCGGGCCTCTCACCGCTGGGGCCCCTCCCGCTGCGGAGCACAGGCTCCGGACGCGCAGGCTCAGCGGCCACGGCTCACGGGCCCAGCCGCTGCGCGGCATGCGGGATCCTCCCGGACCGGGGCACGAACCCGCGTCCCCCGCATCGGCAGGCGGGCTCCCAGCCACTGTGCCACCAGGGAAGCCCAGCTGAGTTTTAATGTTGCGCGTCTTCAGTGACTTACTATGTTGTAATGACTGCTTACCTGTACACTCTCACATAATGATGAGTCCCCTGGGGGAGGGGTCCTGTCTCATTTTTTCAAACATCTACAGTGATTAATATAGACCTGGGACATGGTAGGTGACAGAAATGATGATGCTAATTGAATTTGAAAGAAAACTAAGCAGAAGGACATAGAGATGATTTAGAAATAACCTGAAAGGTAATATTTACATGCCGGATATCCTTTTCTTTCATAGATTTTCAGTACCTTTGACTTCCCAGCTTACTTCGAGCCTCCCCCATTTTCACCCCTCTTTGGAAGAGATAGGGAAAAGCCAAAAATATAGAACAACAGCAACAAAAAGTTGAGACAGAGTTAGATGAGGTTAGAAAAATAACTACTATGTAAACATCCTCTCTCTTCAGCTCAGCCATAGGCAAGCAGGTGGTCCTTTCAATTAACATAGTTTATCCTCAAGAGGACAGTATGTGTTCCTTCTCAAAGAAATCTCTGTTGGCAGCTATATCAAAGGACCTCGGATATATAGTAGGAAGTGTATAAAACAAATGCAGAAGCCTTTTAAATTTTCTTTCTTTTTAATGTGCAGCTTTGTAAGACTGATTAAATACCTGAATAACTACAGGGTACCACTATGTGAAGAAAAGCTAAATCAAGTGTTTATTCACTGCTTTAGGCTATACTAATATAGAACGGTTGAGTTTTTTCGTTTCACCTGATACATAAAAGTAAACCATCATAAATTCAAATTTTGGCACCAAATTCTGAAGACTTGTCAGAGTACAGATTTTGAGGGGATATAAGTAGTTAAAGAAACATATACAAACACTCAACTACTAAGTAAAAAGTGGGTTTGGTCCAAGACACTTTGTTTTGAGTTTTAAACTCTGACTTAACTTGGAGCCTATAATTCAAGCTGGCACTGAGTCAGTGTTTTCTAAATTTCTCCTTGTTTAGTCATAGATGTACCATGTATTATATAGACAGCCGCAAATTGAGATGACACAGAAATGCATACTTTACATATGTGTATGAATTTTTTTATCTCCATATAGCAGCCAACCTGCAAAACATTCCCACTTGAAATGAATATATTTGAGCAGTCAGGCTAGCCCTACCCAGGTTCTGAGACTAATTTAGAAGCATCCAAAACCATAATTTAAAAACCATTAAATTCCTCTCTGAGCTACTGCTACCAGGGGCTTCCAGACATAGCCTTGAATAAGTTTTTATCCTGGTGAAAGATCAGAACCTTGTTTTACATGCTGAAGCTTTGTGAAAAGGTGAATCCATCTATTCTGGTTACAGAAAGTCAGAGTTCGCTTGACATTTTCATTACTAACAGTCATTTTTCAAAGTAAATTCACACTTCGGTTGGGTCTCAGTGGTCATAAATGGCTGTCAGAACTTGCCCAGGGTTCATCTAGATATTCCCTTGGGATAGACTTATTAGTGAGTGGACAGATTTCTTCCATAGGCCATAATATATAGCCCACATATGGCCAAATACAAAATTGTGTGTGTGTGTGTGTGTGTGTGTGTATTACTGTGTCATATCTCAATGAACAGATAGCTTCTTTTTCTTAAAAAAAAGGTGGGGCGGGGTGGGGGGAGTTGCCTGTGCAGATTTGGTCCAATTTCCCCCTTTTACATATAGGTTTAACTGATTAATGAGAAACAAAGGCCTAAAGTCAATTACCTGGATTTAGAATTCAATGCAATGCAAAGCAATTGAACAATTAACTATTTGAGTAAAGCCCAAAGGCAGTGAGCCAGGCCTGTATTTGGGAGAAGAGTGTTCCAGGCAAAGGAAGTAACAAGCACAAAGGCCCTGTGTCTGGAGTGGAATGAGTCACAGGAGAGGAGCAGACGAGTTGTTCAGAGAAATCCCAGGTCACACACCAGATCTCATAGGGCCTTGCAGCCACTGTAAAGACTGGCTTTCCTCCAGGGAAGGTTGTGTAGCCACAGAACCAGCCACAAACTGGCCTTATCCTGTTTCTAACAAGACACTGAGTTGTTTTTCAGGGACAACTGATCAAAACCACAAGTCATGCGTGTGAAACACGCACAGAGGAGAAAATTTTGACCTCCACACCCAGAACCAAAGTCTCTACCCTCCACGGAACAAAAGGACTGGGACATGACTGGAACCTGAACACGGGAACCCTTTCAAAAGTGAAGGGTCTGTTGTCCAGGAAGATCCGGTGCTGATGCCCCTTTACCATCCTCACCTCCAATGGCCAGGTTCCAAAGCCCTCCAACATACACCTGCCCCACCGGCGCTTCAGCACCCCAGCCCTCCTCCCCTAACTCATAAAGATGTGACTGAACCCCTGAGCAGGGGGACTGATTTGAGTCCTGCCTCCTGTCTCCTTGCTCATCGACCTTGCTTTGAAGCTTTTTCTTTTCTCAAAAGCCGGCGCCATAGCATTGGCTTCTACGCACGTCACATCCAGCAGAGAGCGAGCCCTTTGCTCGGTAACAGTGGAAAGCTGTTGGAGGGAAAGTCCTAAGCAAAGGAGTGACACAACCTGATTTCACTTTGGCAGCATCACTTTGCTGTGCTGATCAGACCACAGAGCAGCAAAGGTGGAAGAAGCGAGGTGTCAGGAGCTTTGAAAGAGACGATGGTGTCTTGGAGCAGGGTGGAAGCAGTAGGGATGGCAAGAAATGGTCAGACTCTGGATGTGTTTTGAAGGTGGAACCTTCAGGATTTGCAGGCTGATGGAATAAGGGACGAGGAGGCAGGGGTAACGTCAAGGTTTCGGTCATGAGCAGCTGGAAGAATGGAGCTGGCATTATTAGGTCTTCTCCATCTAATTTCTTCATTTTCCTGGAGTGATGAAGATACAGCCTCAGTGGACAGATGGGCTGACAGCCTTTCTCAGCTGCAGGCAATCCCTGGGGTGTATCTGGGGACTGAGCTAGGCATGCCCAAGCTGCAGTCAATCTGAGCCCAGGCCTGCGTCGCAGGGAGGCACCGAGCGGGGTGGGGGGCCAGGAGTCTTTTTATTTGTGGGACTGAGGCGCTTCCCAGAAGAGATCTTTCCCCAAGGGAAAAGAAAGTAAGAGTCATCAGACCAATGACAAACAGTCCTCAGTAATAGAAGGGGAGGGGAAGTTCCAGAATCAGCGGGTACCGCTTATGCCAAGATTCTTCCCCAGACCAGGGCTCCACTGACTTCTGTCCGGGTCCCAGAGAGAGCGAGAGCCAGAGTGAGAGATGAGAATAACATCTGACAGAGAGCAGCTTCCACTGAAATCTCTGTAGGGTCCGTGGGCTGAGCTGTACCCAGTTGGGGTCCTAGGTCAGAGGGTCTCCCTGGCCTGTGCCTCCTCTTCCTCAGCACCCCACAGGGCTGGCCCAAGGCCACCCAGTAGAAGAAAAATAAGTCAGACTGGGACCATTGTAAGTGAATGCAGGGCACCCCTGGGCACTCATTCGGGATTAAGAATTATACCAATGAAGCACAGATTATGTGAGTCTTCAATGAAGCGGTGATTTCTTAGGCAATGAAAGGTCAGCATGCCCTACAGAAGTTGCTGGAGACCCGGCCCCTCCCACTCAGACCTTGGAAGATGCTTGGCAGCCTACCCTCAGCTGGGATGGCCCCAGGTATGGCCAGGGTGGCCGTTACTAGGGGCGAAATTTTAGGACCACAAGGATAGTGGAGATCCATACCAAAAGCAGGGACCTTCAAAAGGCTAAAACCCTGAGATCAAAAGGTTTCTACCCGTTTTTTTTTTAATTGGAATAAAAAGGTTTTGGGTTTTTTTATAACATCTTTATTGGAGTATAATTGCTTTACAATGGTATGTTAGTTTCTGCTTTTTAACAAAGTGAATCAGCTATACATCTACATATGTTCCCATATCTCTTCCCTCTTGTGTCTCCCTCCCTCCCACCCTCCCTATCCCACCCCTCTAGGTGGTCACAAAGCACCGAGCTGATCTCCCTGGGCTATGCGGCTGCTTCCCACTAGCTATCTATTTTACGTTTGGTAGTGTATATATGTCCATGCCACTCTCTCACTTTGTCACAGCTTACCCTTCACCCTCCCCATATCCTCAAGTCCATTCTCTACTAGGTCTGTGTCTTTATTCCCGTCTTACCCCTAGGTTCTTCATGACCTTTTCTTTTTTTTTCTTAGATTCTATATATATGTCTTAGCATAAGGTATTTGCTTTTCTCTTTCTGACTTACTACACTTTGTATGGCAGACTCCAGGTCCATCCACCTCACTACAAAAAACACTTTCGTTCCTTTTTATGGCTGAGTAATATTTCATTGTATATATGTGCCACATCTTCTTTATCCACTCATCTGTTGATGGACACCTAGGTTGCTTCCATGTCCTAGCTATTGCAAATAGAGCTGCAATGAACATTCTGGTACATGACTGCCTCTGAATTATGGTTTTCTCTGGGTATATGTCCAGTAGTGGTATTGCTGGGTTGCATGGCACTTCTATTTATAGTTTTTTAAGGAACCTCCATACTGTTCTCCATAGTGGCTGTATCAATCTACATTCCCACCAACAGTGCAAGGGTGTTCTCTTCTCTCCACACCCTCTCCAGAATTTATTGTTTCTAGATTTTTTTGATGATGGCCATTCTGACCAGTGTGAGATGATATCTCATTGTAGTTTTGATTTGCATTTCTCTAATGATTAATGATGTTGAGCATACTTCCATGCGTTTGTTGGCAATCTGTATATCTTCTTTGGAGAAATGTCTGTTTAGGGCTTCTGCCCATTTTTGGATTGGGTTGATTGTTTTTTTGTTATTGAGCTGCAATAGCTGCTTGTAAGTTTTGGAGATTAATCCTTTGTCAGTTGCTTCATTTGCAAAAATTTTCCTCTATTCTGAGGGTTGTCTTTTCGTCTTGTTTATGGTTTCCTTTGCTGTGCAAAAGCTTTTAAGTTTCATTAGTTCCCATTTGCTAATTTTTGCTTTTATTTCCATTTCTCTAGGAGGTGGGTCAAAAAGGATCTTGCTCTGATTTATGTCATGGAGTGTTCTGCCTGTGTTTTCCTCTAAGAGTTTGATAGTTTCTGGCCTTCCATTTAGGTCTTTAATACAGTTTGAGTTTATTTTTGTGTGTGGTGTTAGGGAGTGTTCTAATTTCATACTTTTACATGTACCTGTCCACTTCTCCCAGCACCACTTATTGAAGAGGCTGTCTTTTCTCCACTGTATATTCTTGCCTCCTTTATCAAAGATAAGGTGACCATATGTGTGTGGGTTTATCTCTGGACTTTCTATCTTGTTCCATTGATCTATCTTTCTGTTTTTGTGCCAGTACCATACTGTCTTGATTACTGTAGCTTTGTAGTATAGTCTGAAGTCAGGGAGCCTGATTCCTCCAGCTTCATTTTTCGTTCTCAAGATTGCTTTGGCTATTCGGGGTCTTTTGTGTTTCCATACAAATTGTGAATTTTTTTGTTCTAGTTCTGCGAAAAATGCCAGTGGTAGTTTGATAGGGATTGCATTGAATCTGTAGATTGCTTTGGGTAGTAGAGTCATTTTCACAATGTTGATTCTTCCAATCCAAGAACATGGTATATTGCACCATCTATTTGTATCATCATTAATTTCTTTCATCAGTGTCTTATAATTTTCTGCATATAGGTCTTTTGTCTCCTTAGGTATGTTTATTCCTAGATATTTTATTCTTTTTGTTGCAGTGGTAAATGGGAGTGTTTTCTTGATTTCACTTTCAGATTTTTCATCATTAGTATATAGGAATGCCAGAGATTTCTGTGCATTAATTTTGTATCCTGCTACTTTACCAAATTCATTGATTAGCTCTAGTAGTTTTCTGGTAGCATCTTTAGGATTCTCTATGTATAGTATCATGTCCTCTGCAAACAGTGACAGCTTTAATTCTTGTTTTCCGATTTGGATTCCTTTTATTTCTTTTTCTTCTCTGATTGCTGTGGCTAAAACTTCCAAAACTATGTTGAATAAGAGTGGTGAGAGTGGGCAACCTTGTCTTGTTCCTGATCTTAGAGGAAATGCTTTCAGTTTTTCACAATTGAGGACGATGTTGGCTGTGGGTTTGTCATATATGGCCTTTATTATGTTGAGGAAAGTTCCCTCTATACCTACTTTCTGCAGGGTTTTTATCATAAATGGGTGTTGAATTTTGTTGAAAACATTCTCTGCATCTATTGAGATGATCATATGGTTTTTCTCCTTCAATATTTTAATATGGTGTATCACATTGATTGATTTGCATATATTGAAGAATCCTTGTATTCCTGGAATAAACCCCACTTGATCATGGTGTATGATCCTTTTAATGTGTTGTTGGATTCTGTTTGCTAGTATTTTGTTGAGGATTTTTGCATCTATGTTCATCAGTGACATTGGCCTGTAGTTTTCTTTCTTTGTGACATCTTTGTGTGGTTTGGGTATCAGGGTGATGGTGGCCTCGTAGAATGAGTTTGGGAGTGTTCCTCCCTCTGCTATATTTTGGAAGAGTTTGAGAAGGATAAGTGTTAGCTCTTCTCTAAATGTTTGATAGAATTCGCCTGTGAAGCCATCTGATCTTGGGCTTTTGTTTGTTGGAAGATTTTTAATCACAGTTTCAATTTCAGTGCTTGTGATTGGTCCGTTCATATTTTCTATTTCTTCCTGGTTTAGTCTCAGCAGGTTGTGCATTTCTAAGAATTTGTCCATTTCTTCCAGGTTGTCCATTTTATTGGCATATAGTTGCTTGTAGTAATCTCTCATGATCCTTTGTATTTCTGCAGTGTCAGTTGTTACTTCTCCTTTTTCATTTCTAATTCTATTGGTTTGAGTCTTCTCCCTTTTTTTTCTTGATGCGTCTGCCTAATGGTTTATCAATTTTGTTTATCTTCTCAAAGAACCAGCTTTTAGTTTTATTGATCTTTGCTATCGTTTCCTTCATTTCTTTTTCATTTATTTCTGATCTGATTTTTATGATTTCTTTCCTTCTGCTAACTATGGGGATTTTTTGTTCTTCTTTCTCTCATTGCTTTAGGTGTAAGGTTGGGTTGTTTATTTGAGATGTTTCCTGTTTCTTAAGGTAGGATTTTATTGCTATAGACTTCCCTCTTAGAACTGCTTTTGCTGCAACCCCTAGATTTTGGGTCATCGTGTCTCCACTGTCATTTGTTTCTAGGTATTTTTTGATTTCCTCTTTGCTTTATTCAGTGATCACTTCGTTATTAAGTAGTGTATTGTTTAGCCTCCATGTGTTTGTACTTTTTACAGATCCCTTCCTGTAATTGATATCTAGTCTCATAGCACTGTGGTCGGAAAAGATACTTGATACAATTTCAATTTTCTTAAATTTACCAAGGCTTGACTTGTGACCCAAGATATGATCTCTCCTGGAGAATGTTGCATAAGCACTTGAGAAAAATGTGTATTCTGTTGTTTTTGGATGGAATGTCCTATAAATATCAATTAAGTCCATCTTGTTTAATGTATCATTTAAAGCTTGTGTTTCCTTATTTATTTTCATTTTGGATGATCTGTCCATTAGTGAAAGTGGGGTGTTAAAGTCCCCTACTATGAATGTGTTACTGTCAATTTCCCCTTTTATGGCTGTTAGTACTTGCCTTTTGTACTGAGGTGCTCCTATGTTGGGTGCATAAATATTTACAATTGTTATATCTTCTTCTTGGATCGATCCCTTGATCATTATGTAGTGTCCTTCTTTGTCTCTTCTAATAGTCTTTATTTTAAAGTCTATTTTGTCTGATATGAGAATTGGTACTCCAGCTTTCTTCTAATTTCCATTTGCATGGAATATCTTTTTCCACCCCCTCACTTTCACTTTCAGTTTGTATGTGTCCCTAGGTCTGAAGTGGGTCTCTTGTAGACAGCATATATATGGATTTGGTTTTGTATCCATTCAGCCAATCTGTGTCTTTTGGTGGGAGCATTTAATCCATTTACATTTAAGGTAATTATTGATATGTATGTTCCCATTCTCTTAATTGTTTTGGGTTTGGTATTGTAGGTCTTTTCCTTCTCTTGTGTTTCCTGTCTAGAGAAGTTCCTTTATCATTTGTTGTAAAGCTGGTTTGGTGATGCTGAACTCTCTCAGCTTTTGCTTGTATGTAAAGGTTTTAATTTCTCCATCAAATCTGATAGGGTGTCCAGCACTGTAGTTTGCTGGTCGTTGAGTGAAGCTGGGTGCTGGTGTTGAGATGGAGATCTCTGGGATATTTTCGCCGTTTTATATTACTTGGAGCTGGGAGGTCTCTTGTGGACCAGTGTCCTGAAGTTGGCTCTCCCACCTCAGTGGCACAGCTCTGACTCCTGGCTGGAGTACCAAGAGCCTTTCATCCACATGGCTCAGAATAAAAGGGAGAAAAAATAGAAAGAAGAAAAGAGGATAAAATAAAATAAAGTTATTAAAATAAAAAGTAATTATTAAGAAAAAAATTTTTATGTAAAGAAAAAAAAACAGGTGGACAGAACCCTAGGACAAATGGTGAAAGCAAAGCTATACAGACAAAACCTCACATAGAAGCATACACATACACACTCACAAAAAGAGGAAAAGGGGACAAAATAATATATCTTGCTCCCAAAGTCCACCTCCTCAATTTGGGATGATTCATTGTCTATTCAGGTATTCCACAGATGCAGGGTACATCAAGTTGATTGTGGAGATTTAATCCAGTAATCCTGAGGCTGCTGGGAGAAATTTCCCTTTTTCTTCTTTGTTCTCACAGCTCCCGGAGGTCAGCTTTGGATTTGGCCCCGCCTCTGCGTGTAGGTAGCTGAAGGGCGTCTGTTTTTTGTTCAGACAGGACGGGGTTAAAGGAGCCGCTGATTCGGGGGCTCTGGCTCGCTCAGGCCAGGGGGAGGGAGGGGCACTGCGTGCGGGGCGGGCCTGCAGCGGCAGAGGACGGCGTGACGTTGCACCAGCCTGAGGCCCGCCGTGCGTTCTCCCCGGGGAGTTGTCCCTGGATCACAGGACCCTGGCAGTGGCGGGCTGCACAGGCTCCCCGGAAGTGGGGTGTGGATAGTGACCTGTGCTCGCACACAGGTTTCTTGGTGGCGGCAGCAGCGGCCTTAGCGTCTCATGCCCGTCTCTGGGGTCCGCGCTTTTAGCTCCGGCTCGCTCCCGTCTCTGGAGCTCCTTTAAGCAGCGCTCTTAATCCCCTCTCCTCGCGCACCAGGAAACAAAGAGGGAAGAGAAAGTCTCTTGCCTCTTCGGCAGCTCCAGACTTTTTCCCAGACTCCCTCCCGGCTAGCCATGGTGCACTAACCCCTTCAGGCTGTGTTCACGCAGCCAGTTCTCTCCCTGCGATCCGAGCCTCAGCTCCCAGCCCCCGCCCGCCCCAGCGGGTGAGCAGACAAGCCTGGTGAGTGCTGGTCAGAACCGGTCCTCTGTTCGGAAAGCTCCCCGCTTTGCCCTCCGCACCCCTGTTGCTGTGCTCTCCTCCGTGGCTCCGAAGCTCCCCCCTCCGCCACCCGCAGTCTCCGCCCGCAAATGGGCTTCCTAGTGTGTGGAAACCTTTCCTCCTTCACAGCTCCCTCCCACTGGTGCAGGTACCATCCCTATCCTTTTGTCTCTATTTTTTCTTTTGCCCTACCCAGGTACGTGGAGAGTTTCTCGCCTTTTGGGAGGTCTGAGGTCTTCTGCCAGCGTTCAGTGGGTGTTCTGTAGGGGTTGTTCCTCGTAGATGTATTTCTGATGTATCTGTGGGGAGGAAGGTGATCTCCGCGTCTTACTCTTCCGCCATCTTCTCAAAATCCTCTTCTGTGGTTCTTGAGGTTATCAAACTGTGACCTCTCTGGAATGAAGACTGCTTCATCAAGTAGTTAATATTTTCCATTTGTTGGGGGTTTTAGCTCTGCAGAAGAGCTCAAAGATATTTTTATGTGTATCCTTTGAGGCAGAATCAGGATCCTGTCCCAAGGCTGCATTATTGTTTCTTCACTGCTCCTCCCTTGTCTCTGCGTCCCCTCCCTTCCCTGATTAACAATTGTTTGAACCTGCCCTTTGGAACTCAGGGAAGGTGATGGAGGCTGAAGCCTATTTCCTATAAATAAGAAACGAGGGACACAGAAAGCCTTCCATGCCCAGGAGTCCCATAGGGTACTGCTTGGTTTCAAGATGATAGCAGAGAAGAACATTAACTAAAATAACTCAAATGCTTACTTAAAAATGTCTGTCTGTCTTTGATTCCAACATAGAGAAAAGACAGCATGAACATACATACAGAAAAGAAGTAGCCATTATCAGTGGATCAAGATGGAGGGACCCCCCCCACCCTGGTTGGGGCTTCTGGTCATCATTTCCCACGCCATGGCCACACCCACTTGAGTGTTTGCAAGTCAAAATAGGGCACTCCAATGGGAGGCAAACTTACGGGCCACTTCTCATGGCAGAATTATGTCACCATTAACTGTTGCCTGCCCAAGAACCTGTAGCTACATAAGACCTGTCATGTTACCTAGAGGAGGCTCCTTCCTTATTAAAAATAAATAGCTCAAGCCCCAATGTAGAGGGAGACAGCACAACGACCTGATCAGACATAGGTTCCTTTCTTTTCCGTCCCTTCATCTTTCCTTTTGTTTACCCAAACTAGAAAAACAAGGAAAAGAAGTAGTGTGAAAAGCACACAACTTAGGCTATAAGCTACTGCATTTATTCTTGGTTTGTTCTCACTTGACTTTAGGAAAAAATCTATTTACTGTGGAGAAAATTTAAGAATTTTCACTTTCCATTCTGATGTTCAAATCCAAGGCAGACATTAATCATTCTACAAAAGAAAAAGGATTACCAAATAGTATAATCGTATTTTCATTTAAACAGATTTCTTTTAAATATCTGGAAGGCTATATGCAAAAAATTAAGTATCTGTGGTGAATTACAGGTAGTTTTTTTGACTTTATTTATTTATTGATTTTTTTGGCTAACTCATTTTTCTAAATTTTCTGTAATAAACCTGAATTACATTTATAAACTGAGAAAAAAATTAAAAATAGATACATTGAATTTAGTTCTCAAGTCTATTAGGCAGGCTTTTTAATTTAGCAAGCAAGAGACTCATATGGATTACCTTCAGTGCTGAACGCTTTTCTTTCCACAGAAAGAAGGACAGTTATCAATCGGAACCCAGACTTTCAAAGACTGGGATGTAGAGCGCGTCTCCCTGAGAATTAGTTCAGTTAAACAGTAAAATCTTCAGAGAGCCGCAGCCCAGGAACATGATTGATGTTATGACTCAGAATTTATCATAGATCTATAATTTTTGAACAGTAGGGAAATTTTTTTCAGGTTGTGTTCAGGCTTGTCAGTTGCTCCCTGCTGGCCATTGAAGGAGGAAGTATCCAAACCTTTCACATATTGGGAAATTCAGAGAGAGTTGAAGCACCGAGACAGAGAGAATGTTTTGTAATTAATATAAAAATTCCCAGGATTAAGGAAATGACCATTTTGAAACAGACTGCTATCCGAGTGAAAAATGTAAGCGGACTGGCAGAAAATAATCAGGGTGACAATCCCTAAGAAAGAACGGGGACAGAGATACTTTACAGCTTCTTAGGAGGAAGGACTGGATTTTAACGTCAGAACCTCACTGTGTCTTTTATGTTGAATGGTCCATAACTAGGTCCCCAGTAAGGGTTTAGGTTCTATACAAGCTGAAACTTCCAGGATGCCTAGTGGGCCTGTGGGCAAACTTCAAGCAGTTGTTGACATGGGGGACCATGGAGCTTCATGGAAAATGACTGGACATTTTGAGGATGACGTCTGAATGCTGGATCTTAAAATCCCTAAGCCAGAGGAAAACAAAGGGTACCTTTCGACACCCTCCTCTCCTCTGGCCTGGGCAGTTTTCGGGGTGGGGCAAAGTTCTCTCTAAGCAGAGGTGGGAGAGTTGCCCTTAGAGCTCCCTATGGCTGGTGCCACGCCAGCCCTGGCTAGACCAGTTCTGTAAGTTACAGGGAATGAGGGTTGTAAGACAAAGAGCAAATGATAAAAACAATAATAAGAAGGAAACACACACATGAAAATTCATACAGCCCAAGACAGTACAGTTGTGAAACCTGAAAGTATCCTTTGGAGGGCTATTTCTCCCCTTTCACTTCAAAAGAGAAGTTTGGACTGGGAAGGAGAAAAGGCAATGGTAACACATTGGGGATCCAGAGAGAATTTGTAAGGAAACGGGCAGTAGAGGAAAATGGGGCCCCGCGGGCTCTGCAGCAGTGAGCTGAGGGACTTCTTCCGCTGGCCAGTAGTATAGTGGGCAGTAGTGAACATGTCACTGTCACTTGTGTGACATGCTGCAGGTCTACCCTAGAATGAAAGGGGGTGGTTAGAGAGGGATGAATTTCCCAGAGCTGTATCTGGGGACAAACAAGAGGTTTACTCTTTTATTTCTCTTAGAAAGACTGAATTGTGTCGCCTGGGCAAACACACTTTCAGCCAGTGGCTTTGATATTCTCAAATGATATATTCTGTTGACACTCATAAATTATACAATAAAATAAGTCCTTTGTGTATTGTTAGACATTTTAGCTAGGTGTATCTAAATGAACGTTTCTGTGAGCTTTCTAGTGCACACTTTCAAATCAGGGTGTTGGGAAGATAACGTAGTATCACCTTTAGGAAAGCAATTTAACAATATACAGCTCATGAATTTTAAAGGTACTTTTACTCTTTGTCCAGTTACTCCATTTTTGGAAATAATAATTAATGCAAAGATCCTTGGGTGAAGATGTTTATTATCTTGTTACTTACAAAAGTCAAAAAACTTCTATCAGCCTAGGGTTTGCCTGGTGGCGCAGTGGTTGAGAGTCCGCCTGCCGATGCAGGGGACACGGGTTCGTGCCCCGGTCCGGGAAGATTCCACATGCCGCGGAGCGGCTGGGCCCGTGAGCCATGGCCGCTGAGCCTGCGCGTCCAGAGCCTGTGCTCCGCAGCGGGAGAGGCCACAACAGTGAGAGGCCCGTGTACCGCAAAAACTTCTATCAGTTTAAATGCTCAAAAATTAGAAATTGGTTAAGTAAATTGTGAAGATCCACACTATGGATGTAATGGAAATACTAAAGTGATTGTTATAAAGTGTTTTTTATGTCACTGGGCTATGTCTATGACATAATTTTAAGAGGGAAAAAACACGCTAGTAAACTTTAATATGCAGTATAAACTCCAGCTATATAATATATGCATTATGCATAGAAATAGGAAATAGATGAAAAATTATCTCTGAGTGTTAAGATTATGTTTGAGTTTTATTCCTTCTTCTTTCCCTTTTTTAGATTTTATGTTCCAAGTTTCTACATAAGCAAGTCATTAAGTTATAATTTAAAAAAAAAGAAATGCATATGTGTGCGGGCACACGTGCATGTATATTCCTAGTGTGCACACGTGTGGGCACACATGCACTTGGTAATTTGATAGGAAAGCAGCTTGCTCTTGCACAATGGTTGTCACTTATGTTACAAACTCAATATTCTTTTTTTTTAATTCTTAAATTTATTTATTTATTTATATTTTGGCTGCGCTGGGTCTTCCTTGTTGCGCGCGGGCTTTCTCTAGTTGCGGCGAGCAGGGGTTACTCTTCGTTGCAGTGCACGGGCTTCTCACTGTGGTGGCTTCTCTTGTTGTGAAGCATGGGCTCTAGGTGCACAGTCTTCAGTAGTTGTGGCTCGCGGGCTCTGGCGTGCAGGCTCAGTAGTTGTGGCACGCAGGCTCTAGAGCTCAGGGTCAGTAGTTGTGGTGCACGGGCTTAGTTGTTCCATGGCATGTGGGATCTTCCCAGACCAGGGCTCAAACCCATGTCCCCTGCATTGGCAGACGAATTCTTAACCACTGTGCCACCAGGGACATCCTGATAAGCTCAATATTCTTATTGCTTTTCCTTTTCTATCTTGAATAAGAGTTGCAGGTCTATTTGCACACACACACACACACATCCCATATATACAACACACTTGAACACAAACGCACCCACAAACATGACTAAAATCTTTCTGGACAGAGACCTGAGATCAAATAGGATGAAATATATAAAACTCCCTCTCTAAAAGTCTTCCCTCTCCCTTCTTCTTCCTTCCTCCCTCTTTTACTTTCCTCCTGGTGAGCACTCTTCCACTCCATGTTGCCTGAAGAAAGAATGAGAAAGACAGGTATGGGGGAGGGGACAGCGAGGCCAGCATATTGCCTTGGCAGCACTTGAGGGTAGTCAGCAGGCAACGAGCCAGAACACTGCTTAGACGGGGTCCAGGCTGGGCTGGAGAGGCAGAGAACTTGGATTCAATGAGACAGGCCATTTGGAGCCCCAGTAGTCTCCTCAACAGGGAGCATCCACATTCCAGAGAACACTAACCGTAAGGAAGGCCCAGGTCCAAGGTGCAGGCCCAGCGGCCAGATTGTCCTCATGTCCAGAGCGCCAGGAAACCCAGGGCTGGCTCAGAGTGATTCTCTTTCTGTGGGTAAAGGGGGGCTATTTCCTCTCCCCTTTCCCAATATACTGGCTTCGTGTAAAACAGAGGCCACAGACTCAAATGACTCAAGATTCAGCTGTTATGTAAGTGAGGCAGGCCAAGTGTGATGAAACACAGAGTGACAGAGACTGCAGCCTACCGGGAACATTTGCTCTCTGAAGTGGTCCTGCATACTTTCGTGCCAGCACTTTTGCTCAGTGGGTATGAGACCAAGAGTTGTAGGTCTTCCAGTTTTTCAAAGGAAGCTGAAAATCCAAAGGAGCTTGGAATTCTAGGTGTGTGTGTGTGTGTGTATGTGTGTGAGACAGAGAGAGAGAGAGCGAGAGAGCGAGAGAGAGAGAGAGAGAGAGAGACCTCACCTTTTTAAATGTTGGCTCAATTTAAAAGAAAAAACAAAACCATAACTGTCTGTAGACCAAATAAAATATGTCTGCTGGCTGGATTTAATGTGGGCCATTGGTTGGGGAATTTCTGAAATAAAACTAGGTAAAGCTGCCCCCACTCTTGCCTTATGGCTGGTAAGAAACATGGTGTCTCTTGTAAAGAGACAAATATTTAATTCTTACTATGTGCACAACATACCTTACCTACTATAAGGGATACATGTGAAATACTGAGTTGTTCTCTGCCTTCTAGGAGCTTAAAATACTATTGAGGCAATAAGCTATTCATTCAGGAAAGTCAGGTAATGGTGTTACACAAAACTCTGGTATCAAGGCCTAAATGGATCAGATTAAATATACCAAAGTCATCTTAAAAAGAGAGAATGGCTTTTAGATCTTTATCAAAATTTGACTGTAGTAAAGCCAGTGGTGTGGAAGTATCCAGGGTATTGCTCACTTTTATATTCCTAGCATTTGGTACATAGCAAATGATGTTCAACAAATATTTCTTGAATAAAAGGATAAAATTAATGAGTCGTAGATGGGAAAAAATAAGTCTCACGAGCTTAGAAAAATGGGGGGAAAGAGAAGCAGATATTTCCATTGTTGATGACAATATCCAATGGAGAGACACTGAATTTGGGGGCCAGAGCATTTGGTCAGTAGGGCCCCCTTTCCTGTTAGGGGGCAGAGGGGTGTAGCCAGTTCTCACTGTAATCCATATTAAATAGTTCACAAAGCGATTTCCCTTCTTTGCTGAAATGTCTAGTCAACCTCCTGATGACCAGTTAAGCTTCCCTGACATACTGGAGGAGGGAGAAAAGAGCCCAGGATAGGGGACCCATGCATTCTGCTCAGGTGAATGACCTGCGTCTCTTTACAATGAGCGTTCTGACTTACACATGAGTGCTGGAGAGTCAGGTTAGCGGTACTCCGTCTCCCCAGTCCAGATGCCACTCTTTGGGATCCTGTCTTGGTAACTGCAACTGACCTTCCTTGATGGTGTGTCTAATGCATCATCTCTTTACTCCTAGAACTGCCATCATGGAATAATGGCCTAAGTGAGCAAGGCAGACAGAACACACAGTTGTAGATCAAAGAAGGGAGAAATTGTGTTTTGAGTAGTCAAGAGAAGGCTCAGAAGAAAAGAGGGGTCAGGGATGGTTCTTTAACAATGAATCAGCTTCGGAAAGGTGGAGAGAGTGGGGAACAGATGACATGGAGGGTGGTGATAAAACTTGCCTGCTCTATCAGAAAGTTAGGGTTAGCTGGGTTAGGTCAGCCTAGAAGTCAGGCTGAAGAATTTGAACTTTATCCAGCAGACTTACAGGGGAGAAACTAAAGTCCTGAGGAAGCAGGTGATGGGATGAAATTGGTGTTCACTAGGATCTTCTGGAATGAGTAGAAAAGGCTTCATTGCATTCTCATTATTGTTCAGAATTAATGAATCAATCCTAAAGGGATTTGTGGGAGTCAAACAGGGCCCTCTCCAAGAATGTGAGCTGACTGCAAAAGCCTGATGCTTGGTCTCCAGGAGATGGGTGGACAATCTGAGAACACAGTGGACCTTGGATTCCTGGAACAAGCTCGGCCATGAAGACGGCAACAGGAGAAACACCACGGTGAACTCAGACCCCATCACTATTAACAGCTCATCTCTGATCGTCCCGATGCAATAGAAGCTCACGGCTCTGGTTGCCATCATGGACAACATTTCCAACACTGCCATTTACAAGCCCTCAGAAACACCCTTAGCCTCCGGCAATACCAGGAATTCAAAGTCCCAGCCATGTCACTCCCAAAAAATTAAAAGAAAACTTCTAGCGGCCTCGTGATCACAGTTTTATGAATTTGGGGTGAGCAGCAGAGACAAGTGCTCATAGGGCCCCTTAGATTAGCTGGGGGACTTGAACAGGTCACAGGTATCTGGAGCTGCAGTTTTCAATCTGTTTTATTTCAGTCCCAGAACCCACTGTTTAAATGAAAACTCATCTAGGATTCCAATACTTGAAATGGGTGGAAGCATCAAGGTTCTGACTAAAGAATATGGGGAATGTTTCTGATGGGCCTTTGCCCCTGCAGTTTCCACAGCTACCCCACCTCCACCTCTGGGGTCCCTGGGTCACCTCTGCTCAAGCCCAGTGCTCCCTAGAATGTGGTGTGAAAGCGACTGTGCTACACTGTAGACCTGTAGAGCAAAAATTCAGTTTCGCTGTGGCCCAAGGTAGTAATAGCAATTGTAATCATAATTTAAGTAACATTTATTTTGCACTTGTTATGGGCCAAAAATTGCCCTAAGCACTTTCTATGTGTTAATTCTTTGGATCCCCTCAACAATCCCCATTTTACAGATGAGGAAACTGAGGTCTAAGGAAATTCAGCATCTTGCCCAAGCTAGTATGGTAAGTGGTAAAGCCAGGATCTGATTCCAGGAAGTCTGATTACAGAACCAGCTCTCTGAATACTTCAGAGTCATTGGTCCTTCCTCATTACCTTGGGAAAGTTATTAAACCTTTAGGATTTGTGTACAAGTGTTTAGTTTTAGTTTTTTTCCCCTGCCCTAAAAAGAGAGGAATTGTCAGAGGAGCCAATCAAGGTTCATGGGGGCCTGGACTCGAGGCCAGATTTCTTCTGCCCCTCTTTGCAATACTAGATAACAAATGACTCCCCCCCAACAGCTTCAGGGAAATCTAACATCCCTGCTCTGTGTTTCACAGGAGGAGGGACTGTAGCATCAAAGCCATAGCTATAAATATCAGAGTTAATGAGGGAGGACTCCTGGATACCTAAATGAATCCATTTTATGGGTATGTCATATATCAGGTTAATATGATCCTGACAAATAATTATACTGAAAACTGGACAGGGACCAAGAATGTTGTTACTCCTTTTGAATGTTACAGCAGAGGCTTCTGGCCCATTAAAGGGTGATGACGCCAATACTGAAGTGCAGGGCAAAACTATAACAATTTGTGGCATTTAGACAAAGCAGCTCACAGCTCTGCACCCACTCTGGCTCAGACAATGGGATTGTCATTGTCTGATTCCTTAATGAGGAGAGCAGCTCCTTCGTATAGATTTCTGAACTGTTAGATCTAGTGTGGATACAGGAGGATGGGGTAGAGGCACACTGGAATATTAATATGGCTTTTCTTTCTTTTTTTTTTTTTTAACATCACCTATAAGGATTTTCGCACGGAAGGACATATACATGAAATCCCTGTAAAACGGGATTTCCATTTGAAGATGTCAACTGTGATAGGAGCTTCTTGTTTGACTAGAAGGATGGCTTGTTCTCTCTCGGGTTAATTACAGTGGCCTCTGAGGGGAAAGGGCTTCTTACAGAGGAAGGGGGGAAAAAGGCACTATGTGGCTGTGACATTTGCCATCATCTAATTGGGTCGCCCTGAAGTCCTGGCTCTGTGTTCCAGGCTGGAGGGCTGGGACTCCCAGGAAGACTGACCTCAGGGAAGACACTCAAGTTCATGGGTCTTTCCTCAGCCACAGGGGCTTCTCTCCAGTGCTATGAGTGTTCAGTGTACTATCCCAAGGGGGTGCAGAGAGGCTGAAGTTCAGACCTTGCTCTGCTCATCGAGCCTCACTGCCATTCTCTAATTTGAACAAAGGCGCTGCCTGGGTTAGCAGGCAGGGGTCCTTGGCTCACCCAGCGTGGACAGGGACCCACTGCCTGGGCTGTTAGAGCAATATAAAGGGACAGCTTTACTTTGCCTTTCTAGCGCTCCCAAACAACTTCCCTCTGTATTCTCCTGCCTTATCATGCTCAGCCTCTTCTCATGTGGCATAAAAAAAGGGAGAAATAAATGTGCTCGTAGTTACAGAGAACAGACTGGGTGTTGCCAGAGGCAGGCTGTTGAGGGTGTGAGTGAAATATGAAAAGGGGGTCAAAAGGTACAAACTTCCAGTTATAAGATAAACAAGTCCTGGGATGTAATAACATGCAGCGTGGCGACTATAGTTAACCATACTGTACTGTACGTTTGAAAGCTTCTAAGAGAGTAAATCTCTAAAGTTGTCATCACAAGAAAGTAAGAGTAGTGACTATGTGTGTTGATGCATGTTACTTAAACTTATCGTGTTGAACATTTTGCAACATACAGCCCACCCTCCTTACCCATGGGTTCCGTACCTCTGGATTCAACCAACTGTGGGTGAAAAATCTTTTAATTAAAAAAAAATTTCCAGGAAGTTCCAAAAAGCAAAACTTGAATAGGCCATACAACTATTTACATAGCATTTACGTTGTATTACAACTAGTTACAGAGCATTTACATTGTATTAGGTACTGTAAGTAATCTAGAGATGATTAAAAGTGTATAGGAGGATGTGCTTAGATTATATGCAAATACTATACCGTTTTATATAAGGGACTTGAGCACCCATGGATTTGGGTATCCAAGGGGGGTCCTGGAACCAATCTCCAACAAATACTGAGGGACAACTGTATACATATATCAAATCATTATGTGGCACACCTAAAACCAATATAATGTTACATGTCAATCATATGTCAAAAAAAATTTACTAATTACTTAATAAGTTAATTAATACCTAAAAAGAGAGTGAGAAATGAGACATATAGGTATGGCTACACTAAGAACAAAATCCTATTTGGGGGGCTTCCCTGGTGGCACAGTGGTTGAAAGTCCGCCTGCCGATGCAGGGGACAAGGGTTTGTGCCCCTGTCCGGGGGAAGATCCCACGTGCCGCGGAGGGGCTAGGCCCGTGAGCCATGGCCGCTGAGCCTGCGTGTCCGGAGCCTGTGCTCCGCAACGGGAGGGGCCACAACAGTGAGAGGCCCGCGTACTGCAAAAAAAAAAAAAAAAAAAAAAAAAAAATCCTATATGACTCTGACTCCGCTGGCACTATTTCTTTTCACTAGTAAGAAACTTTCCTCACTAATATCGTTTTTCTTCTGCTTCTCTCTCCTCCCCAATAGCTTTTCAGCCAGGAATGGCCAGTGAGATGTTTCTTCAAATGCCCACACCAAAGCCCTCTTCCCAAACCTAAGTCAGCCTGGACTTTGTACAAACTGAAACCTACGGAAGCTGCTTTAGCAAGAAAGCAACCCAGAAACTGTCTCCTGCCAATCAATCAACACTTAAAGTGAAGACTCCAACGTGGTGTTTTTCCTCATAACATCCTCCAAAGCTGTTCTGTGTTAAATTGTTTAGTGAAATTCTCATTAAGATAACTGTGGTGACTTCCATGAGAACACATGCCAGAATATTGCCGTGAGGAAAAGCCTCAGCTTTCGAGGACAGCTGCTCCTTCCTGCCATCTAAAAATTACCCAAAGTGTGGAATCCTCTCCAGGCCACTGAGCACTGGCCCAGGGACCCTCTGTCAGGGCCCCTCCAGGCCCCGTGTGGCCCATTCTCCCTTTTGCCACTGCCTAGTCTGAGCAGGCAGCCTTTGGCTGGAGTGTTGCATCCCTGAAAACAGAGAAAAGCCTAACACCCTAAGCTGCTCAGACCTTGAACCCAGTATTTGGAGAACACGCCTTCCTTGTTTTCTTTCCCAACCTCAGGAAAGGATAATGCCATGTATTTTTCTAAAGAGAAGACACACAGCATAAGATAAAATCATTTTTTTCCGGCTAAGCCTCCCGCTGGGTTCCCCAGCCAACTTTCTGCAGCTCATAAAATAAACACAATTCCCATTCATCCCCCCAGCTCCAAATCCATCATTACTTGGCTGTGGACAAATAGGCAGGTGGTACTGCACAACAGGGCTTGGATGAGCTCTTTTTTTCCTTCCTGGACGGAAGAAGGAGAATTAGCACGAAATCTTTCGTATTAATGAATGACAGGGCAGACAACTGGGAGGATCATGTAATTTCATCCTGGAGGAAAGTATGGAGGTGATTATTAGAACAGTTTTGCTGTCTCCATAAAGGCAAGTCTGGAATCTGCCATACTGGCCACCATCTCAGTACATGGTCCAGAATGGCTTCGCTGGATGGAGATGAGCAACTACGTGGTGGGGAGGCTTGAGGCCGGAATAACGTGGGCGAGTGGAAAGTGGATCCTTGATCAGAAACATGAAGCCCTACTGCAAAGCATTACCTACTTTTGGTTTGTTTCCTTTTAAATATTGAAAATTGGGGGAACTTCCATGAAGTAGTGTCAGGACAGGGAAGACATAAACAGATGTAGATTTTTCTGTAAAGTGTGTAGAGCTTAATTACCCTCACTTGCTTGGGCCTCCTGTAAGCGCTGAGAGTTGCTGGAGGCTGTTAGAATGTTCTAGGTGGGGAGGGGAAGCCAGGTAGTAATTAGAAAGTATTTCTGGATAAGCACACACTCATTTTAAAGCCACTGAAGCTTTTCTGTGTCGTCACACTCACAAAGCTGCCAGGTCTTGTTGTAGCTAAGAGGTGGCTATTAAGTGGTAGAGCCTAAGGAACTGTCCTTCCTTTGACATCTGCAGGCCCTGAGGCCTGGTCTGGAAACTGGAAGAGGAACAAAGAATTTCCAAAGGTGTTCGAGGTAGAGGTAAGTGTTCAGACTCCTAGCGGGGTGTGAGCTGTGCAGGGTTAGTGGTGCCATCAGGAAACAGGGTCTCCTCCTCAGTAAGTTCTGGGACTTTCTGTTGTCGATAGTAATGATGGTCCTAAGGCCTTATTACCTGTGAAAGTGTAATGTACTCGATCCAATGGTTACCTATGGGATGACCTTGAGTAGTGAGGAGGCAATCCATACCTATAGGAGCAGCGCTAATAACCTTTTTAGACGTGGATGCCAAATCCGCCCTGAACGATCCTAAACGTCCCCATTCCCACTATTTTCTGAGGGAAAGATGGGATGGATCCCAGGCCAGGATAATCCTTCTAAATGGGAAAGGATTTCCTTAGAGGAATCTACATATAAAACTAAGTCAGAATTTATGAAGGGTCTGAGACTTTTATTTTACCTACAAACTAACAAGTTAGCCTGCCACACTTTTATTTATGTGTACCATGATATATATTTTTATATAAATATATATCAATCTAATAGACCTATATACATATATGTGACTATTTGTATATATATACATATACACAGAAAAAAAATGAGACTTCTGTGTCAGAGACAAAGACCATTGATTGCTCTCAGCAAAAGCAGAGTGATGTTTGGACAATATTGCCCTCAGGGCCATGCAGTGAGGGCTAAATGAGGGCTATGCATACAATGGGGAGCATTATTAGAGAGGATTCCCACAGTTAGGAAACTCTGATTTTGCATCAGAGGGCTACTGGTGGCCTGCATATCATCTCCTCAGGAAAGAGAAAAAACCTAACTGTAATCTGGAATTGAAGCTACTCTTCTTTGGGTACAGGAAGAGGAGGTCTTTATCTTTTCCACCTTGAGGTACCTCTAGGGAGGGAGATGTTGACAAGTTTCAGTATCCCAGAATGTCTCCTTATACAAATATTCTCTTTATTATTATTTTAAGTGTTTTTTTTTAATTGAGGTATAATTGACATATAACATTATATTAGTTTCAGGTATACAATATAATAGTTTTGATATTTGTATATATGGCAAAATGTTCACCACAGTAAGTCTAGTTAATACCTGTCAGTATGCATAGTTACAACGAAATCTTTTTCCTTGTGATGACAACTTTTAAGATTTTCTCTCTCAAGCAAATTTCAAATATGCAATACAGTATTATTACCTATAGTCACCACATCCCTGGGACTTATTTATTTTGAAACTAGAAGTCTGTAACTTTTGACCCCCTACACCCATTTCTCCCAGCCCCTCCACCTCGTGCCTCTGACAGCCACCCATCCATTCTCTGTATCTATGAGCTTGGGTTTTTGTTGCTGTTGTTGTTGTTGTTTTAAATTCTACATATAAGTAAGATCATATGGGTTGTTGTTTTTTTTTTCAGTACGCCGGCCTCTCACTGTTGTGGCCTCTCCTGTTGCGGAGCACAGGCTCCGGACGCGTAGGCTCAACGGTCATGGCTCATGGGTCCAGCCGCTCTGCGGCATGTGGGATCTTCCCAGACCGGGGGCACGAACCCGTGTCCCCTGCAATGGCAGGCGGACTCTCAACCACTGCGCCACCAGGGAAGCCCGATTTCATTCTTTTTTGTGGCTGAATAGTATACCATTCTATATATATACCACACCTTCATTATCCATTTGTCCATTGATGGACATTTAGGCTGCTTCCACATCCTGGCTATTGAAAATAATCTGTCAATGAACATGGTATTACCAAACTCAGGTTCGGCTGCTCGCTGCTCAAAAGCCAATACAAAGACGAATGTTGGTTAAAAAAGGAAAGGTTGCTTTATTCAGGAGGCTGGCAACCTGGGGAGAAGTGGGCTTGTGTCCGAGAACCAACTCCGAAGATTCTGCCCAACCATGAAAGTTTTTAAAGGGAGGAAGGGGAAGCTAGTCACTATTAATCATTCAGGGAGGGGGCCACAATCTTTGTCATCTTTCACTGTGTGCAGACTTGCTGAATACTTGTGATCTTTCTTTAGATGCTATCTTGTTCATGCAGTTTGCTCACAAGATTACTGGAGGGGAATCTGGGGAGAAGATCTAGTCCACCGTTAATTACTTATTCATCATTTCTACTTCTTTAATTTAAGAAAAGAATCAACACGTTAAGCAAGGCATTGTGTGATCAAAAGATTTGAAGGGTGTGCTTGGTCCAGAGGTTAGTGAAGCATGAGGGCACCTGGTGTAAAGGTTAAGTTAAAATATAGCTTTGTTAAATACTGTTTGATTCCATTTATACGAGGTACCTAGAATAGTCAAATTCATTGAGTCAAAAAGTACATTGGTAGATGCCAGGGGCCGGGGGCGTGGGGGAAGGAGGAATGGGGAGTTAGTGTTTAATGGGGACAGAGTTTCAGTTTAGGAAGGTGAAAAATTCAAAAGATGGATGATGGTGAGAGTGGTACAACAATGTGAATGTACTTAGTGCTACTGAGCTGTACAGTTAAATATGGTTAAAATAGTTTTATATTATGTGACTTTTACCATAATAAAAAAACATTATGTGTGTGTGTGTGTATATATAACTATTGCTAAAGTAATACGGCAAAGGGCCTCCTGAAAAGAGCTGCTTACAATGGGGGAACATACATCTTTTCAAATTAGTGGTTTCATTTTCTTCAGATAAATACCCAGGAATGGAATTGCTGGATCAAAAATTCTTAATTTGGCTGTAAATGTCTTTGCTTAGAGAACCCAGATAGTTCAGAAATGTGCAATGTTCATGGAGAATTGCCTCTCAACAGAAACATGGAGGTAAAATAAAAAAGCTCCTCCCTCAGTAAAAGTCCCTTTAGTTATACACAGCCTTTCAAGAACATTTTATATAATTATACCACCTTATATAGTAGCATTTTGGAAAATAGAAGTAAGGGAAAGAAAGTGTGAGTGACTTCCATGTTTCTTCCTCTGTATTGACCACATGTGGGACGCAACATTCTATTAAGGAACACTGGAGTTCAGGTGTTCCATCCTGTGGCCATCAATAACATGAACGGCGGTCAGAGGAATGGCAATAACGTGTAATGTGAAAGAACATCTGCCCGGTGGACGACTCAACGGAAGATATGAGATAAACTCCTTCTTTCTCAAGGGATGCTGGAAGAATGGGACTCGTGGAACAGCGGAGACCTACACTTGGAGTACAAGGATGCTCTCATTTGCTCCAAGGCGAGCTGGCTTGCTGAATTCTTCTCCTTGGCCTAGAGAGAGGCTGGACCATCCCCAATCAGAGGAAGCCCAGCCTGAAAATCTCCACCCACCCTCTTCAGACCTAAACACTTTTGACTTACCTGCAGATGGCTCTTTTGCTAACGACTGTCTCCCTGGGCTTCACTAAAAGGAAGACGGAGGGCTTGTTTCTCCTGAGGGTGTGTAGGAACTCTTCCCCGAGAATAAACCCCTTCTTGGCAGTGCAGTCGAGCAGGTCATCAGCACACTCCTGCCTCAGTGTGGCTGACCTTCTCCTGCCTGACACTGGCAAGGCCAGTCAGGCTGGAGCCCGAGTTTTCCAGTCTCTGCCCAGTAGCTCACCCAACTCTTCTGTTATTTCCTCTATCTGCACAAGAGGTTGAGTATCTAAATCGCTATTGTAGGTGATGAGGGCGTTTTGGCTTCTGAACCCAATTTCCAATGTGTGTGGTCACGGGATTCCCACCACCACCACCAAGCAATACTCAGGACACCAGCCAGGTGTCCTACAAGTCAACACAATTCTAACATGATCCGCCGTGAGATAGTATCAGACCACAAAACACCAGTTGCGAGCCCAAGTTGTTACCTCTGCTTCTGACCCACTGGCTATAAATCTGAGGTCCCCATAGCCCCCTACTGGGTTTCATTAATTTACTGGAACAGCTCACAAAACTCAGGAAACCCATTTACTCACTAGGTTACCAGTTTATTACAAAGAATACTAAAAGATATGAATACTAAAAGATATGAGCCAGATGAAGAGATACATAGGGCGAGGTCCAGAACAGAGGAGCTTCTGTCCTCACGGAGTTGGAACCCGTGGAAGCATTCCGGTTCCCCAACCTGGAAGCTCTCAAAGCCCTCTCCTTTTGGGTTTTTAGGGAGGCTTCATTTCCTAGGCATAACTGATTGAATCATTGGCCATTGGTGATTGAACTCAATCTTCAGCCCCTCTCCCCTCCCTGGAAATCAGGGGATGAACTGAAAGTTCCTCTATTCATGGTCGGTTCCCCTAGCAACAAGATCCCATCCTTAGTCACCTCATTAATATAAACCCAGTTGTAGTGGAAAGGAGTTTATTATGAATAACAAGAAACCTATTTCACCTTTATGGCTGTGAAGCAATTTCAGGAACTGAGGACAAGAGACCAAAAGGGTTTGGGGATCCATGAGCCAGGAGCTGTGGACAGAGACCAAATACATATGAGAAATACATTTTGGTCATCTAAATGACCAAATACGTATTTCTTATATGTACTACAATATTGCAGAGGTAAAAATAATCTCATGAGGTATAAAGATGGGGCTAATCTTCGTTTGAACCATATGAAATTCTTTTCTTGACAGTCAGAAAACAGTTAAGTATTGGCAATTTCATATGATTCACCTAATGGTTCTTCCCGCCTCAAAAGGCGATGTAGGGCACATCAATTCCCCAAGTCAGCTACACTCATTCGATTTCCATGATTTCAGCAAAGCACATACACAGAGGACTCAAGCATGTATCTCCAGCTCCTGCTTCTCTCCTGACCCATTGGACATCCCCATTTGGATGTCACAGATGCACCACAAATTTGCTGATATGTCCCAGTTAAAATCACCCTTCCTTCCTTTTCTCAGACCTACTCATTCTGTATTCCTTATGGCACATGACTCCAATGTCTACCCAAAGTCACCAAGGTCTACCCAGACTTCTTGGCTGCTCTTTCCTTAATCTTCACCTCCACTCAATAGACACATGTATTAATAATGTCTCCTTAGCAGTCAGTCTATTTCCTACTTCCCCACTGCCCTCTTCTAAGCCTTCAGAATTTCTTACTTGTATTCCGGTAACAACCTCCCAATTGTTTCCCCAGCCTCCGATTTTCTCACACCTCCAAATCACATGGAATCCTTCAGAGAAATAGTTCTGAAGTGCAAATCTGTTGTTATTCTGCACATCTCCTGTTGCCTTTATGATAAAGTCTTCACCCCTTATGGCCCATAAGACTTTGTATCACATGGTTCTCAAGGGAAGATGGGATCTAGCGGTATCATTTCATTTAGGGTTATTTGGGGTTTCTCCGTGTCCAGTATGTTACTAACACTTAGTGGGCAAGAACCAGGGATGCCAAATATCCTGAATGGGAGATGCAGTTCTGTCCAAAGAACTGTCCCGTCCAAAGACCAAGAGCTCTTGAGTTGAAATACACTGGTTGGCTCCTGACCACTTCTCCAGTCTGATTTCTAGCTACTCAAACTTTTTAACTTTGTGCTGGAACCATCTTGAACTTTGCAGTTCTTGGAGGTGCCTGTTATCTTATACCTCTGTCTTTGCCTGTCCCTGCCCATCCCACCAGCCCCGTGCACCAGCTTCTTAATTTGCCAGCTCCTTCCTACTTATCCTTCTAGGACTCAGCTCAGATTTTATAATTCTGGGATTCCATAATTCTGGAGCTCCCTGGGCTCCAAAGCATCTCACATTTCTCTCTCTACTACTGTGTTTATATTGTCTCTTCATTTGTAGGTATCTCCCATTCCCCTGTGAGCCCTGAAGGGCAAGACAGGGAGGCCAGTTTCTGTATTCCTAGCATAGAACTAATTTACTGTAGTTCCTCAGAGAATTTGTAAAACTATAGAATATCTTCCACTTGTTGTCAAGATGTTTTAAATCTGAAAATTGATACATCTGCTTGGTAAAAATTCAAACAATATAAGCAAGAAGACCATGTAGTATAATGGATAGGGTTACCTGAGTTTGAATCCATGATTCACTGCTTAACTTCCCTGGCTCTCTATTTCCACATCTGGAAAGTGAAGGTAATAATAGCGGCACTATTGTATAGTGATGAAATGCAAGTGATAAAGAGGTTGATCTCAAGTTCCAGCTCTGCCACCTACTAGCTGTGTGACTTTGGGAAAGTTACTTGACATCTCTGTGCCTCATTTTATACAAAGGTAAACTAAAGATAATAAAATCTGTCCTACAGGTATTTGGATGATTAAATGAGATGATACATACCTAGCACTTAGAACATGGCTTGGCATAGGGCAAGTACTCAATAAATGTTAACTAATATTAATAATAGCAAAAATATTATAAAAGAGTATATATTGAAGACACCAGTTTCTCTTACCAATAAGAACATTTATTAATACTTTATGTATTACTCCAAAAATTTTATGTGTATATCTAGTGATATATTTATTTTTCAAAAACAAACAGGAGTAAATTATGCATTTCTTATTTTTCCCCATTTACAATATGCTTAGAGACCTTTGTCTAATAGCACATGTAGTTCTAACTCATTATTTTAATGGCTTCATTGTATGGTAGTTCCATGTTTTATTTACTAGTTCCATAAATTTTTTTACAAGCTCCTCCCACTATTGATAATTATTTCCAGTTATTTGCTATTGCAATAAGAGTTTGCTGTTGAGTAATTACATTCATCATAGATAAATCTCTCTCCCTTAAGAGAAGGCAGTCTCAACTACTCTCCAAAATATCAAGGCTTTTGGTCTCCAGACTTCCTCAGTGATCTCCTACATTGGCCCATGCAAGTGTCCTGGGGCCATCTTGTTTCTCACTTGACTCTTTTTCAAGGCCTCTTACCAGGTAGTCCTCCATCCCCACAGGCCTTATAGTCTTTGGGATCCATACCACCTGAGTGTTCTTTCTTTCTTTTTGCAATAGCTTTTTTTCTTTAACTTTTTATTTTATATTGGAGTATAGCCGATTAACAATGTGTGATAGTTTCAGGTGCACAGCAAAGCAACTCAGCTATGCATATACATATATCCATTCTCCCCCGACTCCCTTCCCATACAGGCTGCCACATAACATTGAGCAGAGTTCCCTGTGCTATACAGTAGGTCCTTGTTGTACACAACCTGAGTTTTCACCAGTTAACAGTTACAAGTAACTGATTACTACTGTTAAAAATGACCAAAGAAGACAACTTAGGTGATACAAACAAACTTTATTTGACACTTCATGAAGTGAACAGTCTCCTTTTGGAGAACGTCAAAATGGGGTGGAACGCAGGAAGCTTTTGTAGGCTAAAGAAGGAACAAGGACGTAAGTAGAGACCCCAGAGTTGGCTTCGTGTTTGGGGAACCACCTTTCTGATCAAGTGGAACAGTTCCAGGGACACAAAAGTTGTCTAAGTTTTGCTTTGCTGACATGGCACCCTGGGCAGAAGCAGCTCCATCTTGGGTCAAGAAACTTATTTCAACACTGCACAGGAAGAACAATGTGCAACGCTATGCTCCCAGATGGCTGCAGCTGGGCAGAAGGGGGCAACGTGATCCTTCATCTTTCTGGAAGGGGAAATGATTTTTAACTGTCAGAAATCTGATAAAAAATTAAAAGTACATAAAATCAGTTACATAAATTATAAAACATAAGTCATGATTCTATTTGTTTTGTGACAACTTAAAAAATGACTAATTTTTCATCAATGTAGAAAATAAATACGGATCACTACAATATCCAAGTGGTTGTTCCCACTTCCTCCCTCCTCTGCAAATATTATACTCACCCTGTGCCTGTGGTTGGAATTCAGTATTGGAAGTGGAGGAGGCTGGAGGGAGTGGAGGGCAGGAAGAGACGATCCAGATGGAAAAGGTGGGAAAATGTCAGAGAGAAATTTCCCTTGTGCCCAGTTTCGCTCAGAGCTGCTTCTGCCTGGAGCTCTACAACAAAAACGGTTCAGAAAGGAAGCCAAAGAGAAAAAACTCTTTTGTGAAGCTTTCCAGGTGTAGACATGTCTGAAAAGCTGATTGTGTTTCTTCCCAATCATGCAGGTCCACGGTCACCCAGGTCCAATCAGCACAAAGACTGAGATGATAGACATACGTCACAGAAGTTTCTGGACTCCAGGCTTCCTTTCAGAGACAAAAAATGCTTGAAATATACGGTTCCTCTCTGGAGGTTTTGTTCATCGCAGGCCCATGTTTTACTAACTGTCAGTTGGGGAAGCAAAGGCAGGAGTCAGCACCACATCCTGAGGATCTGTCTTCTGGGGATTTCAGGAGACACCAGGGAGTGCTGTGAGCTATGGGGAAACATCCCACATCTGCCCTGGAGGAGCAGTTCATCTGGCTACTGTATTTTGTATAGCAACAACAGTTTTTCAATCAGATAGATGTTCTCGTACTTTCATTCATCCAGGTAGTCCATTTCTGCCCAATCAGGCAGATTGGCTGAACAGAAAGAGTAACCTGTTCATCCCAGGGTCCGGAAATGCCACATGTATTTCTTTTAAATCCTGGACTGCTTTTCACTGAAAGAGGCCAAGCCTCCATCCAGAAGGTTCTGCTTGGCAATTAAGCCCGGTCGTGCACCTGGGCTGCTAGGGGTCAGGACCTCGTGTTGGGCTGTGAGGGCTGGAGGTCCCCCATTCGCCTCTACCATGCAGTGAGCCAGGCTGGAGCAGTGGAAAGAGCATGGGGTTTATAGACAGTTTCTAGCAACGTTCCTTACTATTGTTGTGACTTCTTTCTCGTCGTTAGCATTCAGTGCATTGTTAGCTATTATTATGAACAAGTATTAGAGGCCAAATGTCACCAGCACTAAGGCACTGTTGTCCTCTTGTCCCTTGCTACTCACAGTGCATCCCTAGATTGGTGCATCTTCATCACCTGGGAGCTTATTAGAAATGCAGACTCTCAGGCCCCACTCTAGAATGATGGAATCAGAATCTGTGTTTTGGGCTTCCCTGGGGGCGCAGTGGTTGAGAGCCCGCCTGCCGATGCAGGGGACACGGGTCCGTGCCCCGGTCCGGGAATATCCCACATGCCGCGGAGCGGCTGGGCCTGTGAGCCATGGCCGCTGAGCCTGCGTGTCCGGAGCCTGTGCTCTGCAACGGGAGAGGCCACAACAGTGAGAGGCCCGTGTACCAAAAAAAAAACCAAACAAACAGAATCTGTGTTTTCTCAAGATCCCAGGAGGTTCCCACGTGAACAGTCTGAGAGGCCCTGAGGTCTAGTGGTCAAGCTTCCTGCCTCCCTGAAAGGGCCGACACACCCACTCTGCTTTATTCAGAAGGACAATCTCTCCGAGTGTTCTCCTTGTGGTGAACAGTCTTCCTACAACCCACATCTGGACACATGGTCAAATCAAATATGAACTGACTTAATGGGGTCAGTGGGACAGGATATTTGATGCTGAGATTGACCATCACCATATTTAACTCCCATTTCATAACCATTTTGCTTTCTTTTTTTTGAAAAGGGTGGAGAATTATTTCAAAACAGTCCACCTCCCCAGCTGAGTCATGGAAGAGGCTGCATGGTAGCTTTTTATACACTTCTCTGCCAAAACGTTTTTTTTAAGGAAAAAAAAAAAAGAGTCCCTACCAGACACACCCTGGGAATCTGTTCCCTTCCCACCTGGCTTCTGGAGGTCAGTCGCTGCACAGATGGAGCTGGTCCGTGTGGCCACCTGGCCTCCCTTTCAGTGAATGTCACAGATTCTGCCTATTAAGTGCCCCTTTCTTACATCTGCACATGCAGGACACTGAGCCATTTGCAACGGCAATTTTTCAATGTGACCCACAATGCATCCTTGCAGCAACTCTCCGTCAGGACACACTGAATTAGAGGCAGAGGCAGCTGCCACTCCTAAAACCCAAGTTCCCTGTCCAAGGCCTCTGCCGACCATCTGTGACACCATGGAGACCCTGTTTAGAATCAGCAATGTTGCCTGGACCGTGAGCTGTGACTCTGAAGGAGTGTGCAAACAGAGATCTCACTCGTGTTTGGTTAAAATTTCCTATTCTTCCCATTTTCTATCCTAAAAAGATGTTTATGTCCACTGTGTGAAACTTTCAGCAGGAGTGGCCTTCATCCCATACTCTTGGCCAAGAGCTGTGCAATTCATGGGCTGCATGGGAATTGGTCTGAGACCAGTGGAATCAAGGAAGGGGCTGGCTGTGGGTTCTGAAGATATGTCAGCCGGGGGTTGGTCGTTTGCAGGTAATAGAAACCCAACTCACACCAGCTCAGGTTAGCTTAGTAACTGGGAAGAGTGCTGAGTGGCTCACAGATAGAAGAGAGAGTTGAAAACCAGGGTGTTGGGAACTCTAATAGGAGATGATGTAATGCTTCCAGGAATTTCTCTCCTTGGTGTGTGTGTGTGTGTGTGTGTGTGTACATACACTCAGGCTGGCATCCTCTTTGCCACTAGAGATGATGGTTGCAAGGAGCTCTTTGACTTGTTTTTCCCTTTTATGACCCTAAGGGGTCAGCAAATCATTGGCCTGGTGGCCTATTTTTGCACACCCCCAATTCCACACATGGCAAGCTAGGAATGGTTTTAAATTTTTAAAGAGTTGTAAGACAGCAAAAAAGAAGACTATGAGACAGGACCCTATGTGGGCTGCAAAGCCTAAAATATTTACTATCTGGCCCTTCACACAAAAAAATGTTCTGACTCCTGAAGGGAAAGAGTTCCTCACCCGCTCCACCAATTCCAGCAGAAATGGCCCCAAGAGACACGCACATTCCTGAGGCAGTCACTGTGGCAAGAGAGGTCGGGGGATTCTGATTGACCAGGCTTGCTTCATATGAGCCCTGGGTACCTGGGCGGCAGGACCATTCTTCCAAGATAAAGCAGGTTGCAGCTCCCAAAAGGGAGAGTTGGGCAAGTCAACCAACAGATAACCCATAGGAAACCGATGACACTCTTTTTTAAAAGAGGGCTGTTTCCAAAGATGTGGACAGTGGGCGAGGGATGGAGGAGAACACGGGGATGAGCCACAGGGGAAACCTAGTCCTGAAGGGGCAGGGAGGGAACTGTTAGCTAAATCTACAGGAGCTGTGACCATGAGATCGGTCACCAGGCTGGAGAGAGAGGGGAGAACACAGCAACGGCCAAGCTGCTGCCTGGCGGGGAGGGAGCTCACACTGTCCAGGCCTCCAGCCTCCTGTCCGTGCCCCCCATTGGCCACACCAACCAGGAGGCAGCAGCCACATCCTAGAGGTCAGCCTCCTGGGCACGGAGCACGTGGAGAAGTGTCTGGAACAGGTCTGGAGGGGCAAATGGAGACAATGCAGACAGTCCACAGAGAGAAGTCTGTCCTCCAACTCTACCCGGCTTATGGCCTGTGCAGTCAGAGGGCCTGAGCTTAGACGGGGCCCACACTTGTGTCAATGCCGTCACCGTCTTGAAATTCTTAATAATTTTTGAACGAGGGGCCCCGGTTTTTCATTTTGCACTCAGCCCCACAGATTGCACAGCCAGGCCTCACTCTATATTTACGACTGCATGATCTCAACAAGTCCTTTTATCTCTTCTGCCATTCGGTTTCCCAATCTGTAAAGTGACCTGAATGATATATTCCTCTCAGGGTTGAAGAGCGAATGAGGTTTGTGTGTGAAGGGCCTGCTGGAGAGAGTGAGCCACCAGCCAAGATGGTCCTACCTCTCCCGCAAGGGTGCTTCCTCCGCTTTCCTCAGGCACAGACCTTGACAGCTGTGGGCAGCAACTCGGGAAAGAAGAGGAGGCCCTAAAATGCAACCCGACTAGAAAGAATCCTGGTCTTATCTCAGGCCCAGAGAGCTGATCACGAGGGAAGAAGTGACAGAGATGGGGAGGGGTGGTCGTTTGTTTGGCTACTAGTCATTCAGAGACCATTAGAAATAAACCTAACAATCCCCTAGTTACCTTGTTTGACATGAGGAAACTGAAGTCCATAAATAGCCAAAGCCTTGCCCAAGGTCAAAGACATAGTGAATAGCAGAGCTTGACCCCAACTCAGGACTTCTGGGGCCAAGTCCAGGGAGCTCTTAACTCCCTGCTGTTGACAAGGAGGCCATTAGACTGAGGGGCTCTGATGCCTTCACGCACATAAGCAAACCCAGCTCTAAGCCTGGAAATGTCTCAGGGTTACCAAATCAAAAGGCTAAGGACAACCGGCCACAAACAGCCAAGTAGGCTTTAAATCAAGCCATTTCCTTTCTTTGCTTCCCCACTTTCCCTATATAAGTCTTTCCCTTGACCTCATCAGGTTTGGCACTGCCCCATATCCACTGGAATGGATAAATGCTCAAATAAGCTCTTAAAATGTTTAATATGCCTCAGTTTATCTTTTAACAGAACGCATTCATACTCACGCCAGAAACTGGACATGGTTTGACTTCAATACAAGACTTGGGGATTATTATCAATTTGCTGTGGTACAAATTGTTTGTTAACAGTTTGCCTTTTCTCCTCTGCTCCCTCCCCAAGAAATCCCCACTTTCTTTCTTCCTCTGCACTTCCACTGGAAGAAACTCAGGTTTTTATTCCTCGAGGGTGCGTACTAGCGTCATAGGTGCCGTGGGCCTTGAACTGAAGGGCCCATCAGGACTCTGGTGAAGCCCCTGGCATGAGGCCCTGAATGCATCTCAGAGCTGAATGGAATCTGGATGAAAATTTCATTTTCTCCACATAATGCCTAGGCCCTAAATGGTCAATGTTTTGTGAGTCCTGATAAGATGAAATAATTCTGTTCATCCTGACTCACAGATTTTCTGCCTGCTTATATACCTAAAGGCTTTTTCCACTGCTCATCAGAGTATTTTCTTTTTATGCAAAATTGTCGTATATCCCACAGCAAGCTTTAATCTGGTGAGGACAGTCTGTTTCTCCTGGCAACCTCGAGGATACTAGATGAATGGGGGTCAGCTGGGTAGTTTGAAGAGAAGCCTTGGTAATCTGTTAAACAAAGCTGGGAATTTTCTGAAGAACGTTTAGCAAAGATACTACAGTTTGAAGTGAATAGGAAGGGTTTTGTTCGCAAGCTCTGCCTCACTGTTGGACTCAAAGAGTGTTCAGCCCCAGAAAAGAACATCAATGTCCTTTTGGAAATTAAACACACACACACACACACACACACACACACACACACACACACACACACACCAAAGACTTTTCTGCCCACACTGAGTTTGCTTAACTGTAAAAATGTTTGTCACGCCTGAAAATATGTATCTTTGCCTTTGACCCAAAGCAAATGCTATAGAGGAACAAAGATACCATACCTTTTGTCTTTGGGAAAATGAATTGTGAAAGATCGTGCTTCAGAGAGATCAACAAAAGACCCAAACGATTCTGCACAGTGAAATCTTGGAGTTTGGGCTGTGGATTGGGAATCCGGAGGCACTTAATCTCTTTGTACATTTATTCCTCCATTTGAAAATCAGGGATAATACCTGCTGCCTACTTAACCTTAAATGGATATTTGAGGATTAGCCAATTAAAGTTTGCCAAATGCTTGGAAACCAATGGAGGGAAAAATCTGTATGAACATAAAGTATTACTATCATTCTCCCCGTCTTCCTTTTCTCTCTCTCTTTCCAAGCACTGCTGTCCTGGGAAACTCAGTGAACAGTGTTCGTGGTTTTGCTTCTGGTTGCTATTGTGGAAAGGGGCTTTTTCATTTTATTAACAATTTATTAAGTGGTTTGTTTGAAACTGGTCCTTCCTCTACCATCAAGGGGAGGTTTCCAAACCAAAGCATCCTAGAGTGATGGCCAATGGCTCACACCTGGCAAGGTTTCTTTTGAGTTTATCTCTAGAATCCTATAGAGAGGTAAAAACAACAATTTTCAGGTAAAATAGTAAGTATAATTTGGAAAAATTTGCCCGTTAGTGATGTAAAGCTAGTGAAGTAGAAAAATAAAGTTAATTTAGAACCCTTGTTACGATCCTTAAAGAAATTCCCCTTTAACCAAAACAATAACATCACTTTATATTTACAAACATTGCCCCTCTGGCTCTTAAAACCACCTATAAAATGAGCATAACACAATTTGGTCATATTATACTCATTTTACAGTTGAAAAAATTGAAATGTAGAGAGGTTAAGTGATTTTTCCCAAAATAATTTAGCTAATGAATGGCAAAGCTGGAACTAGAGTCTAAATTTCATTATATTTTCTGGTTCCAAGAGCAGTAGATTTTCCCTTGCTGCTATCTTTTGACTATGGCCCAAATGATGTTAAAAGTCCAAACCTTGTTGCTTTGGTACTCTGATATGTTTTTGTCCACACCACCAAACAACTCAGTTCTGACAAGATCTACCTAGAGGTAGCATCAGATCCCACAAGTTAAGGGTTGTCCTACAAGACTGCCCCTCCTCCCACTTCAGAGGCCGCTCAAAAGTCCAGGTTGTCACCCGTCCTATTGTTCAGAGGTTCCAATAATCCCCCTCCTTGGGTTCAACTAATTTGCTAGAGCAGCTCACAGAACTCAGAGAAATATTTTACTTACAAAATTGCTGGTTTATTATAAAAGGATATAACTCAGAAACAGTCCAATGGAAGATATGCATAGGGCAAGGTATGGGGAAGAGGCAAGCAGCTTCCATGCCGTCTCCAAGGGTGCCATTCTCCCTGAATCTCCACGTGTTCACCAACCTGGTAGCTCCCCAAATCCTGTCTTTCTGGGTTTTCATGGAGGCTTTATTACATACACATGGTTGATTAAATCATTGTTCGTTGGTGACTGAACTCAATCTCCAGCCCTCTCCCTTCCCTGGCCTGGGGGTTGGGACTGAAAGTTCCAAGCCTCTAATCACTACCATCCTTTGGTTACTAGGGACTTTCCAAAAGTCATCTCATTAATGTAACAAAAAACACTTTATTGCTTTCATTACTTAGGAAGTTCCAAGGGTTCTAGGTGCTCTTTGCCAGGAACAGTGGGTGGAAACCAAATACATATTTCTTACTATATTAATAAATTACAATCTCACAGGTACCCTTTCCTTTACTTCACAGACTATTTGGACTTGTGCAACACATCTAATCTGATGTGAGAACCTGTGGAAAGCCTGGAACAGAATGTCCTTTCCAAGATCACTTCTCTGTGCTAAGGGATTGTAAGGCCAAATGCAGAGAATTACCTAAGGAAAGCTGGGAAGTCAGGACCAGGAATTCTTACTGGAACAGCATTTATCGCTCAGGTTCAGACTCTAATTCCACCCATGCTGTTGCTCCGCTATGTCTAGAGTTGGGTACGCAGTCAATCTGTCAGGAATACTTGGTAGGTCCTAATGCATAGATGGAAAATCATTATCATTGTTAAGAAACAAAATTCAACTAAGTAAATTTTAAAGATTTTATTGACTTTATTCAATGAGTCATAAATGAAGCAGCATCCAATCTAGCAGGTAGAAAAGAACTCCATGGAGCTGTACAAAAAGAAAGACTTTTATAGGCAGAAGGGAGAAGATACAAGCAAGTTACACTAGGCAAAAAAGCAGGTTGGTTATTGCAAGGTTGCTTTCCTTTAGGGGATGGCAAGGGCCTACCAGGCAGGTGACCTAACCAGTGCTGATCAGGCAATTCCTGACTGACTGGTTAAAGATTCCATTTCTGGGAGAGCTGAAGCTGTAATTAAATTAAGTCTTGGTTTGGTGACATGGAGCTTAGCATAAGTGACTCCATTCTGGGCCTGTTGTCTTGTTTTTAACATCATTGTGTGGGATATAATGGATGTTGTGGTATACCAATCAGATCCTTTTTTCAGGACCAACACTCTCATTCCCCCAGATTCTGGGAACTCTCAGCTGAGCTCCGCTCCAAGAATTGGCAACATCCAAAGACAGCTGCACCCACCAAGGTCACCCTTCCTACCCTGTGGCAGGATGTTTGACTCGGGGAGAATGGGTGTGGCTTATGAAGGTCCAACACCCCTGCCTCAGGGCATGACAACTCTGGAGGACAAAATGATGGTCCAGAACTCTTCTTAAGATTGATTGAGGCCTTTGTTGTAATTCCATGACAGTTCAGTTTCTCCCTAGGTCCAACCTTTTTCTCCCGTCACCTCCTAAGAACACTCTCTCAATAAACCTCCTGCACCCAGTTCTAAGAATTTCAGAGTCTGTTTCCTAGAGAACCTGACCTGCCATATAGTACCAGAAGGGGCCCAAAAAAAGAGACTTCAGCCAGCTGGCAATGATGACTCCATCGCTGGTGGGAGATGAAGCATTAATAGCCCTTGGCATGTACTTGCAGTATGATTATTAAAACTTTTACCAGTGGCAAACTAGGATGGCATACCAGTGGAAGGAAATTGTTCTAACAAACAGCATTGGAGAGTTTTGTGGTAAATGGTAATTGTAAGGACTGTGAAACCGAATGACTATTGCTAAAGCCATCCATGCATTAAAGAATGTCAATGGAACTTCCCTGGTAGCGCAGTGGTTGGGAGTCCGCCTGCCAATGCAGGGGACACGGGTTCGTGCCCCGGTCCAGGAAGATCCCACATGCCGCAGAGCGGCTGGGCCCGTGAGCCATGGCCGCTGGGCCTGCATGTCCGGAGCCTGTGCTCCACAATGGGAGAGGCCACAACAGTGAGAGGCCTGTGTACCACAAAAAAAAAAAAAAAAAAAAAGAATGTCAGTGAAGGCCACTAACCCTCAATATAAACAAGGTATGAAAGCCAGAAGGGGGCCTCCTTGGCAGTATTTAAAGGGATTCTCATCTCCTGCAGCAGGCAGGCAGAAAAATCTGAGGATCAAGGTGAGGATTTAAGTATAAAAGTAGCAGATCTCCATGAAGGTTGATATTTGACCTTGACAGTTCACCTACACTAAGATTGTGGCCCTGTTTGGGAAGGAGTGGGACCCTAAGAGTTATGATGAGGAATCTAAATCTTCATATTCTGCTAGACTCTCTGGGCCAAGAAAAAAGGCCCATTCCTTCTTGTTAAAGCCTAGTTCTTCCTCCTTACTTGAAGATGAGACAGAAGCTTCTACCTTGCAAAGCAATGTGCACCCACCCCCATAATCTACCACACCTCCCAGAAGAATAACTTAGGGTCAAGTCACAGCATAAGCCAGCTGAGGGAGTGCAGGAGTTGCAAAGCAAGAAAAGGGATTATACACCTAAGGAGCTGAAAGATGTAACCAAATTTTACTGTCAAGAGCCAGCAGAATACAAATGGACTGGACTCTTGGAGGCGCTGGATTAAAGGGGATGGAATATAAAGTTGGATAAAGGATCGTTTATAGATCTTGGAGCACTAACCCTTGATGCAGGATTTAAGATCATGGCAAGAACTTTGGGAAACATGCCAACATTTTGGGGGCAAATGAAGGAGGAAGGAATTGAAGGGCTAGGAAAGTGGGCATATTGCACTGGCTACATTATGCATTGTCAGAAAACCTGTTAGCTTATGTTCTGTGAGAGAGTTCAGAGGACATTCCATTTACCAAAGAGCATGGGATGTGCAGGGGACACTGGCATTGTTAAGAATCTCGGTGGTGGTTAACCTCTGTAGAATAGGACTGATTTTGGAGGTTGCTGTTGCAAAATTGGCTCTCAAATAGCACAGTGCTTGTAGACTTCTGAAAAAATAGAGGCCAGGTGGTAGCACTTAGCCATCAAAAGCGAAGCGAGCTCAATTATTGTAAAGAGTGGCAAGGTTGGGGAGCGGGGAGTGGCATGACTCAGGGAGTGCTGTGGAGATAGTTAATGGAACACGGCACCTCCAGGGTCAAGACTGAGCAGGCAACAAGGTTATTTCTCAATCTGTGTAACAAAAAGAAACAAAGGCTAAGGGCTACTGCTACTATAAAATGTCACAATCCCTTACTAAGTTTCTGGACCTGATTCAGTTTTCAACCCAAAGACCTCTGACTGAAAGCAAGGCTGGGTTTCATGAGTGAAGGACACTGCAAGATCAAATGCTATCATAATGATTCTCCCAGTCCTTCTCCAGAGGGATCTACAGCCATCTACTTAGGGAACCATGTACTGAGGAAAGGGCAATACTCAAACATTCAAGAACTGTGTGTTGACATTGGTTCCTGGCTCACAGTAGGTCAGCTAAGTGTATGGACCTAACCAGTAGCTATTTCTCCAGTCTCTGAGTGTATAATTAGAATATAAGGTTGACAGAATCTCTATATTGGTGCCTTGACCTGTGAGTTACGAATTCTCATAATGCGAAAGGCCAAGTGGAAGCCTCTGATACTGTCCCTCCCACCATGGACAAGATATTAAATCAAAACCAACATTGCATCCTTTGGGAATAGATTAGTGTCAGGTCTGAAGACCTAAAGGATGCAGAGTTGGCAATTACTGCCCCATCCACATTTAATTCACCAGTCTGGCACCTACAGAAGCCAGATGGACCCTGTGATATGACAGTGGACTACCACAAGCTCAATCACGTAGTAGCCCCAGTTGTAGCTGTTGTACCAAAAACGGTTTCTTTGCTAGAGCAGATTAGCCTGGTATCTAATACACTGTATGCAATCATTGATCTGCATGTGGGATAAACAACGGTACAGACTTATTATCTTGCCCCAGGGCCATGTTAACTCTCTCCCTCTCATAATATAGTGACCTGACTGGGCATTCCAAAAAACCATACATTTCTTCACTTTACTGATGACATCATGTTAATCAGATCAGATAAGCAAGAAGTGCCAAGTATTTTGGAGGCCTTGGTAAGACACATGAACTCCAGAAGGCAGAAGATACCTCTAAAGAAGAGTCAGGGACCTACCATAGTAATGAAATCTTCCAGGTACATCCCCTTCAGGGTAAAGAACAAAGGATCATAAACAGCCCCTTCTACCCCTACGGAGGAAGTACAATGGCTGGTAGGCCTCTCAGATTTTGGGTGTAGCCTCTTACACATTTGGTAATAATACTCTAACCAAATGTTTATTACTGTGTTCAAAACTTAATTATTTATAAATTATTTATTCATATAAACAATAATTATTTTATTCATTGTTTTGTGGGGCAGGAATCTAGAAAGTTCTCAGCTGGGTGGCTCTGACTTGGATCTCTCAGGTATTGCAAACAGTGTTTGAAGTTAGAATAATGGGGGGTGGGGGAAGGAGTGGAGACCAGTGAGAAAGAAGAAAGCTGGAACAGCTGAGAGCTGGCAATACATTTCCCCCCCACTGCCCCCCCACCTTGTCTCAGGATCTTTCCAGAGAGTCTCTCCATATGGACCAGGTTGGGCTTCCTCACAGCATGGTGCCTGGGGTCCAAAAGCATTCTCAAAAAACCAAATAGAAGTTGCATAATCTTTTCTAAACCAGTCTCAAGAATCATGCAGCATTACTTCTGCTACTCTTCTTTGGTTGGAGCTGTCAAAAGTTCCCACTCATATTCAAGAGCAGGGGACATAGACACCACCTCTTAATGGAAAGAGTGTCAAAGGATTTGGGGGCATGTTTTTAAAATGCCATAGTGTGATAAACTGACATCAGCACCAATTTTAGAAAAGTCTGTGCACATGTGTTGACTCCACCACTTTCTACTTACGTGCCTATGAAATATAATACGATCCATCCTCTCAGGAAAGGACTTTTGCTTTCTCCTTTTGCTGCTCAATAGCAACATGGAAGATAACAATGCTTTGTAGTCAAACTCCTTTGGATGCAAGGAACAAAGACTCACTCATGCTACTAAAGGTTGCAGGGAGAAACCAAACCAAGAGCAGGAACAGCAGCTGCCCCAGGAGCTGGAGGTGAATCCTCGTGACCTTAGCGGCAGGAGGTCTTGGAGTCCCACCCTACTGCTCTTGCATTTATCTCATTTGGCTATTCTCTACCTTTCAGTTTCTCCCTTCTATTCCTTTCTCACCTTCTGCTATCTCTGTGTCCTTTCTTTCCTTCTCACTTCTGCTGACCCATCGTTTTTGCTCTCTTAGACCCCAAGTTAGCATCATGGCCTCTCCAGCTTCTCTCTACATCAAGGCTTCTCTCTACATCAGCTCTCACCACTGTCTTAATCTTTAGGAATTTCCTAGTTCAAATTCCCAGGAAAGGACTAATTTGCTGGTGTCAAAGTGGATTGCCTGTGTTTGGGTAACATCATTTTCTTGTTTACTTACCAACAACTTGTATAAAGAAACTCAGCTCTTAGCAATTCAAGCTGGAAGGAAAAGGCAACCATGATTGGCATGGCTGTACATTCATCAGCAGAGTCCAATGTAGATGCCAACCTGCAAAGAATTGTGGATCAATTAAAATAAGAAAAGTAAAAGGTACTGTAAAATATAAAGTTATCTAAGAAGATGTGATATTATGTTTTTAAACATACATTCAAATGGATCCACAGATTCACTTTTTAAGTATCAATGTATCAAGTTAACATCCTTGCTAAGTAATCCATCAAATTGATATATGCAGATCAATGTTTTGTTTCCATGAACGATTATTGCTACTGTTCTTCCTTGACATCCAGCTACATGCTAGCTACATTAGGACCTCCAAGAGTTGAGCCTGACTCTCAAGTTTCAAGAAATTAGATGTTCAAATGAATGCCTTGCTGATTAAGATACAGATTTTAGCATTATATTTTTTGGATTCTCTTTAAAAAGGGGGAAACTCAGAAAGTATACTTTGTTCAATAATAAAGGCTTGAAAATGCATCTGTTTCTAACTGCATGTGGTACCTACTCAAATCTGTATTGGAAAATTACACAGTAAATGTTTCATAGGCTTTTCTTTTTCACTCATTTTCAGTCTCTCACAGTCTCTCACTTCTTAATCAATTCCCTTTTTCTCAACACAGACTGCATTGCCATCGAACTATCAACTAATAATTTTTTAAGAACTCAGAATGGAAAGAAAAGCCTAACCAAACAAATAAACAAGCGTAAAGCTTCAGGAACCTTTGTGCCTGAACCATTATGCTAAGGCATCCATCCCTCTGCACACGGTGAGTTGAATTCAGATAGACTCCTGATATGGTGATTGCAATTTTCTAATTTAAGGATTTTCTAAAATCTAAAATGAATTTCCTTTTCCTTGTCTTCAGGAAAGCCTGAAAATACCAAATCCAATAATGAGAGAGGTTTAATTTCCTTTTTGGCCTATGACACAACATAACAATTATCTGTGGATGATTAAAGAAAATGCAGAAAGTAGGATGCGCTTAGTTCATACCAGATAAAGCCCCCGTGAAATGATGCCATCGTTGGCGTCATCTGCTGACATTCATGCATGATTCAGCACCTCTAGACAACAATTTGGAGGAAATCTGCTTCTCCATTCCAAGCCAGACTCTGCCTTTTTGCTAGAAAATGAAAGGATCAAAATTCCCAGCTTTTAAGGTTGGCTACCTCCTGTGACATCCAGCAACCAGAAGCAATCCAGAGACTCTGGTGTTCCTCTGCACTGTTCAGTGCATGGTAGACATGAGGCATCCAGGTGATTGACGGATTTCTCACTTGTCCTCTGGCTGCTTTTGCATCTGTTGACATAGCCTCGGTGTTTATATGCGTGATTAGGCCGAGACTTCCTGCGTCAACCACCCACAGATTGTATCAAAAATAATCAATCTTATTTGACTGCCTTAACATTTTGGCTATTTTAGTTGTTAAGGCAACCAGATCTGATGAAGCATTCACTCATCAATTTGATGTTCAGCAATCGTCTGTCATGGTTCTGAAGTTGGAGGGAAAAAAATAATAAACATCAACTGTCAAAACAGTCAATCCAATCATGAATTTCTCCCTGACACCAGAGACCATTGTTTCTCCTTTCCATTTCCCCTCCTTTGCCTCCGCCTCCTCTCCTGAGATATGTCCCTCCCACAGGTTCTTTCCTCCCGCGATGCTGAACAGCAGAGAAGGGAGATACTCCAGGTTCACAAAGGCTTACATTTGCCTAAAAGGTTTCCCTTTACTTTGTTTTGATGTTTGATAATTTTTTGCTAAATAATCCTAAAAGGTCCTAAAAGGATGGATACATTGAATGTATGGAGAAAGTTATTCTGAATGGAGAATTTAAGCAGAAATGTCCTTTGCTTTCTCTTTCAAGATGAATTTCCATTTTCGGGGAGCACAGCTCCAAAGCCAGCGACAGGCACCTGGCTTGCACAGTCCCTTCCTGTCCCTTGAGCCTGTTCCAGCCTCCTTGGAACAGAAGAGCTCTGAGTCTGGCCCTGGTGTGGGATGTGGCTGGCTTTCCAAGTTGGAAAATGTGTTAGTAATTACTTTTTACTGCTGTCTCCATTTGAATTTCCAGACTTCTCCCCCTTCTCCCAGCCTGCGTTTCTCCACCCAGCTTCCTACCTCATTGACTGCTAATTTAACCCCGGCTCCCTTCCTCCAGAAACATTTGACCTTGTGCAAGAACTTGGCATAATTTCTCTCCTCCTGCTTCCCCAGAAAGGAAGCGCCGGACTAGGGTAATTAGCATCAGCAGGCATCCCTGTCAGACTGCCTGCCTGTTGTCCACTGGGCTCCGCCAGATACAACAGCAGCCCCCTTTTTCCAGGCAAAAGGGCAGCGGCCACTAGTTGCCATTTGCCAGGAGACCTTTTCCAACATTTTGCTTCAAGATGGTGTTACCAGGGATGTGGACTAAGCCCAATTAGTGAATTAACCTACAGGGGAAAAAATGTATCAATAGAAGCACTGAAACTTCCTTAGCTCACATATCCTGCTTTAGATTTGAAAGAATTCTATTGCTTTTTCTTATCAAGAAAGGTTATTCTATGTTGACTGATAATCTGGAAAGGGTTATAAAGAAACTAAGAGTTGTTTTACCTGCTTAAGAGAACAAACCTTGCAATCACTTAAGAAATGCCCATTTCTTCCTTCTGTTGATAAGCTGATTACATACCACTTTTATCTCCCCGTTAATTAAGTCCCCAAGGACAATTACAGGGTATAGTTTCATAACTGAAATAAGAGTATATATGTACTTGAAAATAATGCTACTTCAGTTTTTTAGAAATAGTCCCTAATTCCGTATTTTCACTAATTCAGTCCCACCTTCCCTTATTACACTGAATGAGTGGGTTTCATGTTACATGTTTGTGAATGTACGTTCTTGAAGTTTATAGAATAGAACTATCTTTGTAAAATGCCTTGTGTTATAGGGATTCAGTATAGAGCTAAAAGTTGGTTGAGTAGAGATGGGGATAGAAATTACAAATAGGGCCGTGGACTCCACTCATTACTATACACATTCTATATCACCCAGACTATGAAGTTCAAAATACATAGTACAGGGCTTCCCTGGTGGCACAGTGGTTGAGGGTCCGCCTGCCGATGCAGGGGACACGGGTTCGTGCCCCGGTCCAGGAAGATCCCACATGCCACGGAGCGGCTGGGCCCGTGAGCCATGGCCGCTGAGCCTGCGCGTCCGGAGCCTGTGCTCCGCAACGGGAGAGGCCACAACAGTGAGAGGCCCGCGTACCGGAAAAAAAAAAAAAAAAACATAGTAAAAATATACATATACATACATATGTATGTATACATATAACATACATATGTACAAAGTATATAGTACAAAATTGTGGATAAGACATCCTATCCCTCTATTTATTGGGCAGGAGAAAGTAGCAACTCTATGGGTCCCAAGTGACGAGGCCTCTATGTATAATATTAGGAGACACACATCCAGAGATGGGGTTCCTCCATGTTGTTTCCACTTCTCAGATAAAGGAAAACTGAGACTAGTTCCTTAATTAAGCACAAGTTTTCAGTACTGAAGTACACTACCTACACCCAAAAAGGGCATGTGAGAGCAAGAACGCATGCTCCAGAGCCAAAGCCCTGGCTGTAGCTGTGGGACTCTCAAAGTATGGTTTTTAATAAGGTAAAAACTTGACTCTCATGCAAACATAAAAAGAACACATGTCAAAATTCATTTAATCTATGAATGAGGGAAGCATTAGGATTATAATACTGGTTCAAGAATTGGAGAGACTGAATATATATCTATAGATAGAAAGAGAGAGAGAAAGAAAGGAAGGGAGGAAGGAAGGAAGGAAGGAAGGAAGGAAGGAAGGAAGGAAGGAAGGAAGGAAGGAAGGAAGGAAGGAAAGAAGGAAGGGAGGGAGGGAGGGAGGGAGGGAAGGAGGGAGGGAAGGAGGGAGAGAGAGAGAAAGAAAGAAAGAAAGAAAGAAAGAAAGAAAGAAAGAAAGAAAGATCTCTCTAGAATTATATTTTCTACTAGACAAAAATCTACAAGTTGGGACTTCCCTGGTGGTCCAGTGGTTAAGACTCCAGGCTCCCAATCCAGGGGGCTCAGGTTCCATCCCTTGTCAGAACTAGATCCCGCATGCCACAACTAAAAGAGCTCTCATGCCGCAACTAAAACCAGGTGCAGCCAAATAAATAAATAAAATAAAAATCTACAAATTAACCTATAATTTCACAGAGTTTAGTACTAATCAATACTAAATAGTAAGTCAAACAAAGGTACATTCTGTTGGAGAATTAATCTGTGGTCTCTTATTAGATAAAGCTCCACATAGGGTTCTTTTTGCCTTATTTTCATGTTTGGGATAATTTTTCTTAACAGGATTTAGGGCAAATTACCTCAAATCTCTCTGAACCTCAATGCCTTTATTTGAAAAGTGGGAACAACAATATCTACCTTATGGGGTTGCTGCAGGATTTAAATAAAATTATGTATCTAAAGCATCTCCCACAACATGTCAATAAACGGTAATTCCCTTTTCTCCATGTATTCCTTTTATTCCATATTATCTGACATTTTGCCAACCAGATCTCTTTTGATCGGCACTTCTACATGTTACCAAAATAATGGTAATTCATGGTTATAATGATGATCCTAAGACTCTTCACAGCCTTCTGTATCATTACAGATAAAATTATGTGCTTAGTATATTATTAATGTTAAGTGTAATTTATTATGCTTTACTTTTTAAAGTCATTATCCATGGAACTTGACTCAGTTAAAACAAAATATCCAGTTATCCAAAACCATATTTTCCAGATTATTAAGCATAAAAGAAAATTATACCAAGTGTTTTTACTTGGAACAATAATTTGAATCCACAGGTAGATTTGAACAAACACGCTCTAAATTTTCTTCCAGCTCTAAGATTTTATAGTAAGTAGAAAAGGATACCTAAGGAAAAAATAATATGCAGAAAGGAGAAAGTTTATGTATTTTAGTCCTCAGAAAAAAAGAATATAATTGTATACTAAAAATAATGACTTAATGACTGTGGGGTAGCATTTTTATTTCTTTAAAAATATGTAATTATAGGCAATTTCAAATATATAGAAAATAACAAAACTCTCGGGTACCCAGCTTAATATTTAACATATCTTAATATTTATCTGTGTCTCCTTGAGATTGAAAAAGAAATAAGATATAGCTAAATTTCTCTTCTCATCCTGCACTCTCTCCCTTTCTCTACCTCCCACCCGACAAAAGTAATCATTATCCTGAAGCTGATCCATATCCTTATGGCAATGTTATATACCCAAAACACTATATATCATTATTTTGTGAGATTTGTAGACTTGACTCAAATGATATCGTATGCTATACGTTTTTCAACATCTTTTGTTCACTCACATTAGGTTTTTTAACTTTATCTGTGTAGATATATCTAGACCTACCTTACTTTGTATTCCAAAATGTAATTATTCTGCAATTTGTTGAACTGTTTCTTTTTTTTTTCTTTTTTAAAATTTATTTATTATTTTTATTTTTTGGCTGCATTGGGTCTTTTGCTTGTTGCAGCAAGCCAGGGCTACTCTTCACTTCAGTGCACAGACTTCTCATTACGGTGGCTTCTTTTGTTGCAGAGCACAGGCTCTAGAGCACGCAGGCTTCAGTAGTTGCAGCACGCAGGCTCAGTAGTTGGGGCTCATGGGCTCTAGAGCACAAGCTTGGTAGTTGTGGCTCACGGGCTTAGCCGCTCTTCGGCATGTGAGATCTTCCAGGACCAGGGCTCAAACCCATTTCCCCTGCATTGGCAGGAGGATTCTTAACCACTGCACCATCATGGAAGTCCATCATATTGAGTTTTAAGTGTGATCTGTGTGTATGTGTGTGTGTGTGTAACCCTTTAATGGTTATATGCATTAAAAATATTTCCTCCTAGTATTGGTTTGTACTTTAATTTATGTAATATTATATATTCTTTTCACTTGAATGTGGTCCATTTTCCTCTCTTGAGCGGTAGTGTATACAGCAGTGGCTCTAGAGTGGATCCACATTACCTGGGATCAACTCATACCTCTGCCACTTACCACACAGGTTAGGGAAGTGAACAGTCTCTCCAGGCCTCAGTCTTTTATGACGATCATAGTAATGATGGCCTCCTAGGGTTTTCATGAGGATTATATAAGTTAGCATATATAATTTACTCAGAATACTGTGTGCACATAGAATAGCTCAATAAATATTGGCTTATTGTTATTTTACTTTTATGGTTTGTGATTTTGTGTCTCATTTAATAAATATTTATCTGCCCTGATATAAAAAAATATTATCTTAAATTTTCCATTAAAAGTTTTTAAATGTTGCTTCTACATTGATCCATCTGGAATTTGTTTTTTAAGTGTGGTATGGGTAGGAAGTCTATTGTTTCTCACATTGATAACCAATTTGTAGCAGTATTTATGGATAGCTAATCTTTTTCTCATAATGTTACCTCTATCATACATATCTCAAATATTTATGGTCTGACAATGGGTTCTTGATTTGTTCCAATGGTCTATTTGTCAATGCTATGCTGCTTTAATTACTATAGTTTTATAAAACACCTGCAGATACATTAGTATGGGTCTTCCCTCCTTATTCTTCTTCAAAATTTCCTGTCTCTTCCTGGCCTTTTGCTCTTCCACATGAATTTTAGGATCAGGTTGTCAAGTTCTATGAAAAATCCCACTAGTTCACTTCGGTTTTGAGAAAGAGTCAATTACAAGGCTAGATTTTATCCTAAGAAAGTTCATTTGTACTACACGTCAGCAGTATGTTATGTGAAAAGAATCCTGGACTAAGATTTGGGTTAGAATATCTAACTAAATGAGCTCCTTGGGACAAGTCCATTCATAACTCTAGGCTTCAGTTTCCTCATCTGTAGAAGAGTCTGGACCATGATCATACAATAGCATACCTAGAACAATACTACTCAAAAAGTACTCCCTACAAGAGCTGCATTAGCATCCCCTGGCAAAAGGATAGCAAATTAGATTCAGAATCTGAGGACAGAGCCCAGGAATCTATGTTTAACAAGCTCCTCAGGTGATTCATACATATGGCATGAATGTTAATTTTATGGGTCAACTTGGCTAGGCCATGGTATCCAGATATTTGTTCACACAATATTCTAGACGTTTCTTCAGAGAAACTTTTTTAAATGAGATTAACATTTAAATCAGTGAACTTTGAATAAAGCAGGTTACCCACCACACTGTGGGTGAGCCTCACCCAATCAGTTGAAGACCTTTCTAGAAAATAGACTGACCATCCCCTGGGAAGAGAGAATTCTAACAACAGACCATCTTTGGACTCAAACTGAAACTCTTCCCTTGGTCTCCAATCTGATGGCCTACTCTTCAGATTTTTGGACCTGCCAAGCCTCCATAATCACATGAACCAATTCCTTAAAAAATATATACATATATATATATATATATGTGTGTGTGTGTGTGTGTGTTATATTTACATATTTTATATATATCTTCCTCTTACTGGTGTGTTCCTCTGGAAAACCCAGACTAATAAACACAGTAAAGTTTGAGAGGCTCATCCTCCAATACACCTGGCCTAACTCCACCTTTTATGTATCACTTGTCCAGATTCATTCATTTGTGGAAGAACTATGGCTAGAGTCTAGGTCACAAGACACCCAGTTTGATGTGTTTTCTGCTGTGCTCTGCTAGTTAGGGAAAATACCCTGTAACGAAAATAAACTGTTTATGTTGAGTGGGTGAGTTAAAGAGAGCAGAAATTTTATTTCTACAATGAATTAATTTGAGTTCCATTTAAATAAGAAGCCCACCTGGTGATTCATTTATAAATTTCTATATGCTTGACAGAAAAAGCAGCAGCAGGGGACTGAAATATTAAACATCCATTTAAAAGTGAATCATAAATTAAAATAAAGTATCTCTGAGATGAAAACGTGAGACAATATAAGCTGCTTTTAGCAAAATATTTTATTTCCCTACAGGATGTGTGTGTGTCAATGGAGCCATAGATGAAGTGTAGATGTAAGCCCTTGTATGTTGATTCACTTGGGCCTAGACAGCATTTAGTGGGAGAAATTACCCACTCAGGCCCCAGGGATGTGAGCGACCCCATATCGCAATAAGGGAGAATGAGTAAATGCAGCTCCAGACTTCATCCACTTCCTAGGAACATACCCAGATGTGGGGAGAACAGCTGACACAAAAGGATCTAGGCTTAGATCATTAGATCATAGGAAGAATGTCCACAGTGTAAGCATTTTGATGCAGTGGAATGTACTCTGTGGGAGCTGGATCTAAACTCCTACCCAGCAAGCCAATGACCTTATGGTCCCCACCAGGCCTCACACTTTGTTTCTAAATATATGAACTGACCACTATCAGAGAGATTTTGCTGACTTGTACTCCATGGTGTATTAGGCCTTAGCGAGTAATCTGTCGATTTAGAAAAAGGGAAATAAAAAAGAGCATCTTCCGATCAGGCAGATGTGTTTCCTCACCTTTGCGTGTTTTGCGCTTCACACAAAACACGCAAAACCATGACTACTTATAACAATTGGGAGAGTTTGCAGAGAGTGGAAACTAATCCTCTCATGTGGAATATAAGCTTGGACACACGGACATTGATAAACCCTTTATCGTGACTGAAAAGTCTTTGGTGTTTTCAAATGGCTCTGGGTTGTCTGAGGCTGACTCGGGGCCTTGTTAGAAATTTAGCATCTCCTTGGGCACCACGCTCTTGCCAGGGTAGGGAGCCTGCACTGAGTCAGTTGGGGAGGCGTCAGGAACACTGCTTGAATATTTATAAGTGAAAATATATTAATAGAGCTTAGAGAACCTCTATCCCCAAACCTCCAAGAGACAAAAGAAATGTCCAAGGGAGATCGCTGACTAGAATTTTTTAAGCTATTGATATTTTAAAATCTATTATTTTTAAATGGCACTTCTCCTCCCAGCAACTGAATGGGGAGTTTCAAACACACACTGCCCATTCCCTGCCTTTATCACTTGTCCTCTTAGGGACCCTGTTGGGAAACTTTCTTTTGAGTGTATGGGACCTGACTCTCCAAAGAGAAAGCAACAAAGCCGGTGTGTTTCACAAATGCATATGCTCTCGTTAAAATAGATGTCCCTTCTCCCAGAGAGCCTCCCATAAAAGCATTTTCATTCTCTAACTAAAATGTAGTGCAGCCTTTATTCCACAAAGCCAATTTGTTTATGTTTCCAAGTTCAATCACAATCTATTTGTAAAACCTATTTAGAATCAGAGTCACATAGCCAGAAATGATCATGCTCTAATTTCCTTATTAGAGAGATTCTTGTTGCAGCTGGCAGCCTGATTTGACTGCTCCCAGGGTTTGCAGCGACGTGTTCTTACCCTCGTTTCCCAATTTTGTTCTTCATGCCTTTTGTTCCCCCACCTCCAACATACAAATATCAAGCCAGAAGGAACAATTTCCGACATTATTGCTTAAACGGAGGTGAAATAAGAGACTGCCACCTTTTCACCTGTCAAGAAATTAACAAAATTGGGTTACTTACAATATCTGCAGGAGAGAAAGGAAGGAAATGTTCACAAAACACACTATGAAAAGAAGGATGCTTTAGGATTCAGGTAAAATGTCGATTATTTCAAAGGACTTGGGGGGAATGATGGCTTCTGGATAATTGAATCAGAATTAAACAGAAAGTCAATGCAACATTCAAGAAAACTTTCTTCACCTACTCTTTCTTACAATTTTTTCTTTATAAAATAGGTGAGTTGATCTTTATGACATAGCAAGATGTCTTTTCAAGGTAATTTAACAGTTCTCCAACAATGCAGGGTCTTGAAGCGTCTCTGTGTCTGCGTCAGTTAGTGAAATCTTACTCATCCTTTAAGGTCTGGTTCAAACATTATTTTGTAAAGCTTTCACCAACTTCTCACTATTTTCCTGATGTAACATAGTCATTTGTTTTACACAGTATTATAGACTCCACTAGTTCAGTCAGACGACGCTATGAAAACTGCAAAGATGTTCCCATTTTGCTTATAATGATGGTTAAAGTAATATCGTAAGGTTCACCCTGGAATAGATTATCAATGGCTCAGAGACCTTGCCTCTCAAATTAAACTGGACTGAGAACATTGTCTACTAATAAGTAAGTGTCAAATAAATATGTAACACTTGTCACTCAGCACTAAGCTTGTTTTCCAAAAGAGTCTAGGGTACAGAGGATCAGGCAAAATGACATATTCCAGATCTTAAAAATGGAGGTTTACTTTGAATTGGATGATTTGACGCCACTTGAGGTCATATATTAGTTTGCCTGAACAGCCAACCTAATACAACCTCTTCACTCATGTTTCCAAATCTCTTTGGGATTCCTCCATCATTCACCCAGACTTTCTCTTTTTCTTTCACCCACTATTGAAATACCACCTTTTCAATAAACACCTTAAGACACACACTACTTATTGCCCACCCAATATTCATTCATTCTTACCTTTTTTCCTTAACAACTGAACCTTGAATTTATCCAAGGTGTATGTGTCCAATTTTCCAGATTCCCAGCAATCAGGAAACCCTAGATGACCAAGTTCTGACCAAGGACATGAAAAAGGACTTCACTGGGTGCGACACACAGGAACTTTTCTTAGAGACAATTTCAGCTGGCGTGCTCTTGGGCCCTTTAAACTTTATCTTGCCTTTTCCCCCCTTCTTGCCTGTCACCTACACTTACTGTCTGGAAGTACAACAGCCATTTTACAATGTTAAGGATGATGAAACCGTAGGATTAAAGGAATCTGGACTCTTGATGACATTGCTGATTCACGCTAATCTTGGACTGCCTAACTCTGATCTTCCACGGCATGAGAACAGCAAACTCTTTTCCTGTCTAAGCTATCTTTTGTTGGGTTTCATTACTTGCAGCCAGAAACAGTCCCAACAGACACACCCTTCTTAACCCACTGAGAGGCCTAGAGTAAATTTGCCTGGGACTTTCCCTGTCCAAGCAGACAACTCCAACATTTCCTATTTCAGTCAGCACTCTGCAACCTCCCCTACAGTAATGCTTGACAGGCGTTTCAGAGAAAATGGCAATCCACATCAATGAAACTCCCAGAGATTATCAAGCCCTCTTATTTTTAACTATTTTTAGGATTTCCAGATAAAATATTTTTATTTGCTAAATCTAACAGCTCTACCCTTTTGGGGTGGGGGGGGGAACTGTCTCAAATGTTTTATATGTTTTCCAAATATCTTGAACATTTTGTAATTTTATTATTTTCTGCATGTTCTGTGATTACTACATTGTGCTTTCTATACAATGCTCTTTACTGATGTTTACCCATGTGTTTCCCCTATATTAAGTGGTTCCAATCTGCTGAGTTTTATATGTGTATCTGTATACACACACACACACACACACATTTTTCTCCTCTTGTCAGTTGGCACTACTTTACTGTCAGAATGCCTGTCTATAGCATTTTGACCTCGCTTATCCAATTTACTCTTAAATCTGTTTTTAATGTGACTATGTAAGAATTTGATCTAAAATAAAAATAGATAACTCTAAATAAGGATTTTCAGGACTAATCTATCAGTAAAAATGATGGACTTTGTGATGTTTATTTTGACTACTCAGAGAAATGTTTCTGGCCTCTTGGTTCTTGATTATGTTTGGTTATAATACCAGTATATTCAAACGCTCCCTCGATAAGAGAGGTGCGGCTATGTAAGATTGACTCTTTAAATATTTACCTGTTCTCGTTGTGTGTATGCATGCATGCATGTGCATCCCTGCATGCGCACTCGTGCATGCACACACATGCACACGCGTGCACACATTCAGTAGTTATTTGACAGTTTTTGTGCCCTGGAAGTCCATGCATCTGAACGTTGTCTGTGCTAGTGTTTAAGCTCTTAGATGACAGGAAATCATTTTATTGAATTCACTTGACACCCCAGCACCACTCGTCAGCTGGGATTAACCATTGCTCCTGTTGATGTTACTATTCTATATATTCTTGCTACTTAAGCAAAGACCAGCAGCATAGGCGTAGACAGGGACCTTATTCAAAATGAAGAACCAAAACCCCTCCCAGACCTACTGAATCAAAATCTACATCTTTAACAAGATTCTCAGGTGATTCCTATGCTCACTGATGTTTGAGAAGCATTGATCTAAAGCAACAGTTTTCCAACTTCAGTGTGCATCAGAATCACCTGGAGGGCTTATTAAAATACAGATTTCTGGGCCCAGCTTCCAGAATTTCAGACTCAGTGGGTCTGGGGCGGGGGCTGAGAATTTGCTTTCCTAACATGTTCTCAGATGGTGCTGATACTGCTGGTCTTTGGACCACAGTTTTGAGAACCACAGCTCTAAAGGAAACCGAGTGGCAGAATTGGCAAAAATTCAGTGGCTTAATAACCAGAAGGTCTGGATGTTAGCTTTTATTCCTCAAATAACTGGCCGTGTGACTTTGAGAAGCTCTCTGTGCTCTCCACGGCTCTTTTTTCTCATTGGTAAATACGACGATCTGAGGATCAGCTCAAGCACGGCACTTGTCTTCTCAGTTCTGTGTACACGTCTCCGCTCTGCACTGTCAGCTCCTTGAAACCAGGAACCATATTTTAATTATCGTTTTATCCCCAATGAGACCATAGGAGTCTCTTGGTTGAATGAGTGAGTAAATGAGCAAATAAAGAGATGAATCCAAGACGTAAGATCCTGGTTGTGAAAACATTTTTAAAACGAAAAGTAGTTTTATTACTGTCGTATATGGTACCTAGTTCTTTAAAATTGTTGATTAAACTACTAGAGTTTCAAGAACACAGAGGATTATAATAATAATAAGAACAACAGCAACAGCTAATACTCATGGTGATAATATTGGATTAGCTGCAAAAATAATCATAACTGGTGAAGAATACATATCCCAGATGTTGAATCCACTAGGCATGGAAACTGCAAGACTCAAGGAGGCGTGATCTGATGAGTCAAGGGAGATGAGGGCTGGAGCAATTAAGCCAGACTCAAGGCCAGCCAAAAATTCTAGCAAACTGGCAGCTAACTCCTGCTTTAAGGGTGGTACTGCTGCTTGAGTGAGTCAGAGGATTTCTGGGAAAAGGACTCTGTGGTTTCAAGCTTAGCAATTCAGCGTTCTCTTGTGGGGCTTGGAGGGGTGAGCGGTGATGGGAGTGGAGAGCGAGCATGGTACAGGCTTGTCTGCATTCCAGCCCTCCCTGTGCACAGCCCCTCTAGGTTCCTTGCATGACCTCAAGGTGCAATTCAAAGCTCTAAGCCAGGGCTAGGCTCTAACTCTCATTTTATAGGTCCTGCGACCTGGCTTAGAATCCTTCTGTTCCCAGTGGACAAGGTACACAGGGTGTGACACTAGGAAAGTGTACAACTTCCTTGTTGCTTTAGAAACTGTTCAACTCTCCCCGTGGGCCACAGCCTTACCACGTCTGATGGCAATAAAACTAAGAAGCAAATGTTTCTGCCTGTGCCAAGAGAACGATGCTTGTAGAAAGGAAAATTGGATCAACAGCTCTATATGTAAGAAGCTGAACAGCCGGATGTGATCAGGGACCTAGAATATCATTTTATTAAGAGGGAGTAAATGCCCTTGGTACTTGAAAACTCAAATTTGTTTCCTCAAGAAGTTTTCATTTTCCTCTGCTATGTACATCTGTTTCTTACTTGCTTGCATTCATTTAAAAAAAAAGAGAAAAGAAAAAATGCAGCATACAACTAGGCTACAATGTAATGGGGTTTAATTAATGTTTGGGAAGTATTTTGAGTTTCTTTGATGAAAGATGTTGGCTGCCACTCAGCGTCTTACAGCACAATTTTCCTGCTGGTTGTTAAGGTTTTAAAGTGAAATAAAAATTCAATTGGATTTGAAACACTGCTGATGGGTGAGTTTTTATTTAATAAGTTAAAGAAAATTGCACATTACAATCACCTAAGCACGTGAGTTTCTCTGTAACATTGCTAAACTATAACCCAATATATCTCCAGAAGAAAAAAAAAAAAAAAAAAGAAAGGTAACAAAGCCCAGGAAAGTAGGTGTCAGCTTCCTACCAACAGATAATTGTAATGCCAATGTGGGTTCCTGAAAGAAACACGAATAAAATGACCAGGAGTCAGTACCTGGTGTTTCAGGCAATTTCTGTGGGAAAGTTGAGCATGGCTACTATTTGAGTCTGCATTTGAGCTCAGCAAGGAACAGAACATTTAAGTAGAGCCAAATGTGGGTATAGCAGATATAAACATCTACGTATTTATGTATGCAAATTAGTATAAACATTTGATAGGCTTCAAATTATTTTCAACGGCTTTTCCTTCTCTCCGATGACACTGAAATGTCACCGTCTTCAAGCACTAACATTTCTTCAAGTGTGGCTCAGCGACTTCCCCAGAGTATACTTACTCTTATTCGAAGCACAGTTCTAACACGTTTGGTTAGCTGGTTTCTGAAGCCATGGCATATCAGAGGCAAGAAATTAGATAAGGGAGTAGGGCTGCTAAGAAGGATGCCCTGATATCACCAAATAGTGACCGAGACATGCTTGCCAGGTATTTCATCCAGCAGTCATTTTTGGCTGTACAATGCTCACCTGTATACACTATCTACCCGGGTTAGTCAGGTGGCTGGAGAGCCATCTACCCAGTCAGCAATTCTTTGTCATCCACTCGCGTCCTGTGTGAGGCACTGTCCTATCATTCCAGGGAAATTCCTAGCTTTCTGGATTTGTGCCCTGTTAGTAAACCCACTGGGCAGGACACAGCCCGCTCGTCATAGCATGGGTGGTGCATGATCAAGGGCATTGGGAGTAACTGCTGAGCAGCCATTGTATAAGGATCTATTGCATGTGGCTCTGAGCCCTGCAGTTCAGGGCACTGATTTAATGTGTAGGTTCGGGGTTCAAATCCTCATTTCCTAGCCAACCACTAGTTAAGTAACGCTGACCAGTTACTTGTTCTTCCTGAGTCTCAGTTTTCTCATCGGTAAAATGTGAAATATAATGGGACCTGACTCAAAGGGTTGTGAAGAGGATCACATGAGATAACATAAGGAAAGCACTTAGCACCTCTACAGAGACTGATATAGGAGACACTTAAAGCTGGAAGAGATCTTGGCAGTCAACTTATCCTAACACCTCATTTTAAAAATAAGGAGGGCAGGCTTCCCTGGTGGCGCAGTGGTTGAGAGTCCGCCTGCTGATGCAGGGGACACGGGTTTGTGCCCCGGTCCGGGAAGATCCCACATGCCGCGGAGCGGCTGGGCCCATGAGCCATGGCCGCTGAGCCTGCGCGTCGGAGCCTGTGCTCCTCAACGGGAGAGGCCACAACAGTGAGAGGCCCACGTACCGCAAAAAAAATAAAAATAAGGAGGGCTTCCCTGGTGGCACACTGGTTAAGAATCCACCTGCCAATGCAAGTGACACGGGTTCGAGCCCTGGTCCAGGAAGATCCCACATGCCGTGGAGCAACTAAGCCGTGCACCACAACTACTGAGTCTGCGCTCTAGAGCCTGCGAGCCACAACTACTGAGGCTGCATGCCACAACTACTGAAGCCCATGCTCCTAGAGCCTGTGCTCTGCAACAAGAGAAGCCACTGCAGTGAGAAGCCCGCGCACTGCAACAAAGAGTAGCCCCCGCTCTCCACAACTAGAGACAGCCTGCACGCAGCAACGAAGATGCAACGCAAACAAAAATAAATAAATAATTTATAAAAATAATAATAATAAGGAAAATGAGTTCCAAAGAGGTAAAGGTCAACAGCCAAATATTGGCAGAACAGGAAACCTGATGGAAGAAAAGAAAAACAATTGCATACCTAGTCTATACCAGGAACATCACATCTACTATCATTTTTGATCCTCAAAAAGTTCTATGAGGTATTGTTTTGTCTGTTTCACAGAAGAAGAAAGCTCAGAGAGGTTCAGTAAGTGGTCAAAGGCCACACAGATAGTGTGTGCTAGAACTGGGATGCAAACCCAGGTTTGCTCAACTCCAAAAGTCCATGTCCATTCCTCTTTACTCTGTCTCAACGTAGAAGGCAGGACTCGTACTTTTTTGGTAACCTACTTGACATTGGATATAAAAATGCTTAAAACCCATCAGAACACTCCTGAGCTATTATAAGACTGGGTGAGATTTAATTGTATCCTAGAGGTGCTCAATGGGACATTCACTTTTTAGCTGAAAATCCCAATATCAAAATGTTTCTTCCTAGCAAAGGCAGAGAAATATGGCTCTTTTCACAGCCTCAATGTGGCAGAGAATGCTAATAGAGGAGAGGAACACAGGGCGTGGAGGGCATGGTTGGAGCAGACAGAGCCACAGTGCCATGTAAACAAACCCAGAGAGAGGTATTTCTTGGCAATTAGAGGCAGATATATTGCAGAAAGTATCGAGGGAGCCAATCTCCATAGAAATCAACAGACAAAGACTGTATTTAAAGGGAAAGATGAGAAATTACATTAGCAGAGATGGAGAAAGATCTCCAGGTAGTAGCAGGACCCCACAAGGAGCCAGTACCATTCCCACACAGGCTGCCTGTGACGAAAACAGTGCAGGGGCTACAGCAAGGATCAGCAGAAGGTGAGAGCAGAGAAGTCCTGACCACATGTAAGCACCACTATTCCCTCAGTCACAGGAGGGACGGAAAATTTTCACTGGTCCATCAGGTACCTTTTGCAGGTATGGTTGCAATTTATCGCACGGGATTTGAAATCACACCGCTGGGTTTGAATTCCAACTTCACCACTTGCCAGCTGTATGACCTTGGACAAGTTATTTAACCTCTCTGTGGACCTCAGCATCCTCATTTATAAAGTGGGTCCAAAAACTGTACCCACATCATGAGGCTATTAGGAGGATTAAATAAGTAAGTTAGTACATAGATGACACTTGGAATAATTCCTGGCACATAGTGAGAGCTCAATAAATCTTAGCTTTTTTTTTTTTTTTTTTTTTTGCTGTACGCGGGCCTCTCACTGTTGTGGCCTCTCCCGTTGCGGAGCACAGGCTCCGGACGCGCAGGCTCAGTGGCCATGGCTCACGGGCCTCGCCGCTCTGCGGTGTGTGGGATCTCCCCGGACCGGGGCACGAACCCACGTCCCCTGCATCGGCAGGCGGACTCTCAACCACTGTGCCACCAGGGAAGCCCCTTAGCTGTTATTTTTATCTCATACTGTTGCTTAGAGGATGAGGTAGGATTCATGCCTGGCATATAGTAAGTAATCAATGTTCATTTTTATTTTATATTTGTTTATATTTATCATTCACAGGCATAGTAAACATTTACTGTTGAATTCATAAAGTCCCAGGTTGACCCATTTGGTATAGTTATAGATAGATATCTGGCCTAGGTTGACCCTACCACCAAGATCCTAGTACACAGAGAAGGCAACCGGGCAAGTACCACTGTCCCCTGCTCCCCACCATGGAGAGGGATGTTCTAAAAGGAGGATTTCTGTCTGATGTCCACAATGTAATCCACTGATGGGGGATTCTGGTGTGGTTTCTTTTTCTGATGATGTTGGCAATTAAAGGGCACCAACCACAAAGCAGCTTTCAGCATTCTCTTCTGAGGAATCATCTGATTAAAAGCTGTCACGGGGCTTCCCTGGTGGCGCAGTGGTTGAGAGTCCGCCTGCCGATGCAGGGGACACGGGTTTGTGCCCCGGTCCGGGAAGATCCCACGTGCCGCGGAGCGGCTGGGCCCGTGAGCCATGGCCACTGAGCCTGCGCGTCCGGAGCCTGTGCTCCGCAGCGGGAGAGGCCACAACGGTGAGAGGCCCGCGTACAGCACACACACACAAAAAAAAGCTGTCACGGATCCTCTTCCATAAACTTCTTCCAAAATTCTCCCAAAGAGAGTAAGCACTGACCTGCTACTTTACTGGAGTGAGAATGGAGCCCTTCATAATATCAACAAAAGGCACTTTATTTTAAAGGGTCATAACTGATGCTAATGCGCAAAAGCTGAGAAAAGTGAGATTCGTAAAAATAGCAGGAAAATATACTGAGTGTCTTTGCATCAGTCAACTGACATTCAGAATGAGGTTCACCCAAAGGTCACCCTCCGACCGGTGATTTACACCGGTCTGAGTTAAATAATAAAGCAAACCACGGGGAAACTCAATGAAAAAAATATTGCTTCCTCTGCTGCCTGACTGGGGGGTGGTGAACGAAGGAATGTGATTCCCCAGAGAAAGTAGGAGAATGTGGGGTGCAGGTTGAGAGGGTGGGGGGAGGAAAATCAGGTGAAAATGGCTTCGCCTTAATCGGAGAGGTATTGAAATTATCAAGAAACAAAAGAAGACTTGGCACCCCGAGGTCCGTGATGAATAAAGCAATGTGCTATCCTGTGAAGAATAAGACGGTAGCACAAAGTGTGCTGTTTCTGACTAGCTCTTCAAACCTACTGAATCTATAGCCCAAAGGCAAAACACTTATGATACTAAATAAACCAGACTTAAAATGTCCAGTGTAGAGTTTATTTTATTTTTAAAAGAAGCAGGTTTGTATTCTCAGGTCCCGTTCATGTCTATATAGTTGCTTTGGCCGTGGCGAGTGACCTGACCAGTTGATGCAAATGAACCAGTTCAAATAAGAAGTCTCTTTGGTGAAACTACTCGTTGGAGTTGAGGTGCACACGTCTCTCAGAACCTTCACACAGGTAGAGATAGCGCGTGGTCAGCCAGCCTGTCAGCCCATTCACTCAGGCAATCTATGAATCCCTCTAGAAGATTCCACAGGGTACAGTCTGGCTCCAATGGAAACCTAATTTAAAGTGGTTCCCAGATGACCAGCCTGGAGCCATCCTGTCCCCAATACAGAGAACCCGGGGGCTGCACATCTTTAGTCTGACATGACTATCAGGCACTTTGATTCCTCCTGGCAGGAAAAGCAGCAGTGAAATTTGTGTAAATCCTCCTTTCGACATAATGAAGCATTCCATAAACTGAACATCTCAGGACTCAATTATAAAAGCCAAATTGCTACTTTACTCACTAAGATAAATAGCTACGGCCTCATCAATCTTGCCCTTTATAATTTACCTTATCTCATGGATACTTCACAATAACTCTATGAGGAAAACATTTGTTCTAGTCAGGTATCTATTGGTAACAAAAGCTCAATTCAGCCCAAGAAAACAGGAAGGAATGGAGGCTGGGGGGATTATTGTAAAGTTGTAGCACAGTCTCACCGGAATCTAGGAAAAAGTGAACAATCAGGCCTCAGGACACATGAAATTAAGGTGGTTCTGGGACCTGTCGCTCTCTACTTCCACCCCTTGAGTCAAGTGCCCACCTGGTCTGGGCAGACTTCTTTTGGAAGCAGGATCATGTGCTTAGAGGGCAACGATGCCCAATTATCAGGGTCTAAGGTGAGAGGCAGACTGCCAGACAGAAGGGTACAAGCAAAGCCTTACCCCCAAATAATCCTAGTATGGCACTATTATCTCCACTCATCAGAAAAGAAAACTGAGGCACAGAAAAGTTAGGAGGGCTTAGTCATGTAGCTGGCAAGAGGCTCTATGCTTTCTGAGGGCTTGGGTGTTATATTCAGACAGGTCTAAGTTGAAATCCTATAGTTTGCTTGCTGTTGGATCCTGGACAGGTTGTTTAATCTCTTTGTGCTTCAGTTTCCTCACCATCAAAATACACTCATGTCAAAGGTTTATTTTTAGGATTAAATTAAATGATACAATTGATTTAACTCATATAATTTAGTGCCTAGAATAGAACAGCAGGCAAAAGAATTGATACTAGCCTTTCTGTCACCTATGAAACCATGTCCTAAGCTGCACCACAGTTTACCACTGAATGTGATGGGTACTTTGCTGTTCTTCCTCCAAGTCTATGTGTTGCACTCCCAGCTTCCAGCTCCATGGGGACAGTGTTTCACTCCTCTTGCATCCCGTCCTGGCTGGCTGAGCACATTGGCAGTCTCTTCAAAATCTTGCGGGAGTAAACTGCTGAACCAGTTCACATGTCACTCTCTTCCCCACAAACCCCCTAAGGACCACGCACCATTGTTGTGTTTCATTGTGTCTTTCTCAGGTCATCTGCATCTCTGGAGTGCCAACCTGGTTTTTTCTTTTCCCTTCTTTCTGTCTTTCATGCAGCTCCACCTGGAGGCCAATGGCTTGAGTTTGTCAAGAAGACAAATTTATCACAGGAGAAAAATGCCCGCCATTCAAGGAGGGCTGTTCGACTTCAGATGACTCCAGATGAAGAAAAGGAGTCCTGAATTCTACTTCCTGGGTATGTTATCAGGGAATTTCTCTGTTGGGATGAAAGGGGAGGGAGAGCAGGAAATCTTTATGCCAAATGGGGAAATTTGGGTAACATCTAAAGTGGAGGACTACTCCCAAAGCAAGTCCAATTGACCCTTGAAAAGCACAGGTTTGAACTGTGCAGGTCTGCTTGTACACAATTTTTTTTCAATAAATATGTTGGAAAAATTTTTGGAGATTTGCAGCAAGTTGAACAAACTCACAGACAAACCACATAGCCTAGAAATTTCGGAAAAGCTTAAGAAAAAGTTAGGTATGATCTGGATAAATAAAATATAGAGATATACATATAACATACAAAATATAGGTTAATCAACTACGTTATCAGTAAGGTTTTTGGTCAACAGTAGGCTATTAGTAGTCAAGTTTGGGGAGAGTCAAAAGTTATACATGGGTTTTCCACTGCATGAGGGTCGGTGCCCCTAACCCCTACATTGTTCAATAGTCAACTGTATTAGAATTATGAGTACAAATAAAATAAGAAGTAAAGAATTGTTTGCCTAAAGATGACCTCACATTATTCATCTCACAATCTTCCCCCAGTTATTTTCAAAGTTGATATCAACAATGTGCTCCAAAAATCTTCTAGACAAGGTGTTAACTTTGAAGAGAGATATTCCACAAGGATGCATTAATGATAAGGCCAGGAAGGGAAAGGGAACTCCTATTTGACAAATACTTTCATGTGTCTGCATTGACCTAGGCACTTGTAATACTTCATTCCTGCCCCCTCCCAACCTTGCAACATTGGTAATGTTCCAGTTTTACAGATAAGGAATACCAAAGATAATGCCCTCAGATTATGCAATTAATAAGGGATGTGCTGGAGCCCAGCAAGGGGGCTGCTACACACAAGATACCAGGTCAGTCTTTCTTCTCAAAATTGCTCATTTCTCTTTTTCATGCTTCAGGCAACTCAGCTTGACCACCACTATCTGACAGAGAAGACTGGTCCCAAAAACATGACCCGCTGAGAGCAAGAAGAAGGAATGGAGTTGTTGTTTAGGAACCAACCATGACTGACCATCACTCATAAGGAAAGATTTGCGCCTACTAGTTTGGAACTATTGAAAGATCATTCTGATAAGTACAAAATTATTAGCACATGGGCTTTTGGGTCAGACCGAACTGGACTCTCCCCTTTACTAAATGTCCTTGGGCAAGTTACTTAACCTTGCTAAGTCTCAGATTCCTTAGTTTAAGAGGAGAATGATAGTGGTACCTACCTCGTAGAACTACAGTAAAGATGAAATGCAATAGCTTGTAGAAAGTGTTCCTTGCTTAGGAAAATGCCTGGTGCATAGCAAGTACTCAAGAAACGTTAGCTATCATCAATAGTGGATAATTTTAAAGAAATGGGGATTTCTTTGTCACAGAAATTGCTACAAGAATGATAAAGAAGAGGTCCTTCCTTAATGAAGAAATGTGAATCATTTACAAACAGCACACATTTGCATGTAAACAATAATGAGATAATATCCTTAAATACAGTGTGTTTCTCTAAAAAGTCTGAACATACTACTTCCCACTGATTCTGAACCCCACTGTGTTATTTATTTACATTGTTAAATTGCTTAGCAACACCTGTTCTAGGCTTGAGTAGAGATATAAAATTTCAATCAAGAATAGGACAAAATACCACAAATGTTAAATAAATATACAACTACCATATTAAAGACTAAACATAAAAATCACATTTATTTTAAAGTATCTTCCCGTGATTTTGACTTTCTGTAAATTCAAATGGTTCTTCCTATGCCATGTGTGAGGTGAGGGCTTGGTGTATTGGTGGAAGTGGAGGGGCATCGTGGGCAGGGATGGGTTTCGCTCCTTTTTTTAAAGCAAGTAAGGGATTTAGTTGTCTCATATGACAAGTTAAGAAGCCTGGGGAGGCCAGTACAGTGCTGGAATGGCAGCTAAACTTGTCTGCCAGGTCTGCCATCCTTATCATGGAGCTTTTGTGTCCCTGGCATCTGATGCTCTGCCCAAGAAGTCTTCCCAGAAGCTCTTTAGTCAGAATTGGGTCAAAGGGAATCTGTCTCCCCATGAGTCTTGGAGCTGGGGTGTGTATGTGTGCTTCTTGGGAAGGAATGAGTGTCTGTGCTCCCTGTTCCAGAAATTAATCCTGCTCTCTCTTTCCTTCCTTTCAAACCTTGACTAGCTCAACAACGATAGAGGGGAGAAAGGTGACAGTGATAAACTCTCCCTACAGAAAAAGATAGAGACATTCACTTATTATGTTTTTGAGGACACGAATCCAATCTTTGCCTCAGTTACTCTGTTGAGCAGAGTAACTCATGAGCTGCCAACACCTACAACATGCTGAAATTTCGTCAGCTACCAATATCCCCCAGCCAAGGGTAATATTCTCAGCCTTCTGATAACAGCCTTTCCTACTCTTCACACGTCCATCCTATTTGCCCCATCTGTAACCTTCCCTGGAGGAGCTCTTATCATTGGCACTCCATTTTAAATCCTGTTTTCAAACAAGGTAGGAAGAAAAGAAATAGGCAAATGTTAGGTTTTACAATTGACTCAAAAGACCTTAGCTAGGTATTCCAACATGAATCTCAAAAATTCTGAGGGCTGATCACTTGGACAACTACTGCAAAGACTCCAAAATTGCTTTCCATTTCAGGTGGAGTATTTTCCATGGTATATTCTTTTTGTGTCTGTCTCTTTTTCTCCTTCTTGTCCTCCTGAATACTGAACTTGGGATCAAGAGACCCATCTCAGGGCTTACCTCAGGTCTAATTTCTAACATGATTAGTTTGGAGTCTAGAATAAATCACTTTACCATCCTGAGTATCTATTTTTCTATAGGTCCAATGAGGTATCTGTATTTGGTAAATGCCAAAGTCCTTTCCAGCTCCCAAATTTCTAACCACTTATGCATTTGAGAGGGACTTTCACTCCTGGATAGAATGTAGAAGGTCACAGCAGGCTAACAATCACACTGTAGCAAAAAGAAAAGAAAAGAAAAACAGATACATTTCAAATATCATTAAAGACATTGAAGAGCTTTGGATGCAAAGAGAACTAGATAAACTAAAATTTCTAAGTGAGCTTACAATCACCAGCTGTTTGCTTCCCAAGGCACATTTGCCCATTGTGGGTACAAGCTGAAGACTGGATTTAGGCCAAGCAGAGGACTGTACTGGGAAAAAGAGAATACAGCAGAACTTTTGGTGAATGTGTGAGACTGAAATAATGGATTAGAAAACAGAGAAATGCAAGACTCATTCCCTTATGTTCTGGGGTGATAGGGAAGACTTATGTGTGCTGAACCAGAAATAGAAAGTAAAATCTCTTACAGTCTGCAGTGCCTAGGAGACACAGTCCAACTAGAAATTTGGGTTTGCAATGAATGCACAGCAGTTCTTCTCCTTAAACCATTTGCCAGGCTTTGAACCTATGTGAAGTGGAAGTCTAAGTTGTAAGCTCAAGATTTCTGAAGAGCATAACTTTTAGAGCTGAAGAGACGGGGAGCTGTTAGGCTCCCCATCAAAAGCCCAAGAGAACTCTCTACAAAGAACAGGGACAAACCAGAGGTGAACTGACACTTACCAAAAACTGCAACCCAACCTCACACCCAGCTCAATTTTTACCTATCTGCCTATCAGAGAAAAGGAGGAACACTTGTTGGTAGAAAATTTCAGCCGAGCATTCTCTGGGGTCTTTTGTTTTGTGTTGTGTTGTTTTTAATACCCAATGTCTACACTACAAGTCAAAATTCCTAACATGAGAAAAGAATGGAAGATGTGATTGATAATCAGAGCAAAAAATAAAACAATAGAAGCATATCCACAGATAACTCAAATATGGTAATTAGCATAAAATGATTTTTAAATAATTAAGATTATTATATTAAAGAAAATAGAGGAGAAACTGATTAAAAGATTAAAAATTTCAGCAGAGAATTGGCATTGCTAAAAAGAAAGCAAATGGGCATTCTAAAATTGAAAAATACAATAATATCTAAACTGTAGAATTCACTGTATGAGTTTAATAGCATGTGGAACACAGTATATTTAATTCAAAGACAAGATTAATTTAAAAATAAAGGAAAGAAAACCCAAACTGAAACACAAAAGTAAGGGAAAAAGAGTGAGAAGAACAGAATAAAACATAAAAGACATGTGGTACATAGTCAAAAGATCTAATGCATGTATAAGTGAAGTCCCAGAGGGAGAAGAGAAAGGGACTAGAAAAAAAGCAATTGGTGTAGAGATAAAACTGAGAATTTCCCAAGATTGAGCAAAGATATCAACCCACAGATCCAAGAACAGGGAACACTAAGAAGAATAAATACAATGAAAACCACATCTAGGGGCATTATATTCAAAGTGCTGAAAGTTAAAGACACAGAAAAAAGAGTCAAAGGGGGGAAAACAAAACAAAATACACTGCTTTCAAAGTGACAACATCAAGACAGAGAGCTGACTTTTCAACAGAATCTATGGAAGCCAGAAGATAATGCTTTAACATCTTTAAAGAGCTGAAAGAAAAATATACCAAGTGAAAAGATACCTCAAAAGTTAAGCCAAAATAAGATACTTTCCAATAAACAAACCTTGACAGACTTTGTCTCCAGAGAATGGCACTATAAAATTTACTAAAGGAAAATTTTCAAGCAAAAGGAAAATAATCCCAGATTGAAATATTAAATTAAGGGAAGGAATAAAGAACACTACAGTAGATAAATATATGTGTAAATATTTGAAAATATTGACTTTATAAAACAAAAATAAGGAAATAGTTGTGACAAAATAACAATGTAGAAGTAAAATTATAAATAATATCACAGAGAACTTGAGGGTCTAAATGAGGTTGAACTGTTATGAGGTTCTTGAATTACTTGTGAAGTGACAAAAATACTAAGTTAGGATATATACTGAGAATATATACTGGATATATACTGAGGATATATACTGATCCTCTAGGTGGAAAGCTAAGAGAAAACCAAGAATGTATAATAAAAAGCTAATGAATGAGAAAATGGAATATTCATACTTGATTCAAAAGCAGGTAGGAAAGGAAGAATAAAGGAACAGAATAGAAGGGATAAATAGAAAAAAATAGCAAGTAGAAAGAATTAAACCAACTATTTCAGTAATTATATAAATAAATGGAATAAACACTCCAATCAAAAAAAAGAATGAATTTTTTAAATACGTGATTCAATTATAGGCTTTTTATAATAAAAATAGTTTAAACCTTGAAACACTTACCTGGCAGTCAGCAAAGCATGGGCCTGGGAAATGAAGTGCCCTGGGTTTGAATCCTAACTTTTAATTATAAACTGTTTGAACATAGGTTAGTTACATAACTTCACTGAATCTCGCTTTCCTTATCTATAATAAAAGGGCATATATATGTGTTAGCATATGGTATTTGTTTTTCTCTTTCTGACTTACTTCACTCTGTATGACAGACTCTAGGTCCATCCACCTCGCTACAAATAACTCAATTTCATTTCTTTTTATGGCTGAGTAATATTCCATTGTATATATGTGCCACATCTTCTTTATCCATTCATCAGTCAATGGACACTTAGGTTGCTTCCATGTCTTGGCTATTGTAAATAGCACTGCAATGAACACTGTGGTACATGACTTTTTGAATTAAGGTTTTCTCAGGGTATATGCCCAGTAGTGGGATTGCTGGGTTGTATGGTAGTGCTATTTTTAGTTAAGGAACTTCCATACTGTTCTCCATAGTGGGTGTATCAATTTACATTCCCACCAACAGTACAAGAGGGTTCCCTTTCCTCCACACCCTCTCCAGCATTTAAAAAATGGTTCTGAAGAACCTAGGGGCAGGACAGGAGTAAAGACGCAGACGTAGAGAATGGACTTGAGGACACAGGGAGGGGGAAGGGTAAGCTGGGACGAAGTGAGAGAGTGGCATGGACATATATACACTGCCAAATGTAAAATAGATAGCTAGTGGGAAGCAGCCACATAGCACAGGGAGATCAGCTCAGTGCTTTGTGACCACCTAGAGGGGTGGGATAGGGAGAGTGGGAGGGAGAGGCAAGAGGGAGGAGATATGGGGATATATGTATATGTATAGCTGATTCACTTTGTTATAAAGCAGAAACTAACACACCATTGTAAAGCAATTATACTCCAATAAAGATGTTTTAAAAAAATAGGGGCAATATTACTTATCTGCTAGGATTTGTGTGAGAATGAAATAAAATTAATGATAAAAGCTAGGACACAAGAACCTCAATGAATGATCAGTATTATTGTTTTCTCATCACCACCACCCACCATCCCAGTCTCTAATATTGTGGTTAAAGGCTTGCATGCTGGAAATACAGTACTTTGCTTTTAATTCCTGCTCTATAGGTTATTAACCATGTGACCTCAAGGACTTAAACCTAAACTCCCTACACTGTCGTTTCCTCACCTGTAAAATGGGTATCTCTCAGAACTGTGATGATAAAATGAAGTCACCTGTTAAGACACATATCACATTGCCTAGAACCTAAGTGCTCTCTACCCAGCAGCCAGAGTGACTATTAAAATGTAACTCAGGGGCTTCCCTGGTGACGCAGTGGTTGAGAATCTGCCTGCTAATGCAGGGGACACGGATTCAAGCCCTGGTCTGGGAGGATCCCACATGCCGCGGAGCAACTAGGCCCGTGAGCCACAACTACTGAGCCTGCGTGTCTGGAGCCTGTGCTCCGCAACAAGAGAGGCCATGACAGTGAGAGGCCCACACACCACGATGAAGAGGGGCCCCCGCTTGCCACAACTAGAGAAAGCCCTCGCACAGAAACAAAGGCCCAACACAGCAAAAATAAATTAATTGATTAATAAACTCCTACCCCCAACAGCTTAAAAAAAAAAAAAACGTAACTCAGATAATGTCAGTCATTTGCTCAAAAGCTTCCAATGTCTTCCCATTGCACTTAGAATAAAAGCCAAAATCTTTACAATCACCAAGAGGTCCCTTAAGATCCATTACCCCTCTGAACTCATCTACTAACTAACCCCTTGCTTACTCTGTTTATTTCAGACACAACAGCCTCCTTATACTTTCTCAGGCAAGTCAGTTATGCAGTTGTTTCAGGTTCCTTGTACTAGGAGAGTCTTCCTCCTGGAGAGTTCTTCCTTCTGCAGTCACCCACCAACTTCTCAGAGCCACACCACTTGCCATTACCACTGTTGGGTCTTGTTCAAATGTATTAGTCAGTAGAGGCAGATGGGGCTACACTATGTAAAATCATACCTTACCGCCCACTCCACACCACTTCCCTATCTTACTTCCTTGGTTTATTTCTCTCCTTTGCAGAAATCACCGTTTTACATTCTTTTCTATTATAGTTCTTTATTAGTTGGTCATATGCCTTCCCGCATTACAACGTAATCCCACAAGGGCAGGGATTTTGGCCTTTGACCACTGCTGTAACCCCCAGCACCTTGATACATAGTAGGCATTCAAGAAATATTTATTAAATGAGAGAATTTAAAAGTTAGTCACCATTATTATTATTATTTACTTATTTGATCATTTCTTCCTCCTCTTCCTTCCTTAGTAACTATTGAAGGCACTGAGCCATACCTGAAATCAAGGCATAGCTCAGCTTATCCATCACTTCCTCAAGGAATTCTCCCCTGAATTCCCCATGTCATTTCCTCCTGTTTTGCCCTCTCACAACATTGATCTCTGTTGTGTGATTCTCCGGTTTAAGTCTATCTTTTCTACTAGACTCATATCACTAGAGACCTCATCAATTTTTGCTTGCCTTTATATTTCCAACACTGAGTACAGAGCTTGGCACATAAAATATACTCAATAAATAATGAATGAATGAATGATCAGAATAGGCTCTTGATTTACTTTGTCTATTGTAAAGCTAATTCTGCACATAACTAGACCATTCTGACTGTGCTATGTTTAGTGTTTGTTCATGATTGATAAGCTTTGGCATTTTATGTGCCATTTCCTCACTGACACTGAACTGTATATCTTAAGCTAAGCTGTGTTCTGGTAGGTATTCACAAATGGTTCTCATTGGTTTGTATGCAGAGTAGAAGATGGAAGGGCAGTAAGTTGCCAGTTAGCAAAAATCCATTGGCTACTGCTCAGATCTGTGAAAGTATCCAATTAATATGATGCATTAATATTTCACAGTAAGGAGGATCTTGGAAATCAGTCTAGCAATAAAAAGAACAAGTGAAGATAGATGCATTCTTCTTTGCTGTGATGGAGGAATTATGGCAACTATAGTATAGGTAAGAGGAAGGAATGGTCATTTATTGAGAGCCTGACATAGGCCAGACTCCATTCAAGATACTTTGCATTTATGATCCCATTTGACCCAAATCATAAATGTGGTTGAGAAGGGAAGATGTTGGCAAATGTAGACACGTCTGTGTATGCTTTTATGTGTACGTATTTGTGGGTGTTTGAAATGAGCAGGCTCTAACCCTGTCTCTGCTTCATATTCGCTGTGCAAGCTTCAGCAAGTCAATTAGTGCCCCTGAGCTTCAGTTCCTACATTGTAAAATGTGGATCATAAGGCCCCATCTCACAGAGCTGGTATTAAGATCAAATAAAATAATGAATATGAATGTTCTTTGAAAAATATTGAAAACAAGTGTTGGGATGGGGGCGTAGGGTGTTACAAGGATCAAAGCAACAATCTATGCCTTTGGATAGCATAATGTTTTTGCATTTTCCCTGATGAAAGCTAAATCTGGGGTAAAGTCATATTATATCAGCTTATTACCTATTCATTTATTGCAATTCATTCCAATAAGTATATTAAATACCTGTTATGTGCCAGACTCCATAAGGCCATGGAGAATAAAATGAACTAAACATGATCCTGCCTCAGGGAGTTCACACTTGAGAGGAGGAAACATATGGGTATAAAAATAACTATAAAATTCAAGGCAGAATATGCATAATGCTATAGATACCAGGAAGTCACACCGAATAATTTATACAATAACTATATACTGAATACCAACTATGGACTAGGCACTGTTCTAGAACCCAAAGAGACAGGAGTGAACAAGAAAGATAGAGAGCTTGTTTTCATGGGGCTTACTTCTCATACATGAAAAGGGATAAATGGTCCAATTTCAGCTAACTGCTGTGTTGCAAAGAAAACAGGGTGATGTGATCCTGAGTTCTGCAGGAGCAACAGGTGGTCAGCTAAGGTCTCTGATATCTGAGCTGAGACTGGAGTGGTGCCAACAGGGCAGCTTTGAGAAGATCTTCTGAAAGAGAGTTCTCCACAGAGAGAATAGCAAGTGCTAGGAGCTTGTGGGTTCGCGGCTGTGACAAAGTGAGAAAGTTCAGTGAGATGAGAAGACGCGAGCAAGGGTGCATGGGGTCAGCTCACACACCACATTTTGGCTGTGTTGAAGAATTTGTGGTCTAATCAAGGTACAATGGGAAGCCGGGGAAGGGTTTAGAAAGAGCAGAGGTATGATCTGATTTACATTTTAAAAGAGCACTCTGGTTGCTACGTGGAGCAGGTTGACTGCAGCAGGGAGAAAGTGAATGAAGGAAGCCCAGACAAGATGCTATTTTTGTAAATCCAGGTGAAGGAGGATGAATGGTGACTTGTAGCTAAGCTAGAAGCGGTCTAGATGGAGAGAAAGGGACAGATGCAGGATATATTTTGGAGGTGAGCCAACAAGAATTTGAGGAGGAGGAAAAAGGTTGTTTCCAAATGAAGAACACTTCAGTTTCTATCTTTACTTCAAAATCCTTTAATGTCAAACAGTAAATATGTCTAATGCATATTTAAGCTAATATTAAAATACTTTGGCTCTTTAAAGTTTTCCTATGGTAAATAGGGTTATTCAAGAAAGTTGTAAAAGAGAGCAGAGTAAAACTTAAGAAAAATATACAAATATATCATATAAAATATGAAATATGATACATACATATCTAAGATGAGAATGCTTAATTTTTTCCCCCAGAGCTATGATTCGATCTTGTGTTTCTGAGGAGGTGGTGCTGTATCAGATTTTGCCTCTTTGTCTATAGCATCTTTCAAAAGCTGAAAACAGTTTGACAACTTTAACACAAATGCTAGGTGTGAGCATTTCTTTATATAGCGGAGGTGACTTCCACCCGTTGGGGAAAATGGGAATGCCTAGTGTCCCAGTATGTCAGGGGCTGGATGGAGCACGCGGGCATCTCACCAAGGCCTTAAATATAATGCAATCGGACAGATTGCTGTTAAGTCCATTCCCACCCCTGCTTTGACTGGGGAGGGGGGAGACTGCAGCTGTTTACAACAACTGGCTGAGCGAGGCCCGTGTAACGCAGTCCCTTGGGGAAGCTAGGTTAGAAATCTTTGTCCACAGGCAGTCAAGCCCTGAAGGGTTAGAAGGGGCCACTGCGGACCCCGCATCTACAGGAGGGCCCCTGATGATTGTTATGCCTTTTTGGTCCTGTCTGTTTAAAGACTAAGGATTCCAGAGAGGTAAGGAATGGGCGGGAGTGAGTTCTTGGGGGGTCCTCCAGGGGAAAGAGTCCCGTAGAGAGCAGTTGGGCCACCGACTGCAGAAGTGTATCCTCCCACTGCCCACCCCGCGCGGATGGGAGGTCGAATGAAGCCGGGACAAGCCAGCGAGGCTGCACCGTGGCGCGCATCAGCCCCTTGGAACATCCTCTCCCCTGCCGCGGCTGTAATGGATCTTTGCCTCCTAAAAGAGGAAGATAATGCCGGGTTTAGCTTATAAATAGATAGTTGTACGCTCTCCCTGCGAAGCATTGATTGAGAGAGCCAAGCTGACTGTTGATCTAATTTTAACTTACATTTTAGCATGCAGCCTCTCCGCCTCCCTGTCGCTATTTGGCGGAGCGCAGGGCTCAGCTGTCTCAAGCGACCGCCAGAGGGCGGGCCGCTAGTGTTCCTGCCACCGTACCCGTCTGGCCTCTGTTTACGCAGGCATACAATGCCGGCCTTTATTGGGTTTGAAAAATAGGAGTTTCATTTTCCTGCGCCGGGATGACCTCATCACTCATGAAAGTCAGAGGAAAGCGAGGAATTGACAGGCAGTCAGGAAAATAAAGCTTGCATTTCACCTTCTCCCACTCCACCACCTACACAGAGCGATCAGGATGTGCTTCTCATTTAAAAATCACGTTGCTGAAGCCGGGAAGTGGGGGAGGGAGGGGGGAGCGGAATGTTAAATTCTTGTTGGTATCCCGGCACTCTGTGGTCTGTTTAGAAGGTTAGTATCACCTGCTCTCTGCCTGCAAGGGTTCTCTATGGAGCTGTCGCCAGATGCCAGTGCACCAACACTCTCTACGAAAGAGTGACTTGACTTAAAATATTATTAGTTATTCTTAAGCATGATTCACCTTGCCACAGTTTAAATAATGGTCATCAGCAATTTTATACTGCTAGCTTGTAAATTTCAGATCTGCTTATGGCTTCAGACGAACAGGATCGGTAATTACAGTCTATCACGTTTTCGTTGCCACCTTTTGGTACCACAAATTATAGTGTAGAGTATAATGTGATGGGAAGGGAGACAGAAGACAAAGAAAAAAATCCCCCTCAGAAATTCCCCAGCCCTGGAGCTCAGTATTTGGACTTTCCTTCTGGGGTTGAGTGAAACATATTAATAGAAGCTAATGTTTATCAGTCACTTGCTATGTGCCTGGCACCGTACCAACCATTTTACATTGGCTGCCTCCTTAAACCCACAAGACAACCTATCTGTTAAGTTCTATCCTTATCCCCATTTTAGGGTTGAAGAAATTGAGGCTAAGTTACTTGCCCAAAGTCAGGTTAGCTAGAAAGGGGCAGAGCCAAGGTTCAAGGCTCAGTGGTGAGTGACCCTGAGCTCATGCTCTTGATCACCATGTTATATGTCTTGAAAACCTGCCTACCCTGGGCAAACTCGTAAACTTTCTTCATCCCTAAGCGAAGGAGGGTACATGTGAAGAGAGGGTGGCAACTCTCAGACAAGGCCTGCCAAGGCCCAAACCAAAAGGTTCTTCACAGGGAGAGCTCCTGAAAAAGTGAAAAATGTACAAAGAAGTTATCATCTGTGCTTTGCCCCTGACAATAGCTTGTAAGATGGACATAGAGTCACCAGAAGAAGGAAATGTTCAAAAAAGGGTCCTCACTTGGCCAATCATTCAACAAATATTTGCTCACAGTGAACTGGCCATTGCAGTGAGCACTGGGATAATATGAGGAAGACAACAGACATGGTCCATCCTTTCCTGGAACCTCATGAGGGAGGGGGTTATAAATAGATGAATAACGAAACACATAATTATAATTGAGGATGACTGTAAAAAGAGCATGAGTTATTTGGGGAGCCCAGGCTGGCCTGTCTGAGGAAACGGCATTCCAGCTACAACATGAGTAGGAATTAGCCAAGTGAATGACAGGAATGAGTGTATCGTGGACAGACATGGGAAGGCTTTGAGGAGGAAATGGTGTTGAGAATGGAGCAATCAAGGGGGGGAGAGATGTGAGAGGAGACTGGAGAGCTCACATAGGTCTTGTAAACTAGAGTGAGGATTTCGAACATCACCTTAAGTGCAATGGGAAGACACCTTGAAGAGTTTTAAGCATGAGAGTGAAGTGATTTAATTTATATTTTGAAACGATTACTTTGTGATGGGGAGAATGGGTGGGAGATGGGATAGGGAGTGGCCGTGGGTAGACCATTAAGAAGTCAGTGCAACAGCTCAGGTGAGAGATGACGGGAGCTTGGACAAGGCTTGGCATGTTGGAGGAGGAGGGAAGTGGATGAACTAGTTGGGGGTTGGTGATGGAAAGTTGAGGGAGAGAGAAGGGTCATGGATCTCTCTCAGTTTCTGGCTTGAGGCACAAGATTGAATGAGGCATCATTTATATTTATAAATTTATATTTATAAATCATTATCATTTATATTTATAAATCCAGTGGACATGAAAAGAGGAGCAAGCTGGTGCAACAGTTGGTTTGGGCCATTCTTATTTGAAGAGCAAAGGCTGCTGACCAGCAGACAGAAAGGAGACTTCAAGGGGAAGTTTTGAGTGACTTGTCATTTCTTTATGGAAATGACCTTGTTTTTGTTGCCTCCATGGTTGAAAGGTAAGCATTAATACTGTTGTAAGATGCTATAAGGAAGCAGTGATGTGGTGGTATATGTATATGATTTTATTATGAAACTTGGAGTCTGTGAGCTCCAAAGGAACCTGAAGAGGCCAACCAGCAGCAATTCTCGACTTGTAAAGGATCACAAGCCCGGGCAGCAGCACTGTGTTTTACAGCCCCACGTAGAAGCAGAATCACCAATGTCAGAGTTGGAAAGGATGGCATTACACCCACTAGGAAACTAAATACCTACAGAGATGAAGTGATTTGTCCAAGATATTTCAGCAAATCTGTAAGTGAACAGGGAAAGGAAAAAAACAGGTCTTCCGGTTCTTTCCCATGCCACTCTGCCTCTCAGGGGTCAATCAAGGCTTTCTCTCTTGGGCACACAAGTCTTCTGCTTCATCAGGGACATTGCTGAACTGCTGTGATACTGGTAATACACTTTCATCCAAACTCCATGAGAAACGCAAGTCTCTGGAGTCTGCCCACCATTCTGCAATTCTTCAGGACAAGAACCCCAACTTTCCTTAGCATTTCTGGGCACTTGCCCAGGCAGCGCTGCCCGAGATACCCAGCTCCTGGCAAGAGATCATTTTTTCTTGAGTCAGAAGGGAGGGATGGATTATTTCCCTCCCTCAGGGACTGTAGGATACACTCTTGCCTTTGTGGGAGGCTCCCAATTATAAAAGAAGAGTTGATGACCTGCTATGCACCAGACCCTTTGCCCATGGAGCTCTTCTCAGTTGATGAAGTAAACACTAGCCGCTTCCCTCCTTCCTTCACATTCTATTCCCCTGCCTTTTTTCCTTTGGAAATTTTAGCATTGGACTGGAACTGAAAATAATTATCCTATGCTTTCCTATGCTGCTTTAGAGTCATGGAAACATCTCTTTTTCCTCAGGTACGTACAAACCTGAGATGCAACCAATTGTCCGACCAATTTGACATGTTAAGAGTAGAAATATATGATCAAATTTTGCTGCTATCAAGGTAAAGCGAGAAAAGTGAAAGTGGTTTAAATCCATTTATCTAACACATCATTTTGAAATAAAGGTTTTCACAACTATGATTCGTGGTGGTATTTAATGACTGTGAATCTTAGGTGTTAGGTATAAACAGTCCTATCTGCTCAAATACACTAATTTCTTTTCATCTCTTCCAGTGGTAAATAGTTGTGTATGTAAATCTTCTTTTTTCCAGTTTTATTGAGATATAATTGATATACAACCCTGTATAAGTTTAAGGTGCACAGCATAATGATTTCAAGTGGTAAATATTATTGTCCTTATTTACACAAGTTTCTTCTGAAATATTTAATCTCCAGGAATATCAGCCTATGCTATTATAAGGACAGTAATATTTAATGGCAGTAGTTTTCTAAAGAAGGGTATATTCAAAAGTATGACTTATAGGAAAGCAACTGATGGCATTTCTCAGCAGAGATGGACATTTATGCAACAGAAAACAGCCATAATGCTGTTTTAAATAAACAACTAGGTAAAAACAATGGCATGAGGAGATAGTTACTAATGATTCCTATAGCATAGAATTTTATCAGAAGAATTTAATCAAATCACTTAAATGCTAAAGGCTGCTTCATCATTTCGTCTTAGTTTCTTTAAAAAAATTCTTCTCACATTGACTAAAGAAGGCTTAATTTTTCAATGTATATTTTTCTGCATTTTATTATTTCTACAATGCATATATGTGACTTTTACTAACAGAAAAAGCAAAAACATTAAAGAAAATTTATCCCATGTTAAAAAAAAAGACACCTCAAAATCAGAAGATTGCTGCATAACAAGAGGATGCTACTTTGATATTAATCCCCAACAAAAGTCATTTGGAGGAAAAATGCCTGTCAAAGCAGAGAGCCCGTATAAGCAATAGGAAGAGCTTGAGAGTTGAAAATTCTGTTGTTTAGGCTGTCCTTAAATAGGAAAACGTTTATTCTTTTATACCAGAGAATAATTACAGTGGTCTGTGATTCATACAAGATGTACACTGAAATGATGCTGCTTTGAATTCTTTCTCCAGTGGGGTCTGGGCTTGTGCTGGCCCTGATGTCTTCCTGGGATCAGGCACTCAGTTTGTAACTGTGCAATACAAGTTAACTGTCCTAATTAGGTTTAGAGTCCACGCCCTCGACCTCATTAGCAGACAGAGACACTAACTGCTTACAAGCAAGCAAAAGCATTGATGACCTAAACTGTACAGATTAATGATGGAAAAGGACCCACTGCTCTGTGGGAGCAGACTTTTCCCAACCAGTCGATGGGTGAGGGATTGCAGTCTCCTTCTGGACGTTATAGGCAAATGAATTATTAAGAACAAGTATCTGAATAAACAAATCGAAGCACTTTTTCTCTGCTTTTCATGCTGCTTATCTCACTTAGGGTAGCTGTTCATTGATGAGAAATTTTTTTAACGACAAAGTTTTGGGGAGGTCCCATTCTTTTCATGGCCGTTTGATAGCCTTTGACATGCTCAAGCACAAACATGGTGTTTTAACCATCCCTGCTTGCTCTGCACACATATCTTACCCTGTTTTATTCTTTTCTTTTCTTTTCTTTTCATAGGGAAGTGCATTTGACTTCTTGATGCTAACTGAGGAAAGAAGACTGGGAATAAAAACGTCTTAAAATTCTTTGCTCTTGTGTTCAGGCAAAAACACATTTTCCCACTCTTCAGTGTTTTTAACTATCCCCCCCCCCACCTTTTATTCCTTCAGTTTGGAGCTGTGGTTCCCAGTGCTTTTCCTTCAGAAATCTACATAGGCCTGTGCCACCCCCTCCCCAGGTGTAGAAATAAGATGGGATGCAGGTTGGTTGCCTTCCGCTTCCTCGCCTGCTCTGTCCCCGCTCTGAAAGCATGTGAGAACGTGTGGGAAGGAGAGCAAACTTGGTGCAAGGATAATCTTACAACCACTGCAACTTTCATGAAAAGTACCCCATTTGCAAACTTCAGAACTTTATTACTTACAATAAATTGCCTGTGGCAAACTGCACAACTGACTGGACAGTATGTCACAACACGGTGCTTAGTAATTAGAGCAGTAATATATTCCCATTCTTAAGATGAAGTGAGGGACAGAGTCTACAGGATTTTGCCACAGAGGCCCCAAGACCCACCAAGCACAATACCTCCTATTCAGAGTAGAGGTTTCTCCGTGAGTATCAATCTGTAAGAGGGAAAATTAACTCTGATCTGATGCAAGTGAAAAGAAATACAATGTGAAGAAATACTGAAACAATCCAGGTTATGATGCTAAATATTCATACCAAGAAACTACATTGATTCAGGCTCTTATCTTTTCATGACGTGGTTTCCTCTTCTTTACAACAAAGTCAATCATAGTACATACCCAATAGGACTGTTAATACCTGTGAAGCAGTGTAAATTCTGCCTGTCATATAATAATCTCTCAGTAAAAGTTAAATCCATCACTATTATTCTCATGACATGAGCACAGGCATTGAAGTTAAACTGAGGATAAACTCCAACACTGCTAGTATTGTTAACTTTATGAGCACTAAACTCACCCTAACTATGACATAATACTGAAAGGGAGGTGGGTTTATGGCCATCCTTGTAGCCAGTTCAAATTATTGGTGAGCCAGAATACAGTACAGGTATGCTTAAATAGAAAATTAACCTTGGGCTTCCCTGGTGGCGCAATGGTTGGGAGTCCGCCTGCCAATTCAGGGGACACGGGTTCAAGCCCTGGTCCGGGAAGATCCCACATGCTGCGGAGCAACTAAGCCCGTGCGCCACAACTACTGAGCCCACATGCCACAACTACTGAAACCTGCGTGCCTAGAGCCCATGCTCTGAAACAAGAGAAGAAGCCGCAATAAGCCCGCGCACTGCAACAAAGAGTGGCCCCTGCTCACTGCAACTAGAGAAAGCCTGCACACAGCAACAAAGACCCAAAGCAGCCAAAAATAGAATAAGTAAATTTTTAAAAATAAATAAATTGTGGTAAACAAATGACATCTTGAAAAAAAAAGAAAATTAACCTTTAAAAATTGTTCATTTCTAGTGGAACCATAAATTGGTACAAACATTTTTTTTTAACATCTTTATTGAAGTATAATTGCTCTACACTGGTGTGTTAGTTTCTGCTGTATAACAAAGTGAATCAACTATACGTATACATATATCCCCATATACCCTCCCTCTTGCGTCTCCCTCCCCCCCCATCCCACCCCTCTAGGTGGTCACAAAGTACTGAGTTGATTTCCCTGTGCTATGCGGCTGCTTCCCACTAGCTATCCATATTACATTTGGTAGTATATATAAGTCCATGCCACTCTCTCGCTTCGTCCCAGCTTACACTTCCCCCTCTCCATGTCCTCAAGTCCATTCTCTACGTCTGTGTCTTTATTCCTGGCCTGCCCCTAGGTTCTTCAGAAACACTTTTATTTTATTATTTTTAGATTCCATATATATGTGTTAGCATACGGTATTTGTTTTTCTCTTTCTGACTTACTTCACTCTGTATGGCAGACTCTAGGTCCACCCACCTCACTACAAATGACTAAATTTCATTTCTTTTTATGGCTGAATAATATCCCACTGTATATATGTGCCACATCTTCTTTATCCATTCATCTGTCAATGGACACTTAGGTTGCTTCCATGTCCTGGCTATTATAAATAGTGCTGCAATGAACACTGTGGTACATGACACTTTTTGAATTCTGGTTTTCTCAGGGTATATGCCCAGTAGTGGGATTGCTGGGTCATATGGTAGTTCTATTTTTAGCTTTTTAAGGAACCTCCATTCTGTTCTCCATGGTGGCCGTATCAATTTACATTCCCACCAGCAGTGCATGAGTCAAGTGCACCCGCTTCAGCATTTATTGTTTGTAGACATTTTGATGATGGCCATTCTGACTAGTGGGAGGTGATACCTCATTGTAGTTTTGATTTGAATTCTCTAATGATTAGTGATGTTGAGCATCCTTTCCTGTGTTTGTTGGCAATCTGTATATCTTCTTTGGAGAAATGTCTATTTAGATCTTCTGCCCAATTTTGGATTGGGCTGTTTGTTTTTTTGATATTGAGCTGCATGAGCCGTTTATAAATTTTGGAGATTAATCCTTTGTCAGTTGCTTCATTTGCAAATGTTTTCTTCCATTCTGAGGGTTGTCTTTTTGTCTTGTTTATGGTTTCCTTTGCTATGCAAAAGCTTTCAAGTTTCATTAGGTCCCATTTGTTTATTTTTGTTTTTATTTCTATTTCTCTAGGAGGTGGGTCAAAAAGGATCTTGCTGTGATTTACGTCAGAGAGTGTCCTGCCTATGTTTTCCTCTAAGAGTTTGAAAGTGTCTGGCCTTACATTTAGGTCTTCAATTCATTTTGAGTTTATTATTGTGTATGGTGTTAGTGACTGTTCTAATTTCATATTTTTACATATAGCTGTCCAGTTTTCCCAGCACCACTTATTGAAGAGGCTGTCTTTTCTCCATTGTATATTCTTGCCACCTTTATCACAGATAAGGTGATCACCTGTGCTTGGGTTTATCTCTGGGCTTTCTATCCTGTTCCATTGATCTATATTTCTGTTTTCGTGCCAGTACCAGACGGGCTTGATTACTGTAGCTTTGTAGTATAGTCTGAAGTCAGGGAGCCTGATTCCTCCAGCTCTGTTTTTCGTTCTCAAGGTTGCTTTGGCTATTTGGGGTCTTTTGTGTTTCCATACAAATTGTAATTTTTTGGTTCTAATTCTGTGAAAAATGCAATTGGTAGTTTGATAGGGATTGCACTGAATCTGTAGATTGCTTTGGGTAGTATGGTCATTTTCACAATGTTGATTCTTCCAATCCAAGAACATGGTATATCTCTCCATCTGTTTGTATCATCTTTAATTTCTTTCATCAGTGTCCTATAGTTTTCTGCATATAGGTCTTTTGTCTCCTTAGGTAGGTTTATTCCTAGGTATTTTATTCTTTTTGTTGCAATGGTAAATGGGAGTGTTTCCTTAATTTCTCTTTCAGATTTCTCATCCTTAGTATATAGGAATGCAAAAGATTTCTGTGCATTAATTTTGTATCCTGCTACTTTATGAAATTCATTGATTAGCTCTAGTAGTTTTCTAGTAGCATCTTTAGGATTCTCTATGTATAGTATCATGTCCTCTGCAAATAATGACAGCTTTAATTCTTGTTTTCCGATATGGATTCCTTTTATTTCTTTTTCTTCTCTGATTGCTGTGGCTAAAACTTCCAAAACTGTGTTAAATAATAGTGGTGAGAGTGGACTACCTTGTCTTGTTCCTGATCTTAGAGGAAATGGTTTCAGTTTTTCACCATTGAGAATGAGGTTGGCTGTGGGTTTGTCACATATGGCCTTTATTATGTTGAGATAAGTTCCCTCTATGCCTATTTTCTGGAGGATTTTTATCATAAATGGGTGTTGAATTTTGTTGAAAGCTTTTTCTGCATCTATTGAGATGACCATATGGATTTTATCTTCCAATTTGTTAATATGGTGTATCACAGTGATTGATTTGCGTATATATATTTTTTAACATCTTTATTGGGGTATAATTGCTTTACAATGGTGTGTTAGTTTCTGCTTTATAACAAAGTGAATCAGTCACACACATACACACGTTCCCATATCTCTTCCCTCTTGCGTCTCCCTCCCTCCCAACCTCCCCATCCCATCCCTCCAGGCGGTCACAAAGCACCAAGCCAATATCCCTGTGCCATGCGGCTGCTTCCCACCAGCTATCTACCTTACGTTTGTTAGTGTGTATATGTCCATGATTCTCTCTTGCCCTGTCACAGCTCATCCTTCCCCCTCCCCATATCCTCAAGTCCGTTCTCCAGTAGGTCTGTGTCTTTATTCCTGTCTTACCCCTAGGTTCTTCATGACATTTTTTTTTCTTCTTAAATTCCATATATATGTGTTAGCATACGGTATTTGTCTTTTTCTTTCTGACTTACTTCACTCTGTATGACAGACTCTAGGTCTATCCACCTCATTACAAATAGCTCAATTTCGTTTCTTTTTATGGCTGAGTAATATTCCATTGTATATATGTGCCACATCTTCTTTATCCATTCATCCGATGATGGGCACGTAGGTTGTTTCCATCTCCGGGCTATTGTAAATAGAGCTGCAATGAACATTTTGGTGCATGACTCTTTTTGAATTTTGGTTTTCTCAGGGTATATACCCAGTAGTGGGATTTCTGGGTCATATGGTAGTTCTATTTGTAGTTTTTTAAGGAACCTCCATACTGTTCTCCGTAGTGGCTGAACCAATTCACATTCCCACCAGCAGTGCAAGAGTGTTCCCTTTTCTCCACACCCTCTCCAGCATTTATTGTTTCTAGATTTTTTGATGATGGCCATTCTGACTGGTTTGAGATGATATCTCATTGTAGTTTTGATTTGCATTTCTCTAATGATTAATGATGTTGAGCATTCTTTCATGTGTTTGTTGGCAATCTGTATATCTTCTTTGGAGAAATGTCTATTTAGGTCTTCTGCCCATTTTTGGATTGGGTTGCTTGTTTTTTTGTTATTGAGCTGCATGAGCTGCTTGTAAATTTTGGAGATGAATCCTTTGTCATTTGCTTCATTTGCAAATATTTTCTCCCATTCTGAGGGTTGTCTTTTGGTCTTGTTTATGGTTTCCTTTGCTGTGCAAAAGCTTTGAAGTTTCATTAGGTCCCATTTGTTTATTTTTGTTTTTATTTCCATTACTCTAGGAGGTGGGTCAGAAAGGATCTTGCTCTGATTTATGTCATAGAGTGTTCTGCCTATGTTTTCCTCTAAGAGTTTGATAGTTTCTGGCCTTACATTTAGCTCTTTAATCCATTTTGAACTTATTTTTGTGTATGGTGTTAGGGAGTGATCTAATCTCATACTGTTACAGGTATCTGTCCAGTTTTCCCAGCACCACTTATTGATGAGGCTGTCCTTTCTCCACTGTATATTCCTGCCACCTTTATCAAAGATAAGGTGTCCATATGTGCGTGGGTTTATCTCTGGGCTTTCTATCCTGTTCCATTGATCTATCTTTCTGTTTTTGTGCCAGTACCATACTGTCTTGATTACTGTAGCTTTGTAGTATAGTCTGAAGTCAGGGAGCCTGATTCCTCCAGCTCTGTTTTTTGTTCTCAAGATTGCTTTGCCTATTCGGGGTCTTTTGTGTTTCCATACAAATTGTGAAATTTTTTGTTCTAGTTCTGTGAAAAATGCCAGTGGTAGTTTGATAGGGATTGCATTGAATCTGTAGATTGCTTTGGGGAGTAGAGTCATTTTCACAATGTTGATTCTTCCAATCCAAGAACATGGTATATCTCTCCATCTATTTGTATCATCTTTAATTTCTTTCATCAGTGTCTTATAATTTTCTGCATATAGGTCTTTTGTCTCCTTAGGTAGGTTTATTCCTAGATATTTTATTCTTTTTGTTGCAATGGTAAATGGGAGTGTTTTCTTGATTTCACTTTCAGATTTTTCATCATTAGTATATAGGAATGCCAGAGATTTCTGTGCATTAATTTTGTATCCTGCTACTTTACCAAATTCATTGATTAGCTCTAGTAGTTTTCTGGTAGCATCTTTAGGATTCTCTATGTATAGTATCATGTCCTCTGCAAACAGTGACAGCTTTAATTCTTGTTTTCCAATTTGGATTCCTTTTATTTCTTTTTCTTCTCTGATTGCTGTGGCTAAAACTTCCAAAACTATGTTGAATAAGAGTGGTGAGAGTGGGCAACCTTGTCTTGTTCCTGATCTTAGTGGAAATGCTTTCAGTTTTTCACCATTGAGGATGATGTTGGCTGTGGGCTTGTCATATATGGCCTTTATTATGGTGAGGAAAGTTCCCTCTATGCCTACTTTCTGCAGGGTTTTTATCATAAATGGGTGTTGAATTTTGTTGAAAGTTTTCTCTGCATCTATTGAGATGATCATACGGTTTTTCTCCTTCAATTTATTAATATGGTTTATCACATTGATTGATTTGTGTATATTGAAGAATCCTTGCATTCCAGGAATAACCCCCACTTGATCATGGTGTATGATCCTTTTAATGTGCTGTTGGATTCTGTTTGCTAGTATTTTGTTGAGGATTTTTGCATCTATGTTCATCAGTGATATTGGCCTGTAGTTTTCTTTCTTTGTGACATCCTTGTCTGGTTTTGGTATCAAGGTGATGGTGGCCTCGTAGAAGGAATTTGGGAGTGTTCCTCCCTCTGCTATATTTTGGAAGAGTTTGAGAAGGATAGGTGTTAGCTCTTCTCTAAATGTTTGATAGAATTCGCCTGTGAAGTCATCTGGTCCTGGGCTTTTGTTTGTTGGAAGATTTTTAATCACAGTTTCAATTTCAGTGCTTGTGATTGGTCTGTTCATATTTTCTATTTCTTCCTGATGCAGTCTTGGCAGGTTGTGCATTTCTAAGAATTTGTCCATTTCTTCCAGATTGTCCATTTTATTGGCATAGAGTTGCTTGTAGTAATCTCTCATGATCTTTTTTATTTCTGCAGTGTCAGTTGTTACTTCTCCTTTTTCATTTCTAATTCTATTGATTTGAGTCTTCTCCCTTTTTTTCTTGATGAGTCTGGCTAGTGGTTTATCTATTTTGTTTATCTTCTCAAAGAACCAGCTTTTAGTTTTATTGATCTTTGCTATTGTTTCCTTCATTTCTTTTTCATTTATTTCTGATCTGATTTTTATGATTTCTTTCCTTCTGCTAGCTTTGGGGTTTTTTTGTTCTACTTTCTCTAATTCCTTTAGGTGCAAGGTTAGGTTGTTTATTCGAGATGTTTCCTGCTTCTTAAGGTGGGCTTCTATTGCTATAAACTTCCCCCTTAGAACGGCTTTTGCTGCATCCCATAGGTTTTGGGTCGTCGTGTCTCCATTGTCATTTGTTTCTAGGTATTTTTTTATTTCCTCTTTGATTTCTTCAGTGATCTCTTGGTTATTTAGTAGTGTATTGTTTAACTTCCATGTGTTTGTATTTTTTACAGATCTTTTCCTGTAATTGATACGTAGTCTCATGGCGTTGTGGTCGGAGAAGATACTTAATACAATTTCGATTTTCTTAAATTTACCAAGGCTTGATTTGTGACTCAAGATATGATCTATCCTGGAGAATGTTCCATGAGCACTTGAGAAAAATGTGTATTCTGTTGTTTTTGGATGGAGTGTCCTATAAACATCAATTAAGTCCATCTTGTTTAATGTATCATTTAAAGCTTGTGTTTCCTTATTTATTTTCATTTTGGATGATCTGTCCATGGGTGAAAGTGGGGTGTTAAAGTCCCCTACTATGATTGTGTTACTGTCGATTTCCCCTTTTATGACTGTTATTATTTGCCTTATGTACTGAGGTGCTCCTATGTTGGGTGCATAAATATTTACAATTGTTATATCTTCTTCTTGGATCGATCCCTTGATCATTATGTAGTGTCCTTCTTTGTCTCTTGTAATAGTCCTTATTTTAAAGTCTATTTTGTCTGATATGAGAATTGCTACTCCAGCTTTCTTTTGGTTTCCATTTGCATGGAATATCTTTTTCCATACCCTTACTTTCAGTCTGTATGTGTCTCTAGGTCTGAAGTGGGTCTCTTGTAGACAGCATATATAAGGGTCTTGTTTTTGTATCCATTCAGCCAATCTGTGTCTTTTGGTGGGAGCATTTAGTCCATTTACATTTAAGGTAATTATCGATATGTATGTTCCTATTCCCATTTTCTAAATTGTTTTGGGTTCGTTATTATAGGTCTTTTCCTTCTCTTGTGTTTCTTGTCTAGAGAAGTTCCTTTAGCATTTGTTGTAAAGCTGGTTTGGTGGTGCTGAACCCTCTCAGCTTTTGCTTGTCTGTAAAGGTTTTAATTTCTCCATCAAATCTGAATGAGATCCTTGCTGGGTAGAGTAGTCTTGGTTGCAGGTTTTTCTCCTTCATCACTTTCAGTATGTCCTGCCACTCCCTTCTGGCTTGTAGGGTTTCTGCTGAGAGATCAGCTGTTAACCTAATGGGGATTCCCTTGTGTGTTATTTGTTGTTTTTCCCTTGCTGCTTTTAATATGTTTCCTTTGTATTTAACTGTTGACAATTTGATTAATATGTGTCTTGGCATATTTCTCCTTGGATTTATCCTGTATGGGACTCTCTGTGCTTCCTGGACTTGATTAACTATTTCCTTTCCCATATTAGGGAAGTTTTCAACTATAATCTCTTCAAATATTTTCTCAGTCCCTTTCTTTGCCTCTTCTTCTTCTGGAACCCCTGTAATTCGAATGTTGTTGCATTTAATGTTGTCCCAGAGGTCTCTGAGACTGTCCTCAGTTCTTTTCATTCTTTTTTCTTTATTCTGCTCTGCAGTAGTTATTTCTACTATTTTATCTTCCAGGTCACTTATCCGTTCTTCTGTCTCAGTTATTCTGCTATTGATCCCATCTAGAGTACTCTTAATTTCATTTATTGTGTTGTTCATCGTTGCTTGTTTCATCTTTATTTCTTCTAGGTCCTTGTTAACTGTTTCTTGCATTTTGTCAATTCTATTTCCAAGATTTCGGATCATCCTTACTATCATTATTCTGAATTCTTTTTCAGGTAGACTGCTTATTTCCTCTTCATTTGTTAGGTCTGGTGTATTTTTATCTGGCTCCTTTATCTGCTGTGTGTTTTTCTGTCTTCTCATTTTGCTTATCTTACTGTGTTTGGGGTCTCCTTTTTGCAGGCTGCAGGTTCGTAGTTCCCGCTGTTTTTGATGTCTGTCTCCAGTGGCTAAGGTTGGTTCAGTGGGTTGTGTAGGGTTCCTGGTGGAGGGGACTAGTGCCTGTGTTGTGGTGGATGAGGCTGGATCTTGTCTCTCTAGTGGGCAGGTTCACGTCTGGTGGTGTGTTTTGGGGTGTCTGTGGACATATTATGATTTTAGGCAGCTTCTCTGCTAATGGTTGGGGTTGTGTTCCTGTTTTGCTAGTTGTTTGGCATAGGTTGTCCAGCACTGTAGCTTGCTGGTCGTTGAGTGAAGCTGGGTGCTGGTGTTAAGATGGAGGTCTCTGGGAGATTTTCGCCGTTTGATATTATGTGGAGCTGGGAGATCTCTTGTTGACCAGTGTCCTGAAGTTGGCTCTCCTACCTCAGAGGCAGAGCCCTGACACCTGGCTGGAGCACCAAGAGCCTTTCATCCACACGGCTCAGAATAAAAGGGAGAAAAAGTAGAGAGAATTAGTAGAAGTCTGAAGAAAGAAAGAAAGAAAGGAGGGAAGGAAGGAAGGAAGAAGGAAAGAAAGAAGCAAAGAAGGAAAGAAGGAAAGAAAGGAGGGAGGGAGGGAGGAAGGAAGGAAGGAGGGAAGGAAGGAAAAAAGACAGAAAGAAAGAAGATACAGTTAAATAAAATAAAGTATAATAAAGTTATTGAATTAAAAAATGATTATTTAGAAAAAAAAAAAGGGGACGGATAGAACCTTAGGACAAATGTTGGAAGCAAAGCTATACAGACAAAATCTTACACAGAAGCATACACATACACCCTCACAAAAAGAGGTAAAGGGGAAAAAATCAAAAATCTTGCTCTCAGAGACCACCTCCTCAATTTGGGATGATTCGTTGTCTAAAGGAGGGAAGGAAGGAAGGAAAGAAAGAAAGAAAGAACGAAGGTAAAGTATAATAAAGTTATTAAAATTAATTATTAAGAAAAAAATTAAAAAAAGAAACATGGACGGATAGAGCCCTAGGACAAATGGTGGAAGCAAAACTATACAGACAAGATCTCACACAGAAGCATACACATTCACAAAAAGAGGAAAAGGGGAAAAAATCATAGATCTTGCTCTCGAAGCCCACCTCCTCAATTTGGGATGACTCGTTGTCTATTCATGTATTCCACAGATGCAGGGTACATCAAGTTGATTGTGGAGCTTTAATCCGCTGTTTCTGAGGCTGCTGGGAGAGATTTCCCTTTCTCTTCTTTGTTCTCACAGCTCACAGGGGCTCAGCTTTGGATTTGGCCCTGCCTCTGCGTGTAGGTCGTTGGGGGCGTCTGTTTTTTGCTCAGACAGGACGGGGTTAAAGGAGCCGCTGATTCGGGGGCTCCGGCTCACTCAGGCCGGGGGGAGGGAGGGGCACTGCGTGCGGGGCGGGCCTGCGGCGTCAGAGGCGGCGTGACATTGCGGCAGAGGCCGGCGTGACGTTGCACCAGCCTGAGGCCCGCCGTGCGTTCTCCCGGGGAAGTTGTCCCTGGATCCCGGGAACCTGGCAGTGGCGGGCTGCACAGGCTCTGCGGAAGAGGGGTGTGGATAGTGACCTGTGCTCGCACACAGGCCCCTTGGTGGCGGCAGCAGCAGCCTTAGCGTCTCCCGCCCGTCCCTGGGGTCCGTGCTTTTAGCCGCGGCTCGCGCCCGTCTCTGGAGTTCCTTTAAGCAGCGCTCTTAAACCCCTCTCCTCGCGCACCAGGAAACAAAGAGGGAAGAAAAAGTCTCTTGCCTCTTCGGCAGGTGCAGACTTTTCCCCGGACTCCCTCCCGGCTAGCCGTGGTGCACTAACCCCTTCAGGCTATGTTCAAGCCGCCAACCCCATTCCTCTCCCTGCACTCCGTCCGAAACCGAAACCCGAGCCTCAGCGCGCAGCCCCGCCCGCCCCGGCGGGTGAGCAGACAAGCCTCTTGGGCTGGTGAGTGCCGGTCGGCACTGATCCTCTGTGCGGGAATCTCCCCGCTTTGCCCTCCGCACCCCTGTTGCTGTGCACTCCTCCGCGGACCCGAAACTCCCCCCTCCGCCTCCCAAAGTCTCCGCCCGCGAAGGGGCTTCCTAGTGTGTGGAAACTTTTCCTCCTTCACAGCTCCCTCCCACTGGTGCAGGTGCCGTCCCTATTCTTTTGTCTCTGTTTTTTCTTTTGCCCTACCCAGGTACGTGAGGAGTTTCTTGCCTTTTGGCAGGTCTGAGGCCTTCTGCCAGCCCTCAGTAGGTGTTCTGTAGGAGTTGTTCCACGTGTAGATGTATTTCTGGTGTATCTGTGGGGAGGAAGGTGATCTCCGCGTCTTACTCTTGCGCCATCTTCCCAGACGCCGATTTGCGTATATTGAAGAATCCTTGCACTCCTGGAATAAACCCCACCTGATCATGGTGTATGATCCTTTTAATGTGCTGTTGGATTCTGTTTGCCAGGATTTTGTTGAGGATTTTTGCATGTATGTTCATCAGTGATATTGGTCTGTAGTTTTCTTTTTTTGTGACATCTTTGTCTGGTTTTGGTATCAGGGTGATGGTGACCTCGTAGAATGAGTTTGGGAGTTTTCCTCCCTCTGTTATATTTTGGAAGAGTTTGAGAAGGATAGGTGTTAGCTCTTGTCTAAATGTTAGAATTCGCCTGTGAAGCCATTTGGTCCTGGGATTTTTTTTGTTGGAAGATTTTTAATCACAGTTTCAATTTCAGTGCTTGTGATTGGTCTGTTTATATTTTCTATTTCTTCCAGGTTCAGTCTCGGAAGGTTGTGCTCTTCTAAGAATTTGTCCATTTTTTCCAGATTGTCCATTTTATTGGCATATAGTTGCTTGTAGTAACCTCTCATGATCCTTTGTATTTCTGCATTGTCAGTTGTTACTTCTCCTTTTGCAATTCTAATTCTATTGATTTGAGTCTTCTCCCTTTTTTTCTTGATGAGTCTGGTTAATGGTTTATCAATTTTGTTTATCTTCTCAAAGGACCAGATTTTAGTTTTATTGATCTTTGCTATTGTTTCCTTCATTTCTTTTTCATTTATTTCTGATCTGATCTTTATGATTTCTTTCCTTCTGCTAACTCTGGGGTTTTTTTGTTCTTCTTTCTCTAATTGCTTTAAGTGTAAGGTTAGGTTGTTTATTTGAGATTTTTCTTTTTTCTTGAGGTAGGATAGTATTGCTATAAACTTGCCTCTTACAACTGCTTTTGCTGCATCCCATAGGTTTTGGGTCATCGTGTTTTCATTGTGATTTGTTTCTAGGTATTTTTTATTTCCTCTTTGATTTCTTCAGTGATCTCTTGGTTATTTAGTAGTGTATTGTTTAGCCTCCATGTGTTTGTATTTTTTACAGTTCTTTTTTCCTGTAATTGATATCTAGTCTTATAGCATTGTGTTTGGAAAATATACTTGATATAATTTCAATTTTCTTAAATTTACCGAGGCTTGATTTGTGACCCAAGATATGATCTATCCTGTAGAATGTTCCATGCGTCCTTGAGAAGAAAGTGTATTCTGTTGTTTTTGGATGGAATGTCCTGTAAATATCAATTAAGTCCATCTTGCTTAATGTGTCATTTAAAGCTTGTGTTTCCTTATCACAAGGAAACACAAATCACCCTTCCCAAATCACCTTTCTGATTCGTGAAAGTGGGGTGCTAAAGTCCCCTACTATTATTGTGTTACTGTCCATTTCCCCTTTTTTGGTTGTTAGCATTTGCCTTACGTATTGAGGTGCTCCTATGTTGGGTGCTTAAATATTTACAATTGTTAAATCTTCTTCCTGGATTGATCCCTTGATCATTATGTAGTGTCCTTCTTTGTGTCTTGTAATAGTCTTTATTTTAAAGTCTATTTTGTCTCATATGAGAATTGCTACTCCAGCTTTCTTTTGGTTTCCATTTGCATGGAATATCTTTTTCCATCCCCTCACTTTCAGTCTGTATGTGTCCCTAGGTCTGAAGTTAGTCTCTTGTAGACATCACATATACAGGTCTTCTTTTTGTATCCATTCAGCCAGTCTATGTCTTTTGTTTGGAGCAGTTAATCTATTTACATTTAAGGTAATTATCGATATGCATGTTCCTGTTACCATTTTCTTATTATTTGTGTGTGTGTGTGTTAAGAAATATTAGTTTTATTTAACCAGTTTTCACAGCTGAATATTTATTCTATAAAAACTTTACAGATTGTACAGTTTATATATAGTTCAAACTACTGAACCAAAAAAGTAGGTCCCACAGATGCAAAAATACTGCACCAGCCAATGCATGGTAAAGGCAGATTTACACTCTGTACAGCTCTCCACAAGGCCAGGAGGTGGTCGGTTCTAAGTATAAACTTCAAAACTGTACAAAAATAAGGCTTTGATTTTATTTCATTCTTCATACATTCAATATGATTGCAAGCTCAGAAGCCTACCGAATGATAGGTGTTTGGAATCAGGAATCAGTCCCCACTCCTGCCAGGAATGCGGACGTCTATTTACACAGGGCACTCTCAGACAGAATCCTGTACTTGGTATATTGTGTAGACATGAAAGCAGAGACCAAGAACATTAAACGTCAATATAAGGTATTTTTTTATCTTAAAAAGGAGTTTCTGCATTTAATAGTGTGCCAAAAGAATTTTAACTTATTAAATAAAATATATTCTAAGTGAACTGAAAAATTACACTTTATAAACATAAAAATACTTTATTTTTGGTGTAATATATCAATCATATCTGCAAATAGAAAACCAAAACTGTATATAAAGTAGTTCTCACCCAGTAACAAGAAGCACTTATATAGTTATTTTTTCAAATGGGTCAGAAAAACTAATTATAAACCCCCTATAACTTAGAGATCATACTTAGCTATTCAGTGATTTGCTAACACTGCAAAACAAGCTTTCCCCTAGAGAGAGAGTGGTTTCTTCCTGTTAACTGGGTAAGAATCGGACATATTTAAGAAAGAAGGCAGAATCAACTGATTTCTCAGCATGAATCCTAAGTGTGTTTTAGTCTGGGGGTATATTCAGCAGTGGGTGTTTAATCAGAAATACTTATCCTAAAAGAATAAGTGTTCCTTTCGATTGAGAAGTTTCCATCGCTGACGTTTTGTACCTTCCTGGAGACAAGGGCATGCCTCAGATCTTTCCGTATTTCTATTTGGGGGGGGGGGGCTAACACCTCTTTAGATTCTGTTTTCTAGAAGGAAAAAACAAGGAAAACAAACATTATTCCAGACTTTTCTGACACCCAAACCAGGAAAACACACTTCTTTTTTATGCAGTACTAGCCAAAGATAACAAAAAGTAGAGCCTCAAAGAGCAGCCCAGAGCTCACAATTATACTTTTATACCTGTGTGTGTATTAAGTATAAAATAATGACGTTTGGACAAGCTTTGTAGTATTTATTTTAAAGTTACAGTACTTAAAAACTCCTTGGTAATAAATAGCTTGGCTGTTTCAAGTCCTGCTTCCAAGAGTGAGCTCCACGTGAACCTGTTTCAGGCTGTGAGGGTGGGTCCGCACCCCAGGGAGCCCCAGCCGGCCTGCGCGATGCGACTACAGGGTTGTCTGGGGCAGCCCGGCCGTCAGAACTCGTCGATCTTCCTCTGCAGGTACTTGAACATGGAGTCCATGCCCTGGGCTGAGCCCCAGATCTTCTTCAGCACCTCGCACTCCCGCTCGTTGGCCTGCTCCAGCTCCAGCTTCATGTTGCAGCGCACCAGGGCCTTGGATTCCTCGAGCACGACCAGGTTACAGGAGGCGAGCTCCTTAATGCGGACCATGACTTCCTGGGTGAAGGTCCCAGAGCAGAACACCTGGGAGACCAGGCCCCTGCCGCACGCCTCCTGCGCCGTCAGCTTCCGTCCACTGAGCAGCATTTCATTCGCAGATGCTCCTCCCATAATCTTGGGAAACATCACGGTGGAACAGCCATCTGGACTCTGTCCAAAGGCAGTGTAGGGTGTTTGGAACCAAGCCTTCTCATTGGCCCAAACTACGTCACAGAGAGGCAGGATGGATGCTCCTAGTCCAATGGCTGGGCCATTTACGGCTACAATAATAAGCTTCTTAAACTGAATGAAAGTATTCACAAAGTTTCTGATGGCCTCGGTCATCTTCGTGCTCTCTCTCTTCCGGTCGTTGGTCAGGCGCCGGATGGAGTAGATGAAGTCAAGGCCGCAGCAGAAGACGCTGCCCACGGCGCTGAACAGCACCAGCTTGTTGTCGTCAGCAGCGGCCGTGCTCAGGGCGCTCTGCACTTCCTTCATCACCTCTGGGTTCAGAGAGTTGTTCTCAGATGACTTCGTGGACAGCAGGATGTGGGTGAAGCCGTCCTGCTTCCGGACGACAATGTCCCTGTACCTGTAGGCGCTTTCCGTCTGCCTCACGCTGAAACGCAGCCGCTTGTCGAAGGGCTGGTTTTGTCTGTCATCGATGAATTTCCTCTTCTCGGCCGTCACGCCCGTGACTGACGTCTGCAGGTTGGTCATCCCGTTGGCCGTCAGCACGTCCATGAATGGGGAGGAAACTTTCCCGTTCAGCACGTCCATGAATGGGGAGGAACCTTTCCCGTTCACGGCTAGCCCTGTGGCCATAGCCGCGGTCACAGGGCCGGACTCCTGCGGCACCAGCGGGTGTATCAGGGGCCAGCTCCCCATCTGCGCACGCTCGGCAACGGGGCCCAACAGAGCTCCTACGGGCTTTTTGGCCGCCACCTCCGGCACCACCGTGTCCTCCTGCCCCTGCTCGACGGGGTCCAGTTTCTCGGTGCTCTTGCTCTGAAAGCCGTCCACCGCGCTCCTGCTCTTGATGGGGCTCTTGGGCACGAGGATCTTTATACCTGACTTGGCCAGGTCCATGTTCTTCCGGTTCAAGAGGGACGGGGCTGGGTCCTTCCTGAACTTCTGGCTGGCAGCAAACAGCGGGCTGGCCTTGGGCTCGTGCTCTTTGCCAACCACTAGCGATTCAGGAGAGGCCTTGGAAAAGCTGCTGTTGGTGGACCTGGAAATCTGCTTCCTAGCGTTGTTCGGGGAGGCCCGGTTGGCCCTGGTGAAGGGGCCCTCCCTCTGCTTCTCGGTGTGGCGCCTGTTGAAGTCGTGGATGTACTCCTCGCAGTTTACCAGGTTCTGCTCTGGTTCCCAGGTGTCGTCCTCGCTGTCGTAACCCTTCCACTGGACCAAATATTCCGTCTTCCCTTTTTTGTTCTTCCTTTTGTCAATGATTCTTTCAACCTCGTACAGCTCCTCGGAGGCCATGGTGGGCAGTGGAGCTGGGGGCGTGGGGCAAGGCCGATGAGGTGCCGTGCAGCCGGTGGCCGACACTTTGTTTCAGTTGGGTCCCTGCACGGCCTGCGCTTCCGGCTCCGCTCGGCTCCGGCACCGGTCGGGTGCGGACCGGCGCTCACTCCTGCCGGTGCGGGCCGCCGGCCGGGTTGTGCGCAGGAGCAGCTACGCAACGTGCCCTCCGCGCCGCGCTCACTCCCCGGCAGGCCGACTCAGGCTCAGGCTCATTGCGTAGCCGTGGGGCGGGGCGGGGCGGGGCGGGGCTTGGCCGGGCTGGGGTGGGCGCGGCAGCGGTGCAGGGTGGCGTGTTGGCTCCGCGGCTCCCCCTCTCCAGTGTAGTGCAAAAATCTTCCTCTTTCTTATTATTTTGGGTTTGTTATTGTAGGTCTTTTCCTTCTCTTGTGTTTCCTGCCTAGAGAAGTTCCTTTAGCATTTGTTGTAAAGCTGGTTTGGTGGTCTGAATTCTCCTAGCTTTTGCTTGTCTGTAAAGGTTTTAATTTATCTGTTGAATCTGAATGAGGTCCTTGCCAGGTAGAGTAATCTTGGTTGTAAGTTTTTCCCTTTCATCACTTTAAATATGTCCTGCCATTCCCTTCTGGCTTGCAGAGTTTCTGCTGAAAGATCAGCTGTTAACCTTTTAAGGATTCCCTTGTATGTTATTTGTTGCTTTTCCCTTGCTGCTTTTAATACTTTTTCCTTGTATTTAATTTTTGATAGTTTGGTTAATATGTGTCTTGGCGTGTTTTTCCTTGGATTTATCCTGTATGGGACTCTCTGTGCTTCCTGGACTTGACTATTTCCTTTCCCATATTAGGGAAGTTTTCAACTATAAGCTCTTCAAATATTTTCTCAGTCCATTTCTTTTTCTCTTCTTCTGGGACCCCTATAATTCGAATGTTGGTGCATTTAATGTTGTCCCAGAGATCTCTGAGACTGTCCTCAATTCGTTCCATTCTTTTTTCTTTATTCTGCTCTGCAATAGTTATTGCCACTATTTTACCTTCCAGGTCACTTATCTGTGCTGCCTCAGTTATTCTGCTCTTGATTCCTTGTAGGGAATTTTAATTTCATTTATTGTGTTGTTCATCATTGTTTGCTCTTTAGTTCTTCTAGGTCCATGTTAAATGTTTCTTGTATTTTCTCCATTCTGTTTCCAAGATTTTGGATCATCTTTACTATCATTACTCTGAATTCTTTTTCAGATAGACCGCCTATTTCCTGTCCATTTGTTTGGTCTGGTGGGTTTTTACCTTGCTCCTTCATCTGCCCTGTGTTTGCCTGTCTTCTCATTTTGCTTAACTTACTGTTTTTGGGTCTCCTTTTCGCAGGCTGCAGGTTCGTAGTTCCCGTTGTTTTTGGTGTCTGCCTCCCGTGGGTAAGGTTGGTTCAGTGGGTTGTGTAGGCTTCCTGGTGGAGGGGACTGGTGCCTGTGTTCTGGTGAATGAGGCTGGATCTTGTCTTTCTGGTGGGCAGGACCATGTCCAGTGGTGTGTTTTGGGGTGTCTATGAACTTATTATGATTTTAGGCAGCCTCTCTGCTAATGGGTGGGGTTGTGTTCCTGTCTTGCTAGTTGTTTGGCTTGGGGTGTCCAGCACTGGAGCTTGCTGGTCATTGAGTGGAGCTGGGTCTTAGCATTGAGATGGGGATCTCTGGGAGGTCTCTGGCTGATTGATATTACGTGGGGCTGGGTGGTCTCTGGTGGACCAATGTCCTGAACTTGGCTCTCCCACCTCAGAGGCTCAGGACTGACACCCATCCAGTGCACCAAGACACTGTCAGCCACACGGCTGCTAGTGTTGGATGGTCTCCTGCAGAGGGGGTGTAGCTGTGTCTCACCGCAGGGACAAGGACACTGCCAGCAGAAGTTCTGGGAAGTACTCCTTGGCATGAGCCCTCCCAGAGTCCACCATTAGTCCCACCAAAGACTACTACAAACATTCTAAAGAGTGTTAAAAACCTTAAAATTTGAATTACCCTATGTCTCAGCCATCCCTTAACTGTGAATTTATCTTATGGAAAGAATTAGAGTTGTGTGAAAAGATATACATCTAAGATGCTTTATCAAATTTATTTATAACATTGAAAAACTGGAAGAGCCTTAATGTCCAACAATAAGTTACTAGTTAAGTAAAATATGTATGTTTAAATGATGGAAAGCTGCATAGACATTTAAAATTATGTCGTGGAAGACTATATACTGTCATGGAAAAATGTTCCTGATATGTAGCCCAGTGAAAATAGCAAGTTACAAAACAGTATATTATAAAAATACTATTCATATATAAACATAACAGACTGAGGTGTACAAATGCAAATATTTTTTTAAATGAAGCTTGTTGCTATATTCTCAAAACTTTGATTTTCCAATCTACACAGAACATGCATATTTTTGGCCTATTCTTGTTTAAATCTTAGTCTAGTCCCCTGATATTTATAATCCAATCTAGTTATTAGAGTCTTAGGCTCTCTTTGTTGACAATTCTGTCAAAATTCAATATTATTAGCTGTCACTATTCATAGTTCCAACCTTTCTCTCTCTGAACTAACACTGTCTACTCTACCTTCACCAACTCTAAACAGAGCAGGGGAGAGAAATCCTCTTCTTGTGCCTGCCCAAGAGCATCAGTAGTGGGAGGAAGACCTGGTCTTGACCTGGGGCCACCTTATTTCCATGGCATCTACTGCTATGGAGTCTCGGTGAAAGCCAGATGCATGGTTTCCTGAGACCATATTTTGTTCCGCACTAGCCCCCTCACAGAGCACCCCCTCACCATGTAGGGGCAGCTGTGTATCGTTTTGGCACACTCAGGAAGCTCTACACCTCCTACCTGTCTGCTAGTCTCTGCGCTCAGGTTAGACCTTGAGATCTTCTTCTGTGCCCTCTGAGGCGAGTCATTGACAACTGGAAAAGGTGTGTCTCTTTTCTCCTCTCTCTTCCAGGCACACCCCAAGATCTCTTTGAGTCCTACTAGTATTGATTATCCCATCGATCATTCTGCCTTCTGAAATCACCTGATTTCCTGAGCAGGACCCTTCCATCTTTAAGGGGCACATGTCAAATAGCTACCTTGCTACCTGGGAATGGGATGGGATGGGGTAGAAAGGCCATGGAGTCAGGAAGACAATTTGTCATCCCTGAAGGATCTCAGAGAGCCATCCTGAGAATCCTGGCCAGGACTTTCTCAATTAAAAAAAATGTTTTAAGTATATTTATGTAAGATAAACTTCTCCATTGTAAATATACAGTTAGGTGAGTATTAACAAAGGCAAACACCCATGTAATCACCACAGTCAAAATACAGAACATTTCATCTGTCCAAAAGGTCCTCTCTTGCCCTTCAAAGTCAATTCCTGCTCCCCTGTCTTAGGCAACTGATGATCTGCTTTCTATCCCTTGAGATTTGCTATAATTTCATGTAAGTGCTATACACAGCATGTACTTTCTTGTGTCTGGCTAAGCACAATGTTTCTGAGATTCATCCATGGTATTGCTGTAGTTTGTTTCTTTTCATTTGTAACATTCCATTATGTGGATATATCAAAATAGGCTTATCCTTTCACTTGTTAATAGATATTTGTATTGTTTCCAGTTTGGGGTTATTACAAATAAAGCTGCTATAAACATTTATGTACAAGTCTTTATGTGGATATATGTGCTCATCTCTCTTGGGTAAATACCTAGGAGTGGAATGATTTGGTCATATGATAGTGTACATATCAATTTATAAAACTGCCAAACTGTTTTCCAACGTAGTTGTACCATTTTTTTCATTCTTATTGGAAGTGTATAAAAATTCCAGTTCCTCCATATCATTGCCAACACTTCTTTTTGTCAGTCTTTATAATTTCAGCCTTTCTAGCAGCTGCATAGTGGTATCCCACTGTGGTTTAATTTGCATTTCCTGATGACTAGTGATGTCGAGCATCTTTTCATGTGCTTATTAGCCATTTGTGTGTCTTCTTTGGTGAAGTATCTGTTCAAATCTGTTGCCCATTTTTTAAAAATAAACTTTTTTATAATAGTTTTTTGATTTACAGAGAAGTTGCATAGAACAAAAGAGTTCCCACATACCACACACCCAGTTTCCTCTACTGCTAACATCTTACTTTAGAACGATTTATTTGTTACCACTAATAACCCAATATTGATATAGTATTATTAACTAAAGTTCATATTATATTCTGATTTCCTTTCTTTTCACCTAAGGTCCTTTATCCCCACAGGATCCTACCTAGGATACTACATTAAACATAGTTATCCTACCTAGGATACTACATTAAACATAGTTATACTACATTAAACATAGTTTCCTTAGGCTCCTCTAGACTGTTCATTTCTCAGGCTTTCCTTGATTTTGATGATCTTGACAGTTTGGTAGAATATTGGTTAGCTGTTTCATAGAATGTCCCTTAACTAGAGTTTATCTGGTATCTTTCACATGGTTAGACTGGGGTTGTGAGTTTTTTGGGAAAAGATCACAGAGGGAAAGTGTCACTCTTATCACCTCAGTCATATCAAGGGCACATGCTACCAACACAACTGATAACTGTTGATGTTAACCTTGATCACATGGCCAAGGTTATGATTGTCAGGCTCTCCATTGTACAGTTTTTTTTTTTCTACCTCCCATAATATATTTTGTGGAAGAAAGTCACCATGCATAGCCCACACTTAAGGGTTGGGGAGTAATATTCCACTTTCCTGAGGTAAAATATCTGAATAAATTACTTGGAATACTTCTGTATGGGAGATTTGCCTATTGGCCCCATTTATTTACTCATTCAAGCATTTGTTTATATCAGTATAAACTCATTAGCATACATTTTCAACTTTGGATTATATTCCAATACTATATTATTCATTTTGTTGCTCAAATTGTTTTATCGGTAGTGTTTCGGTTAGCTCCTGTGTCCATCTGATATGTCCCCATCGTTGTGTTTTTTCAAGCATTTCTCTTCTGGAATGACAAGATATATCTAGGAGAAAAGATTTGATGTGTTAATTAATTTGCCTTTTCTCCTACCCAGGTGCTTGCAAGACTCAGATCTTTCCACACTCTGTCGCTGCTGGATCCCTTACACGTGTCCCCCACTCCCCACAGATGCCATCTTTTGTTTAGAGGACACAGGGCAAGACATGTAGAGAAACATTTCTCTACATGCTTGAATGGTGCTTGAATAGGTTCATAGGGAAGAGGTTACAGTAATTGTAACCCTGTGACAACATTGAGTATAAGATTCTGCGTGTCCATTAGGAACTATATAGTGTATGTGATACAGAGCACCCTCTAAAGCAAAGTTTCAACAGCGGTACCAAGTGGAGGAATTAATGTATGTAGGTCAACATAAACAAGTGACTGACAGTTCTGTTTTTAAAAACCTGCAATGGAGCACCTCAGTCAACCATTCCAATGTTGAAATAACTTTTTCCTCTGGTTGCTGTGTATCAGTGGTCATAAAACTATAGCCCACAGGCCAAACCCAAGCCAGTGACTGCTTTTGTAAATAAAGTTTTATTGGCGCACAGCCACTCATTCTTTGTGCATTGTTTATGCCTACTCTCACGCTCAGATGGCAGAGCTGAGTAGTTACAAAGCCTAAAGAAATATTTCTCTGGCCCTTTACAGAAAAAGTTTCCTGACCACTGCTCTATTTCATGACTAGCTTAAATCTTACGCAACAATAAAGGGTCATTTTTGTGAGTTACAGCCTCCAGGGGGACAGAGAACCACCTATCAGTGCCATCTCTCCAAGTAACCTTCATATGAGAAGTCTTAAGTACCCACTTGTAAAATTAAATAACCATGTTTATCTAATCCCCTTGCTTTGACCTTCTCTATTTTATCTAAAACCAAAATTCACAATTATGCTTAATTGCTAAATAAGCTCACAGGTTAGGAATACATATGCAGAAGCCTAAAATGTTGATCAAATACCTTTCAGAAATTTAGGAGTGAGACAAACTTTCTCCTTAACTGGAGGATGTCAGGCATTTAAAGAAGTGAAGAGCACCTGGATACATTGTGGGACTTGGATCTTTTCCACTTTTTTGCTTTTCTAAATTCAGGGCATTGTATTTATTGATCTACAGAAAGGCTTTGGGTAGTGGGTGTGGAGAGGTGGAACACACGGTAACACAGGTGTAACAAAGGCTTTCAAAATAAAATGCAAATTGGGTTTTAACGAAGTGCAACTATTGCAAAACCATGAAGCGATCAGGGAACTTTTTGCTCTACCTGCTTGGTAGAGTTTTATTTTATTTACTTTATTTCCTTCTATGTACACATTTCTTTAAAAAAAAAAAAAAAAAAAGGCAGAGACTACTGAGAATGGTCGTGAGAGATATAAAGAAAGGGCTAAGCGGCCAGGTAGCTCTCCTAACTCAAGAACAAAGTGACTGCCAGAGAATTCTACTGCCCAAGGTTGGCCGAAGTTATGTTTGTCTTTGCGGACAGGTGGTGCCGTCTAGTGGGAAGACATCCTGTCTGGCCTTGGTTGCTGGTTCAGCCACCCTCGGTTCTGTGTCTTGAGCTAATTCTGTAGTCTCTCTGAGCCTAATCTGTAAAACAGGGATTGTGTGTGCCTTGTATAGTTACTATAAGGATATGATATAATAGACGTATGGTGTATGGCACTTGACAAATGATAGTTTTCATGACTTATTATTTCCAGGACACTGTACAGCTACGTACACCAAGAGTAAGGGTATCAGAGAGTGAAGTGAGATGCGACAGACCACAGGCATTCTGGAATAATCACTGCGTGATCATCTCTCCTCTCTGACATTGTTTAGTTTGCTTGGACATGGAAAAGGTTAAGGAGAGCCCTGATGTAATCTTTGTACCACTCCCTTTTCATTTCTCCCTCTGCCTGCACAGAAAGTCAGGGACCTCTATGACAAATTCCAGGCATCCGTGGAGGAAATGCAGACTCCAGCATAACGAAGATTCAGAGCACAGGGAATCTGCACCCATGTGACACCCTGGCTGGGCCCTGCCTCTAGTCAAATAGTCCATTTTCTCTAGCTCCAGAGAAACAATTTAAGATCAAAGTCAGAACTTTATTTGGTTTCTCTTCTGATTCTCTTCACAGCTGATGGGCCCTTGGTTTAATCCTGAAGGTGGCCAGATAGGTCCACTTTGTGTTTATCTTTCTCTGAAAGATCAGGAGGCAACCCGAGGTCATGGACTCCACGCTCCACAAGAGGCCAGACCAGGGAATGAGGTGGCAATAAAGATGAGCTACAGTGCTGAGTCACCAGCAGGGCTGGCATCAGGCAGGAGTAGAAGAGGTGACTGCCTGCACCTTGAGATTGGGGGAGGGGATGGGTGGGGAGAGCATGTCCGTTTGCTAGGGCCGCCATAACAGAGTACCACAAACTGAGTGGCTTCCAACAGCAGACGTTTACTGTCATACAGTTCTGGAGACTACAAACCCCAAATCAAGGTGTTGGCAGGGTCCTGCTCCCTCTGTAACCTGTACAGGAGAATCCTTCCTCACCTCTTCTAGCTTCTGGCGTTTGTCAGCAATCCTCGACATTCCTTGGATTATAGGATTATATCCTTGATGTGCCTCTGATGTTTCCTGTTAGAAAAATCCTTGCCTCCCAAATATTTGACAGAGATGCTAGGTCCCTCTTCTTCAGCCTGTTTTCAATATTGCTTAAGAATTTAGCTTCCTGGAAGGCTAGTGGCTCTAGGCTAGAGGAGAAATGTACAGGAATATGTTCAAGCAATGAATCATCTTGAGCAGAGTAGAGACGGGAAGATGTCTCAGGAAGAGACAATAAAAAGAACAAAGAGATTTTGCATTTCCAGGAGGAATAGTAATAGTCAAGCTCCATGCAAATGAACAAAGGAAATGGGAAAAGGAAGGGAATTCCGTGACCACTCACAGGAGGAGTTGGGCTGGGGGTAAAGATGTCTGTGTCCATCAGGGAAGGAGACTTTCAGGGAGGAGGAGAAACAAACTTTATATTTCTATGTTTTAGGCCTAGAACACCAGGATATGGTTCTATTTTCCACAGTTGACAAATTGATATTTGGAATACGAGTTGCACAAAAGGAGTTATGAAACTCTGGACTGCCTTTGTCTCCAAGCTGGCCCATGGTGGTGGGATTTCTTCAATCGGAAGTGCTCTTTCAGTGTAATAAAAATGTCCACAGACGGCACTGCCCCAAACTGTTACTGTTTGAAGAGTTCATGTCCATCTGTGTTTCATATACAGTGTGATTTCCTGGGGGCATGAGGCTCTATCTACCCCCAAACATCACCTGTTTTAGCTTCTCCCAAAGTCTGAAATCTCCATGATTAAACCCCTTCCTCCAGTTTAAGACATTTTCTCCCTAAGACTCCTATAAAAATGCAAGTGTCTTCCTAGGAAAGGCAACAGTCCCATGGTTTGTCAGATTCCCTCTTGACACAGTTTGGCAGCAGAGTCCCAAGAGCACCGAATTAGTCTGTAAAGGAGGGAGAGGGATGATATGATAAGTAGTTAAGTCCTTCTCCCCAGCAGGCTCCACCCATCCAGGCGTGAGGGCTGCAGAGGGGCTGGCCTTGGGTGTAACTACAATGCTGGGGCCCTGGCAGTAATGGGCCATCAGATGGGGGCAGGGGATAAATCATCCCCAAAGGGTGACTTGGGAAACAGTGATGATACTCTCAATTTATTGGCAGACAGCCCTCCGTGAGAAATACTGTTTGGTTTCGGTTTTAATTTCTAAAGGCATACTCTATGTTTTAGGGACTTTCTAATTTTTTACACCATGGAAGAACATGTTTTCATTAAGCAACACTGTACCAAAGATGACATTGCTCAGGTTGTCAAAGTTGATGTACAGACATTGCCTTGAAAAGCATGTACTTCAGTTCCTTTGCTTACTTTTAGAAGCCCTGAGACAGGCACTGCCAGGTCTCCCTGGGTTTCCTTTCTTGCTGGGGTGTGATTCTTTCCTCCCTGTTGATGCCCCTCTGGCCCTGGGGCTCTTCTCCCTTCTGCACAGAGCACCCCTAGACTGTTGGTTCTCTATGTCCTTCCTAAATAAGACTGTTTAACATGAGATTTTATTATTGTGCATTTTGAATTCTACCTTTTTTTAGAATGAAGCCAATGACAAAAGAGCAAGTTTATAGGGCTAATATGAAATACATATAGAACACAGAATAATTAAACAAATACAATACAATCCTCTCTAAGTCTTTGCAGGTCTCTGCTTTAGGGTAATTTGAGAAGTTTCTTTCCTTCTTTTTAAAAGAAGGCAGCAGGTAATAGTGGAGAAAACATGGACTTTGGACCCAGACAGACATGAATTTGAACCAACTCTGCCTCTGTGAAGTGTGGCTGGACAAGTTTCATAAGCTCTCTCTGCGCTGTGCCCATTCAGCACGGATAGAAATTGCTATGTTGCAGAGTTGTAAGGATTAGAAGTAATTCATAAATCCTAAGGCTGTTTTGAGGACTAAATAAGTTAATGTATGTCAACCAACTAGCAAAATGCCTGGCACTTAGGAAAAGCTCTATATATGCCATGTACTCTTATTAAATTATTAATAAACTTATAAGATATACATAAGAAAACTAGAGTTGAAAAAAATCAAGACAGACAATGGAATATTATTCAGTGCTAAAAAGAAATGTGTTTATCAAGCCATGAAAAGACACAGAGGAAAGTTAAACGCGAAGTTACTAAGTGAAATAAGTGAAAAGGCTATATTCTGTATGATTCCAACTACATGACATTCTGCAAAAGGCAAAACTATGGAGACAGTAAAAAGATCAGTGGTTGCTAAGGGTTTGGGATAGGGCATGGGGGGAAGAATAGGAAAAGCATAAAGGATTTTTAAGGCAGTGAAAATACTTGGCATGATACCATAATGATGGATACATGTAACTATACCTTTATCCAAGCCCATAGAAGGTACAATACCAAAAATGAACCTTAAGATAAACCATGGACTTTGGATGATAATGACGTGTCATCGTAGGTTCATCAGTTGTAACAAATGCACCACTCCGATGGCGGATGTTGATAATGGGGAGGTTATGTATGTATGGGGCAGGAGGTATATGGGAAATCTCTGTACCTCCCTCTCAATTTTGCTGCTCTAAAATTACTCTAAAAGATAAAGTCTAAAAAATTTAGCCAGACAAGGAACAGAAAACAAACAATGAGCAGGGAGAAGTAAAGTTGCCTTCTTTCCCACTGTGAGTTAAGGTCCTGATTTTTATGGCTCTGGACATCCAGCAGTGGAATAAAGATGAAGACCACCAGAGGCAGGTGAGATGCAGCTTGGGGGAAGATGACAGGAGGAGAGGAGAGTGCACAGGCTTTTAGGCAGCTACAGTCTCACAGCATTTGGTAATAGCTTGAAAATGGGAGATGCCATTATCATAAAAGCATACAAACAAGGAAGTAGAGAAGTATTCATTGTTTTAAAGTCACTTAGTCAATAACATTTATCTTATTGTCTGATTATGAAAATAGTATATGTTTGTATTGAAAATTAGAATAGACAGAAAAACACAAAGTCGAAAATGAAAATAATCTGTAACAGAGAGAGGACCATCCATCACTTAGGGTCAGTCCTTGTAGTTCATATATATATATATATATATATATACACACACTTTTTTTTCCTTCTACAAACACAGGTTTATTTTATAAAAGTAGCATACTTACCTTTTCACTTAATTATATAATGTGAACATTGTCTCATGTCATTAAATATTCTTCTAATGCATCTTTTAAAAAGTGTATTATTAAAAATTTTAAACATATATTTTATATTTATTTTTTACAAAAAAAAGGCACAAAAGCAAATTTATTTATGTTAGATATTGGAAATCTAAACCAACCAACAAACAAAACAAACCTAATATATTTACTGGCACCCATGGATACCCATTTACCAAGCAAAAAAAAAAATTTTTTTTAACATATAAAAATATAGAGTCCAGGGCTTCCCTGGTGGCACAGTGGTTGAGAGTCCGCCTGCCGATGCAAGGGACATGGGTTCGTGCCCCGGTCCGGGAAGATCCCACATGCCGTGGAGTGGCTGGGCCCGTGAGCCATGGCCGCTGAGCCTGCGCATCCGGAGCCTGTGCTCCGCAACGGGAGAGGCCACAACAGTGAGAGGCCCGCGTACCGAAAAAAAGAGAGAGTCCAGAATACTGAACCTCCATGTACTCATCACCCTGATATAACAATTAACAACTCATGACCAGTTTTCTTTCATCCATACACTGTCCACTTCTCCCACCCCTCTTGGATTTTCCTGAAGCAAATTCCCTGTAACATGGAATTTCATATATAAATATTTCAGTATGTATGTCTCTCTAGAAGACATAAGCATTCTTTTAGAAGCATAATTACAATAACATTAACACACCTAAAAAATAGTAATAATTCCTTAATATCATCAAATTGCTTTCAGTGTTTACTTTTTCATGGTTGTCATATTTTAACTGTTTGAATCAGGATCAAATCTGGGTATGTGAGAGATTGCAAGAACCCTGAATTTAAATTGGAAGTATTGATATGAACTCACAATGTATTTTTATCTAAAACCAAAACACATTTTTTAAAACTCTGTACACTGAAAAGGACTAGAAACAATGACTAACCCAGTAGCAAAGAACACTTCTAGTGCCAAGATTATAGGCTCTAAATACCATTTTCCACTAAGAAAAACTAGAGTTTCTTGGAGAAATGTTAGATTCCAAGTCTGGGGCAGAAAATGAGCAATCTCTTATACCAGAAAGCAGAGAAAGTGTGCACAAACCCCAGGGTCACATCCAAAGGACTCAGGAACTGGAATAGGCTCCTGTGGGTCAACGATGCGATCATTTAATAAGGACTTCAATAGATTGAAATGTGTCAAATATGTGTCAATCCATGAGTTCACAGTGTTACCCCTCCAACTTCAAAGTACCCACAAGTCACTTTGAAAGACAGTAGGAAACAAACTGTATTGTGGAAATAAGCAAATTAAAGAGAAAACCTCAAGTATTCACTTTGCCTTTCCTTTACAAATGGTACCTTAAGATAAATAGCTAATGAGGAGAAGTTTTTCTTTTTATATTAAATTCTAACTCCAGATAGAAGAAAACAGTAGGATTAGAATAGCACCATTTTGTAGGCTTTATATTTAAGGACTCTAACATCACCAATAAACAAACAAACTATTTAACATCTATTTGTTCATAATCATTCATCTCCTCTCCAAAATTGTCCTGATCTCCTGGCATGCCCCAGTGACTTTGAATTTGGTCATGAGACTGCCTTTGAATAATGGAATGTGAGCAAACCTGACATACACCACCTCCAAACAGAAGCAAATGCATCTGCGTGGTTTGGCCCTTCTTACCTTGAGCTTCGTGGAAATGGCAAGCACCAGGTGGTGGCTGCTTCCTCACCCTGAGTGTCAGAGTGAGAAGACATGGAGAGAAGACCTGAACACAACCCACAGCCTGGAGGAGAGAAGAGCTGACCTGCAAACCCTGTGAGCAAGAAATAGTATCAGCCCTAGTAAGCCACTGAAATGTGGGGAGTTTGCTAGTGGAGTAGTTTTGCCAAAAACATTAAACTTGACTCTGAGCAAGTTTTCATCCTCACGAATGACAGGACATACAAGGGACAGAGCCACATGTTAAATGACGTCATGGGAAATTACTCAGCTAAGGCCAAACTGAGAAATCCTATGAGACAAAAACTCCAGTTGCCTTTCCAAAAAAGAATTGCAAGGAATAAAAAGGAGATAGAGGAAGAAATTGTAGGTGAAAAGAGACTTGAAAGACATTCAACAAATTGTGTGTATTCTATAATTTTAATTTAATCAATAACCTTTAATGGACACCCCTAGATCCAAGAGTGGCCAAGAAGTGACCATTTGCAAGTGGAGGCTGGAGGGTTATAGATAAATTTGGTTGTAGCCTGGGTGTTCACCCACATGCCTCCTTGGCCCCTTGTGGTGGGATAAGTTGAGAAGAGAAGGCAGGTAAACCAGAGATCTTATTTGTTTTCTTATTCCAGCACTACAAATGTTAGGGCGTTGCTGGATTGGTCTAAAGACTACTCAGGTGGTCTTCCATAAGCAATGGGAGCCAAGGGAGAGTTCTTGACCATGGTCGTGCCATGATGAGAATGAGGCTTAGGAAGATTAACAGCCTAAAGAGGATGGATTGTTGGGAGTGGGAAGGGAGGCAGGCAGCTCAGCTCGGAGGCTCCTGCAATAATATAAACAAAAAGAGATGTGACATATATACACCAATATGTATAAAATGGATAACTAATGAGAACCTGCTGTATAAAAAAATAAATAAAATAAAATTCAAAAAAAAAAAAGTGATGTGTCAGCCAGAATGGAGATGGAAAAAGAAATACAAGAAAATTCAAACACCATTACATTGCATGCTGATGGAATCTCCACTTCTGAAAAACTACAGTATTGCTCAAACATTCCCAGGTCATGAAATGATGATAGTAACTACATTCAAGAATCAAATTTAAAATTTTGAATTTTGTACCTATTTATGGCTTCAAAGGGGGAAAGTTGGGCAGAAGTGAAAGCGTTGTATCAGAAGAGAGGACCCAGTGTGACAGCTGCAACAGGGAGTGCCTTACCAGTTGGATATACAAGTTGGTAAGAGAAAGCTAACTGTGAAATTATGGTGATGGGAAAAAGGAAATTTTCAGCAAAAAAGATGGAAGGCAGATGTGAAATTAAAGAAGGAGGCAGGGTGGTTATTCATAGCTATTCTTCTGTTACACCTCCGAAATATGTGTGCTTAAAGAATGAATAGAAAGTAATTGATTTGAAATGGAAAAGTATTAAATCCTGAAAATATGGAAACATGAGAAATGACCCTGAATTAAATGTGTTTCAAATGGTTTTTAGGGCTTTCTTTGGTCCATATAAGCCACCTTAACAACACCTTAACATTTTAATAAAAAACTGAAAAAATAGTCACTGGACTTTTTGGAAGAAAATGTCCCTACTGATTCAAGGCCAATTTTATGGCTAAAAATTATAAAAATGTTTGCAGAGCTCCAAAAGGCAGCTTTTGCCTCAGGGGGGGTGCTGATTTTTGTTCTGGGGAGGGTGTTTACGTGGTCAAATATGTGGTCAACACCAGAGGTTTCCTCCCTGTCCTGAGTCATGTTTCCTAGATGCAGATCCTGAGATGAGTGATGTAACCGAAGGCAATTCTCTAGAGAAGAGGACAGCTAGCCGTGGTCATCAGCCAGCACTGCAGCACTTAGGGGATAGGTGTCCAGCTGGCAGAGTGGATCTGGGTGGGGCATTGAGACCACGCACGACACCACCTAAACACCTTCCACCCAGAGACATGTCAGACAGCAACAAATAGTGTGCTCTCATCAAAATCAAAACTGAAAGGCAGTGAGGCAGCTTAGAGCAGAAAAAAGAATCCCTTTGGGTTTCCCTGGTGGCGCAGTGGTTGAGAGTCCGCCTGCCGATGCAGGGGACACGGATTCGTGCCCCGGTCCGGGAAGATCCCACATGCCGCGGAGCGGCTGGGCCCGTGAGCCATGGCCGCGGAGCCTGCATGTCCGTAGCCTATGCTCCACAACGGGAGAGGCCACAGCAGTGAGAGGCCCGCGTACCGCAAAAAAAAAAAAAAAAAAAAGAATCCCTTTGATGGAGGTAGCATACCTGGGCAAAGGTTTGCCTTCCACCAAAGTTGTGAGATTTGGGGCAAATTACTCAGCCCCTCCAAGCTTGTTTCTTCATTCGTAAGATTGGAAAAAAATTAAAATGCCTATTTTGAGTCCTAGTAGAACATAAGTATGATATACATAGAAAATATATTTATATATGATATACTAGTGAATCACATATACTTTTTTATATTAATAGAAAAAAGTCTGGAATGCTGTACTCTAAGGTTAACAGTAAGTGATCTGTGGGTGGGGGCATTGTGAGTAGTCACAGAGAGAGGCACAGCAGGTGGCAATGAGCATAGACATTGGAGCCAGGCTGTTTCGGGACTCGGGGAACGTTGTTTAACCTCTCTGTGCCTCAATTTCCTTAACTCTAGAATGGAGCTAGGTAAAAACCTACCTTCCAGAAGGTTGCTTTGAGAATTAAATGACCTAACATATGAAATCATCTAAAACAGTGCCTAGCAGGCCATAAGGGCAATAAAACTGTTAGATATTTATATTGTTTTACTTGGCTTATTCCTGCTTTCTAGTTTTTCTACAGTGATTAAATATTGGTTTTACAACATGAAAAACGTATAAAACCTAAGAGAAAATTTCTTTGTAACGTGCAAACTGTTACTGACAGACATTTTACTTAATTTCTATTCTAAAGGGAACTAAAATAATGAAAACTGTTCAAGTGATATATCAAACAGAGAACCATGGCCATAAGCTTTCTACTGCTCCATTCAAGAAGATAAAGCCTCTTAGGAGTGAGGTTTATATCTTTGCGTGAGTTTTCACTGCGGTTATCTTCACCTTGCCCTTTGCACAGCCGTGGGCACCTCCCGTCCTGTGTCGTGTACTGCTTTGTTCACAGCCAGCTCTGTGTAGGTGCAACATCAGGATTTCAGCTGTCAGTGGTGCGGGTAAACTCGCTTAGCTGTCCAAGCTGCGACGCTTTTGTTTGTTTTCTTTTAAGAGTATGAAAAGGTAACAGCTCCTGCCTCGCTCACCAGAGACAAATGAGTACAAAATGGTTGACGCATCAGCAACTCCTGACAGACGCTAAGCCCCGTGGATGACAAGGCTCTCCTGAGACCGGCCACCTTGGTCACGGCCTTCTGTTGTCATGGTCACCTGCAGACTCAGCAGGTTCTCCACGTACTGGGCGTCTCTTGCGTGAGGGGTGGGTCCAGGACAGCCAATTGCTGTTTTATTGAAAATATTCAGCTGGCTGAGCAAGGCCAATATTGAAGAAATTTATTGTTTGAATTGTTCATTTTCCCCGGAATTTTCCTCTTACTGTTCAGGAGAAATGAAGAAATGGCAGTGCATAGCACACACACACACACACACGCACACACATGCTTTAGGTTAAATTATCATCAAGAAGCCAATAGGATACCTCTCCAAACGTGCTGCTGCAATCACATTTCAATCCAGCCACCACACTTTGCAGGTAATTGCAAGTTAGGGGCAAGCCACAAATACCCTTAAATACGGACTTTATCGTTCCTGACGCCCATGAGCGCCATCACCATAATGAACACTCAGATTCCAGATCACATATATACATTTCACAAGAACTTTTAAAGTCCAGACTAACGGAGGAATTCTCCAGGCTATAAAATTTCTTTGGAGACGACATGAATTCAGAAGGATAAAGTTAATTGAGGAAAAAACAAAAATAGTGATGGATTTATTCTAAATTTAGAGAGCAGAAAGGTTTCTCTTTTGTGGTTCAGCTCTTTTCTTTCAAGGTTTTGTAAGGCCAACTGGCCCGAGGCAGGGGAACGCAATCAGACTCACAGGTTGAAACTGACCTGGAGACTTTCCGGACCACACAGTTCCAGGGACCGACCTGGGGACTTTCCACTCGGCCCAGCCTTCCCGCCTTTCGAGGGGCGGGACTAACGGTCCCAAGACTGATGCGACCGGCACCAGATGTTGCCATGATACCTGAAAAGACTGCCAAATAAGGAATACTCTGCGCCCTCCCGGATTCACCACACCCCTTTCCCTTCTTCCCCTATAAATTTTGTTCACGCCCACAACCGGGCGCGACTTTTCTGGCCCCTTTCTCTCGGACCAGTGAACCCCGCCCGGGAGCGTACCCAAATAAAGCTTGTTTAAGCTCTCCTCCGTTTTTGGTGCCGTTCCTTACAGGTTTCTTTCTGTCTTTCTCCAGTGGGTCTATTAGCATGACTCTCTAGACCTAATTGGCAAATAGAAATAAATAAATCATGGGCGCCCACCCAAGCATTTTGAGGGAATTTATAGCTGGAGTGTATACATATTGATCAAAATGGGCATCCTGCCATTGTTGATAAGGACCTTGGCAGACAGACCTCGGAAAACCGAGCAAAATTATAGTACCGTAAACTGTAGAATCACTAAACATTTCAGCATGTATCACAAATAAAACAATACAGTTTCTATCAGAGGAAATTGTTCCTGATAGGGTTGCCAGACTGTTTTGAGGTATTGGGCATGAAAATATGAGATGTTAGGGAACTGCTTTATCTCCATATTTTAAAAATCTTCAACAGGTTTTATTTCAAAGATAATTTAAAACAGCACACCCTGTACTGGGGTGGGGACGTTTTGTTAAGACATACAGATTTTGAGACAGAAATCAAAGTTTAGAGGCAAACAAGGGCTTCTCTGGATAAAGAAGCATAAGTAGCAAAGTCTACAGGCCAAAGTGCCATTTAACTTATTTTGTAAATGCTCAGGAAATGGGAATACAAAAGCAAATAATTTCAGGGACATAAAGACTTTAAATGTTTTTAGGTAGTTTAATGGTATACTAACTGAAACGATTGACTCTGTATGGGATACAATGTGGCATTTGCGCTTCAGGATGCGTAAATCAAGAGGAAATATCTTTAAGAAAAAAGAAAACAAAAATTACTTATAAAATTATGAACTCTGACATGATCTGTCCAAATAATGAATATTCAGTGTCTTTTACGTGCAAAGTACATTTATGCAAATTCTGGAGAGGAAGGAATTTGCATTATAAAGGATCCCAAAGATGTGGCACAAATGTGTGGCTGGAAAATAAGCTCTAGTTGTCATTAGAATGAGAATTAGAAACAAAATGAAAAATATTCTTCAACCTTTGCTCAAGTCCCGTTGTGTGTGCATCTGGAAAATTGCTTCAATATTGGACATCAAGAAATGCAGTGAAGGGGCTTCCCTGGTGGCGCAGTGGTTGAGAGTCTGCCTGCTGATGCAGGGGACACGGGTTCGTGCCCTGGTCTGAGACGATCCCACATGCCGCAGAGCGGCTGGGACCGTGAGCCATGGTCGCTGAGCCTGCGCGTCCGGAGCCTGTGCTCTGCAATGGGACAGGCCACAACAGTGAGAGGCCCGCATAACGCAAAAAAAAAAAAAAAGAAAGAAAGAAAGAAATGCAGTGAAGCAATTGAATAGGGAAAATCCACTGGGCACGGTGTGGGCAGAAGGCCTGATTCACACGTAAGGAGAGACACACATCTTGAACATTAGGCTAAGAGGAACTGGATACTCATTCAATGAAATTCCAAGAGGTACTGAAACAGTCCATATGGACTTAATCCCCACGCTTCCCTTCTGGTTCAAACTTCTTAATAATGTACATACTTTACGTTTCTAATTTTGATTTTCTCACCTCCATTTTAGTCTTCAATCATTTAATCAAGTGTCTGCACTCATTGCTCCAGATGAACAACTCCTTCTGACGGAATTAAAAATTTCCTAGTTCCAAATTTAACAGAGAATTTCTTCTTCTCATTTACCTGATCTTTCTCCCCTGGCCATTCCTTTATTGAAATTCTCCCCTCCCACAGCTCCTGTGATGCCTGCTCCCAGGTTTTCTTTCTGCCTCTCTGATTATTTCTTGTCGCTCCACTGGCTCCTCTCTCTCTACTTGTGCCTTCAGTTAGGTTATCTTTGCCTCTTCTCAAGCTACATGCCCACCCATGATCTTAACCACTCCCAGACTTCAATTACAACCTATTCTCTAGTTTTTTTCCAAAATCCTCCTCTCTCCCCATCATCTCTCCCCTGAACTCTAGATCCATATTTTCAGTTGTCTGTTGGACATCCCAGTTGAATGTCCCTCACAAATACAAAGACAACATGCCTAAAATCAAACTCAGAGTTCTCCCTGCACCCCTAACCCACTCTTCGTCACTCTCGGTCCCACTGCCAGAGACCTTACTGACACACACTGGGTCTTGGGTGAATTACAAAAAGGATCCTTCCCTAGGCTAGCTCAGCCCTACACCAGACTGGACTGTGGCACTCAGGGAAGACTTTAGCCCTTACACCCGCTCTGCTGAATGTCTTTGTGGAAAGTACAGACTGCCCAACAGTTTGAAGTAGGTAGTTCTATGTCGGGGAGGGGAAAATTTCCCCCTACCCCTCCTGGTTCTTTCGGCTGGTCTAATAATTAAGTTGACACAAAGTAGAGTAACAGGAGGGAAAATAATTTTTGATTTTGTATATATGGGGGTCATAAATATAGGGCTCAAAGGAGTAATCAAAGCAGGCAGCTTTTATACCTTTTAGACAAGAAACAATAAATTTGTGAGGAATTGACAAAGAAGATTGGGCTTAGGGTAGTAAATTAGTGAAGAAGTAACAAGGTTTCTTTACACAACCTTCTCAGCCCTAATCCCTATCTCTGGTGATAAGGATGTCTCTCTACCTTCTGGTGTAGGGAGGCTACCTTTCACATGGGAGATTTATTTCCTGCTTTCAGGGGGACAAAGAAGGGTCAGAGTGTCCTTGTACAGGCTGTTTTCTAAGTAACTTTAATTCAAAATAATTGATATGCCAAAGTGGTATATTTGGGGACGGCCTGCCCTGAACCCCATAACCTACTATTTTCTTGTCACTCAAACTTAGAATTTCAGGCTTATCATCTCTATAACTACTCATGCATTAAATTCTGTCCATTTTATCTTAGGAGTAAATGTACTGTATGAGAAGTGTTTTCGCCTAATGTACTATCTCTCAATTTGTACAGTGTATGTTAGCAAGGCTTTCTTATTTGTTAAAATAAATAAGCATCAATAGAAATTCTAACATTTTTGTTTTAGTCTGTCCAGGCTGCTATGACAAAATACCATACACTGGGTGGCTTAAATAACAAACATTTATTTCTTACAGCTCTGGAGGCTGGAAGTCTGAGATTGGGTGTCAGCATGGTGAGGTTCTTGGTGGGCCCTCTTCTGGTTTGCTAGTTGCCAATTTCTCATTGTATCCTCACATGACAGAAAGAGAGCAGAAGCAAGCTTTCTCATGACTCTTATAAGGGCACTAATCTCATTCATGAGGGTTCTACTCTCATGACCTCTTCTAATCCTAATTACCTCCCAAAGACCCCACCTCCTAATACCATCATACTGGGGGTAGGGTTTCAACATATGAATCTGGGGGGAACACAAACATTCAGTTCATAACATTTTTCTTTCCTCAGTGCAGTAGATCACTCACTAGGGTAGACGTATCCCACTTGTAGACTGATAATAAAGATTAAACTCCATAGGATAATGCACAAGACCTTTAACAACTGGTCACAAAATGCCTTTTCAGCCCCATGTTTTATTCCTCCATGCTTGCTCTACCCAGAACATGGTACTTGGTGTTTCTTGAATGAATCCACATGGCTTCCTGCCTCTGTACATTTGTACATTCCTTGGTTCTTTCTAGAATCTCTTTACATCTCCTTTCCCTAATGCACTCTTCCTCATCTTTCAAGGCTTAATTCAAAGGTTACTTTTTCCATCAAACTTCCTCCAATCCTTCTTCCACCCTCTCCCACTCCAGCTACCACCCAGGGAAGAGTTATCACCTCCCCCTGCTGTAACGCCATAGCTCCTTCTATATGAAATATGTACTACAACCCTCTCATGCTAGTTGGTTAGTGATTTTTTTACATTACTTTCTCCCCCATTAGATTTTACTCTCTCTGAAATAGAAATCATGTCTTATTCATTTTGTATACAAAAGGCTTAGGATTGTTTGACATATTGTAGGTGCTTTGTGAAGACTGAATGACTGAATAAACAAAACGGATGAATATTTTAAAGTTCCCTTTCCCTATGTCCAAGCAGAGGCTGGCAGAAGGAATTTAAATATTGACTAGGTGTGTAGTCTAGATATGTTTTAACACACATAAACAACTTGTGTGTGCCAGCAAGCCCCTTCCAACTTCAGAATGTCATGTCAACACCCCACCCCGCCAGTAGGACACCTTCAGTGTCTGCAGAAAAAGTTGAGGTCCTATAAGTCTGCTACTTAATTTTACCAGGCACCAAATGTGCTAAAAATACTTCTATCTTCTAATTCTATTGTTCACCGCAGTGGTTTAACAATATGTACACAAATTTTTTGCTACACTTTTCAAGAGTTGGAGCCTAATTCCCCTCTCCTTGAACGTGGGCTGGACTTTTATACCCCCTTCTAAGAAATAAAATCAAGTGGAGGTGATGGTGTGAGACGTCGGAGTCTAGAATTTTAGATCACAAAAGGCACTGCAGCTTTCTCCTCATTTGCTTGCACTCTCTTGGACTGCTTGCTCTGGGGGAGGCCAGCAGCCATGTGAGGACATTCAGGTTCCCTGCAGAGAAGCCCATATGGTGTGGAACCCCGGAATCCTGCCACCAGCCAAGTGAGGAGCCATCTTGGAAGCAGATCTTCTAGCCACAGTCAAGCCCTCAGATGACTGCAGCCCTAGAACATCTTGACTGCAACATGAGAGACCCTGAGCCAAAACCACACCTCAGAAACCTTGTGCAATAATGAACGTTTGTTGTTTTAAACTGCTAAACTTCAGGGTAATTTATTAGACAGCCAAAGTTAACTAATACATGCATTGACTCTCTTTGTTTTGAACAACTCCCAGAATATTAGGAATAAGCTCTCCTTCCTCTCTGCAATCCTCAGGAAAAGGTAACTTTAAGGCAAAAAAAACAAAAAGGAAATAATGTTTATCAAGGCCGAAAGTAAATTCATGGAACTCATTAACCCATGAGTTGTAATAGCTTGGGTGTATTCCCAGGTTCAAGGGCTTAGCTACACTTACAAATGATATTCATTTACTCATTCATTCATAAGTCATTTAAAAGCACCTATTCTGTGTTACTCAACGTGCCTGATGACGGTAGGATCCTACTTGGTTATTAAAGAAATTGACTTATATTGGTAGGAGGCACCTGTAGCTCCCTGAGTCTAAGGGAAAGGCAGACATCCAAGCCCTCCTTCAAACTGCACCAGAGTGACCCTGGGGGAGAGGAAGTGAGCTGGTGAAGTACGGACCAAGGAGAGGATTAATTAAGCCCTCGTAGTTAAGGTTTCTGAGTTGATCACTCACTGACTTCCACGTGACAAACCTATGGTTTTTATCTCTGCAGCATCCAGGGAAGTTCTCTTCATTTTCAGAGCCTGAGTGTGCCCTCTCCACAGTGCTGCAGACATGAAAAGGAAATGCTGCCCAGTACAGAACATCAGCAGAGTCCCAAACCTACAGTCATCATGCTTTTCCCAGCCAGAAATTTTTAGACATTTGAACAGGAAACTTGTGGCACAGATGGAAAATGAATTTCATCTAAGTTAAGCATGGTAAATGAGAGAAAGAAAAAAAGAACCTCAAAGATCAAAAAGCTGTGTAAGAGATACTCTAAGGACCCAGATTATATAAATGCTTGTAAGCTATGAGTGTTTTCATACAGTGCTATTAATAAACCTGCAATTAAGGTGTTGGAGGTCTTACTTAAACACACATGCATGCACACACACTCGGAGGGAAATCAATCCCCTATCAAGAAAGAACAGTGGTAGGTGTGCAGAGCAGTTTCCATGCCACAGGAAGACACAGCGCTTCTCGGGCAAATGCAGCCCCCCTCGAGTCGAGTCAATCTAACCTGTGGGAAAATATAATTTGCTGTACCACTGAGAGCTGGAAGAGAGCAACACCTCCCTAGGAGCCTGCCACGTCTCCTACAAACCCCAGACAAAGATGTATGGAAAACCCTGCCGCTCAGGGGAGGGGGCGGGCATGGGGGAAATGTTTTCTCCTCCAGAGCCAGGTAGGGCATTTGTGAGACAGTCCTGCCATCTCCTAACCAGGTACATGCACGTGCTTCACACCTGCAGCCTCTCTGGAATCAAGCCATCATGCCTCTGCTCAGCCGGGTTCCTTAAAGGGCACATTTTAGAATGGCCAATGCCATTGCTGGTGCTATTTTCTCAGGGCTGACTCACAGTTAAAGTGTTTGAATAACTTAGACCCACTGTTGTCTGAAAAAGCAATCCAGGCTGTGCTTAACTTTAGTAAATGAGACCCAACCGAAGAAGTGTGGTATGGGTAGAACCAGGATGTCATATCCTTTCTTTAGGAAATGTCTCAAGTGTGGTCCCTGGAATAGCAGCATAGGCATGACCTGGAACTGGTTAGAAAGGAAAATTCTCAGGCCCCATCCAGACCTCCCGAAGCAAAACTCCAGGAAGGGGACCCAACAATCTGTGTGTTAACACGCCTTCCAGTGATCTGGGGTTCGTGAAAGTTTGAGAACCAGTACCTCAAAGGGATGAGCCATGATCTCATTCTGTGGCTATTCATAGAATCATACACATGGTAGAGGAGAGTCTACTGGGTTCCATCCAAATGTAATAAAGTAGTTCTGTTTCTGCACTTTTTCAGGTGAGAATTTCCGGCTTCTTGTCTTCCCTAACTTGTCTCAGGAGCCACAGTGAAAACCCTAGGATACCTCCCCCACCCCACTGATCCCTGCTGTGGTGTTTGTGAGGCCTGCATCAGCTAATCTTACACTGTCTCGATTTGCGTTATAGCTGAGTCTAGTTTTTCCCATTTGATATTGGAGTAATGCTTTCCTAGAAAAGCAGACGATGCCGCATGTGATGGTATTTGGTAAATGTGTTAGGGCTGTGAAAGTACACAAATGCCCACATAGAGAAAAATTTTGTCCAGCAACGAACCACTACTGCCAAGCATCACAGAATCACACTAGATTCAGGGCAGGGCTGGGCAGAGGACCGAGGTATTATGGCATCCTTCTTTCCTGTCACTCAAACTTCACTTAGAAAACATGAGCCTCCTTCAGAATTAAAAAGGAGGAGGACCCATAACTTCTACTTAAATAAAATAGCCTCTCAATTCAAGGCTCTCATAGCTATTAAGCTAATGTTAGTACAGTGATTCTGGACTTACCAATGTAAAAAGTTAAATAACTGCATATGGAGTATGATTATCAGCAAGAGGAAACAACAGGGTCAGGGCACACAAGAATCAAACACAAGAATCAAATATCTCATTGTTCTCCTTGACAGGCTTTCTCTATTCCACAGGTGTCATTAGTCCCAGGAAGCTGACCCGTAGTTTCTTTAATCATAACCACTCAGTATTATAGCTCCGAGAGTGAGATTTTTTTTCTCCTAATGTTTAGTGAAAGAGATTTCTACAATCATGTTTCTTATGCAGAGGTAGTCAGAAAATGAATAAAAATGCTGTTCTGAGGTCTTTTGAAATGTCATATAATTTAATACATAACTGTCATCTTGTTCCTCACTGGGTTAATTTTCCACGAGAAGATTCCAGAATTTCTTGTAGGGAGTAATTATGAACATACAGGGATATCTGTTGAGCAGGTCTGTAAAGGTGAGGAAGTGGGAGAGGACTGCAGACTAGAATAAGCTCTCCAGCCCTGGTTCTCGACCACATGAAAGATATCACTGTCTCACTATCCTTAGAACAGGCCTGCAAGACAAAACAGTATGTAAAGTTTGGGTTCAACTCTCCCAGCAACATTATGATTTCCATAAGTGCTGCTACCAAAATGTCCAAAACTTTAGGCATCAAAAAATCCTCTACTTTAGCCCCCATGTCTGAAGTGGTAGGTCATATGTCCAATAGTTTCCAAAATCATCTCAATTTCTGTCCTGTTCTCATGTAGTGCGCCTGAGATCATAGAAAATGTATATGTTGGTCTCTGCCCTCATTTCCTGGCACAGAGCTCCTGAAACCCTTGTGATTACCTGGGTGATAGGGGTGCTTTTACTCTAATGAGATGACTCTGAGTGAGCTAGTGGATGTGGACTGGTCACTGGAAATACCAAGCCATGATTAGAAGCTTGGAATCTTCAGCCCTGCCCCTCATTCTCTTGAGAAAGGAGAAGGACTGAAAATAGAGTTTATGATTGGTCATGCCTGCGTGATGAAGCCTCCATAAAATTCCAAAAGTAAGGGGCTTCAGAGAGCTTCCAGGTTGGTGAACAGGTGGAACTTCCTGGAGAGTGGTGCTCCCAGAGAGGGCACGGAAGCTCTGTGCCCCTTCCCATATACCTCGCCCTGTGTATCTTCCCATCTGGCTGTTCATCTGTATCTTTTATTGCATCATTTAATAAACTGGTAAGCATAAGTAAATGTTTCCCTGAGTTCTGTGAGCTATTCTAGCAAATTAATCAAACCCAAGGAAAGGGTGGTGGGACCGTCCTTTGTAGCCAAAGTAGGACAGAAGTCTTACAGGGGACCTACTACATGCAATTGGCTCTGAAGTGGGGTGGGGATAGTCTTGTAGGACTGAATCCTTAACCTGTGGGATCTGATGCTATCTCTAGGGAGATAGTGTGAGAATTGAGTTGAATTGTAGGACACCCAGCTAGTGTCACAGAGAACTGCTTAGTGGGGGGGAAATCCTCTATACATTTGGTGACCAGAACCTCTTAGTAGGTAACATTATTATTTCATTAATGCAACAGTTATTCTCAGCCCCATTTTCCCTCACACATCTTCCATGATAAAGGCTGAAGAAGTGAGATTATTTGCTTTCCCAGATTCTCTTTCAGCTAAGGGTGAGTAAGCATGTGATCCAGATCTAGCTAATGAGCCAAAAATGGGTTTCTGGAAAAGCTTTTATTGCCAGCAGTATGAAATATGCAAAAGGTTTTTGCTTTCTGCCCATTCCTTCTTGCTTCAAATGCTGCTGTTAGAACATTATGCCCAGAATGTGGTGGCAATTCTGTGATCTTGAGGATAAAAGTGATTCTGCAGAGGATGGTTATGGGAAAGGATGGAAAGAACCTGAGTGTCCGGTGGTGTCACTAAGTCAGCAGATCAAACCTAGAACTGCCTACCTCAAACTCACTGATATGGAAAATAATCAGATGTCTTCACTGATTAAAATATCATCAGATGGGCTATCTGTTGTTTGTAGCCCAAGTCATTCTTAACTGAAATATATGTGTTTTAATTCTTGGCTCATAAGATATCAATGTACCCATGGCTAATCAATAAGTCTCATCAAAGTTTCCTTTGGGAAAGCCCCCTCATGTGCTACTCTGTCTCTAGTCATGTTGTCACCTTACTTGATATGTGGATAAAAACCTGTTGTTAGGGACTGGATGTTTGTGTCCCCCCTCCCAAATTTATATGCTTAATCCTTAACTCCCAATGTGATAGTATTTGAAGATGGGGGCCTTAGGGGGGTAATCAGGGTTAGATGAGGTTGTGAGTGTGGAACCTTGGTCCCATGGGATTAGTGCCCTTATAAGAAGAGACACCAGGGAACTTGGTTTTATTCTCCACAGTGTAAGGACACAGAGAGGAGGCAGCCTTTTATAAGCCAGGAAGAGAGCCCTCACCAGATACCAACCATTCTGGCACCCTGATCTCAGACTTCCAGCCTCCAGAACTACAAGAAATAAATTTTTGCTTATCCATCCAGTCTATGGTATTAAGTTATGGCAACCCAAGCAGAGCACTACACATGTTTTGGCCCAAGAATCTTTTTATTAGAAAACTTAGTATAACTTTTTTTTTTTTGGCCACACCACGCTGCTTGTGGGATGTTAGTTCCCCGACCAGGGATTGAACCCAGGCCCTCGGCAGTAAGAGTGCAGAGTCCTAACCACTGGACAACCAGGGAATTCCCACGTATTAATTTTTATTTTGGAGACATTACAGACAACAAATTAAGAAAAAATAAAATATATCAGGAGCTTTAAATCTTAACTTCCCCATGAGTAATAATAGTTACTATTATTATTACCATTATTATTACAGATGAGGAAACTGAAGTCTAGAAATGTTAAGTAATAATATGCCCAAGGTCTCTTTAATAAGGATCAGAGTCAGGATAAGCACCACGACTTGTCTTATGGCAATAACTCTGCTCTTTCCTCTTCATCCAAATCCTCTTTCTCCTACATTCTAAGAGAACTTGTTTGTTCCATTCATGAAACTCTTTATATATTGTCTTTCAATACAGCCATTTGTAAAAAAAAGTGTATACATAATCACTGACAACATAATAAATACATGGTCAAAATATTATTTTTTACATACCTTTCATCTTTTCACAAGTTGAGCCCTTGAGGCCAGGAGATATGGACCTGAGAAATTATGTCTCTATAAGGAGGTACCAACACTTTGAATATCTAGTGCTTGTTGAGGGACTTAATTCCTGTTATGAAAAGCTTAAGTTTATAATCATTACTCTGATATAGGCTTTTTATAACAAAAACTGTGTTAAAATAAAAATTGATGGAACCTTTAATTTTTAAAATTATGAAATAAAACCTTAGTGGATGAATAAGGTAAAAAGTTGGGAATAAGATATTTTTCAAAATTGAGTTATCTTCTCACCATTAAAAATGATAGGATATAGGGCTTCCCTGGTGGTGCAGTGGTTGAGAGTCGGCCTGCCGATGCAGGGGACACAGGTTCGTGCCCCGGTCCGGGAGGATCCCACATGCCGCAGAGCGGCTGGGCCCGTGGGCCATGGCCACTGAGCCTGCGCGTCCGGAGCCTGTGCTCCGCAACGGGAGAGGCCACAACAGTGAGAGGCCCACGTACCGAAAAAAAAAAAAAAAAAGATAGAATATAGAATAATATGTTCTTGAATAAAAGTGTGAGTAGAAATTTGCCATGTTATAGATTCTATAAAACTCTTGGTGCACTAAGTACATTTCACAGATGTTAATTGCTATTATCACTTATAAAAATACCAGTGATGAGGTCATTAGACATACTGTCCAGTCTAAATCCTAGTTTTAAAAAAATCAACTAATGCAAAAAGATGTCAGGAAAGTACCTCAAAATTATATTATCTGCTAAGCTAATCTAGAAGGCTTAATATATATTTAAATATATATTTATTTATTTAAATGTATTTATACATATAATAACGATTGAGCTTAAAAAAGATAAAAACTCAAAATATCTTTTATCTCATTTCTTTAGAAACCGTTGGTATCATTTTAGGTGGACGAACACAAGACAAGAGTAAAAAATAATACCTTCAGCTTGAACACTCTGGTACTTTATAAAAAAACACCTATTCCTTGTTCTGACTGCCTAAAAATAAAAATGATTTAGGAGCAAGAAGGTTTGAAACAATCTTTAAGTCAAGTAGTATATAAAAGCAATTATGAGGGGAGACGTGTTCTATGCTATGAGGGGAAAAGTATATAAAAATGTCAAAATGTAGCAATAAAAAGACTATAAACTTCATCCTTATGTCCAGTCAGGAAATGAAAGATCTTTGTACAGGCTGTGCTTTGAAAAAGTTAAAGTGCGCTATGAATTAAAGACATTGTAGGACCAGGACATTACTAGTTCTCAGAAAGGATAAGGGGAAGAAAGTACACACAACATAAAAGTGGTTGTTTTAGAACTTTCTTTCCATTTCTTTGTACGTGAGGGGAATAAAAGACAGACAGGATTTGCCATCATGTTTCTTCCCGCACAGAGAAGCTCTGGACAAAATACCGGCGCAGTCACCCGTGCTCAACCCCCTCCATCACTTTCCTTCCCCGCGCTGTGTGCCCCCTCCCTCCGCGTGGTTCAGGGCCTCTCTCTGTGGACCCCACCTGGACCAGTAGTTTTCTGCCCTGAGCTCCATTCTCCAGAGACTTGCGAGGCCTTGCCAACTGGATAAACAATATAAGCTAAAATGTTTCTCACTGATAAATGGCAAAGTGTGTTATCCAGCGTAGAAGACATTTCATTTTAATGCTTTATGCCAAAAAGAAAACGGCATAGACATTTCTGGCAAGGCCAATAGATGAAAACTCTGTGGGCCTTTGAACTTTCTCCAAATGAACCATTTCACCACATTCCCAAACCCTCCCTAAGTCAACAAAATAGAGCCTTCCGGTCTCACTGCCTACTTCCACCAGAAAAGCCCTCAAAATACTCAATCTTATATCCTAAGACCTCCTTACATTAAAGATGCCTCCATATACACATATATATATTAAAAGTTTAAAAAATTAAGTCTTTGGCCTTGAGTAGAACTTTTACCTCTGTCATTGTATTAGTTTTTATGACAGCAAAACAAATTACCAGGAAGAGAGGGACGTAAAGCATCATCCACTTATTAGCTTCCAGTTCTGTGGGTCAGAGTCTGGGCAGGCTCAATTGAGTGCTCTGCTTAGGTTCTCACAGGGCTGAAATCCAGGTGTCAGTCCAACTGATCTCTTATATGGAGCCTGTCTTCATTCAGATTGTTGGCAGAATTTAGTTCCTTGTGGTTGTAGGGCTGAGGTCCCCACTTCCTTGGTGGCTGTCACTTAGGGACCATGCTCAGCTCCTAGAGGCCATTCTCAGGTCCTTGCTCTGATGCTTCCTCCATCCCAACAGCAGCTTCCTTCACATTCATCCCTTCTCAGGCTTCCAATCTCCCCGACTCCCTTTCTGCCACCAGCCAGAGAAAACTCGTTGTTTTTAAAGGGGTCCTATGATGAGGTTGGTCCATCTGGATAGCCTCCCTATCTGTGGTCAAATGATTGGTAACCTTAATTACATCTGGAAAATCTTTTTTTGTCATGTAATGTAACATAATAACATGAGTAGCACTGAGGGCAACGTTCACGGGGGCCGTTTGAGAATTCTGTAAGCCACAGAGATCTCATAAACATTTGCTTATAATGCTTTAGAGCAGTCTTATTTTTGCCTTTTTTATGGGTGATTTATGTAGATGTCTTAGCTGTCTGTAACAGAAAGGTAACCCTTTAGAACAGAGATCTTTTGTTTGTCAATAAATTACTTTGAAAGAAAGATAGGTGAGGCAAAAAATGTAAAATATAAAGAGGGTGCTGAATTTATGTCTAATCAGACAACAAAGAGGTAATTTGCAATTTAGCTAAGGGATTCAGAATTCTGCCTATGGAAATCAAATAACAAAAATTTGAAAATTGGGGTCAGGATGAAACTCAAAAGGCACACGGAAGACATACACGATACATTGGACTATGAAACTAAATTTTATCCCTGTTGAAAATTGCAAGCTTGGAGTCTGCCAGGGGTAAAGCCGCTCAAACCAGATTGTAAGAAGGGACTCAGAAGATGTGGCTCAGGTAGCACCATCCTGGGTGCTGGTTCCAGGCCACATTCCTTACCTGGACCTGGACTAGTACCCTTCTTGTGGTCCTAACACTTTAACCAGCAAGCACAATAGTCTCTCTCTTTTTTTCCAGCTTTACAATTGACAAATAAAATATAAATATTTATATTTATAAAAATATAAAATATAAATATATATTTAGAGTATACAATGTGATGATTTGGTATGCATAAACTTTGTGGAAAGATTACCACAGTCAGATTAACTAACACATCCATAACCTCACACAGTGACCTTTGTGTGTGTGTGTGTGTGTGTATACGCCTAAGATCTATTCTTTTAGCCAACTTTGAGTATACAATACAGCACATTAATCATAGTCATCATACTGTACATTAGATCCCAGAACTTATTCATATTATAACTGAAGGCTTCTACCCATTGGTCAGCATCTTCCCCCATTTCTCCCACCCCCCAACCCCTGGCAACCACCCTTCTATTCTGTTTCTGTAAATTTGGCTTTTTTTATTTTGTAAGATCCCACATTTACGTGAGATCATACAGTATTCGTCTTTCTCTGTCACACACAGCAGGCTCTTGATGGTGATCCCTTTGGTTGGGTGACTGAGTGCCCAACTCCAGGAAAGTATAAATTCAAATAGAGTTCATCTTTTTGTGTAAGCTGTCTACTGTTATTATGCTGCTTTGTATATGCTTTATCTGTTTTTTTTAATATAAATTTATTTATTTATTATTTTTGGCTGCGTTGGGTCTTCGCTGCTGCGCGCGGACCCCCTCCAGTTGTGGCGAGCGGGGGCTACCCCTCACTGCTGTGCACGGGCTTCTCATTGTGGTGGCCTCTGTTGCTGCAGAGCACAGGCCCCAGGCATGCGGGCTCTAGAGCAAAGGCTCAGCAGCTGTGGCGCACGGGCTCAATTGCTCCACAGCATGTGGGATCCTCCAGGACCAGGGCTCAAACCCGTGTCCCCTGCATTGGCAGGCGGACTCCCAACCACTGCACCACCAGGGAAGCCCCACTTTATCTGTTTTAAGATGTTTGAAATGGATAAGAGAACCTGATTTATTAAACTTGTATATCTGATTTACTAAATTTACAAGAGTTTTGTAAAGATTACAAATATCTTGCATGTTAAATTTGTAAGTTTGCCTTATCAGGTGTTTGAAATATTTGAGAGAATCAGTTTATCAAATTGGCAATGATAGTGTGAAATGTCTAAAAAAATTTAGTTACTAAAGTTTCTAAATAGTGTTACCATTTAAAGGATTTAATCCATCAAATTTATAAGCTAATTGAGCAATAATTAAATAATAAATAAAGTTAAGTGTTTAAAATCATAACACAATATCATTTGTAAACATAGTAAAAAGATTTGTGAGTTAGAAGTAAAGGATTATAGGGCTTTCCTGGTGGTGCAGTGGTTGAGAGTCCACCTGCCGATGCAGGGGACATGGGTTCGTGCCCCGATCCGGGAGGATCCCACATGCCGCGGAGCGGCTGGGCCTGTGAGTCATGGCCGCTGAGCCTGCGCGTCAGGAGCCTGTGCTCCGCAACGGGAGAGGCCACAACGGTGAGAGGCCCACGTACCGCAAAAAAAAAAAAAAAAAGTAAAGGCTTATAAAAACTAAGTTATAAAATTTTTACCTTTTATAAATTGAATATTAGCACAAACATAAGGAACTATAAATATGATCTTCTATGCCAAAAAAAGCAGCTTTGGGCACTAAAAACTCAATTACTGTTATTAAACACTGACGAGCTATATAACTGTAATGGATATCAATCATAGTAGCTACTAATTATTATCTACCAACTACATATCAGTTGTGTGATATATACTGGGTTTATTCATTTATTTGTTTGTTTTTGAAGGTAAGAGAGACTATAAAGTACATTGCTCCTTAAATGTGTGTTGAAGTGAACTGACGATCTTTTCAAATCTAAAACTATTACTTCACATGGTAGTTGGAATTCCTTTAGTTACAATTAACAGAAAAGAACTGAAGTCAAATTGTTTTAATAATAATAATAACAGCAATAACAACAATAAGAAGAAAGGGATTTAGTTGTTCAAGTAACTTAAGAAGTCCAGAGCTAGAGGAATTACACCACGTGGATCTTCCTTCCAAACAGAATGAACTGTCACCTGTCAGGAGTGCAGGAAACTGACAGCCACCAGCTGCTGAGCACTGGGGTTCCCTACAGTCTTGAGCTGGAACCACACTCTTTGTGGACAGCTCTGGTCAGTAAGCGTAGTAGGATTAGCAGGGCCTGGGCGTTTCTGCCCAATGTGAGACTCCTCCAATAAGCAAGTTTTGCTCTAAATCTCCCTGTTAGGTTGGCCAATACTTTATAAAATCTGCATCACAGTCTGGGCTCCCCCTGCCCAATCCTGAGTTCTCTCCCTTTGCTTTCACAGGCGTCACTGTCCAATATGCTTCCTCCACCTTTGTCTCTCACCGGCATTACCCCCAATAACTCTTGGTCACTGGCAACTCCATGCTGCTTACCAAAGGGCTTGAATGGCCTCTTGGGAAAAGCTTGGCCTGGTTGTTTAATGACACCACAGGGCTCACTTTATTTCTCTCTACTCTGCCTTCCCAAGTGGCAGAATTGCCCTAAAGCTGTCACTCTTCATGACAGCACCATGCCACAAGTACCAGCTGGAGCTATAACTGCTTCCCATTCACAACCAGTGGAAGAAGGGAGCATCTTTTGGTAACAGTCATGAGAGAGAGAATAATTTTCTTCTCCAGATGCTCCTCCATCAAGCATCTCCTTTCTGTCCCTTTGACACAGCTTGAATCATCATCCTACCCGACCACCGTGACTATGGCCCATCCCTAGAGCTCCTGTGAGATCAATTCCAACCAATCTGCAAAGCTGGGAAGCTCTGGATCCCATTAGAAAGGAGACAGAGAGAATGAATGCTGGGCAAGCAACAACTACATTTCCCTGAGATGCTTACTTTAATGTTTATTTAATTTACTAAATTAATTAATAAATTAATTTAATTTAATAAATAAATTTTAATTTAAGAAGATGAAAGAATTCATATTACCCAGAACAGTAAAACTTTGAAATTGACTCTTGCTGTAGTCCACAGATCCATTGCAGTTGACCTAATGTGGGACCACTATCCAGGTTGGCAGCACAAATACTTACTGCTATGAACACCTGTGCAGGTGTTATGCAGGTCTTATGCAGAGCCCTTATTTTACTGTTACTGGGGGAATGACACTCTTGCACTACTAACAAACTCTCTCTGTTTTTGTATCACAGGCTTTGAGCCCCAGATCGTCATAGTTATCCTATTTTCCTCTGGAGTAAACAGTATGCCCCAACTTCACTTTATTCCTCAAGAATTCTTTGTGTTTTAGCTATTCGCAGCTTGTTTTTATAAAATGGTGACATATCAGTTAAGTTTTTTGTTCCAGATTAAAAGGGTAAGCATCCTTGAACACTACCCAAGATCACACCACAGAATTAGTCCCATGAGGGCACTGCTGCTCCCAACAATGAGCATAAATTATAGAGTATAAACTGTTAATAATGCAGGCACACAAGTCAGAAGCTACAATTGGAACTCTGACCACTGCAGCTTCTGGAAGCTGGATGTCCTGTTGCTTCTGCCCACAGACTTGCCGGAGTGAATTCTGTAGAGTTCTTTCTCCAGCTCACTGGGTTCCCATTCAAAATGGGGCCAGAGCATCTGATTAGCAGAGCCCACATCCTGAGCCCTGACTGCAAGGGAACGGTAGGTGGAGAGCTTCTTTCAATTTCAGCTTCTAGAATGGGAGGTGAGCTCTGCCTCACAAGGTGGAAGATTCCAGATGCTGGATTCCTTGCATTTACTTTCGTTCTGCTAGAATCTCCTGTGTGTAATCCTCAGAAGGACTTTATAAGAGATTTCCTTACTACCTAAAGCCTATGAGAAAAGAATACCCTAGTGCTCAAATGTCTTAGGTGAGCCAGTGTCAGTCATAATTATCAATAATCCCGTTCAGTTTGGACTTCTTTGGGGAAGCTGGTTACCATACTAATAATACATTTGTATTCCATTTTTGTTTTTGTTAGTAAGACAAGACTATATTGCCTGTATTAATGCTAAACCCATAGACTGTATACCGAGTACTTGTCACTATTATCTCACCATTCCTATAAACATTCATCTTGGAAAGATTAAATTCAACTTGGCAGATGTTTATTCAGCGCATAATAAATGCAAGACCTTGTGCTAGGAACTGGGGGATGACAAATTCACCTTAAATTTTCACTGTGGTGACTACTTAGTTGTTATTTTAATGCCTTCATCGTAGAAAAATTGGGTATTCACTATTCATAATCTACTTTTAGATTTCACTGTCAATTTTCCATTAGTTCCAATTCTACAGAAGAGCTCCAAAACCTTCACACTACATTTTTAGAGGTTAATCTTCACTACAGTTTCTCTTTTGTTCATATTATGATTATCATTTTGAAATCTAAGCAATATATATTTGAATATAAAATGCAGTTGATAAAAGACATTAATTATTCATATGCTAAAGTTATTACTCTCATTATTGTGCAAAAAGAACGTTAGAAATTCACAAATGTGAGTATGTGTTTGAAGGGATATACCGTTTGCGCTTGCTTTCGTGCTAACCTGATATCTAGTAGGCGTTAACAGCAGAGGAACCTGATGAGAAAACATTGATCAGAGCTCTGTTTCAGCGCTGGAGGTTGACACAATCGTATACTATTTGAACTGGATAAAAAGGTAAAGGTCATGACTCATCTTTAAATTGAGTTTTGAATTGACTCTCATTATCATCTTCATATATTTGCCACTTTGTGATCCACTCCTATTTTCCCCAAATCGATTCTATGAAGGCTTTCCATGTAACATGCTCTAATCCTTTTGTTTCTCCATCTGAAATCAAGTCTTGAACACACTTAATCGCAGGGGTGATGAGGCCACACTTTTTACTTTAACTTCCAAACTGATTAGATATAGCTGGGAATAAGTGAGTAGCGGTTACAGAAGAAGTAACAGTTGAGACCTCGGTCTCTGCAGTCAAATCTGGGTTTCTCCCCACTGACCACGTACTTTTAGGCAATTCCGTAATCTCTGTAAGTCTTAGCTTTCATCTCTAGAGAGGAATTGACAATAATACTTTTCACAAATGGCTGCTGGTGAGAATTAAATGGCATACTGTATTTAAAACTCTCTGTCATATTACCCAGTAATCCCAATCCTAGATATTTACTCAAAAGATATAAAGACATACACCATCCAAAAACCTATACACAATGACCATTACAAATAACAATGTCGTTGATCAGATACGAATTGGATACTTAAAGTGTTATGTTGCAATGCCAGCTCTGAGGGAAGCCAGAGTGACAAGGCCTTTGCAGAGTTATTAGGGTCCTTTTCCATTGCACATCTAGGAACTCAACTTTTCAGTTCACTATGAGATCACAAGGTTATAGGAGACAATTTACATTAATCTCATAAGCCATTGAAGTATGAAGGCGACAGCCCTTACCAACAGAATTAAAGCTGCCACATGGGTCAGCACAGTCCTGCACTCCTGTCCCATCATAACAATGTCTCCTGTGGGCAGATCTCAAGGAAGCCTGATACATATCAGCTTCCTGCGTGGGCAGGGGATCAACACAAGGAAGAGAAGTTAGTCCAAAACAACATATGATCCAGGTCATAGGAAGAGCCCTGGCAATCATTCCTGTTTTCATAATTCACCAGAATCAATGTCTTTGTTTGTTGAACAGTGTGGGATAAGCATCCGTAAAATCTTGTTGGCAGCTCTCTTTTCTGTAGACGCCATGCGCCCTCTCCTCAGTCTTTCTTTGGATCTGGTACATTGGCCTTGACAGAAGTAGCTTTCTTGGTTACAGTCACACTTGTTCCTTCCCCCTGAGATGTTGCCTTTACTGGATTTGGTGTTCCCAAGTCGCCTCTGCCCCACAATGAGAGCTAGTATCTAATATTTCCTCAGCAAGTAGTTAATCTCATCCTTTTATGGATTGCTTTTGCTGGATTAACAATTAAAGAACAATTAAAGCTTTGGTTATCTATTGCTCTGCAACAAACCAACCCAAGGATTAGCAGTGTAAAACAATGGTATTCATCTTATTATTAACTCTCCTGGTTTGGGGTGTTGACTGGACTCAGTTAGGTGGTTTCCCTCAGGGTGTGACCTGCAGTTACAGCCAGACAATGTGTGGTGCTGGGATGTTCTGAATGCTTGCTCCTCACGTGTCTGGTGTGTAGGCTGGGAAAACTCAGACAGCTGGAGGTTGGAACCTCTAGAGGCCTCTAGGCATGTTTCTTCATCTCTGCCTGTCTCTCCACATGGTCTCTCCAGCAGAGCTGCATCGGGGTAGCTGAACAACTCACAGGGTGGCTCTGGGTCCAAAGGCTCATGTTCCAAGTGAGACAGAGCCAGCAGTCCCCCAGCATCATTCCATCATACTCTATTAGTCAAAGACCCCTCCACCCCAGGTTCAAGAGGAGGGACATAGACTCTGGCTCTTGATGAAGATGTGGCAAGGTTCTGGAGGTGCACACTGGAAATATTATTGCAGACAGTTTTGGAAAATACAATCTACCACAAAAGGTAATGTTATTTGTAGTTATTAGAGGACCGAGGCTCTTTTATTACATATCACCAAATGCCTATTTTCAGGAATGCTAAATATGTGGCCCTTATTTTCCTGCTCTTCTTCACAGCCCTGTGAGTTGGGGAGTGAAAGGTATAGGTATTGCAAATGAATAGATGAGGACATTAAGATGATTTAAAAATTGATAAACTTCCACCAAAATATAGTATGGAATTATTTCAGGATCTCTGACTCCGATCTAAACACTCAAATGCTTTTCAAAATGAAAATGGCAATTCAAGGAGAAGAATACACCATAAACATTTTTTTAAAAACAACTAGTTGAGTTGTTTTAAGATGTGTGTCAGGAAGTGAATACTTATGTGTCTGTGTGGCTAGGGTCTTCTTGGCAAATTTACTGGGAACTGGTTACAAGATAGGACATAGAAGTTAATTGATAACTGGATAGATAGTAAGAGATGTATCTCCCTGGAGGCATGTGTTTACATTTCAAAGGGGGTTAGAGAATGAGACCCAAGCCTTGGAGACTTCCCAGAGACTGTAACTCAGAGATGATTGTCTTCTCTCCCGCCTGGAGACATTTATTTGTATTTCAAAAGGTAGCAAATCAGGATCCTTCTCCTTCTCTTCCCAAGGGGACTTTGTTTTCATTAGGGAGATTAAGTTTATTTCCCACCCTCAGGAGGGAAAATTTTATACAAACTCGGAGATTCATGTCTTTTGGGGGTTCCTCCCTACTGTGCAGACCCTGGTATGTGTAGGATGGTGTTCCGCTCTCATCACAACGCTCCAAGGAGGATTGAGACAAAGAGGAACCAATGAGATTATTACTGTGCGTCGGTGATAATAATCTGTCTTGGCCCCAAAAATCCCATGTCTCTATGAATATAGAAATTAAAAACCTATCAATGTGAAAACAGTACAAAATATACTAAATATACCTATTTAGGTACATTATTGCTTAATTCTCTTTTTCTTGTTACTATACTTACTGTTGCATTGGTTTTGGTCACAGAGGGAGTTAGAATTCAGTGGGGTTTTCTAAGTGAACTGTAGGAAAGGAAAGATTCTCTTCTACCCTCTTTGGGTCTAAGAATTAAATTGAGATAAGACAGATTCATGGGAGAAAATCATACATATTTTATTGAATTTTCACATATGCATGGGAGATTTCACAAGGGAATAAAGACCTAAACAAGTGGCCAGAGCAGGAAGCTTTTATACCTTTTAGACAGAGAAACAATAAAAATAAACAAAAACAAAGAATTGACAATAGAGTGGCGTTTGGGCTGAGGTAAGTGGTGAAGAAGTGTCTAGAAAGATAAGGATTAGTTTAACAAGGCTTATTTGTACAGATTTATTGTCTCCAAATGTCCTGTCTCTGGTGATAGAAACGTCTTCCTTCCTTCCGGTACAGGCAGGGTACCTTTCACATAAGAGCTTCATCTCCTGCTTTCAGTGAAGAAGAGTGGGTGGGAGTCAGAGCGATCTTTCTGCTTCTGCTGTTTTCTCAAACTTCTTCAACTTAAGATATTCAATATCCCAAGGTGGTATATTTTGGGGTAGTGTGTCCTAAATCCCATCACTCTGGAAGTCTTAATCCGTGAACTCATGACTATGCTTCCCAAAGCCCTCTTGACTAGTCCTCCCATGGGGTAGAGAAGCCCTAATTCCCAGGGAAGACAGGTACAAACTCAATAGGGATCATGGGTACATCTTTCATGTCAATATAGTATGAGACTAAAAGTTTAATGGAGGCATAAATTTTGTTTTTGTCTCTTCCATAATGTCTTTTCAATAAGTATTGTTGAATTGAATTCTGTTGGGGAGGAAAAAAACTTTACTGTTGTGTTGCACCCCACAAGCCTGCCAGCCTCAAGACCCAAGAAAGAGCCTGGAGTCAGCAACAGAGACATCAATGGCTTAATGGATATGGGATCTTACATGTCTGAAGCAAGGTCCTGGGGTGACACCCCACCATGTCCGGCAGACAGCAGGCAGGACATGGTGGGGGGCAGGGCATGTTACCAGTTATAGGGGGAATTGACATCAGGTTGGCTCATTGGTCACCAGAGAAACCAGCAGGGGAACACACCCTTCACTGCCCCTTTGATAAGCTATCATGGTGGAGGCGTTCTAATCTTTAGATTAGAACAATCACTAGCTGGAGTTTGAGGACAAGGATGTAAGCATCTATTGATTAGACTCAATGATTAAGAGGCAAGATTAGACATGTGAATGGCATATAGGTGAAGCAGGGACTGGTCAAGCAGGGGATGCATAGAGAGCAAGAGAACGGCCACCTTGAATGGCCTGACCATACATCTACCCTACTAGGTTCTTCTGGCTGGTCTAAGAATTAAATCGACATGGGAGGCTGATTAACTTAACTCTAGTCCAGGATATCACGATTACCATGGCTTCTAGAATAATATAGAGTAGGCAGGGGAAGATAAAAGACAAGAAGCCTTTGAGGGAAGAAAACTGATTTGAATGAATGCTGTATCCAAAGAGCTAAAGCAGAAGGCTGTCTGGAAGAATCATTTTACAAAGAAAAATAACATTATCTTGAAGAATCCTTCTGGAGACCTTTCAGATCATCTGAGCCAGTACCTAGAACACCAGCTCTTCCAGAAGGTAACAGGATTTGTTTTTATTTTTATTTTTTATTTGGTGAGGTTAACCTATGAAGGCATGCAGTTTGGGACACGCTTCTATTTAGTCTCTGTGCAAACTGACAAAATCTTATTCATCTGTGTTCTCATGTGGAAAATGAGGCAAAAGAGGGATGATTTGAAATTCTGTAAAACACACAAACCTGCAGGGTCAGTGTTCTGTCCTTCAGCTGTGTGGCCTCACATCACCTGGAAATGGCTAAATTCTAAAGGACGACATGAGTTCTTCCTGCATCTCATTCCTCTCCTTCTTTAGAATGGAAGGTTGGACCCTAGGAGGATTTTTCCAACAGATGCCACTCACTGAGTAGCTGTGATGATGCCCTGCGGGGTGGAGGTGGGGGAGGGTGATGGTATGTTAACTCAGGTGAGTTAACAGCGAGCATGGAGATGAGGGTGTGGTAGCAGAATCAGGAGCCCCAAGGATGCCACGTCCCAAACCCCAGAATCTGTGAGTGTGTTACCTCACACACCAAAGGGAAATGAAGCTTCCAGAAGGAATTAAGGTGCTCATCAGCTGGCCTTGAGATGGGGAGATTACCCTGGATTATCGGGGTGGGGAACCCAAGGCAATCCCAAACATCCTTAAAAATAGAAGAGGGAAGCAGAGAGAGAGAACCGGAGAGCTGGCAGCATGAGAAGGACTCAGCCTGATGTCCCTACTGACTTTGAAGAGGGAGGAAGGGGCCACGAGTCAAGGAATGCAGGAGCCTCCAGAAGCTGGAAAGGCAAGGACACATTTCTTGGAACATTTCTTGGAACAGCCTCCAGAAGGGAACACGGCCCTGAAACAACCTTGATTTTAGTGAGATTTGTGAGATTTGTGTTTGTACAGAACTGTGAGATAATAAGTGTGTGTCAAAAAAAAAAAAAAAAAACTGACATGAGAGATTAATAGGAGAAAATAAAATTTAATTTTACGTATATATAGGGGGGTCCATAAGAATATGAGGCCCAAGAAGTTAGGCAATTAGGTTTATATGTCATCTGAGAGAAGCAGAAGGGGATAGAGGTTTGGGGCTTCCAAGGGAAGGAAGGCCATTCACAAAAAAAGATGAAAAACAAGCAAATGTTTGGTAAACAAGTGTTTGCTGGGCCGTATAGAAACCATGGGATACAGAGAGGAATTTTAACAAACAGGCTTTGCCAGGTTCCTCGCCGTCTACCAGATCCAATTCATGTTCTAGTTCACATTACAGTGTAGTTATCTGTGATGATAGATCCCTTCCTGGAACAGTCATCTATCTAAATCCTTTTAGGCAGCTGGGGGCAAGGACAAAGGTTCTTTCTGAGTCTTTTGAGCCTTGTTTGTTTTTAGCTCGAAATAATCCCCATGCCAAAGAGACACACGTCTTGGGGTGGCAAGTTTTGCTCCCCTAGTATTCCGTTAATCCACAAAGATCCAATTTAAAGACAGTGAAACTCTCCAGCCTGCTTGATTCAATCTACATCTTATCATTTATGGGAACTGTTTGTACTAGAGACCATGGTTCCAAAATGGACTATTTTACCACCCTGATGTCAGTGGGCAAAAGCATGTCATTTGCCCCTCCCTCATCCCTTTTCAGGCTTACATTGGAGGCTTGGCAGAAAGCCAAAGTATTTAAACTCTTTACATATGGTCGCTGAATTTTCTTTAATCTTTGAAACTAAGCCACTGAGCATTTGTCTGTCTCACTCTTACTAGGTTTTCACACAAGGCTGTGGATCTGAGCTGCAGACGTGTGGTAACCTAACCCACATTCTCCTCCTCCTAATGTAACTATTTCTCCTCACCTCTAAGTGTCTAACTATTAGTAGGGCTGTAGCAACAACCACTGCTTGATAAGTCCCAACACAGAGCCTGCATGGGATGTTCCATGAGTTCCCCTGATTATACATCACAGAGGAGACCGAAGGAATAAGTGAAAATTTGCTGAACTGGTAAGCCTGTCCTCTGCTGATTCTACGCTAGAATGTAAGCTGCCCTCCAACAAGTTACCCGGACTTGCAGTCAGGGAAGCCTGTTTAGCAATTCTCTGATAACAGTGCTGGTCCCTGAATAAATTATCTCACCTCTTAGCAACACTTAGTTTTTCCCTCTTAACTCCCTTTTTCTCACCCACTGCGAGCCAGGGATGCCCAGAGCAGATAATGTAACGTGGCCACCTCGATCGAAGAGCAGAATCTCATCACAGAGGGCAGAGTCCACAGATGAACTCATACAACCAACAGTAGCTGCACTTTAATTGGTCTCCATTGTCTAACTCGACAAGTACTTTTGATTAGGATATGCTTACAGCAAGAGAAGACTCTACGCAATTCCACCAAGGAAGGTACATATTATTCACACACGTCTGAAAAATTAAATATACATGCTCAGCATTATTCACAATCAACAATGCTAATCGTTCCCAGAATGGTAATCAGCAGTTATAATACAAAGAAATGGAAACACCCACATTATAGCTTTGTTTCATTTACTTAGGAATTTTCTCACAGGTAACATTTATATACATCCTCATTTAGTCCTAGTTTAAGACTTATTAAATATTTAAGAAGAAAATTAAAAAGGAAAGAACAGAAGACTTTTTTTTTTCAGGGCAGGTAGAGAGACTGTGTCCTTTCTAGGAGCCAAATTTAGGGAGACAACGTTCTTAGCTCCTTTACTCATGTATTAATTTATTCAAAACACATTTGTTGAACTCTCATTCACTGCTACTGGGAATGAAAATTGGTACATCCACTTTGGAAAACAGTTTGGTGATTTTTACTGTAAAAAAATTAATAATAGAAACCTCAGTTAAATAGAGTCAGGGGACCAGAAGGGGAAGCTCTCATGCCCCGTGATGATAGCAGAGCCCAACAGGAAGAAGAAAAATCTCTCTTCTTTCCAGACAAGGACGCGGCCAATGAAAAGCCATGGACTCTCGGTTTACTACAACCCTCCCAACTTCCTCTTCCTTCTATAAAAGTCTTCTCTTCCCCTTGTGTGGGGGGGACTTGCATGTGGCTCACCATGGTTACAGACACCCGTTTGCAAATTCTCTGCTGATACCAAATAAACACATCTTTGCTGGAGGAATATCTGGCGGTCTATTTGTTTCATGTCAACACCAAGAAAGCTGAACGTATGATCCATCAATTTTTCTCTTAGAAATGCAAATACACATGCACCAAAACACACGTATGAGAATGTTCATAGCAGCTCTATTTGTAATAGCCTCAAACTGGAGACTTAAATGCCCAAGAGTGAACCAAATAAATAAATTATTGTATACTTACACAAAGGAATAATATCAAGCTAGGAAAATAAACTAACTAGAGCTATACACACAAAAATACTTGAAAGGATCTTCTGAACAGGAGGAAAAATAATTTTCCCTCTCCCCTTCTGAGTTCTTGATTGAGACCCCTTGTAATGAAAGACAAGTTCACAACAGGAAAAAAAAAAGTTTATTAATATGTATACTTCATGTATATGTGAGAGATACCCAGGAAAAATGAGTTACTTTCCAAGATGGTGCAAGCTATCACCTCAAATACCATCTTCAGCTAAAGAAAAAAGAAAAACAGGGGAGGAAAGGGAGCAGCCAGTTTTGGAAAATTACCAGGAAAAGCATGATAAACAAGGATACGGTTTATTATGTGGATTTAAGTCTGTGTCTACTCCATTGATAACAGTTTCTTGTGATTTAGAGTCATCCTTCTTTTCCTGGTACAGAGAAGGAGACACCTTTACAAATGGAGATTTCCTTAATAGGTGTAAATTTCCTTTACAAAAGGGTAACTTCTCTATTTTCAGAGCTTCTCTGTGTCTGATGTTTCTCAAAATAATCCTTAAGCCAAAAGAGACATATTTTGGAGTGGCACATTCTGCAACACTTCAAGTGCATATGGGATATGACACCATATTTAAAAGTTCTTCTCTTTTCCCTACTGTTAAAGTAACCAATAGGCCCAAGGTGGAGTCACCCATGCTTAAGCGCCCCCATCAGCAAACCAGAACTTAACTACGTGTCTGTGCTCAGCTCTCCCAGAAAAGGAAAGCCGAGGTCAACAAGTCAGCACATGCCTCTCGACACAAGTTACCTGACCCAACTCCAAGATTTCTTGTTCAGTTTTGATTGGGGCTGCAAATTATACTCAGACTGAGATTGTCTTCTCCAATATTTTATTTAACACAGATTCACTGCAGGAATTATAATAATTTCACAAGCCAATAGCATACAGGATAATGTCTCTTAGCCAATAAAGAAATAACGTACTCCAAACCAATAATGGATTAATCATACAATTGTTCCAGGCAAAGGGAAGATGAAAGGAATAAAGTTCTAATTTAGTTGAAGTGTACAATTCTACAAGTTGGTTCTGACGAAAATCTGTTTAGTCAACCAAGAGCTGAAGTCCAGCTGCCAACACAAAAGTCCCTTGTTGCTAGAGCTCGTTGCTAGGGAATGAAGATGCTGGTGTTGAAGGGTAAGATCATCTCCTTCTCGTGGCCACTGCACAGTTTTCATCACTGGTGACAAAGTTGCTTTGCCCAATCAGGAGCTAATGTGCCAAGGTCTTCGAGAGAGCTATTTACATCAGCAAAGGGTAGCCCTGCCCAGACCCAACACTCCGAGTTGCAGGTCAAACCTCTTGGTATTTAAAGCTTACACATCCCCTAGCCATAGTCTCTTCCGCATGTTCATATTGATAAGCCTCCAGCAGTGCTCATCAATAGCTGAGCTACTGAGTGCTGATCGACAACCTCAGATGTCGATGATGACATCCTGATGCAACTTCCTCAATGTAAACAACTTCACCCTTAGAACAAAACTTCCTTCTTAGATCAAAAAAAAAAATACCTGGATTTGAAATCATATCAAATCAATACACAACACATTTGTTTGCTTCATGCAAGGAAAGTAACCCTGCTTCAGTCGATCAGCAAATGCCCAGTATGATTTCCTCATTCCTGATCACTTTGGTCTACAAAAATCCTGTGACCTTGTCTAGTTCTTCCAAGCTCCTCTTTATCTGCTAGGTTGGATGCTGCCCCATGTGTGAATCACTGAATAAATGCCTACTAGATCAGTAAGTTGGAAAATGTTCTGTGGAAAATGTTCTTTTAGCACGACTAAAAGATTGCCTGTCTTCTTATCACTAACCATTCCACCACATTTACATGGAAATATGTACCTAAGGACTTGAGCTTTGGAGGATTTCTTTAAAACCAACTAGCTTAGGCCCTTCTAAAGGGAAAGGCATTCCTCATTAAAGGCGTCTCAGGCACTTGCAGCAAATTTCTCTCTTTGCTTTTTGATTTATCTTTGAATTAACCAATCTCTTGTATGGGTGGCCCTAGATTGTTCTCCAGAGCCTCTACCTGCTGGTTCCGGTTTAGAAGACCATCTGATGTGCAGCTTTCAGGGGACAGGAACCACCCCCGCCCACTGTGCTTGTTAAGGGAGTTTAACCAGAAACCCAGAAATTAAGGTTTTCACATTCTTATCTCAAGAAAAGGAAATACTTAACAATAAAGTGCTGTTTTAAAATACTCAGATACTAGGCTTCTACACTCCAGCATAATGCTTCCTTTTTGCAAGTTGCAGATTCATGGCCCTCAGCTCCTTCTTTCAGTGACTAAACTAAAGAAACTCAAATATTTGACAAAATCCTTTAATTTTTCTTCACATGCACCCCCCCCATAAGACCTGGGGGCACTGAGGCAAATGAAGTCTCAGGGATTGGTCACTTTGATCACCTGGGTATTCCATAGTTCTCCAAAGTAGTTGTGCAGATTTAACAGCAATATGTTCCAGGGTTGGAGCCATATATTAAAAGGAACAAACTTTATTGCCAAGAAGGAGACAACATTTGCAAAATCCTTTCTCTCAAAGAAAGGTCATAAGATGGAATCTTGGGATAAGGCAGAGAGAAGAATGAGAGATGAAGAAAGCAAGTCTGAGTCAGGAGCCAAAATTTAGTCCAGCAGTGCTTAGGATGGGGTGACTATAGGACAGGTGCAATAGAGACGAGCTTAAAGAAGTCCAGAAGTGAAGAGTCATGGTGCTCAAGAACAAAAGTATATCAGACCCAAACAGCAGAAGCTGGGGTACACAGTATCCATGGAACTCAGGCAAATTCATGGGAAATATTATACCATCATTGTCTTCCCCCCTGGGCCCGTACCTCGACTGGTGCTGAGGGGCCTCTCAGGTTCATCACGACGTGGTCAAGGGCAGAGAGTAGCAAGCAGTGTCTGGGAGTCCTTACTCCCTGACTAGGGCCAGTGAGGCCTCAGGAGTCATAGGGTCCCACCAGCCCACCAAATATTTGAATAGAAAAACTACTTAGATGCTAGTTTCAGCAATATTATAGACTGAATAACCTGAAAAATACTCAGGGATGGCGCTTCCATGGTGGCGCAGTGGTTGGGAGTCTGCCTGCCGATGCAGGAGACGTGGGTTCGTGCCCCGGTCCGGGAAGATCCCACATGCCGCGGAGCGGCTGGGCCCGTGAGCCATGGCCGCTGAGCCTGCGCGTCCAGAGCCTGTGCTCCACAATGAGAGAAGCCACAGCGGTGAGAGGCCCGTGTACCGCAAAAAATAAATAAATAAATAAAACCTAGGGATGCTGGATAAGCATAAATAAGTGTCCTTATAAATTTTCATCTGAGAATACTAGAAAGTAAAGGAAATTCCCAGTGGCCTAAAAACAAAGAGGAAACCATAAAACAGAGTAGTAAGTGTATGGGTTGATACTGTGGCAGCTGTGGAGATGGAATAGTACCTGTTTCCACTGCCTGGGGGATTGGGTACAGTATGCAGAAGAAAAATATTTTTTCCTCTATTCTTCTGAGTTCTTAGCTGAGATCCCTGTTATGAAATACAGATTAACAAGAGAAAAAACAAAGAAAAGTTTATTAACAGGCACACATCGTGTATACATGGGAGAGAGAGAGAGCTCAGGAAAATGAGTAACTCGAAGAGGTGGGTTAGAATTCAGGCTTAAATACCATCTTAATAGGGAAAGGGCAGAAGGAATGTAGGCCTCTTAGGGGAGAGTAAATGATTTTTAGGGAAAATGAATGAACCCTTAGAAGAACAGATGGGAGGTATGATAGTTTGTGACGAAGTTTGTCTGGGTGTGGTATCAACTTTTAGTCTCCTCTTCTGTGATAACAGTCCATCTTTTCTGGTTAACTGAACTCCTGAGAAAGGGATCTATGACAACCATGTTCCTTTTGGAGGGTTAGCCTTTAAGCAGATAAGTTCAAAGAAAACGTCTCCCTGCGTTTGCTAGTTTTCAAGAGCCTGCGGCTCAAAATAATCAATCTGCCAACGTGGCAGATTTTGGGGGTGGCATAGTCTGCTCTCCCTTAGGTATTAACCCTAGATAGGAACAGGAATAAGATCTGGGGCCTACATAATACATGGGGGTGGTTAGAACTGTATCAACACATGAATCCAGGATCCTTGAAAGTGCTATTTGAAAAGGATTCTATAAAATGTCTAGAGTCAAAACTTTGCATTTCTGCTCAGACATGTAAAGAGCTTGAAGGTTGTCACTCCTGTTTTTATAATAAGATAAAGCTGGATAAACTGAACATCAATGACTTTTCTTGGACGCCTCATAGACCCGAGTTTGCAAGGTAAACCAGCACCTTGAAATCTGGAAAGGGAGGTGCATCTATATGAGTTACAGTTGAGATCTGGCGGAACAGAAGCTTCTGGAGCCAAAACCCGGTAGGAACACTTATGTGGTAATTTTGATGAGTTGCTGGAGGCTGAGTGTGAAATAACATGAGAATAAGAAACTCCTGGAAGACACATTTCTTGGGAGGGATGGTCTTTACCTCCAGGAACTCTACCAGATTCTAATGGTGAAAATCCAAGAGAGATCCCCTTATTACTCTGGCAGGGGGAAAGAAAGAGTAATCATTGTGAAATATATCCAGAGACCTCCTCTCCAGGGCAAAAGACTTTGCCAGAGCCTTATCCCGGCTTGGGAGAGTGCATTCCCCTCTTCCTGTCTCACATAATTGGGAGGACAGTGTAGTCAAGGCTTTAAGGACATAGATTGGGAACACAGCAGCCAGGGAGAGGGTTACCGGATGCAAGAAAAGCTGTACCACTGGAGAAATATTTCTGAAGGTGAAAGCCTCAAGACACAGGCTCACTAACAGACTGAGATTTAATTGGAAGATTATATATAGAATGCTTTCTCTCGCTGATACCTTAGCACCACACCAGGGGGCTCCAGTCTAACAGTGGATACTGCTGAAAGATCTGCAAAACATCTACCTTCTCTGAGGAGGAATACTAAGAAGTCAAGAGAGGAGACAAAAACAAGGAATTCGGAGCCTCTAGTACCTGTAGCTACAAAAAAGATTAAACACAACACAGCTCCTAGCCAGATTAACATAAATCCTCATATAGACTTATTTACCTTAATTTCTATCATCCAATATAACATGTCCAGCTTTCGACGAAAGATTATAAGGAATACCAAAAGGCAGAAAAACACAATTGGAAGAGACAAAGTAATCATCAGAGCCAGACTTAAATATGACAACAATGTTGGAATTATAAAACAGGAAATTTAAAATAACTATGGCTAGTAATTAAGGGCTCTAATGGAAAGAGTAGACAACATGCAAGAACAAACTTAAAACTAAGAATCATACAATAATTAATTTTCATACAATAATATTAAAAATAAAGTATATTCATATAACTTATCCTCTTTGCATATTAAAAAAGAAAACCATATAATCTGTCAGCAGATGCAAATAAAAGCACATGATAAATTTTAGTATATTTTTATTATAAAAATTTAGCAAAGAAGAAAACTTTCTAAGCCTGATAGAGGGTATCTGACAGGAACTCACAAAAAATCTATAGTTGACATAATTCTTAAAACATTAGAAGCATTCCCTTTAAAAGCCAAGGATTTCTATTACCCTAGATTTTATTAAACATTATATTTGGAGGTCCTAAACAATGCAGTAAGATTTTTTTAAAAAAAGGTACAAAATTTATAAAAATCAGAAAGAAGAAAATACTGTCACTATTTACAAGTAATATCAAAATTAAATCTAAAAGAATCCTCACAAAATCTCTTAGAGCTAATAAGAAAATTTGGCAGGGTTGTTGAACAGAAAATCAACACACTAAAATTGATTTTCTTCTGATGGACCAGCAACAAACAAAACATGATTTAAGGATACCATTTACAATAATACAAAAACTCGAGGTACCTAGGAATAAAGCTAACATAGATGTGCAAGATTTTTATCAAGACATAAAAAGAAAGACTGGAGAGATGAATAAAATTCATCAGTAAAAGTCCATATTGTAAATAGCCACTAATAGGGCAATGGACAAATAACATGCGCTTTATTTAAAAGCTGAATACTATATAGCAGTTCAAAGGAATAGACTCTAGCTACATGCATCAATGTGAATAACCTCAAAAAGTTAATATGGAGCATAAAATCAAGTCTTAGAAAACACACACTGTTATAAAATTTATATATTTTTAAAACATTTAAAACTGTATATTGTTTATGAATACACATGTGTAGTAAAAACATAAACATCAAATGTAGGATAATAGTAACCTTTGGAGTGGGGAATAGGGCAGTATTTCCCAAACTTTCCACATTGTAATAATTACCTTGGAATCTTAAAAAAATATTAAGACATTCCAATGTAACCGGTATGAAATAAGACCTGGGCAATGGGAGTTTTAAATGTTTGGTGGATTCTAATGTGTAGCAAAGTTTGGGAACCACTAAGGTAAATATGAGTTAAGGGCAGGGTAGTTATACAGGTAACTTCAACTCTATTTGTGGATTTCTGTTTCTTAAAATAAGCTCTGGATCCAATACACCAAAATGTTAAGACTTGACAAGACTAGGTGGTAGGTGTATATGTTTATGATATTACATATCAAGAAGGAAGAAGGAAGGGAGACAGGAAAGAATGGAAGGAGGGAGGGAAGAAAGGAAGGAAAGACGATTTTGTTCCTCTAACAAAGTCACCCACACCAATGCTATATCTAGCTGTTCAGAACAGTAGACTGTACCAGTTTCCCTTATTCACCCTGATGCCTACTCACCAAATTTGTAGCCACTTAACTGGAGCAGGAAAGTGTTAAGCAAAAGGTCTTAGAATGCTGCCCTTGTTAACCTGATCTTGGTCCTACTGTGATGGCAAATACCCAGCTCAGAACACACGGTAGAGAGGAGCAGCTGAATGTTTACACATGTGTTAGAAGGCAAGTAGAATAATGCCTTGGTTCTTGCAGTGAAATTACTCATTCAGTGTGAACCTACTGTGTGCAAGGTACAATAATTGGTTCAATTTTAGCATTTAAAAAACCACGTAAGACAAAATACACTCTAACATTGTTTTATCGATGTCAACACTAACATTTATACCTGAGCACTTACAGGTTTCTCAAAACAGACCCTCTTAATTGAATGAAACACATCTCTTCTTGACAACAGACACAAATCAGTGGAGTTAAAACAGTGAAGTGAAATGGTTTGAGAGTCAGCAGTTATTCTTGGTGGGTGTCAAGGTGGGAATGTTGATTTATGAAAGAATATGGGAAGAAAGAATAAAACAATCTCCATGAACATTAATTCTCCTGGGCAAAACTCTATCTCTGGCAGAAAAAAAATGAGACATAGCCCCTACTCATTTCTGCTTAAAAAGAGATCAATGCAGTTGGACTAAAAATTAGTTCTCTGACCTGGCTGCAAGTTAAAATCCTCTGTGGAAAATTTTTTAAATGTTAATGTACCCAGCAAATTCATTGAATCAGAATATGTAGGGGTGGAATCTGGCACGAAAGTGGAGAACTACAGGACTTAAGTGAACAGAAAATTTAGAATTATCTAATTTGGTAATTCAAAAAATAAGTAGTTTTAAGTTGTTGGAGCCTTTTTTCAAATCCAATTAAAGCAAACTAAGTATGGGATTTCCCTGGTGGTCCAGCGGTTAAGAATCCGCCTTCCAATGCAGGGGACACAGGTTCAATCCCTGGTCCGGGAACTAAGATCCCACGTGCCGCGGAGCAACTAAGCCCATGCGTCACAATGAAAGATCCCACACGCCCTGGAGCCCACGTGCCGCAAGGAAAGATTGCAACTGAGACCCAACGCAGCCAATAAATAAATAAAAGTTTTTAAAAATAAAACAAACTAAGCGTATAAAATGTAGGCTGTGCTGGCTTAGTCAAGGTTAGGAGGGCAATGTTGGGGCTGAGAAGAGGGTGTTCAGACCCATGCCTACTCACACATCCTACCCTCCTCTCTGTCCTCCCAGACCCTGAGTGGTTCTGTACTCCTTGGAGCCAAGTTTAAAGACTTCTCATTTGAAAGTTTCAAATGTTTTATTTGGCAGATTCGAAAGTGAAGACACATTTGCTGCTCATTAGTGCCTAGCTAGTATTGGTAGAGCCAGAATTTGAACCCAGGGATGACTTCCTGGAAAATTCTGCCTTTTCCTAGTAGAATACATAATCAGGAGGCTCCAGGCAAAATGTTGAAGCAGGCAATGCTTGCCTTTCGTCTCCCTGCCACCCCCATATTTTGTGATCTCATTTCTCGATGGGAGCCCATGCCCTGCCCCACCCCTTTCCAGTACTTCCTTTGTTGTTCTTTGGATTCCAAGCACAACATAGAAACCGTCCATTTAGAAATACTCTCTCCATTAAGTCCCCTCTAATCTAGAACAGAGCTGTCCAATAAAACTTTTAGCAATAATAGAAATGTTCTATACCTGCATTGTCCATTATTGTAGCCTCTAGCTACCTGTGGCTACTTAGCACTTGAAATATAACCAGTGTGACTAAATGACTGAATTATTTATTTCATTTTAATTAATTTAAATTTGAATTTGTTTAAGAAGTCACACATGGCTAGTGTCCCTTGCATTGGACAACACAGCTCTAAAACATTCTCAACTCACTTCGTGTTTAAAATATTTTCCCATGTTTGATTTTCCAAAGCCTGTTCAGCTAGGACACAGTATCACTGCATCTAGTACACTGATGATAACTAATTTGTATGTGTATCTCCCAGAAAAAAAAAAGGTCGCATTTGAACAGAGGCCTTCTGGACATGAAAATGTGAATTTTCAGACGCAATGACAAGACACTGGGGGAGATTTCTCTTTTTTTATCAAAGGGAAATTTGAATCTCATTAATTCCGTAATGTGAACAGCTAGATGTTGGTGCCACAAAATATTTTTTGTCACATTCACCCTTTACAATAATTAAGCAATTTGTATTACACATCTCAATACAGAACTCGGATGTTTTCACACATTTTTCAAAGTACTTTTCCCAGTGTACATTTTATTCTGTTTTCTGATTTCTTTCTATTTTGGGACCCAGAAATGTAACACCAACTGGAGTACTCAGTTCCATGAAAAATACTGCTTCCTCGGGCCCAAAGGCAGCAGCCCCAACATGTCCCTCACCTGTAGCAGGTGTCTGGGAGGTGCTAAGGAGGCTACAAGTGGCTTTCCATCTCATAGATGCCACATTTTTTTCTCCAGAGTTACAAAATTGAAGTCTTTCAGAGTTACAAAATTGAAGGCTTTCAGAGTACAAAATTGAGGCGCAAAGTGTGTAGCTGAAACACAAAGGTAGATAATAGGAGCTGACCTCATCCAATCAAGGGGCTTTGGGAAAAGAAAAAGATGCATAGGGATGGAGGAAGGTGGATCAGGGATCAAAGCAGAAGCTGAAATCCAAGGACCAAATAAGACAACTCCAAATCATGCCCCAGGTGACCGGGAACAGGCTCAAAGAAGCCTAGAAAACAATGCGAGGTCTGGAAGTTGATTCTGAAGGTCTGTTGGTCTGAAAGGGCCTTTGCTTTCTGGAAGGTTTTCCGTGTGACACCCAGATGTTCACCTGGTCTTACATAATCTTAAGGAATCCTGAAAGGAGGTTATGTGAGGATTTGCCTTACCCTAATATAACCTTTCTTTCTTGCACACAAATTTAGCACAGATCCCTAGATGGGCTGTATCCTGTTGGCATTTAACTTCAGGAAACTGACATGGTAGGTGTGAAATAATAAGAAATGTATACTGGTCTTTACTCCTGGTTCCTGCTAATATTTAGTCTTTAACCCCAGTTCCTGACATAGAACTCATAAACCCCTTGGAATTTCCTGGATGATAGGAGTGTCTTTTGTTCAAATGAGGTGACTCTGGGTCAGCTCCTGGATGGGGGCTAGTCACCAGAAAAATCAAGCCATGACTAGAAGCTTGGAACTTTCAGCTCCATCCCCCATCCTCCAGAAAGAAGAGAGGGGCTGGAGATTGAGGTAATAATCCATCATGCCTACATGATGCAGCCTCCATAAAAATCCCTGAAGTACCTAAAGTACAGGATATATTGCTGAACACATCCACATGCTGGGAGGGAGCTGTACCCTAACTCCTCAGGGACAGAACTCCTGTACTTGAGACTCTTCCAGACCTAGCCTTAGGTATCTCTTAGGTATCTGGCTGTTCATCTGTATTCTTTATTATATCCTTTATAATAAACGAGTAAATGTAAGCAAGTGTTTCCTTGAGATACATTAGCCCTTCTAGCAAATAATCAAATCCAAGAAAGGGGTCACAGGAACCCCAGTTTATAGCCAATTGGTCAGAAGTACAGGTGACAGCCTGGGATTTGCAGCTGTTGTTTGAAGTGGGGGCAGTCTTGTGAGTTTGAGCCCTTAACCTGTGAGATCCATGCTAACTCCAAGCAGACAATGTCAGAAATGAACTGAATTGTAGGACATCCTGCTGGTGTCACAGAATTGGTCAAGGTAGGAAAAACCCTTCACATCCGGTGGCAGAAGTGTGAGAGTAAAGGAAAACACAGGAGTTTTCCCTAGATGGCAGGGAAAGAAAGGCCGAAACCCACAGAAAACAACTGAACAGAATTATTAAAACAAATACCTCCAAATTTTCACTCAAAAACAACTCGGGGCAAACCACCCTTGTCAGTGTTTATTCTCAGAAATGTTTTAGTTCTTTCATTCACAATCGGTACACCTTCGCTCTGGGTTATTCACATAAAAGCACCATGTGGCTCAATTCTTATTGAAATTAGAGGGATGCCCTCTGGGAAAAGCATTACAGTTTATATTTCTATCCTTTAGATACAGTTCTTTAGGTACCTGGAGCCTCTCCCTTGAGGGACATGAGCATTACAGCATTAAGTTAGCAGATGTGACGTACCATGATTTCCCAATGAAAATAATAGTAATTTGGCTAAGTAAAATAAAACATCTCTTTAGGGGGCTTACAACTGCTCATTTTCTCTCTCGAAGATGACTGTCCTCAGTGTTTTAGGTGGATGGCACATGCTTTGGGTCCAAAACCAGGGATGAGAGGACTGAGCAATCTCTATTCTGAAGCTCTTTCTGGTAACGGGCCCTTGCCAAGCCTTTGGAAAAGGTGAGTCTGTGGTGTTCACCACCCCAACTCTTCAGGTTTTTCTGCATACACATTAAAAGGAGCTTATTCTTCCTGACAGAGCCCTTCTGATTTGACAGAATGGTGGAAGATATATTCACTCAAGAGAGAAAAAAGGAAATTGAGGTCTGTTTGTATTTCCTTTAGGCCATACGTTTCCTAAGCCGAGACTTTCACGTTTTTGCTCCTTAGTGGACTATAATGACAGCATGATACTCTGCATCTAATTAGTCATTTCGTTAATTTTATTGGAGCCACGATGGTGACCACTGGCCTAATTCGAAGGAATTGCCCTTGGCTTCTAGGCTTAAAGATAAGCCCTTGTAGTGTAGAGGGAGGTGATGCTCTTGACAAAAAAAAACATAACTCCGCTGCCCAGCACTGCTATCTCTGCTTTGCATTTCTCATTTCCTTCAGTCTCAGGCCTGCTGAGGCCCTGCAAGGGGCCTGGGAACAGTTGGCAAGGGGTGGGGCGTGCCCACAGGAGCGGGAGGGGACCCAGGTTCCACTGTGCTGTGCTTTGTGGCTTCTGGGTATTGGGTGACAGCTTCATCAATGAGTTATTGCTTTTAACTTATACGTACACATTTAAAAATTATAATTTGAATAAATTTATTATGTATATATAATTATATATTATACATATGTGTCTGTGTGTGTGTGTGTGTGTGTATATATATATATATATATATATATATATATATAATTAAAAGACATTACTGGGGGCTTCCCTAGTGGCGTTGTGGTTGAGAGTCCGCCTGCCGATGCAGGGGATACGGGTTCGTGCCCCGGTCCGGGAAGATCCCACGCGCCGCGGAGCGGCTGGGACCGTGAGCCATGGCCGCTGAGCCTGCGCGTCCGGAGCCTGTGCTCCGCAACGGGAGAGGCCACAGCAGTGAGAGGCCCGCATACCGCAAAAAAAAAAAAAAGACATTACTCTCAGAACAGGTCACGAGTGTTTAAGACCTTTACCAAACTTATAATCTACCTAATGGTGAACATTCAAACTATTCACTCCCCCAAACACTTTTTAACTAATTTTTCAAGGTCTTTTGAGAGTGCTCACACCCAGGAGAGAGCTCCTATTGTGTCTGGTCCACCACAATTCTGGGGCTACAAGTAGAAGGAGATTTTATTTTCACACCTCAGAGGGTTTATTTTCCCTGCCAGAGTTTATTTTCACAAGCCAGCTCCTGCCCCCAGTTTTCTCATAACAATTCATTATAAAAAGCTAACTTAAGGAACAAATGGTTAAGCAGGAAGATTTAGTTGTCCTCATGTTTGCAGAGTTTTATATTCAGTTTAAATTTTCTGGTGCAAAGCACAATTAACATTTGAGTCTGCCTAACCGTGAAGAAATAGCGATTACTGTTTTTACTGGAAATAATTCATTTTGGTGTCTTCTCACAGCCTGGTTGCCTGATCCTTCTACGGTTCCTCTTCTCCATGACAACCCCATCCAACACGGCTTTCTTCCTGCCCTGGTGTTTTATTACATATAAGTGAAGACTCCTTTACATGCTGCTTGGTATATTTTTGCCAAAAGGAAAAAAGGATTGTGGAGGACGGGGACTGAATTATATGCAGCATTTCTTTAGAAGCCCATTCAGCATCTAAAACAGTGTTTAGTACATAGAGGGCCCTCCATAAATATTTGCTAAAATGAAACTAGAAACAAATGTTAAGTCAAGCTCAAACCCATGAATCACTGTGGCTAGTAATCATCTTTTAGGAAGAATTTGAATAATTTCTCAGCTATTGCCTTAAATCATTGAGATACCATTTTTCTGATTTTTGCCCTTGCTATTCAACCACGTATTTCTCAAATAGATTTTTACCCAAACTCAAAAGTCTGGGCTTAGAAGGAAAGCATAGAGTGTACTTCTAGGCCAGTTCACCAACAGGTTTTTGGGTTTTTTTTTCAATGAAAATGTCCAAATATTTCCCATTTGAAAACAGTGAGATACTTTCCAGTTCACAGATCCATTTGTGGATTTGTGAACAAAGTAAAGTGGGTGCCTGCGGCCTGATCATTCTGGAAGAGAAAACTGCCATTTTTCTGTGTTGTATTTCACGGCAGTCTCCTGGTCAAATCAATAACCTTCTCCTGGTACCACCTTGTGCCTTCTGTGCTGTAACCAAGAAGAAGTACCTTCCCAGGTTTACCATCGCCATTAAACCCCAAACACACCAGGCAACACGGCCCTTCAAAGGGGCAAGGGTGATATCTTTCCTCCTGGTGTTTCAGGGCCTTATCATTTCAGGTGCTTTATCTCAGTTCTCACCACAATTTAACCAGTAGTCATGTTTATATTCCTTGTAGAGATGAGCTATCTTTTGAATGAGAAATGTGGTGCCTGGATTCAAAGATTTTGAAATATGTGTAATGAAGATGAACAATTTTGCTTCTCTCATCTCCCACCGACTCAGTTCTCATTCTCCCAACCTCCACACGGCTTGTTGTTGGTTTCTGTGAATCCTTACAGAGTTCATTGATGCATAAAAAATTTAAAGTGAACATATAGTCTTATCCCCCTTGTTCATTAAAAAAAAAAAAGTTAGTAGGCTACCATATAATTTGTGCCTTCATAGGAGAAATTTTAATCCAATTCTAGGAGACGTCAAAACTCAAGGTTTCTGTACATTGCAAAACTGCTTTCTTAACTACAGAGAAGCTGAAAAAGACACCCTGGATCTCGGTCCATATTCCTACCCAGCCAGTCTCCCTGTCCCAGCTATGCGAAGTCTTCAAGGCTCTAGTAGGATTGATGATGAGCTGAGAAGTGCTGAGAGGATCACACAAAATTAGTGAAACTTTTCACTTGCTGGTTTCAAGGTTTGCATCAGGTATGGTGAAGACAGGAGAAGAAAAAGAAAAGATCCATGATCCAGAATATTTCCTGACCATAATACCTTCTAACCAGCTTGCACTCCAACTCAAGATCTGTCTTTCTATATCAAAAGAAGCATGTTTTACTGGAAGTAGGATGTCTGGGGTGAGTATTACAGACCTGGCCCACGCTGCTCCTGGGAGCTGGGGTTAGAGAGTAGGAGAGAAAGGGAATTCAACTCTTACTAAACTCCCAGTGGGCAAGGAACCCAAAGGGAATTATTTAAAATGCAAATGGTTGCGGCAACATGGATGGACCCAGAGATTATCATACTAAGTGAAGTAAGCCAGACAGAGAAATGCAAATATCATATGATATCGCTTATAAGTGGAACCTAAAAAACATGATACAAATGAACTTATTTACAAAACAGAAATAGACTCACAGGCATAGAAAACAAACTTATGGTTACAGAAGGAGAGTGGGAGGAGGGATAAATTAGGAGTTTGGGAATAAAATATACACACTACTACATATAAAATAGATAACCAACAAGAACCTAACAGATAGCACAGGGAAATATACTCAATATCTTATAATAACCTATAATGGAAGGAGAATGTGAATAAAGAATATACATATTTACATATATGTATAACTGAATCATCTTGCTGTACAGCTGAAACTAACACAACATTGTAAATCAACCAAATTTCAATTAAATTTTTTAAAAGAAAAAGAAATATCTAATTTCTTCCTTGTTAAAAAAAAGTAAAAAATAAAATGCAAATGGTATCACTCTTTGTCTTAAAATCAGTCAATGGCTCCCATTACCTTTAGATGAAAAGTCCATACTAGTTCTAGTCGTAGCACCCAAGGCCCTTGATTTCTTTCAGGCCTCTTGTCTCATGGCTCCCAAACCCCTCCAGCCATGCATAAAGTACAAGGTGCCCTATTGGCTTGCAATGCTCTTCCACGCCCTTTCCCAGTTAATTCCCATTTATTTTTCAAGACCCAGATCTGGCCTCAACTTCTCCAAGAAGCCTTTCCAGACACCCTTATTCTGGATGTGTTGCCCTTTCTACGTGTACCTACTGAAATTCTGCTTATCTAAGTATGCCAGCCGTCGTACTGTATCCTCATTTTCTGTCTCCCCCACCAACTGGGAGATCAGTCCTACATTTAACAGGTGGTTTTCACAAAGTTTTATAGTGTAATGAGCCCTAGAATAAAATTTCCTGAGTTTGTATTTCATCTCTGCCGCTCATGGGCTTTGAGATTTGGGGCACAGTGATTTGCCCTCTCTGTCCTTCATTTTACTCATCTGTAACATTAAATGAATAGTAGTACCCACATGGGTTGTTCTGATAATTAAATGGTATGGCGTAACTAAGCGCTTAGCACAGTGTAGAAAGAGACTCGTTAGCTTGTTCATTTATTTGCTTAGTTTTTATTGTTTTTTCTTTCCCCTCTGGAATGTAAGCTCCAGAAGCACAAGGAATTTATCTGGTTTGTTCACTGCTGTATTCCCAGTACCTGGAACAATAGCCAGGAGTCCAGTGCATAATTACAGACTATTTGTTGAATGGATGTATCAGTGAATGACGTGTGAGTTAGTCACGTGTGTTCAAACCACTGCAGGCCAGCCAGTTCCCTCCTAGCATGGCCGCTAGACCTATTAGCTGCTCAACAAATATCGGCGCCTGATCCCTTGTGCTGTCAGTCACAATCTCTTGCATAAGAATGAGACCCTTTGGCAATATCCGCATGGAGTTTGGTGACAGTGACAAATATGAGTACAAAAATCAGCAATTGCAATCTCTCTTTCAGATGTGAACATATACAGCCTTACTGGTAACGATGACGGTCATAACAACCATTTCAAAACAACTCAGGCAAAGCAACTTTCTAGTTATCACTTGTATCTCTACAGATATTGGAAGCCAAGTCTTTTAGAGTTTATATGCTTAACCAGAAATTCATATTTTGTAGTCACTGACATCATTTAACAAACAGGAACTTGACATTTTCAATATGAGAAATATATTGTGACTCCCTTTTCTCTGTAGAAGAAATTTTTTAAGCATCTCAAGTAAGGAGAGCACCATATAATAAAAACCTTTTTTTTTGTTTGTTTGAGGGAAGTTTTTTGTAAATGGAGTTTGGGAGACATTGCTAAATTCATCAAAGTTTGTACTTACTTTTGCTCAAGCTAGCTGGCAAAAGAGTATATGGAGAATAAGGAGACCAGGCTTTATTTACTCTAGACCAGGCTACTCAATGTGCCCCTATCTGCCTGTGTGACCCTGGACCATCACTATATTTCTCACTGCACATGCAGGGGGGTTGAGCAGGTGGTCTCCAAAGTCTTACTGGCCCTATCCTTCTGGGTACTTTCAGCTGATGTGGTCAACTCCATAATGGATGAAACAATCATGGGATACTCCCTGATATGACTCCATGCAAAACATAGTAAAGAATGAATAAGAGGTGGTTTTCACCCTCAGAAGGCTTACCAGTTCAATAGTATTTCAGAACAATGGGACAAGGGGGACAGACCTTGAAAGCAAAGCAATTCTCTGTCCCATTGCTTTGATTTTCTTTTAAATACACAAATTAATTTGCTGTAAAAGGTTATTTTTAAAAATCATGCTAAAGAAGTCATGAAACTTTCTGTGGTTATCATAGGGAATGGATACAAGAAGTGGTAGGTGGTGGGAGAAGATGGTGGTGGGATGGGTTGAAAGGACTGGGGCTTCCCTGGTGGCGCAGTGGTTGAGAATCCGCCTGCCAATGCAGGGGACACGGGTTCGAGCCCTGGTCTGGGAAGATCCCACATGCCGCGGAGCAACTAGGCCCGTGAGCCACAACTACTGAGTCTGTGCGTCTGGAGCGCGTGCTCCGCAACGAGAGGCCGCGACAGTGAGAGGCCCGCGCACCGCGATGAAGAGTGGCCCCCGCTCACCGCAACTAGAGAAAGCCCTCGCACAGAAACGAAGACCCAACACAGCCAAAAATAAATTAATTAATTAATTTTTTTAAAAAAAGAAAGGATTGATAAGCACTGGTCCAGTGAAACAGGATATGGGTGTCAGCTGTGAGATGTTGGACTCATTCTTTAGTCTCTCTTACCCTGTTTCCCAGCAACCTCATCTGCAACTTGAGCATAATACCTTTCCTGCCTACCTCCCACTCTTCTGGAAAGACCCCATTTTTAACAAGTTCATGCTTTGAAATGGTAAAATCTACAACTGTAAGTTTAATCATTCTAACATCTACAAAGGAGGGTAGGATAAATAACACTATATGACATGAACCTTGTTCATAATTCAGATGTACAAAAACATAGTTGATTTTCTACCACTAAACTTAATGTCTGTCTCAAGTCTAGAAACACACTCTCAGTCACTCTCACACTGAGTGGAGCATAAGTTCTGGGGGTCCTCGGAGCACAAGGCATGAGTACAGTAGGGGTACGGGTGCCTGGCTTTGAGTCTCCGCACACATGCCTGCTGGGGCCTCCATGCGTCTTCAACTGTTGACCCACAGGTTGCCAGTGACATATCCTTTCTTTCTGTCCAGCTGGCACCTTAGACCCCATGCCTCTCCCCACATATCCTTGTGTGTCTCCACATCTTTGGAGTTGTGGGAATGGGTCTATGAGGCTATGTAAGGACCCTCTTCCTCTATTTATCAAAGTCCCTCTCTGGGGTCTTCCTGCCCCTGCGAGCCATCAGCTTCCACCTGTCACCCAGTTCTAAGATTGTCTCTCAGGCTCCTAGTTACTAACAGGAAGGAAACATCTGTCTACACTTTCTGGTCTCTTTACTGGTTCTGGGGAAATGCCTCCCATGCCCCAGAGGAGACTTCTTCCCTTATAATCCCTTCTGACGCTCTCCTTCCCATAGATTTGGTTTTTCCCCAAAGGCTCCATCATTCCCTGAGGCCTTGGGTTTATCTTGCCTGTACTCCCTTCTCTGACATCCTCCCTTGAGAAAATGAGCTCAGAATTGCCTAGTGACATGAGGGGATGGAGACGGTAGTGGAAAATACTGAATCAGAGATGGAAGAAAGTTCAGTTAACATTTTATAAAACTTACAATACTTTATGAAAGTTAATATCCCACTACTGCTACAAACAGTAATAATGGGTGTGCATAAATAGAACCAGGTTAGTTGAGTTTGAGACAGTCCACCTAGCCAAAAAAGAAAAAAAAAAAGATTTCAGATAATGAGGAAAGGAGAAAATAACACATGGTCTCTGTAACATGGTTGCTTTTGAACTGAGTTTCACAGAGAGCAGCATCGTTTTGTCACGTGACTCTCCTGCCGCTCTCCTACGTCTAAGGCCAGTCTGTAGCCAGGGGTCTGTGTCCTCCCGCTGGAGGGGCTGATGAGCAAACCTCGCCCTCCTCTGCTCCACCCCTGCCTCCCAGACCCTCTCCAGCCCCGGCACTCCTGCTAACCTGTCAGGCTGCATTTTCAATTACTGTTCTTGGAAAATGTCCAGGTGGACCCATTAAATCAGTGAATGCGATGAGCTGAACACAGGCAATGGCAATTCTGTGGCCTCCCTTGGGATAATTGGTGATCCCCCGGGGTGTTAAAAATACAAGCCTGAAAATCATTGCTTTGAAGGACAACTGAGCCATTTTTTCCATTAAAATGCATGACATTTAAGTAATGCCCTTGTTCTTCTGGGTGTCCATCAACCTTCGCTTTTTTACGCACTGAAAAGTCTAAATATTTATTAACTTCAATTCACAGACTTTATTATAGCTGCATTCAGCCAGGGCACACGCAAGCATTTTAAAACTATATGGCACTTTAAAAATAACATCATTTATAAATACTTAGGAAATAATTGTGTTTTTATTTTAAAGATACAAAATACTTCTTAGCTTAGCTCTTGCCTGAGGGTCCACAGTCGACAGGTTTGCATTGGTTGGACCAGCTGGATACAGCTGGCATCATTCCACGTAGACAAACCAGAATTGTTCGCATCTGGGGACTCACTAGCTGGACCAGTTCAACTGATCGACGGTCAGAGGAAGCAGAGAAAGTCTCTCCAGAAACTTTGCCTCCAGCCACGTTCCAGGCTATCTGGTTATGCTCTCCTGTGAAGACAGAAAGCTGGTTTTGTGTTTTCATGGAAATAGGTGAGATCCCAGCCCAGACTCTAGGAGGAACACCTTTTCAGGTGGCCAGACGTGACTTCAAGGATTGGGGGGAGCGCGGGAGGGGAAACTTTGACCGTCATCTCTGTAATCGCTCTCCTCATTTTTGACACATAGATAGTTGGAATTGATATCGTCTCTATCTTATCTGGAGTGCTCTGACACAGCTTCAGCCTGCTCTTCCCAACAGATGCCTATAAAGATGTTCTGGAACTGCCTTCTGTGTGTTTCTTAATGGCCATTTCCCACCGAAACCACAAGTGATTAAGAAGGTACTCTGTGTTTCTTCCCTGTCCCCTTCATCATCATGCTTTGCTATCAACTAACACAGTTTTGGGAGATAATATTAGAAAAAAAGCCAACAAAGGAATATAATTTGAAACTCCACCATGCAGAGAAAACCACTTTTCCTAGGGAATATAGACCTCTCCCAGTTTATGCAATCATGTAGTTTTCAAAGGTCTCGAGGTCATAAACATTGAAATGGTTTAGATTTGCTTCCACTGCTTTCGTATCAGCACTAGCAGTGGTACCATTCCTTTATTAAATGATTTTTTTAAAAAGAAAAAGACAAGATCTTTAAAACTATTGAACCACCTGTGACTAGCTGCAAACTTTTGTACTAAGGACGCTGTATTTTTCCTTTTATGTCTTCAAATAGACTGCTAGTCTCTGCCTTATCACCACTGTGCAGTTGCAGTTAGAATGCGGTAAAGGAAAATGTCACAAACAACAGGGGAGGAGCGGCCGACACCTGAGATTCCACAGGCAGCAGGTGGGGTCACCGGGCCAGGTGGGGAGGCTGCCATGGGCTGACTTGAACTCCCCACGGTTTGCCTGCGCAAGGGGCTACTTTGTGTTGTACACTGGGGTGAGAATGTCCAGTCTCTGAAATTAAATTACATCCTTTATGGAGCAATTTTGTGTCCATTCTGTGTCCCACAACCTGGGGAACATCTGTATACTTATAATTTCTTAAAAAAATAAATAAATAAACTCATAGTGTATATACCACTTTGTAACTCACTTTTTTGTTGGCAGATGCCTCTTTACATCCATAAATAAGCACAGGTGTCATAAAAAAATTCTGTTGTATGAATCTATAACAATTTATTTAAACAGTCTCTAATTAGTGGCCGTTTGGGGTGTTTGCACTTTGGGCTGTAGTGATGTCTCTGGTTCCCAGAGTCACGTTCCTTGGTGTACCTACCTCTGGTTGCAGCCACGACTGCAATGATGAAGTGTCACGAGGGCTCAGACTCACCTGGTGCTGACAACCCAGCCCAAGGCTGCACGGGTTTTCCAGTGCCGAAGGAGCCAGGAAGCAGAGGAGACAGTGTTGTCCCCCCTGCCCCCAGGCAACCTTCAGTGAATGGGGAATAGAGCTAGTGAATAAATGCTCCAGCCATCTGTCCTTCAAGAGGAAAACTTCAGAGGATTTTTGAGTGATAGCCATGTGGGTGCAGTGGAGTTCAGCCCCAGGACCCCAAAGCATCCACCTCATTATATTTGTTTTTCCTTCTTTCCTACTCTCTCCCTCCTGCTTCTCAGGATCATCTTGGAAATAAACTACCTGTATCCAGCAAGTTCTGCTCTCAGGCGCTGAACCAAAATAGACTATGATAAACAATGATGCATAAGATGTCCTTAAATGTACATCTCGGCCATTGATTTATCCTTAGGATAAATTCCTAGAAACGTACATTGCTGAATCAAATGGCAAGAACTTTTAAAACCAGTCTCAAACTAGTGCTCTGTTTAACAGAGTTCCTAACTGTACGGGGATTGATTTTATTTTATTTGCCTGTGTCTATTCAATCCCAGAGCTCTCATGAAGCTGACTCTTCCATCAAGAAGTGAAGCATTGACACTAACTTCCTGTAGTCTTTTAAGCCACCCTCCCCAGAGGCTCTGAAACTCCCTGCCTTATGCTACCCTAAAATCATGATGAATGGAATAATTGGAATGCACACCCACTGTCTCCCAAATAGACATCTCACTTTATTGCTTGGTAGTTATTAAGAATGAGTAGTAATTTCACTGCTGAAAAGACTGCTTAAGGGGAAAGTAAGAAATAAGAAAAACATTTGCTCGTAATTTAAGCCACAAGGAGATAAAACCAACCAGAAGATAAAATATCTGTTTCTCAACTCAACCTTTATATCATAGTGGCAGCAAAACTCTTAATTATAGATGGTAAAGTCTCTGGATTTTATTTTTTACCCAGCATCAGTGGTAAGAAATGTATAAATAACTGCTTGGCATTGTCCAGAAGGAACTCTATATGCAGGCACTTTGGGGGGATAGCAGAATCCTCTCACTCGAGAGAGGACCATGGAAAGACAGTGTCAAAGCCAAATTGGATAAGCCACAGCCTTTCCACGAGGGGAACTGGTGAGCATATGTTTGCATATATAATTTATATAAACACATATGGGATTATTTTTTAAAATAAGTGAACTATTCATAAATCATTTAAAGAGGCAAGGTACCTTTCTGCCATCTTTCAGGATGTTTATTTCATTTTATTTTTATTTTGGGGGACAGAGAAAGGTTGTATTTGACTTTTGAAGGCAAGTAGTACACAGCATACCAGATTCTAATGTATACTCCCCACCTTTTTTCTCCATCTGCACTGCGAAATCTCAGCTCCTCACGAAGTGTATTTTAAAATGGTATATAAAATCTTTCTCTCGGCAAACACTTGCAGGTTCTGCCCTCTTGAACAGTTTCCCTAAAAAGAAAAAGAAAAAAAAAAAAAGAGAGAAAGAAAGGCTTCCTTGGCTGTGTTTGCCATCAACATCAATAACTGCAGCAAGGCATTCTGACTGCTATTTATTCTGTCATAATTACTATCACCAAACTTACATGATTACGGAGTTAGTAATTCTGTTGATTATAAATAGCACTAATGCTGTAATACATCAGCAAAGACTGGCAGCATTATGGAGACGTGGTCCACACGCACATGGAAAGTCGGACCTTTGAGGATTATAATTTATATATTTCACAGAAAGTGTTATCCCCACGTGGCCTCTCTTTCTAATCGCTCCGTTAAAGGTTTCATTTAAACATTACTACCCTGCTCCCCGCTCAGTGTTTCTGTGGCCTTCTCGGATGTCCTTCACAGAGTCTGGGCTGTGTTTTGTATTCAAAAGATAATCCCTTGATAGTGTATGGACCTAGTAATGTCCTGATTTCTTGCATTTCCTAAAAGCAGGGCCACTGGATTGTAAAAGCCACTAGAGACAATTCTATCTCTGTTTTAACAGCGGTATATCTTCTTCTTGGCCAAAGGTTTACTGAGTGAATTCTTGTAGCATTGAAGCCTTCACTGCTGTGGGGTTTTGGTTTGGTTTGGTTTGGTTTGGTTTGGTTTGGTTTGGTTGAGGGCGGAGGGCAAAGGGTACAACTGGACCTTTATTCAAAATACCCACGTGTCACAGAGGTAATCTGCATTTACTGCGCAATTTCAGTTTTCAGAATTTTTGTAAAAGGGTCACTTGGGTAAAGAGAATTCCCCTGTGGAACAATGTGTTTCCACCTTCCCCGAAGCATACTCTTCTCTGAGGAATGATACGTTCATTTAAAATGATGTGTTCTTGGGCTTCCCTGGTGGCACAGTGGTTGAGAGTCCGCCTGCCGATGCAGGGGACACGGGTTCATGCCCCGGTCCGGGAAGATCCCACATGCCGCGGAGCGGCTGGGCCCGTGAGCCATGGCCGCTGAGCCTACGCGTCCGAAGCCTGTGCTCCGCAACGGGAGAGGCCACAACAGTGAGAGGCCCGCGTACCGCAAGAAAATAAATAAATAAAATGATGTGTACTGAATAAAGGTGACATATTTCCTGTTTTCAGCTGTCTACCTGATTCTTGGGAGCACTTTTTTTCTAACATAAATCTTTCTATATTGATTCAGAAGTAGAAGAATGTTTAGTGCACTGGTAACGTTTATTAACAAAGGAAGTATGTTTTTGGCAATTCTTTAGTTCATGGCATGAATGTGTATGAGTCTGTGTAAAAACTCTTCTGATTCATCTTAAGGTGAGTTTTTTTAAAAATGGAAATATAAAAATTAGTATTCTGATAATCACGACTACAGTTTGATATTTTACTATGTTGTTTTCTGCTCACATTCAGATATGGTGGCCTCACATCTGAAGTTTTCAAGGATAATCAAAATTCCAAATATCCTGTTATGTTGTTAAATAAATTGTCCTGATTTGAAGGTATGGAAAAGATGTCACCTTAGGTAAGAACTGAAGACAGGATAATTGTAAAACATGATAAAAATATACAGACTGTAAGAAAGCTTAATCCCAACCTTCATTTCAAAATATTTGTTTGTTCTACTTGGAAGAGTTTTGAAGCAAATAAACATTTTGATTGTCTCCTAAATTTATTTCAAATTAAATTTGTGTTCTGCTTAAACTTCCAACCATTCTGCAGCTATATGTAGACCCCAAAGGCATGCAAATAATGAAGCATATTGACACCTAGCTGTTGTGTGTAAACCCAACTTAAAAGAAAAAAAAAAAGGTAGATTTTCAGTACTGTGATTTTATTTTGAAAGGAAAGCCAATTCCATTGTGGAGCTTATTTGTAGCATGAATTACTCTTCTTAACAAATAAAATCAATCTTCTTACCTTACTTGACCCTACCCCAAACAGAACAGAGACCCCCCGGTCAAGATTACTGAACATTTTCTGAATAGCAACAGACTTCCAATGCTTCCATTAATTATTACAAATGTTAGGTAGAGAGATTCTGATTGCATTTTTCTTAGACCTACTATAACTATGAAAAGGCTTTTGATGAGGCTCAGAAATTTGGATGAAAAGTAGAACATAGCCAGTGACTCCAATGGCTGCTTGGGTCACCAGGCCAAAGAAGTGAGTGGCTTTCATTTCGTATTTGCTCTGAGTGAAGATCACATGACTTAAAAGAGGGATGTATTATTTTGATTCCAATGCTTCCAGAATATTTATATGTCCCTAGAGAGAAGAGGGAGTGGAGGAAAAAAGCCTTCGGTGAGCATCACATGGTGCTCACTTTTTTTTTTTTTTGCTCACGTATTTTTTTAATTTGAGGATTGCTTGCTCTGTGTAGGGCTCAACTTCAAATGTGAATGACCATGAGGAGATTTGATTACAGATTTAAATGCCCCAGAAGGTACAGCCTGCCCAAAAGTTAGGTCAGGGTGTTTTTCTTCACTGGTTTGATTCAATCCTCTGGTGGCTCAGATATAACTTAAGCATGATTAAATTTTAGAACAAGATGCCAGGAGGACTGTGAAATCTTCATTCCTAAAATTAGGAGCAACAATCACTTGGCTCAGGTGGTTGATGGAGGCAAAAGTTTGGGCTGGACTAGTGCTTTCTAAATGCTGGTCCCTGTCGCCTGCCAGGCCACCATGAGAACACCATTTCTCAGCAAAATGAGAAAAATGAATGATATATCATGTTTTTCCATAAGTTACATTTGCTCCATTTTAATTATAGATTATATCTGTCATAGAACTCCCTTTGTTTGTAACACCATATTGTTGCTGGTAGCTGGAAATTAATTTTCCCATGACTTAGCTTAGAAAAATAAAAAGTAAGCAGCCCTATATCAATCCCAATTTCTTTTCTAAAGTTTTAATGGGCCTGAAATCCAAAATTGCTTTTTATGAAACCAAAGCTTGAACAGTGGGGTGGAGAGGGCCTGGTGATGAAACAAACAACAAAGAAGTGGGTGCTATAAGAATTAGTGGAACTTTTTGATGTCGTGAACCCCTCTAATCAGTCAGTTTTCAATAATCAGAGACCACATGTCCAGAAGGCCTGACCTTCCTATAGCTCAAGCAACCAAATCTCCATTTCACAGACTATCAGCTTTCAGCTCCGCAACCCATGTGAGCACTTCTGCATATGCTGAAGCACTAAACAAGGTGTGGACAGGAACTGGTATCTAGCTCATGGTGATGGCCAATTATAGAATGGAAAAAAATAATAATTTTCTTTTGATCGAGCCACATTAATATTAAGTCTAGGGGCTTCCCTGGTGGCGTAGTGGTTGGGAGTCCGCCTGCCGATGCAGGGGACGCGGGTTTGTGTCCCGGTCCGGGAAGATCCCACATGCCGCGGAGTGGCTGGGCCCGTGAGCCATGGCCGCTGAGCCTGCGCGTCCAGAGCCTGTGCTCCGCAACGGGAGAGGCCACAACAGTGAGAGGCCTGCGTACTGCCAAAAGAAAAAAAAATTAATTCTAAATTCAAAATCAGGAATAGGAATGAGGGTATATGCCAAAGGCACTTGGAACTACAACCCAATCCTTAAGTCACTGAGCTCTAAACTAGGTGAGTTAAGTCATCATTTTGATGCTATTTTTCACATGTAGAGTGAGATGCCCCAGATGGGGTTTAGAATCCCTAGAAGATAATCAGTTAGCTGTTGCTATGGACTGAACTGTGTCCCTCCCACCCCAAAATCATGTACTGGAGCTCTAATCCCCAATGTGATAGTATTTGGAGGTATGGACTTTGGGAAGTAATTAGGTTTAGGTGAGGTCATGAGGGTGGGGCCCATGTGGTGAGATCAGTACCCTTATAAGAAGAAAAGATACTAGAGCTCTCTCTCCACTATGTGAGGACACAGCAAGAAGGTGGCTTTCTGCAAACCAGGAAGAGGGTCCTCACCACAGCCCAGCCCTGATCTCAGACCTCCAGAACGATGAGAAAATAAATCTGTTATTTAAGCCACCCAGCCTATGGTATTTTGTATTGGCAGCAGAGCTGACTAAGACTGCTGTCCTTAGAACTGTGAGGTAATAACTCAACTGCAGTGAAAAGAAGTAATCAGCACTTTCTGATTGAGGTTTGAAAAAAGAAAAGCAACCTGACCCCAAGATACATGAATCTTCAGGGAGGAGAGGAAAGAAATGTCTGCATCCACCAGGGGCAGATGCCTGGCATGATTCTGATACAATTCTGACATAGAGAGCTGCAACTCCAGCAAGTAAGCAAGGAGTGTCATCTCTGAGCATCTCTGGCACAGAGAGAGTGTCTGGGCCATCCCAGAAAGCATGCGCCAGGCCAGTGCTGGCTCAGCCTATGAGACCAGTTTTCAGGACAGCCAATGGGCAGTAACAGAAAACAGTAGCAGGAACGGTGGCAGAAGACTTCAGAGCTCTCCACAATTTGATGTAGCTGACTTCTCATGTGTCCTGCATAGCCTGCAGCCTGAGACAGTTCAGTGAAAGAGCAACACTCCACAGGGAGATAACAGATTTGTTGACCATCTGGCATAGGGAGTCCTAAGCTGGTTTGTATTTTTAATTGGAGAAATAAAGATTATGTGTGTGTGTGTGTGTGTGTGAGTGTGTGTGTGTGTGTGTGTGTGTGTATCTCTATCTATCTATCTATATCTATATATACATCTCTCTGTATTTGTACCCTTAGTTTATTGAGCTGCTATAATAATAAATAGAAATAAAGAAAAAATGGCTTTTTTTAAGGAAAATCATCAACTCTGGACTCTGGAAGGTCTCTTAGAGAGGCAGTACTGCATGGTACTTCAGAGCACGGGCCTGGCACCATGTCACCAGGGTTGGAAGCCCAGCCTTGCCTACTTGCTAGCTGTGTGACCTGAAGGAAACTCCTTTATCTCCACGTGCCTCATCTGTTACATGGATATAATGATACTGCCTTCCTTCAGGAGTTACAGTGAGTATTAAGCATGAAGTATTCAAAACTATGCCTTGGACAAAATTCATTCTTATTATTATTTCCAGCCTAATATTTTATAGAACAGGTTACCAGGATTCGGAAATAAATCCCTAAGGTCACAAAGCAACTTAGTATCATTATTATCAGTAGCATGTTAAGGTGATCACCCGCCCAGCTTTCCCGGGACTCTCTCGGTTTTAGCATTAAAAGCCCTGCATTCTGGGCAAAGCAGGATGTTTGGTCACTCTCCCGTGATGGGGATAAAGTCATATGGAGTGGGATCAGCTGAACAAGGTCCTAACCATTGGAGAGATTTTCTTCTGGAAGGCAGCAACCTTACCACTGAAGCTGTAACTCCGAATGTAAGTGCCTGGTGTGAGACTCTGATAATAGTTAAGAAAGCATCGTTGAGTTGTGCGTGACCATACGAAGCAAAGTTTCTCTAATAACGTGTTAGCTCGGTGGACAGGCTTTCCATCCTCTGGGGGAATTCCAGCCGCGCAGATGTGGTCTGGTCTCATAAGTTGAAGGTCTGTCCTGATATTTACAGGACGGAGTTCTGAATAATAATCTAAGATGGCATTTGTAGAACTTTACCTCCGAGGTACTTGGTGTTCTTGGCAGTCATTATTTAATTAATCCTTGCCCTGTCTCTGTGCAACACAGAGCAGGCAGGTGTAATTATCTCTGTTTTGCAGATTTCATGACTTGGAGTGATGCCTGGTTACAAGGTGCCTTGGAAAGAGATGTTCCACTCTGATAACAGGTTTGATTTGGTTCCCATTCTTTTTAGGGAGCCTGAGACTTGATGTGACTCTAGGGAATCCCAAATGAATACCATAAACATACTCCACCTCTCTTTGCTTGTCACATGGTTTATTTGGTCACCACGTGGGACAGCTCGTGCCCTACAGGCAGGACACTCAGCCTCCAGAGGTCAGCCGACCCAGTCCATTCCCTGCATGAAAAACGTTCACGCTCCGCCTTTGTGTGAACTGTGAGATCTTTACTGGTGGATTAAATAATGGATTAATCATTGAGAAGTGCCATACAACTCAGCCCACACCCTCACCTCAGGAGCAGTAAGTCCAAACAGGGAGGGAATAAGTGAAGATAGGAATTGATTTCCCCATCAGAAAAGCTGAGCTGACAAAGGTGGTGCTAAGGATAACAAAAGGGAATAATAGTCGACACGCACTGAATTCTGAAGGCACACCAAACATTTCATATGTATCATTGCTATGGACTCAATGCTTGTGCGGCCCCCGCAAAATTCATATGTTGAAACCTTATCCCCAATGTGATGGTATCAGGAGGTGGGGACTTTGGGAGGTGGCTGGGATGAGTGCCCTTATAAAAGAGGCCCCAGAGAGCTCCTTCCAACCTGTGAGGTTACAGAAGATGGATGTCTGTGAAGCAGGAAGCAGGTTCTTACCCTAAGCCGAATCTGCCAGCGCCGTGACCTTGCATTCCCCAGTGTTCAGAACCGTGAGAAAGAAATGGTGTTCAAGCCACCCAGTCTATGGTATTTTGTTATAGCGGCCCAAATGGATTCAGATAACCAATTCATTTAATCCTCACCAATAAGACAGGAGTTAATATTTCAGCTAAGGCTATGTGCCCTTAGAGGGATCTTCACCTCCTCTGGTTGGGGGTATGACCAGCAAGGAGAAAGTTTTATCTGTCTAACCGGAGCCCAGGAGGGGTACTGGGCACAGCAGAAAGTTTGCCAGTACTGAAGGCCTTTCCTGGTTTAACCAGTTTCCCAAGCATGTCATTCAGGCTAGTCGGAAATCAACATCATTATTTTGTGCCCCGTGCCTCCACATTTATCATGGTTTGCTCACAGGGACACAAGCTCATCATTTATTGTGATTTTAGCTACGGCACCTTCATTTGTCCTTGTGCAAGTCAGGGGAAGGTGGAGTGGAGGAATATCCAGAGAGAGGAAGGATTTCGGAGGCACTCAGATAGGAAGGGGAAGGCTGTTCGTTATGGAACATTTTGCACTAGTTCCAAAAAAACAGAGCTGTCACCATGGGTCCAAGGCACACTCCAGGGTCAGGCAGTCCCTACAAGTATCTATGGCCGTAGGTACAGGGCCTCCTGAGCACAGAGCATTTACTGATAATGAGAAGTGCGTTGACAAGAGCTAGTTTTAGGCCAATTCTAAAACGTGACAAGATGACATCATCAGTAGGGTCTTAAATCAAGCCCCATATGCAATTCCAATCAGTAGTTGCTTTTTTTGATACTTTGGAAGCTGCTACCAATCTGCTGGGGTGAGAACAATTGAGAACAACTAGTTTCCACTTCCGTTTCATCTTCAGAACACAAGCCGATATAAACGGGCACATCACTTGCCAATTTGGACATTGCTCTTAGGAAGTCAAAGATATTTGAGAGTCGGCAACCACCAGTCTTGCTGGGGCTGCTTTCGCCTGCCTCGGGTTCACAAGTGATTCTCCCACCGACATGTTCCATCCAGTCTCCCGGTCAGACAGATGGAGGCAGGTAATAGATGAAGGTGAACAGCATAAACACTGATCCTGCCTCACCACAAATCTCTCCCTCGACACCAGCATCCTCCTTCCCTGCCACAGAGCTGCTCATCTTCTGAGCCAGACTTCTAAGCCTCGTGCATAAGACTGAGCTCCGCCTGGACCCCTGAGGAGTCCAGGGATTCCTCTGGGACCCTGGGACCCTTACCATTCCCGAGGCCCGGGGCTCACCATGCCTGCAGCACGGATTAGCATGCGAGAGGACCTGGGGATGGTGCCAGGAGCAAGATGGACTAAGCCTTTGCCTCTTAGGGGCAAAAGGGAGATGGGCAACCAACAAACAATAATAAATACTCGAACTCAGGAGATGAAGACTGCTCTGAAGAAACATCAGGCAGGGTAAGGAGGTAAGAGTGATGTAGGCTGCGGAGTGGAATGCAGTTTGGCCCCAAGCCCTAAATTGCTTCCTGGGGCCCTGTCACCCGACAAGAAACATCGCCCTCCCCTCTCTTGCCAGGGCCCCAAACCACAGCGCAGGACTGGCCCAGTGAAACATGAAAATGCCAGCCCCTTGTTAAAAAGTAGTAAGCGTTTCAAACCCGTGAGAGCGGAGAATTAAACCAAGCTCGGGGCCCCGCGCACGTGCACAGGTCGCCAGCCGCTGCATCTCCACGCCTCGTGGGGAGCCAGCCCGTTCCTGTTGGTGGGCTCAGCTCAGCCATCAGGATGCCCGTCTGCTTCTACTGCAGCCTGAGGCCTGTTGGCCTCTCTATGGCTGGGGCTTGCCAGGCCCCTCGAGCCCAGACCCTGCACCCCGCCGCCCTCCAGCCCCCATCCCAGCCTCCGAGAACCTCACCTGGCCACCAGGCCCGCCCCCCAGCCCGTGCTTTGCTGTAGAAGCTGGTCCGTCTCCAGGTTATTTCAGATTATCCTTCCTCGCTCCCCCAGGCTCCTGTCACTTCCGCTCCCCACTCCGTTCTCCTGTGCTGCTTCTCTGTCTGGCAACCCGCAGCAGGATTAGGTCCATGGGCACCAGTGATGATAATATTTGGCTTTGGTTTCAGAACCTCTGGGCATATTCCTCCCAGCAGCACTTAAGGAGAGAGCTCAGAGGATCACCCACATTCAGAATATGGCAGCAAGGAACTAGCCAGCCTGTCCAAACGGGAAGCACTGTCGCGAAGATGCTGGTGAAGGAATACTCACTGGGCTCTTTAAACCGCATGCAAAGGCATTTTAGCACCCAGGTTTCAATGCCATGTTCATCCCATCTCTGCTCCTGCTACTGGTGAGATGAAGGGGAAGGTATAACTGAATATGTTTGTTGAATCATCTTCTGTGACAAGAGAGATAACAAATGTGAGTCAGAAAGTGAAAGGAATAGGCCTTACAAGTAGGAAGCAGCAGCATCCTTGTTTCCCCCAGTGTGGAACTTGGAGCTGAGTCACGTGGAGAGGATCGGGCTGGGTAAGCTTCTTTAGCGCATAGGAAGGAGGATGATAAGGGCTCCTGCCTGGGACTCACTATTGTACCTGGAGGAAGAAGGGAACTGATACCCTTTCTAGTTTAGTAATAAAGAGGATTAAAAATGTGCTTTCAGAACTGTGTGGGCTCTTTTTTATATTCTATAGCAATAGGAAAGCATATAGATTAACCTGGTTCCATCTTCCCATCCACATAAAAACTGTGAACAAAAAGATGTCTTAATTTTTTGAGTTGATATGATTTTAGCATATTCAGATAATCTGAGATGGTGGCCTATTATTTCAGTAAAATATATTAAAGCCTGCAATTGATTCCTGCCGAAAAGGAACTTATCCAGGGCATGGTTTCACTCCTAAAATCGAGACAAAGCCCTGTGGAAAAGTGCAAGCTTGGAACTGTGACGTTGACCCCTCCAAGCTGAGGAAGGTGGTGGGCACGCTGTCAGGATCGCGGCGGAAGAGGGAGTGCCAAGCAGAGGAAGCAGCTCCACCTGGTCTGGCCACCGGTGCCTGAGAGTTCCCTGGGCCCACCTGCCCCCACTTACTCTACGTTCTCCCTGTCTCTCAATCCTCCTGTTTTATTTTGCTTCGTTTTGGTTTTGTTTTCTTTGTCTTGACCCATTTCTGGCTATATTGTCCTTGATCTTGAAACTCTCTCAAGTGTCCACTTTCATCTGTCTGGCTTTCGACTCTTTTCTTGTGGATGACACTTGGACCGGGTCTTTTGCAGTCTCCAGACCCACCCAGGTCTGGAGCTGAGCATCCTTGGACAGCCTCACCCAGGACAGGAGAATCCCACCTGTACCTTGTCTTCAAACAGGGCCATCTCTTACCCCGAATGCTCCCTCCCTGCCATGTGTTCCTGCCAAGCTTGAGGCTTTCCCCTCCACCTCCCATTCAGCTGGTACCAAATATACATAGTTCATGGATAAATATCATTGAACAAGAGTAGGCAAATTATTTTCTACTTCTCCTTCTTGGGATAGTTTTTCCAAAAAGTAACATTTTTTTATTAAGCCCGGATCCTATGAGTAACACATGCAGAAGTGCTTTGAAAGTGTAAAGTGAGATACAAACATTAGCTATTACATTTCATCCGAAGGAACCCTTCTGTAATGGCAAGTAGAAATAAAGCCTTCACAAGAGGCATATCTACTCACTTTAGGTTTTTGGTTTAGTTTTCTAAAAACATTCCTCAAATTTCAAACACCATTTAATATTTGAAAGTTCCCCTTATCCATATTTTTAACCGTCTTGATCTTAAGGAATTCCATTCAGCGTACCTGCCTATTGTATGAAATTACAAATTAGTCACCCTGGAGTCCTTATGAGCCCAGATAGGCAGGCTATAGGCCAAATAGAACGTTTCAGCCTTCCGGTAAAAACCTCCCTAGGATAATTTCCACTGGAATCTTTGTTATACCCAAAGCAAGCTCTGATGTAGGGTTCCCAGGACATGTATGTAAAGAAACACACCCACAGGCCTTTTAAGATATCTACTCAATCCTCTGTTTCAATGATTTATCAATAAAAAATAAAAAATTTTTCCCAAATCACTTTTGCTTATCCATCTTTATTGATCCAGTGTGATACATGGTAACAGCATAAGATTTAATTCTAAGTCAAGGTTTTATAGGCTCTGTAGTGGTGGCATTAATTGAAATGAGCCTGTTTCATCCAAAATGTTTTCTATTGCTCCCATGTTATAGTCAATAACACATTTGTTTGTTTAGATCCCCATGTTTGTTCAACACTCTGTTAACTCCTTACAGTGCCTTAGTGAGGTCTAAGTAGAACACATTGAAAAATGTTTGGGAGTGAAAAATGTTTGGGAATGCAATTTAGTGAGTCTGTTGTTGTTGTTTTAAAATATGCAGTAAGAATTATCTTAAGACGATATCCATAGCCTTACAAGTACTATATGTGCCAACAGCTAGAGCTATTGTTGGTGTAATAGTTAAGTCAATAAGCACACTTAAATTAGGTCACACTCAACTCTCCGCAGGCAGTGTTATGCTACCTTTGTATTTTACATAACATTTTCACATCACACTTAACTTGATATAAAAATTTTAAAGTACAAGTTTCTAAGAAAGAAGTCCGTCAGATTTAATAATTCTTAACCCTAATTGCACATTAGAATCATCTGGGGAGCTGTTGCAATTATATATGCCCAGGCCCCATCTAAGACCAATTAATTCCAGATCTCTAGGTCTTGGTTCTCAAAGTGTGGTCCCCAGACAGGAATTTCAGCATCACCTGAGAACTTGTGAGGAATGCAAATTTTCAGGGCCACTTCAGACCTACTGAATCATTACTCTGGGGCTGAGGGTAGCCCTGGGGCCCAGCCATCTGTGCCTAACAAGCTCCCCAGGTGTCCCTGATGCTAAAGTTCAAAAACCACTGCTTTATGTACCAAGATTTGCATTTTTAAAAAAGCTTCCAGAGATTAGAAAATGCACCCAGGGCTGAGAATCACCAGGATAGCAGTGATGTAAGACTTCAGAGGCATAAAAATGGGAAGAAATTGCTGGAACAGAAAAACACATCAAGCTTCTGTTTTTGGGGAGCTGTCTCCTACACCCCAAATGTGGTTCTGTGGAGAAAAGCAGTTGGTCACACTCAGTGACTGGAGTAGACGGGCCATGTCCCTGGATGGGACATTACCCACAGCACCGCCACCCAGACTAACTCCTTCTGGTCAGGATGCAGAGATGGCGATAAGAATGACTGGCCAGCGGACTCACCTGCAGGGTCAGATATATTACCGCCCCGCCTGGATAGAGTATTTCAGACCAGATGGTTGAATTTGGGATTTCGAGTACATAATATTTTATTTGAACTTGTACCTAGCAAGTTTCATTGAAATAAATATTCCAAGTGATTGTGTCAAAGAACATTCAGATAAATACATAATTACGACAAACCAATAAATGCTTCCACTTGATCAAGCATTCAGGTTGAATACAATAAATCATTTTCAATCATTCTTTCACAAGTTTCTTAAGAGTGATAAGAAAAAAAGGTACTAGATTCAAAGTCAGCTCACTGCAGTAAAAGCCTCCTAAATTGAAACCTTCTCATTAGCCTTCAACCAGGAGGCCTCCTCCCTCGAACGCTCTTTGCATGTTGATGAGATTTTACTTAGGGCCATTTTAAATTCCACTTTGTGTCTGGAAAAGATATCATCTAATGCCTGAATCATCTCTACTATGTCCCTCTCCAAACACCTCTAGTGACATGAAACTTAACCCCTCCTGATGCAGAGGAAGCATCCTATTTTTGTTTTGAAGGCTAGAAAATGACTTTTCCATGCTGACCCTTTATCTGTCTTTCTCTTGCCCACATCTGTCCTGCTTCTGGCCCCTGGTCGTACAGACCCTATCTAATCCCTCCACAAATATACTAACCCTTCACATATTGGAAAATTGCTACCGAGAAAATTTTTACTGAGATAAAAGTAAAGTTTCTATGGGAACCTAAGAAATAAGCTGCATAAATACAAGATTGGAACAGCTGAGTCAACGGCCCACGTATTTTAGCCCAATGTACAGAAGAGGAAGTTGAGGCTGAAAACCATGAATGAGCTTGAGGCTCACAGTGCTGGTCACTGGTGGGACTGAGGCTCGAGCCCAGATCATCTCATGTGAATTTCTGTCCTCTTTCCAGCTCTCCGTAATGCCACACTCTACTCTTTTACAATCTTTTTGAATTTCCAATTTAACCCAGTTTATTATCTTCCCACACCAGCACTCTCTATATGTTTACTTGGCTTCCCAAGCCTCCCCTGTTAGAATATGATTTTTTTTTTTAATGTCAGAGACCATGTCTTTAATTTAGTCTAATATTTCCCATAGTATCACCTACATTGACATGTGCAAAAATTATTTATTCATGTGCGATGAAAAGTCAAATCTTTATTTTGACAATTTACTTTCTGTAGAAGCAACATAAGGAAAAAGAAAATTATCCCAACCTAGAAATGTAAATCCGTTTTTGTTTTTGTTTTTTTTTAGTGCTGTCTTATATTACATATAGTTACTGGTGCCAAAGGTATGTCTTAGCTAAAAATTTGGTATATTTTTTTTCCCTAAAGATATGAATGCTTAAGTATAACACTAACAAATGCCTAAATATTTTTCATTTTTCCACTTCTTTGATTAAACATGTTACTGAACTTAAGCACATTTCTCTGCTTCCAATCCTTCTTTCCTCCAGATCTGTCTATAAATTCCTTCCATACTACTCTTCCTCCATAATAAAATGAGTCTCCTGACCCCCAGAACCAATTGCATACTCCTTGGCATGGTTCAGGGCTGAACGGTCCTGCTCATTTATCTCACTCTGCTCCCCTCGCAGAGATCGTGAGCACCCAGCCACACAGAACTGCGCGCCCTTCTCCAGGCCCACACCAACTTCTCCTGCCCTGCACTTTCTGTATTTCCTCTGCTATCCTGTAAATCTGTGGAATATGGGCAGTTTGTTTACTTTTTGTTCTCTTCCAAACTACTAAAAAAAATTTCCAAAAGACAACCGGCAAACAATAGATTAATCTGGTTCTTAATATGACTATCAACACGGAAAAGAATATATTTCAATTCCTGGTTATTCCCTCACATGGAGAATGCTGGCAAAGGAACTGCCACTGATTTGTTTCAGGCTGAGCCTTGCTGGCGGGTTTGATGGTTAATTTTATGTGTCAACTTGACTGGGCTAAGGGATGCCCAGACAGCTAGTAAAGCATTATTTCTCCACGTGTCTGGGAGCGTGATTCTGGAAGAGATTAGCATTTGACTCAGTAGATTGAGGAAAGTAGATCACCGTCAGGAATGCCTTGAGGGCCTGAATAGAACAAAAAGGTGAAAGAAGAGAAAACTTGCTGTCTTCCCTTGAGCTGGGACATCCATCTTCTCCTGCCCTGAGACATCAGTACTCTGGTTCTCAGGCCTTCAGACTCAGACTGAATTACACCTCCAGCTTTCCTGGGTCTCCAGCTTGCAGATGGCAGATCGTGGGACCTCTCAGTCTCCATAATCACATAAGCCAGTTTCTGTAATGTAAATATATATATAGGGGGACCTTCAAGATGGTGGAGGAGTAAGACGTGGAGATCACCTTCCTCCCCACAAATGCACCAGAAATACATCTACATGTGGAACAACCCCTACAGAACACCTACTGAACGCTGGCAGAAGACTCAGACCTCCCAAAAGGCAAGAAAATCCCCAGGTACCTGGGTAGGGCAAAAGAAAAAAGAATAAACAGAGACAAAAGGATAGGGACGGGACCTGCACCTCAGGGAGGGAGCTGTGAAGGAGGGAAAGTTTCCACACACAAGGAAGCCCCTTCACTGGCAGAGATGGGGGGTGGGCAGGGGGGAAGCTTCGGAGCCATGGAGGAGAGCCCAGCAACAGGGGTGCGGAGGGCAAAGCGGGGAGATTCCCGCACAGAGGATCGGTGTCGACCAGCACTCACCAGCCCGAGAGGCTTGTCTGCTCACCCGCTGGGGCGGGCGGGGGCTGGGAGCTGAGGCTCTGGCTTCGGAGGTCCCATCCCAGGGAGAGGACTGGTGTTGGCTGCGTGAACACAGCCTGAAAGGGGCTAGTGCACCACAGCTAGCCGGGAGGGAGTCCGGGAAAAAGTCTAGACCTGCCTGAGAGGCAAGAGAGCATTGTTTCAGGGCACATGAGGAGAGGAGATTCAGAGCACCACCTAAGCAAGCTCCAGAGACGGGTGCGAGCCATGGCTATCAGTGCGGACCCCAGAGGTGGGCATTAAATGCTAAGGCTGCTGCTGAGACAACAAAGAAGCCTGTGTGCAAGCACAGGTCACTATCCACACCTCCCCTCCCGAGACCCTGTGCAGCCCGCCACTGCCAGGGTCCTGTGATCCAGGGACAACTTCCCCGGGAGAACGCATGGCGTGCCTCAGGCTGTTGTAACGTCACACCAGCCTCTGCTGCCGCAGGCTCGCCCCGCCCTCCATACCCCTCCCTCCCTCCCCCCCCCCCCCCCCCCCGGCCTGAGTGAGCCAGAGCCCCCCAGTCAGCCGCTGCTTTAACACCTTCCTGCCTGGGTGGGAACAGAAGCCTGAGGGCGACCTACATGCAGAGGCGGGGCCAATCCAAAGCTGAACCCCAGGAGCTGTGCAAACAAAGAAGAGAAAGGGAAATTTCTCCATGCAGCCGCGGGAGCAGCAGATTAAATCCCCACAAGCAACTTGAGGTACCCTGCATCTGTGGAATACCTGAATAGACAACAAATCATCCCAAAATTGAGACGGTAGACTTCGGGAGCAATGGTAGACTTGGGGTTTGCTGTCTGCAACAGACTTGTTTTTGGTTTTTATGTTTATCTTAGCAGAGTTTTTAGCGCTTGTTATCATTGGTGGATTTGTTTATTGGTTTGGTTGCTCTCTTCTTTCTTTTTTTATTACTTTTTAATTTTTTTATTTTAATAATTATTTCTCCTATTTTACTCTACTTAAAATTTTTTTTTTCTTTCTTTTTTTCTCCCTTTTCTTCTGAGCCGTGTGGCTGACAGGGTCTTGGTGCTCTGGCCTGGTGTCAAGCCAGAGCGTCTGAGGTGGGAGAGCCAAGTTCAGGACACTGGACCACCAGAGACCTCCCGGCCTCACATAATATCAGTAGACGAGAGCTCTCCCAGAGATCTCCGTATCAACGCTAAGACCCAGCTCCACACAATGGCCAGCAAGCTCCAGTGCTGGATGCCCCATGCCAAACAACTAGCAAGACAGCAACACAACTGCACTCATTAGCAGAGAGGCTGCCTAAAGTCATACTAAGTTCATAGACACCCCAAAACACACCACCAGATGCAGCCCTGCCCACCACAAGGACAAGATCCAGACCCACCCACCAAAACACAGGCACCAGTCCCTTCCGCCAGGAAGCCTACACAAGCCACTGAACAAACCTTACCCACCAGGGGCAGACACCAAGAACAACAGGAGCTATGAACCTGCAACCTGCAAAAATGACACCCCAAACACAGTAAGTTAAGCAAAATGGGAAGGCAGAGAAATATGCAGCAGATGAAGGAGCAAGGTAAAAACCCACCAGACCAAACAAATGAAGAGGAAATAGGCAGTCTACCTGAAAAAGAATTCAGAGTAATGATAGTAAAGATGATGCAAAATCTTGGAAACAGAATGGAGAAAATAAAAGAAATGTTTAACAAGGACCTAGAAGAACTAAAGAGCAAACAATGAAGAACAACACAATAAATGAATTAAAAATTCTCTAGAAGGAATCAATAGCAGAATAACTGAGGCAGAAGAACGGATAAGTGGCCTAGAAGATAAAATAGTGAAAACTGCAGAGCAGAATTTAAAAAAAAAAAAAAAAAAAAACTACTGCAGAGCAGAATTAAAAAAAAAAGAATGAAAAGAATTGAGGACCATCTCAGAGACCTCAAGGACAACCTTAAAAGCAACAACATTTGAATTATAGGGGTTCCAGGAGAAGAAGAGAAAAGGAAAATGCCTGAGAAAATATTTGAAGAGGTTATAGTTGAGAACTTCCCTGACATGGGAAAGGAAATAGTCAATCAAGTCCAGGAAAAGCAGAGAGGCCCATACAGGATAAATCCAAGGAGAAACATGCCAAGACACTTATTAATCAAACTATCAAAAATTAAGTACAAGGAAAAAGTATTAAAAGCAGCAATGGAAAATCAACAAATAACATACAAGGGAATCTGCTGATCTTTCAGCAGAAACTCTGCAAGCCAGAAGGGAGTGGCAGGACATATTAAAAGTGATGAAAGGGAAAAACCTACAACCAAGATTATTATACCCAGCAAGGATCTCATTCAGATTTGACAGAGAAATTAAAACCTTTACTGACAAGCAAAAGCTAAGAGAAATCAGCACCACCAAACCAGCTTTACAACAAAGGCTAAAGGAAGTTCTCTAGGTAGGACACACAAGAGAAGGAAAAGACCTACCAAAACAATTAAGAAAATGGTAATAGGAACATACATATCGATAACTACCTTAAATGTAAATGGATTAAACACTCCAACCAAAAGACATAGACTAGCTGAATGGATACAAAAGCAAGAGCTGTACATATGCTGTCTACAACAGACTCACTTCAGACCTAGGGACACATACAGACTGAAAGTGAGGGGATGGAAAAAGATATTCCATGCAAATGGAAACCAAAAGAAAGCTGGGGTAGCAATTGTCATATCAGACAAAATAGACTTTAAACACAAAGAAGGACACTACACAATGATCAAAGGATCAATCCAAGAAGAAGTTGTAACAATTGTAAATATTTATACACCCAACATAGGAGCACCTGAATACGTAAGGCAAATGCTAACAGCCATAAAAGGGGAAATGGACAGCAACACAATAATAGTAGGGGACTTTAACACCCCACTTTCACCAATGGACAGATCATCCAAATTGAAAATAAATAAGGAAACACAAGCTTTAAATAATACGTTAAACAAGATGAACTTAATTGATATTTATAGGACATTCTATCCAAAAACAACAGAATACACTTTCTTCTCAAGTGCTCGTGGAACATTCTCCAGGATAGATCATATCTTGAGTCACAAATCAAGCCTTGGTAAATTTAAGAAAATTGAACTCGTATCAAGTATCTTTTTCAACCACAATGCCATGAGACTAGATATCAATTACAGGAAAAAAACTGTAAAAAATACAAACACATGGAGACTAAACAATATGCTACTAAATAACCAAGAGATCATTTTCTCATTGAAGAAATCAATGAGGAAATCAAAAAATACCTAGAAACAAATGACAATGAAAACACGACGTCCCAAAACCTATGGGATGCAGCAAAAGCAGTTCTAAGAGGGAAATTTATAGCAATACAATCCTACCTCAAGAAAGAAGAAACATCTCAAATAAACAACCTAACCTTACACTTAAAGCAATTAGAGAAAGAAGAACAAAAAAACCCCAAAGTTAGCAGAAGGAAAGAAATCATAAAGATCAGATCAGAAATAAATGAAAAAGAAATGAAGGAAACAATAGCAAAGATCAATAAAACTAAAAGCTGGTTCTTTGAGAAGACAAACAAAATTGACAAACCACTAGCCAGACTCATCAAGAAAACATGGGAGAAGACTGAAATCAACAGAATTAGAATTGAAAAAGGAGAAGTAACGACTGACCCTGCAGAAGTACAAAGAATCATGAGAGATTACTACAAGCAACTATACACCAATAAAATGGACAACCTGGAAGAAATGGAAAAATTCTTAGAAAAGCACAACCTTCTGAGACTGAACCTGGAAGAAACAGAAAATATAAACAGACCAATCACAAGCACTGATATTGAAACTGCGATTAAAAATCTTCCAACAAACAAAAGTCCAGGATCAGAAGGCTTCACAGGCGAACTCTATCAAACATCCAGAGAAGAGAAAACACCCATCCTTCTCAAACTCTTCAAAAAAATTGCACAGGAAGGAACACTCACTCCCAAGCTCATTCTATGAAGCCACCATCACCTAGGTACCAAAACCAGACAAATATATCACAAGAAAAGAAAATTACAAACATATATCATGGATGAACATAGACGCAAAAATCCTCAACAAAATACTAGCAAACAATATCCAACAACACATTAAAAGGATCATACACCATGATCAAGTGGGATTTATCCCAGGGATGCAAGGATTCTTCATATAGGCAAATCAATCAATGTGATACACTGTATTAACAAATTAAAGAACAAAAACCATATGATCATCTCAATAGATGCAGAAAAAGCTTTTGAGGAATTAAACACCCATTCATGATAAAAAACTCTCCAGAAAATGGGCATAGAGGGAGCCTACCTCAACATAGTAAAGGCCATATATGACAAACCCACAGCCAGCATCATTCTCAATGGTGAAAAACTGAAACCATTTCCTCTAAAATCAGGAACAAGGCAAGGATACCTACTCTCACCACTATTATTCAACATAGTTTTGGAAGTTTTAGCCACAGCAATCAGAGAAGGAAAAGAAATAACATGAATCCAAATTGGAAAAGAGGAAGTAAAGCTGTCACTGTTTGCAGATGGCATGATACTATACATAGGAATCCTAAAGATGGTAGCAGAAAACTACTAGAGCTAATCAATGAATTTGGTAAAGTCACAAGGTACAAAATTAATGCACAGAAATCTTTTGCATTCCCATACACTAAAGATGAAATATCTGAAAGAGAAATTAAGGAAACACTCCCATTTACCACTGCAACAAAAAGAATAAAATACCTAGGAATAAACGTACCTAAGAAGACAAAAGACCTGTATGCAGAAAACTATAAGACCCTAATGAAAGAAATTAAAGATGATACAAACAGATGGAGAGATACACCATGTTCTTGAATTGGAAGAGTCAACATTGTGAAAATAACTATACTACCCAAAGCAATCTACAGATTCAGCACAATCCCTGTCAAACTACCAGTGGCATTTCTCACAGAACTAGAACAAAAAATTTCACAATTTGTATGGAAACACAAAAGACCCCAAATAGCCAAAGCAACCTTGAGAAAGAAAAATGGAGTTGGAGGAATCATGTTCCCTGAATTCAGACTATACTACAAAGCTACAGTAATCAAGACAGTATGGTACTGGCACAAAAACAGAAATATAGATTAATGGAACAGGATAGAAATCACAGAGATAAACCCACTCACATATGGTCACTTTGTCTTTGATAAAAGAAACAAGAATATACAATGGAGAAAAGACAATCTCTTCAATAGTGATGCTGGGAAAACTGGACAGCTACATGTAAAAGAATGAAATTAGAACACTTCCTAGCAGGATACAGAAAAATAAACTCAAAATGGATTAAAGACTTAAATGTAAGGCCAGACACTGTAAAACTCTTAGAGGAGAACATAGGAAGAACATTCTTTGACATAAATCACAGCAAGATCCTTTTTAACCCACATCCTAGAGAAATAAAAACAAAAATAAACAAATGGGACCTAATGAAACTTCAAAGCTTTTGCACAGCAAAGGAAACCATAAACAAGACCAAAAGACAACCCTCAGAATGGGAGAAAATATTTGCAAATGAAGCAACTGACAAAGGATTAATCTCCAAAATTTACAAGCAGCTCATGCAGCTCAATATCAAAAAAACAAACAATCCAATCCTAAAATGGGTAGAATATCTAAACAGACATTTCTCCAAAGAAGATATACAGATTGCCAACAAACACATGAAAGGATGCTCAGCATCACTAATCATTAGAGAAATGCAAATGAAAACTATAATGAGGTATCACCTCACACCAGTCAGAATGGCCATCAGCAAAAAATCTAGAAACAATAAATTCTGGAGAGGGTGTGGAGAAAAGGGTACCCTCTTGCACTCCTGGTGGGAATGTGAATTGATGAAGCCATTATGGAGAACAGTATGGAAGTTCGTTAAAAAACTAAAAATAGAGGTAACCGTGTGACCCAGCAATCCCACTACTGGGCATCTACCCTGAGAAAACCATAATTCAAAAAGAGTCATGTACCCCAATGTTCATTGCAGCACTATTTACAATAGCCAGGACATGGAAGCAACCTAGATGCCCATTGACAGATGAATGGATAAAGAAGATGTGGTACATATATACAATGGAATATTACTCAGCCATAAAAGGAAACGAAATTGAGTTATTTGTAGTGACCTGGAGTCTGTCATACAGAGTGAAGTAAGTCAGAAAGAGAAAAACAAATACTGTATGCTAACGCATGTATATGGAATCTAAAAACAAAATATGGTTCTGAAGAACGTAGGGACAGGACAGGAACAAAGGCAGAGATGTAGAGAATGGACTTGAGGACACGGGGAGGGGGAAGGGTGAGCTGAGATGAAGTGAGAGGATGGCATGGACTTATATACACTACCAAACGTAAGATAGATAGCTAGTGGGAAGCAGCCGCATAGCACAGGGAGATCAGGTCGGTGCTTTTTGACCACCTAGAGGGGTGGGATAGGGAGGGTGGGAGGGAGAGGCAAGAGGGAGGAGATATGGGGATATATGTGTATGTATAGTTGATTCACTTTGTTATAAAGCAGAAACTAACACACCATTGTAAAGCAATTATACTCCAATAAAGATGTTTAAAATACACACACACACACACACACACACACACACACACACATATATATATATATATATATATATATATATATAATATTTTACTTTGGTTCTGGTTTCCTGGAGAATTCCGAAAATACAGCAGAAAAACTCTACTGACCTGGTTTCTTATGAACTTTCTGTTCTATCCTTGAGCCAAATGGTGATGTCGAGGAGAATCATGAGGAAAATAATGTTAGCTAACTTTTACCGAGAGCTTACTCTATGCCTCTATATACCACTATTCTAAGCACTTGTATAATTTTATCCACATCCCTCTACAGTTCTATGAAGTTGGTCCAGGCTTTGTGAGAAGACTGAGGCTCAGAGAGGTGAGGTAGCTTACCCAGGGTCACAGGGCTAGGAAATGATAGAACTACACTTAAATCCGTGTAGTCCGATACAAAGCTCTGGCTTGTAACCATCATGAAACTACCTTCCCAGCTTCAAGGGTTTGTGAACACCCACTTTGGGTAGATGGGCTCAAACTTTGTCTTCCACGAGTACCAGATCTGTCCTCAGGTCCGCAGGATTCTGGGGCTGACTCCCCTCGTGTATGTGCACAGAAGTAAGGCATCTGCTGATTCTCAGATGTCGCTGTGGTTCTCACCCGGCTGTCCATTGGAACCACCGCATGGGCCCTTTCAGACTACTGATGCACCATCCCAGAGATTCTAAGTTGCTCCGGGATGAGGCACCAATGTTCGTAAAGTCTAGGGATTCTAATGACAACCAATGTGGGTCCAGGTTGCCACAAGTAAATGGACTGAGACTTTAATTTCATTGAAGAGGAGGCCAGATTCACTCCTCACAATGCTGACAGTATTCCAGAAGGGAGAGAGGCCACCGAGACCCCTGTTCTCAATCTCCAGGGGTTAACTCCACTTTTAGAGCCCACTTTGCTGGCCCAGAGGAGGGAAAAGAAGCACGCAGGGGTGGCGTATAGCTCTCAGCCAGGGTCCAAGTCCCAGCTGCACCCAAGGCTCTGGCGAGGGCCGCACAGGCAGGTATAATCAGAATTTCCCAGGGGATATTCAGAGCAGATCCCCCAGCAAGCACAGCTTCTAAATTTGTCCTCAAGAATGATTAATCTGTTTAAGCAAATTTCTAGAGCATAATTAAGTTGCTCTAATCAAGGAAGGAGATTGTTACGCAGCAGCCTCGGGCACTGATTTGGTGGTAGGCGGGTCGCGGCCATAAGGTCTGAATAACCTAGAGGAACCAGTGACGGCGACGGAGCAGGCTCAGCCAGGCCGGTAGGAGGAGTGGGCAGCTGGAGGTCACAAATGTCAAAGGAGAGAAGGCGGTGACGGCAGAGGACTCAGCCGATGGGGTGCTGCTGAGGGTCAAGGGTGATGAGCTGCGAGGTCATACCTCCAGATTTGGGGGATCAGGTTATTAACGGCTTTGGGAACAGCAGCAGTGTTTGTGGAGGGGCGGTGAGGATTGGCTACTTGGTCCCTGGGGGCTTCCAAGGCTGGAAGAGCGAGGTCAGGGGCTAGGGCGCAGGGCTGTTTCTCCAGTATGCGTCTTCCTCTTTGGGGAGGAGAGTTGGACGATGTTGGCCCAGATCATGTCTCTGGGCCCTAGAAAGTGACAGCGATATAGCATCTCCCCAATCACCCCCCAAGGCCTAGCATCACAATGGCATTTCCCCTCCCCATTTGGGTGGGACACGAGGGCTGCTGCCGCCACGCACGTAGTCTTGAAGTGACGCTCTGACATTCTTGCTGGGCCCAGGTCTCAAACTGCAATGACAGAAATCCCCTCTCCTCTCCCCTCCCTTGCACAGAATAGTACTGGAAGAGGCCTGGGCAGGGGAGGGGGAAAGAAGGGGGGAGGAGAGAAGCTTGAGGAAGGCAGGAACAGGCAGAGGGCGATGTTTAGTATTTGTAATCTCATCTCTGGCTCCGTCTGCCCCCACCAGACCCTCACTACCCTCCTTTCCGTCGTGCTGTGTCACTGCCAAGCCTCTGGATAACACACATCACATCTTCCCAGTCCCTTCCTTCAAGCCAGCTGCCCCAGGCCAGGCCCACAACACTAATGAAAATGTATGGTCTCGGTAGGTTGGCACTCTAATTTCCTCTTAACCTGCATGAGGCCCATTAGATTAAGCACTCTTGACACCCAGGCTCTTAAACCAGAAACGGCTCAGAGCGCTGCGTGGTCAGCATAGGAAAGATGGTGGGGTGTTGGTCCAGCCCCTTCCCTGGTTCTGGGGACTGGAGCATCTCGCACCTCAGCTGGCACGCAGTGTCCCTGTGGTTTAAACAAGGGGGAGGAAGTGGGGACACTACAAATACAGAGGATGGTACCAACTCGGGCACCTCTGGCACATGCTCAGTGGCTCAGCTCCTGTTTTGGTGAATTGCCCTCCCTTTCAAGACATTAGGATGTCGTTTCTGAATTTAGAGGCCAGGTTAAGAGAGGAAAGTGGAGTCAAGTGTGTGAGGCCAGTGTCAACAGGCCAGAGACGCGTTTTCTAGGAATTCAAGGGAGACTTGACTAGATGGAGTTGCAGCCTCTGTCCAGGGACAGTGTGGGCCCTCGATGGTGAAATTAGCAGGAGTAAGAATAGCAGCCAGGATATCCCTGAGATCCATGCCTTCCGTGCGCCATTGCCACCACCGGAGTTCAAATTCCCTGTTCTCCAACTCAAGGGCCCCTCTGAGGAGCTGACACAGTCCTGATTCCCATTCAAATGTTTTCTAAGGTTTGTTGACTAATATTGAAGCCAGATTCCAGCTCCCTAAAGAGTGCAGCTGTGGGACAATGTGAGCCTCATTAATGCTCTACGAACACAAGATATGTTTAACTCAAATATGTAAATACAAATGCTCTGTTTTGGTACCAAGAACAGATGAAAATGCTCTGCTGCGTTTAACTGCTGAGATCTACTGAGAGACATCAATGTTATTAAATAACCACAAACAATTCCCTGGAAAAATCCACTGGGGTGTCATGTACTGACCCTGAAGTTTTTCTAAATTGGCTGTGTGGGGCAACTTGCCTCCTGAATTATGTGTCTCTCTACTCCTACCGGGCCTGAAGTGTGCCGACCAGACTGACACAGGGGCAGGTGGCAGGGCACATGTGTGGCTGGCCTGATGAGCAAGGTATGGCACTTCCTACCCTTCAGGCTAACAGCCCAGCTCTTCTCAAGGTCAGAACCTCGTGAACTCAGCTGAGCAAAACATATGGTCCCTCCTTGGGAGCCTTTGATATTCTTGGCTGGAGCTCACTGAAATCTACCAAGATATAACACCCTTACTTTTCAAGTCAGATGATCCAAAAGGGGAGGGCCAACTGAGACTTTTAGAGGCCTAGAGCTTGAAATAAAATTGTGATTGCTCCTTTACCATATATTTCAAAATAATATACTAAGATATAAAAGAAATCAGGGCTTCCCTGGTGGCGCAGTGGTTGAGAGTCCGCCTGCCGAGGCAGGGGATGCGGTTTCGTGCCCCGGTCTGGGAAGATCCCACATGCCACGGAGCGGCTGGGCCCGTGAGCCATGGCCGCTGAGCCTGCGCGTCCGGAGCCCGTGCTCCGCAACGGGAGAGGCCACGACGGTGAGAGGCCCGCATACCGCAAAAAAAAAAAAAAGAAATCAAGACATTTGGGGTACCATCAATGACCACATAAACATCCTATGCTGGGTATCTTCCCTTTGCTGCCCTCTTCCACTCTCCACTGCTCTCTGACCTGCTCTGTGTCCGGGGAGGCTAAATGGACTGATTGTTCCAACAGGTTCTCTTGCTCTTGGCTTCCAGTAGGGTCTGGCCAATGGGAAACAGAGCAGGAGATGAGACGAGTAGGAGGAGAGTGAAGCCTTGTCACCGTGGGCTGACGGTGGTCCTATTACTTGCTCTTTCCCCCTAGTTCTGTGTGTCTCCAGGTGTAGGTCACCGTTTCAGGACCAAGACCCTTCAGGCCTGGGGTAGACAGGGGTCACCAGGCCCACTGTTACTAGCCCAAGGACCCTGCACCATCTTTTGTGGTTCCCCTATTCCTTGTTAAATAATTCTCTTATTAAACTCAAATTTGCCCAATTCAATTGTGCCATTTATTTCCTGCTGGGACTTAACTAATATAGTATCAAATGTCAAATTATTTCAAAAATGTTTCCTTTGGTGCCCCAGCCTTGGTAATGCCCTAAGAATATCCTGAGTTTTTTTCTTGGGTAATCCAGTGCCTCAAGTAAGGGTCAGTTTGTAATGCAAACAGGTTGCCCCTGTATTGGGTCTACCCCTAAACCATTACACCAGGGCCAATGCACTAAAGTGCACACGGCCACGGGCAAATAATGTTGAAGAACAGAACGAGATATTCAAAGGCAAAAGAAATCAGTACTTTTCTTACAAAAATTCAGAGAGTGATTACGATTTCTAATTTAGTCTTGCGGAAGGTCATAAATGATTTTATTACAAAAATCTACTTAAATAGATGTGATTTGGATTTTAGCATTGTCAGCTGAAACACTGTAAAGAGCCTTAAAACACTGTAAGGAAAATAGGAGTAAATTATCAAATTTTGTAACATTTGTGCTCACTGGGAAATCCATCCCTGCCTTCTCTCTCTCCTTATGCCACGGTCTGCTTCCTGCAGAAATGAAACAGAAGCTAGCTCCCGTTGCACGGTGAAGGATGTGCCAGTCTGCAATATACCTTTTGATTTCCTGGGTCGGGGAATAGAGTTCAGATGACTCATCCTGATTCCAGGCTTAATTTAGTCCTCTCCTCTGGGAAGCCTTCCTGGCTCCTTCCACTGTGCTCCTCTGGCATTAAAAGGATTCGCATTTTATATCATAGTTCTCAAATTTCTGTCTTCCCAGCCTCCCTGCAGATTGTGATTTTGCTGATGGCAGAAATGAGACCTTTCCTCCTGTTACAGTATCTCTCACATACACCTCAAGCCCCATCCTCAGTTATTTGCTGAGAGGATGGATAAGTGAATTGGTGAGAGAGTGAAGGTCTATCGCCTCTCGAGATAGATTCATTCTCAGATTTTTAAAAATTAATTAATTTACTTATTTATTTTTGGCTGTTTTGGTTCTTCCTTGCTGCGCACGGGCTTCTTATTGCGGTGGCTTCTCTTGTTGGAGAGCACGGGTTCTAGGCGCATGGGCTTCAGTAGTTGTGGCACGTGGGCTCAGTAGTTGTGGCTCACTGGCTCTAGAACGCAGGCTCAGTAGTTGTGGCGCATGTGCTTAGTTGCTCTGCGGCATGTGGGATCTTCCCAGGCCAGGGCTTGAACCCATGCCCCTGCATTGGCAGGCGGATTCTTAACCACTGCACCACCAGGGAAGTCCACAGATTTTTTTTTTTCCAGGTCCTAATAAATGTCACGTTGCCAAACCTGATGCAAAATAGTAGTGAAGTTTGGAAGTCATTTTTTTCCAAATCTAAAATACTGAAGTGGTTTAGTCAAACAGGACAAGGCACAACTACTTCTCCTTTGAGGGGCATCAGGACTTTCTGATGACTGTAGTTTTTAAAACACTCTTTTATATTTGGAAGCAAGCAGGAGCACTTGCATAAAATGAGGTATGTATCCCTTTCAGAGGAGAGCTTTCTTATTTTCATTTCATGCAGTTTTTACCAATCTTTTTTGTATATAAACCCATTCAGGAAAAGGAAAAATTTACCAATGACTTGTTTTTTCCCATTCAAAATAGGAAAAAAAAAAATTAGCCTTGGGCTTCCCTGGTGGTGCAGTGGTTGAGAGTCCACCTGCCGATGCAGGGGACACGGGTTCATGCCCCGGTCCAGGAAGATCCCACATGCCACGGAGCGGCTGGGCCCGTGAGCCATGGCCGCTGAGCCTGCACGTCTGGAGCCTGTGCTCCGCAACGGGAGAGGCCACAACAGTGAGAGGCCCACGTACCGCAAAAAAAAAAAAAAAAAAAAAAAAAAAATTCGCCTTGTTGAGCCCCAGAAGGAGGAAAAGTGGGGTTTTTCCCATTTAATTACTTTAGCAAACAGAAAAATGCTGATGAAAAAATTAACAAGGGCTTTTAGCCACCTAACTCTTCCTTTTTGGTGATATCTGAGAAGTAGACAGGCAGAGGAGCTATTCTAATTTTTATTTAATTAGTAGACTTTATTATTTGTACTGGTTTTAGGTTTACAGAAAAATTGAGCAGAAAGTACAGAAAATACCAATAAATCCCCTCACTCTTCCAGCCGCTCTGCACTCCCCTCCCCCAGTTTCCCCATCATTAATATCTTGCATTAGTGTGGTGACTTTGTTACGATTGGTGAACCAATATTGACATATTCACTAAAATTCATCATTTACATAAGAGTTCACTTTTCTCATGCAGATTCAATGGATCTTAACAAATTCATAACATCATGAATCCATCATTACAGTATCATGTAGAAGAGTTTCACTACCTAAATATTCCCTGTGTTTTACCTATTCATCTTCCCCAACCACTGATCTTTTTACTGTCTCCATAGTTTTGCCTTTTCTATAATGTCACATAGTTGGAATTATACAGTATGTAGCCTCTTCAGATTGGCTTCTTTCACTTAGCAATATGCACTTAAGTTCCTCCATATCTTTTTGTGCCTTGATAACTCATTTCTTATCCTTGAATAATATTCCACTGTATGGATGTACTACAATTTGTTTATCCATTTCCAATCGAAGGACAACTTGGTTGCTTCCAGTTTTTGACAATAATTTGTTTGTTTGTTTAGTTTCTGTAAACATTCACGTGCAGGTTTTTGCATGAATATAAGTTTTCAACTCATTTGGGTAAACACCTAAGGGGACAATTGTTGCATCATGTGGTAAGCCTATGTTTAGCTTTGTAAGAAACTGTCACACTGTCCCAAAGTGGCTGTACCGTTCTGCATTCCCACCAGCAAGAGTTCTAGTTACTCCACACACTTGTTAGCATTTGGTGTTGCCAGTCTTTTGGATTTTGGTTATTCTGATAGGAATATAGTGGTATCTTGTGTTAATTTGCAAGTCCCTAATGACATAAGATGTTGAGCATCTTTTCATATGCTTATTTGCCATCTGTATATTCTCTATCATCTCTTGTGTGGTGTCTGTTCAAATCTATTGCCCACTTCTTAATTGGGTTGTTTGCTTATTGTTGAGTTTTAAGAGTTCTTTGCAGAGTTTGAATACAAGTCCTTTATCAGATATGTGTTTGTAAATATTTTTTCACATTCTATGGCTAGTCTTTTTATTCTCTTAAAGTTTTCTAATTTTTTAAGCATTATAGAATTTTAGAATTTACAAAACTTGTTCAAATGTTGTATCTCATTGCATCCACAAAAAATGATCCCTGGAAGCAGATGTTATAATGCCCACATTAGAGAGGAAACAAAGAGATGAGGGGATTTGATTCTGGTTATGTAGGGGTTCAGTGTACAGAGCGGGGAAAGCTTTGCCCTGATCAATGGGATTTGGGGGCTGCCTGTGGTGTATTGGCAACCGTACTTGCTAGGTGTTACAGGGCTGTACAAAATAACTCCCTCTCCTTCCCACTGGGCTGTCTGATTCCTGGAGATGTCTGTTTTCTGCCTGCAGAGCTAAAGATTTATATTAAAGAGTATCCTGGTTTTCAGAGATCCCACATCTAGCATTCCCTATCCCACATCCCTCAGTGGATGATGGAGTTCAGGGCAGGCCACCCCAAACATGCCACTTTGGCATATTGATTGTTTTGAATTAAAGTCAAGATAGCCAGTACAAGAAGGACAATCTGACCCTCCTTTGTTCCCCAGAAAGCAGGAAATATATCTCCCAAGTGAAAAGTACCCTCTCTATACTGGGAGGAAGAGACATCCTTACCACTATAGATAGGGACTTCAGGGCTGAGAAGGCTGTGTAAACAAACCTTGTTACACTAATAAGACAAGGCAAACCTTGTCTTCACTAATTTACTACCCCAAGCCTAAACTTCTTTACCTTGCCAATTCTTCACAAATTTATTATTTGTCTAAAAGGTATAAAAGCTGCCTGCTTTGGTCACTTCTTTGAGTTTCATATTTTTTAATGAATTCTCCTATATACCAAATTAAATTTGGTTTTCTCCTGTTAATCTGTTCTATGTCAAGTTAAGTTTTAGGTCATCCAAAGAGCCTAGAGGGAAGGAGGGAAAACTTTTCCTGCCCTCCATGGGGTGACTCCACCAGCTCTCAGCCCCCATCTTGGGGTGCCTGTGGTCCAGATCTCACTGGAGTGCAGCTACATTCAGACAAGAGATTTCAAAAATTTTTTTTTTTTTTTTTTAGAGTCCAGGGTGATTGTCCTAGAAACTCCCTCTCCTCCTTTGGCAAAAAACAACCCATGACAAACAATACCAAAATGAAAAAGTGAAACCTCTCTATTTTTGTGAGCTGACATACTGCATTTTGGCTTATTTGTGAGTAAGCACATCTACTAGGGGTTGCTGATCTCCTTTTCACTCTAGTCTCAGCCTCTCTGGAGGTGGGTACCACACTTTGAGACTCATGGCACATTAGGAAGCTGCATAAACTCTCTCAGTGTATCACTAGTAGTAAAGGAACCATGACTCTGCACTATAGATAATCCCAATGACATCACCCATGCACAGGGACCCACATGTCAACTTCTGCCCACCTGGATGCTCGGGTCCAGCCTAAGGCAGTGTCAGGGTCTCCAGTTTCACGTCTTTCCTGAGCCTAGAGATTTAAAGTTCCCTTTCTTCTTGTTCTTGGCTGAATCAGATTAAACAAAACAACATTAGCACTACAAAGAATTTAATGGAGTGGTTAATGGTGTAGGTGATGTCAATAGGAATTTGGCAGCATCTGAGAGAAATAATCATGACCTGACAACCCTTCTTTCAGAAAGCAAAATTGCCTGGTTCTGGTTATACCAGTTGTTATTGGCTTCCCTGCCTGCAAAAATGTCACAGTAATTCCAATGAGGTTGTTTACACAAGTGGAAAAAATCTGACTCTTTGTTAACATGTTTCAGTTGCAACCCCTTTAATGACACTCAGAGGCCTTCCAGTAAGAGAGAAATTTCCTCCAAACTAAGGGGGCAGTTATCTGGAAACAGTGCCCTTCCTCGGTAAGGTTATTTATGTTCATTGGGCTAATGGTTTTTGTCCAGTAATACATTTAAATTGCTTTTCATTTTACAGTTATGCTTTGCTATCACATTTCAGAAAGTGGCTTCTCTTCCTCTGTACAGCAGGCAATTCCCTCAAGTATGCGATGACAGCGTTGTCCTTTAGAAGTCATTTGAAAGAGACTCAGTTTCAGCCATCTCTCAGGAGAATATTCTCTGGCTGATCATCATAGCCAAGTGGAAAGTACAAATGAACTCAGGCTGTCTGGTAGCTCCTTTCGCTCTCTGGTTCCCTGGAGGCCCTGCAGCAGGGTGATGGTGAGCCTGTTGATCTGAGACGGAGCCCGACATTCAGAACTCTGACGTTGCCTGAGAAATAGGCCCCCAACTTGGATATAAGAAGTGCAAGGATCTAGAGTAGACACCGCAAATGATTTATAAACTGAGTCACACTTCCCTGGTATGGATGACAAAGAAAAAGAGGGCTCTGTGGAAATGAACATGATTAGGTTTATACAACATTGTAGCAGAGATTGCTCAGTTAAACTGATAGCTCATGGGGCAGTTGGGAAAAAATCATATTCTTTTAAAGCTAAAAAAACAGGTGGATTAGGCTGTGGAATGAATTTGAAGCACATATAATTCTATTCGAACATATTGGGTAATAACTGTAATATAAGTGCTATAATACACTAGCTTTATTTTTAAAAAACAGAGGTAAAAATTTACATGAAAATGGATCACGCTTCTGCCTGATTTTCAAGCTGAGAACAGTGTTTGTATATGGTAAGTTTTGAAGGTACAGGCATACCTCATTTTATTGCAGTTCACAGATTATGCATTTTTAACAAATTGTAGGTTTGTGGCAACCTTACGTCGAACAAGTCTATTGGCACCGTTTTTTTCCAAGAGCATTTGCTCATTTCGTGTCCCTGTGTCACGTTTTGGAAATTCTCAAAATAGTTCAAACTTTTTCATTATTATATTTGTAATGGTGATCTGTGATCAGTGATCTTTGAGGTTGCTACGACTCACTGAAGGCTCAGTTGATGGCTAGCATTTTTTAGCAATAAAGTATTTTTAAATTAAGGTATGTCCCTTTTTTTTTTGACATAATGCCTTTGCACATTTAATAGACTACAGTATAGTGTAAACATAACTTGTATAGGCACTGAGAAACCAGAAAACTCTTGTGGACACTCTTTATTGCAGTGGTCTGGAATCGAATCTACAATACCTCTGAGGTATACCTGTAAATGGTTTAAGCTCATATGAGGTTGACATTCAAGTTAAAAAGTTTTAACCTTAATATATAATTGACTAGGAAGCAAAGAAAAGGGACCAAGAAGTGTAAACTGCGTTGCTCATCTGTAGCAGATCAATCTCAGAAAACTTGGCTCTGTTCCAAGAGTTGGAGGCTTGTGACGGCAGTCAGCGCTCTTCAGCAGGGAGAGGTGAGCCGCTGAGGAAAATCGGTTCCCTGCTCCGTGACTCGGGCATCTCCCAGGGCCCCGCCCGCTGTGCAATCTTGCCACTTGGTTGGCTCTGCCTTGTCATTGGCTGCAGGTGAAGGGCTGCTCTTCCCCAGGAAATATTATTCACCAGCTAATTTATGACTCAGTTCATCCCGCCACCACCAATTTCCGATGCTGCTGTCTGCGGTAGGCTCAAAAGCTGGGACAGATTCCGTCTAAAATAGATCTTTGGCTGAGGAGCAGGTCGTGGGGGGGAGCAGGCAAGAATGTCACACAAAGGCGACTCGGAAGAGAAGAGTGCACACCCAGACCAGACAACCAGTTGTTTTTTCAAAGAAGGCATATGGAATATTGGATGTATGTGTAGGAGTGAAAGAGGAAAGCCAAAATAGTAATCCACATGGATAAATGCCCATACACAGAAGAAAAAGATCTTGGTCTGATTCCAGTTTGAATGGTGTCCCTAGGGAGGACTGTGGCATGTGTAAGACAGACAACCCCTCTGCATTCCCCTTCGAATTTCAGGTGTCACACCAGGTGGGCTGGTGCCAGCGTTTGAAGACCCTCGTCTTCGCTGTTGCTTCAGCCACGGTCCTCGGCACACGCTAGCCACTCAGGAAATGTTATTCCATATGTGACACACTCATTTGAAGTCAGACCTTTGGGATGTGGGGAGAGGAAGACCAGTGAAGACTTTTGGGCAACACAGATCCCACTGACTTGAGCCTTCGAGGGCCACAGACAGAGGCCTGATGAACTTTGAATTAAACTCTTTAAAGTTCTAGAACTTTTCTGAATTCAGACATAAATTACAAGGCAGTTTCCATACATAAGAGATAATCTTAATTCCTAAAGCAGATGACTTTGGAGTTAAAGAATTCCTTTAACTATCAATCCCTAAAATGGGGATTTTGATTTGGCCGTACTGAGGTAAATATTTAGCTTAAAAATTAGATTCATGGCCTTCAATACACGGGAAGTAATGCTGAAGAGTTCTGGGTAAGATTAGGTTCTTCCTTTCTAAAGGCTGAGGATTAGCAAAGGACCTATGTGCCCGATTGAGACCCAAATTGAAATGGTGTCAGCACACATCAAAAAACAAGAATCTTTCCCAATAGTTCCTTGGAGCAAAGCATTTCTTGAGTCATTCACCCAGCCATAAAAACCTTACAGATATTCTCAGTGGAGAAGAAAAAAAGAAAGGGAAAACAGAAAACAGCTTTTGAGTAGGGAGGATGTGGAATTGGGAAGGTGTGCTGTCTCAGCAAGATGCAAGAGCTGGGACTAAGGTAGGGAAAAGATGCATAGCCCACGGAGAAGGAAAAGAAAGTCGGGGAGTCATATTATCTGGCTCCGGGACTACCTCTCTAACCCTAAGGCTAAATGCTTAAACTGTGCTGCTTGACCTTGCGATTTGGGGATATTCTCCAGCCATCATGGCAAGGTTGTAGCCGATGTGCTATCTAACTGCACATCAGTCCTGGAATTAGCAGAGCTGGGAGGTTCCATACCCTGGGACACACATAAAAGAAACATATGCTGCACCATGGATCGTCCCCAAAGGCTTTTATCACATTTTTGTCATTCTCAGAGATCTGAGAAATTAAAAGAATTTTATTCTTTTAAAGTAGAACAGTAACACACCCATTTTTTTAGTCTTTAATATGCAGATTATCAAGTTTCACATGCACTTACATGTAACTTCTTTCTGACAGTCTTTGATTTCCATGCCCAACCTCATCTCTATTGTATTTCAGTGGACCATTTCTAACCCCCACTAGATTATACATCCTTAGAAGACTGTCTTGTTGATGCTTAGCGGTCCAATAGCAGGCATCCACCGCAGATTTGCGGAACGACTGGATTGTTGTAAGAGCATGACAGCAATTTAATGGACGTGCCATATGGGTAAAGAACTCTTCTGGAGCCAAAGCAAGTGAGGTGAACTAATTTTCATGGGCTCTGAAAACAGAGAAGTGGATGAAGCACTGTTTTTAAGGCGTTTTATTCTAACAACACAGTTTTTATTTTGACTGATACACAATACAGGTTTAATACAGGTGAGGCTGATTGGTGTGTTAAGTACTTCATATTCCATTTACAAGAGGGGTTTAGATTTCTGAGAACTTGTCAGAGTATCACTTTTATTTTTAATATATTGCTATAAATACCTAAGCCAAGATGCAGTATGGGAGAAGTGAAACTTCAAAGTTATTTTGTAAAACTCCATCTAAACTTCTCCAGTATTTATCCCAAAGATTATATCCCCAAGGAAAAAAAAATGTAATTATATCAATTTTGCTTTTCTATTAAATATACTTCAAATAGATGCTTCATATTAGATGGCAAATTATTACCTATTTTTGTATCTACTGAGTATATTTTAATTGCTTTTAATGTATTTTTTCAGTGCTTTCATGTTTATTTCTGGAAGATATGAATTGTTATCTGTTTAATGTCTTTCATAAGCACCACAGATATGATGCCCAATAGTAGAAAAAAATCAAGAAATTATACTCAAGCATATTTCTTGGAAATATTTCCATGCTGGCTTTAAAACCATTTGACTTTGGCTTCAAAACCACTTTGACTTTTAGACACTGAACTCTAAAGACGTGTTTGTATGAAATTTCCCTTTCCCCCTTTCATCCTCCATCATTCTCAAGAAACTTTCAATCCCCACATTTTCTCTTCTGACTTTGCAATACACAATCCTGAGACAAAATGACCTTTTGTGAAATTCTCTAGGGTAAGGGATCACCGAGTAGATGAGCCTTAAAGTAGGAATTATCATTTTATCTCTTCCAGCAAGGGATTTCACTTTATGCTTTAATTTCTGGCCTGTTGACCCAGGATTGCAGATTTTTAAAGTCTTTGGCAACCTGCCTTCCAGAGTTCATCTAAAATTTTGTCTCTACCTCTCCCCTACAAGAACAGATTTCACTCTTAAAAGTCTGAGACAGAAAATGCAGCAGGGACAGGGTTGGAGGGAAAAGTGTAAAGGACACAGCAAGTTTATAAAAGTTTTAGGTAGTTGTAAGTTTTAGCCCTTGGGCCTTTTTAGACATTAACTACAACAAAATCATAGAAAGCAAGACCTAAATAAATTAAATAAATAAATAACATGCTAAGAAGCGTCCGTCTTTCTTAAAATCTGTTTAGAAACTGTAAATTAAAAATGTCAAATACTGAGATACCCAATTTGAACAGCGTTTTCTAATTCCAAATGATCTTCACTCCAGCAGTGCTGTGGCTCATGAATTCCTTTTGCTTTGGACAAGAAACATACTTTTGGAATCGTGAGGAGGTGATACTTAAAATGAATGTGCATATCAAAATATTTGTTTTTAAAGACTATCTGAAGTATTTATACATGAAATCACACTTCTGGGATATACATATCTGGGGTTGGGGGATGAAATGGAGGAAAATGGGTGAAATACAGACGAAGCAATTGAGGAAATGCAGGTGCCTGAGGTTGGGTGATGGGTACGTGGAATTCAGTATACTAGCCGCTCTATCTTTGTATATATTTGGAAATTTCCATATTTCAAAAAGGTGACAAGGTTTCCGATACATTATGGTCAGCAACTTTACCTTTGTTCAATATGCATGGAATAAAGTCAGTAGTATTAGTTTTAGCTCACTTATTGATAAGAACCATTTTATTGTTCCTTGCAAGAGATTTCATGTTTTACCCAAAAGGACAGATGTGATTGTATATGTAGGATCATAAAACCACACACATATGCATATTATCACCCTTTTCCCTAACAGAATTTATATTCCCCCAATACATTTTATTCTCAATAATTCAAAGGAAGTGTGCTGGAGTATTAGAAAATGTAATTCATTAGGCAGACAGATTTTACAGGAAAGTCTTATAGTGCTACATATACAAGTATGAGTTAGCTATGTGAACTTGACCTACCGTGAGTTTTCCACAACATCAAATCCAAACAGCTTATCCCTAAGGCATCAGGACCCTACTTCATTCTGAAGACGAAGTTATACTTAGCCTCTCTTTTGAATACACTAACATATCAACCTTCCAGATGGAAAAAATATAATACAGTCAACAATTACCTCTTAATGAGCATTTTCGTTACAGGCCCCATGTCAACATTTTCATATGTATTTCCTTTTCATCCCAGTAGTGGTGTTAAGAAGTTATTATTAACCACCATCATTGAGGTTAGTGAAGTGTGATTCAGGGAGGTTAAAAAAACCAGCAGTAAATGGGTGGAGCCACACTTTGGAGCCAAGTCTGTCTGAATGCAACGGCTGTGACATAATTATACTATATATGTATTTATACACTGTGCGCGCATGCGCACAATTGTGTGCCAATCCAAAGGATTAAAAAAAAAAAAAAGCATATCCAAGGTTCTATGGTTCAGGAACATCATATTCACCAAACTTGAGGCCTGAGTTTATACTACAGTCTTAACGATACTATTTCCATCCTTTTATTATAGTTCGGGGCAAGATGGTATGCTCAGGCAGGTCACCCTTTCCCAAGGAGTCTCTCCTCCTGCGCAGCAGACTGAAGCATGTTTTCCTTCTTCTGTAGGGCTGATTTCTGCTCCACACGTTAGGCAAAAGCAACCAAGGCTGCTCATACAATGGTGAATCTCAGGTAAAGTTTAGGGGAGACCATCATTTGGTATTCTAAAATAGTTGAAACGTCTTATTTGTATTAAAGTGTTTTCCCTACTGTTTTTAGAAAATATGGTATATTGAAGGCACATACACTATGGCCAGTAGTGTGAACCAAAAAAAAAAAAAAAAAAAAAATTGAATAATATCTTTAAAATATTTCAAATTTTTATTAAATATTTTTTATTCAGTTTTAAGATCACAGTTAAAGTACTTTAGCATGTTATACACATGACTTACATGTGCAATTTTTAGAAATATCAAATTAAGTATAAGATTTTGAAGAAAGAAATTATATAAATGTGTATATTGACTTTTACTACACGTACATCTAAGAAAGCAATAATTCTGTTGTACCATTAAGTGGAAATCATTTATTACATGGCATGTTTACACCAACTCTAAAGAGAACCAAGCCAATTTCTGAAAGCAAAAAAAATGAGCGATTCGGTCATGCTGAAAACTGTCAACAGACTTAAGACCTGGTGGTCAAATGAAGCTGTGGTTAATTTATGACAGGTAAGTAAGCAATTCAAACCTATGGGAAAAGTTCATAATCTGGTATGTGGACTCTCAGGTGGTTTTTATTCCTTTTTGACAGATTCCTGAGAGCAAGACATGAGTGCTAAGGAAATGAGAAACATGTTGCCAAGCATGTGCTGAGCTCCAGATCACAAACCTCCCCCACCCCAGTTCTGCCGCTACGAGCTGAGGCACTAAAGTGAGGTGTCAGGGGACGGGAGCACCCCCCTGGGGCCGCAAGGGGAGGTCATGGTTAGTCCACGAAACGCGTGCCTCTGTGATTTAGGTTAGAGCTTGTGAGGTAAGATGTGTGGTGCGGTGCAGTGGGAGGGTGTGGAGGCATGGAATTAGGTCCTTGCTCCTCGGTAACCAGTTCTGGCGCAAGTTATTAGAAAATCTTTGGAAAGAGTAGTAATGTTCACAATAACTAATTCTGTGCATAAAGATCAACTTAAGGGCAGGATCAATTTTGACCACTGACTGCAACAAGAAAACAGAGGCCACCGAACTTCTAAGCACAAGGTTTCCTCTTTTCAATTATTAGTATAAATCATACCACCACAAACAAAATTTGGCCAGGAGAGGAAACTTTTTTGTATGTGTGAAGAAAATGTATATTTATATTTTTAAGGAAAGCGTAGCACAAACAGATGGAGGTGTATGAGGGGAATCAAATGTACTTGTCTTGTTGTTCACTCTTTTGCTGCTTCTTTTTCTAAAATGTAAGCTAATGTCCCCTGTGAAAAGGACAAGGTCATTTAATATGGGGTATAATAAACTTCACCATCACTTCCAAACTATATAAAAGCAAAGCAGTCCATCAAACCCTGAATACTTCACCAGACATATCTGGTAAGATGAACTGAACAACTGTTTCTTTTTTTTATTGTTAAGTATGATGTTACTCAATCTAAACAAGATAACTGTAAAAAAAAAAAAAAATCCCCAAACTCAAATAAACACAAAATCCAAATCTAATTCTTTGGGAATGCTTGTATAAATAAAAGCAACACCTAATTAACAATTAGTACACTCTTTATAAGGTGCAAAACAAGATCCTATGTGGGGAAAGCTAAATTTTAATTCCCACCTAGCAGTCACTCTGAATACTTCATAGGTCAAATGTAATAAGAGCATTTGCTTCTACTGCCCATTTTCAGCAATACATTGTTCTCTCTGGAGAAGGTGGTTTGGGAGGTCAAAACATTGCAGCGGAAAATAGTGGCACTGAAGGCAGAAGCAAAAAAAAGACAAACCTTTGAAACAGGACTTACTGAAATTAACCGTTAAAGCCGAGGTAGCCCATTAGGATTGGCCTTATCTGAGGGCTCTGTGGAGCAGTGCAATCAAAGGTGAAACTTCTCACAGCATCACGTACACCCCGACTTTCCCTTTACAAGTGATGACTCCAGGCCTTGCACGACTTCCTTCCTTTTCCCCCATGAAGCGGCGATGCTTCCCCTTTGCTGTATGGATGCTGGCCTCCAGCCTCCAGCTGCTGGTCTCCAGAACACTTAGGATTCATACAGTAGTTTAGCAGGCAGCATGGTCCCACTGCTTCACATTAATGCCAAATGCCAAACTTGGAACAGAGTTACTTGATATTCCCCATCCCTCCCCCGGAACTGTATAAACAAAACATGTCATTCAGTTTTCAGCTTACTCCTAGTGCTGTATCGATTTATAATTTGCTTGAGATTTTACATAGGTGCAAACATTTCCAGAGGATGAGCCAAGGACTACAGAGTGCAAACAAAATTTTCTATGACTCAGGCAGGGTAGCATCTGACTTGATAAGAGAGTGACAGAGATCACACAAGTTGGATTCTAAATAACCAGACCAGTTCAGATGCTCCTTTTTGTTCATAGTGTTCCATCACTTTTTTCCTCTGCAGCAGTTTTAATGGCAGGAACTATAATAACGTGGGAATGAGTTCAGCATGGCTTCGAGGGGGCACTGGTAGAAAGCTCATCTGACGGAATTAAATAAATATATTTTCGGGGGGGAAAAGACTGTCAGAATTACAATGGTATGATATATCCTTTAAAAAAGAGGAATTTAAAGAATTCACCATGTTCATCTAAAATCTGGGAACTATCCTAGTTTGGGGATAAGAACCTGTGTCTTCAAAGTGGCTGTGGGACCTTTTTCCTTTTTCTGGACTCATTACAGTTATCCAAACAAATAAACACTTAAGAAGGGTGTCTTACAGTATTTTCTCTCTTTCACTCAGCTTCTTAGAGCTGCAGCTTCAGTAACTATAATATACTCTACACACTTCAAAATTACATAGGAAAATACCCAGAATAACTAAATAAATAAAAGGCTAAAGAAAACTGGAACAGTACTGTGTCTCCATCTGAGACTAAATCATCCACTTCCAGCAACACAGAGAAGGGCTAGGACAATTTTTTTCAAAAGATTTATATACAGGTTTGAATCCAGAAATTAAGGTTAAAAGCATAAATATTGATAATTTCAACTAGATTCAGAATGGTTTCAGAAAGATATGATACAACAATTTAGAATAAAACAAAAGCAGAAGAGCATCATATTTTGGTTTGCTTGAGATATACATAAGGTGCAACAACTTTTTCGCTTGAGGATGTGTGTGGGACAAATGTTAGTGTAGATGGTGTTTGCTGGCAGATTAAGGTACACACCATAGCAATATGATTTTCCAAAATAAAAAAGAATGAGAGAAGTGAAATGAAGATGATAAATGGGGGAGGGTACTACATGTTGGTCTGCAATATTTGTGCTAACAAATGTTGTTACCTGAAAATACCAACACCCCTCTCCAGTGGATTCAGGGCATGAGAAAAGCACTATTTTTGAAATCAAGACTTTACTCAGAGAAATGACAAGGCGAGTGTCTAAAAGACTATAAAGCTTTGCAGGATTTCTGCTACTCTCAGTGCCTAACCGCTTAAAAATTAAGCATGTCTACAAAAAGGTGGGGTTTTTTTTTTGTTTTTTTTCTAAAGTATCTGAAAACAGTCGTATCCAGTAGGTTGCCCTCCACCCCGACCCTTGCCTAAGGGAAAAGCCACTGAGGTTTAGGAAAAGCAGATCAAGTAAGATATATTAATCACATAGAAAAAAGTAATCTTTTGTTTTGCTTCTTTTTAAAAAAGGTCCCATGAATATACAGCACTCTCTTAAGGAACTCTAGTGAAATGTAATCAGAGGACTGGAGGAGAGGGCACTGGCAAAAATAGACCTATTCTAACATGTTCTAGAGAATAACAAGTTAGTACCATTGTCAAGGTGCATGTTCTGCACCAAACAATTTTTGTTGTTGATTCTTTTTTTTTTTTTTTTTGGATTTTAGCTAATTATAATTTTTAAATCACTGCTAGCAAGTGGTCCAGAAACTCCAACAGCCACCAACACTGGGACCCAGCAATTTTCAAACATTCAATTTGTGTTTCGAAATTTAGAAAATATTAATACAACAGCATCATAGTAAAAATCTCATGCTAAAACCTGGGGTTGCTCACCTGATTTATTTCTGTGTGAATGGGGCTAAGCTTCTGCCTCTGATTAACCTTGCTTACTAATTCCTTCTTCCTCCATGCCCACAAGGAATATGCATTTTTGAGGACACCATTCCAATGCCCTGATGCCCTCTTTACCTGCTTTGAAAAAAAAACGCCCAAATCTCTCTGTTCTTTTTCAATTCTGTTAGTATGTTGTACATATTTTCCAGCACCGAAACTGAAGTAATATCTACAACCGTGAAAAGCTAAACCTAGTCAGTACTAATAGAGTCATTTTTTTGTATGGCTATTAGGTCAAATTACGATTAGAAAAAAAATCATCATTACAATTCAGTCAAGTATAAATAAGAAAGCTAGATAAAACCTTGTAAACTGTCACCATTTAGAGATCTAATTCAAAAGTTTCAAACTTGAACTAACACTATCAAAATTCCGCCAGTTTGAAAACCAGTAAAAATTATTGCTGGAATCCAATAATTAAAATTTGGTAGTTTGTGCTGTGATGCAAGAGTGGGGAAATACTTTGTGCTATGGAACAAATACCCTGTAAAATCTGTAGCCGCTGACTAATTTTGATTTATCACTTTGCATCTGTTGCTAAGAAACAAGATACTGTGAACGTCAGGTGGTGGAGTCAATATGTTGTATGTTCTAAGCCAGTTAATCCACTTGCACCGGCATATGTATGGTTGGTTTTATGTTCAAAAGCAACAAAACATGAAAAGGAAACAGGAAACTTGCAGGTTGGATCTATAACTGCGAGTCCCACTCTGGTCAGGCACACCTCCCTCATCAATACCTCCCTAATCACAAAAACTCAAAATGGCTCTAAAAACCTGCAGTGCCAATTAGGCTGTGCATAGCAATTGCTACCCGTCCAGTCTGTCTGGGATGGATGTAAAAGGTCTGTAGCTCAAAGTCCACACGAAGTGAGTGTGTCTTCAATGTGTTCTGAATAGTGAAGTAATACTAAGGTCACTTCTGAATAATATTTTTCTTTTTTTGTCTGTATGAACGATCCATTGGTCACTCAGACCCTTGTGTAAAAATAAAAGAATCCTCAAGGCATGAAAACATCAGTAATCTGTAATCTGCTGGACTCTTCCCCTGTCTGGGAAAATATTCGCCACAATTTGACCCAAGCAAATTCTTCTTGGTCACTCAAGGCTAAGAAAAAAATTCTGCTTGTAAGAACTGTAATTTTTCTTCTTCTCTCTCTTTCTCTTTTTGCCAGCAAACTACCACTCTGGTGGCAAATATAAAAGTGCAGAATATATGGACCACAAGGCCGAGCATACACCGCGAACAATGGTACATCTGCCTGCCCGTGCTGTTTGGGAGTCTCTGGAACAGGCTTTTTAATATTATTCTACAATATAAATGTAGGTATAACCTATTATATAAACCATCTTAGAACATAAATCTCCATGTACAAAAAAGACTAAGAATATCTAATAATAACTAGTGCAGTGTGTCAGTTTTTGTTTTTTTGTTTTTTGTTTTTGTTTTGAAAGAATAACTAGGTAATATACGAAACTAGTTTCACACTCTCTGGTTGGTAAAAGAGATGCTGGATGAGCTACAGTAAAGGCAGCCTTTTACCAAGTTACCACCTATTACCATCAAAAGCCTTCAATAGAAAGCAAAGCTCTAGGATCATCCCATTTCTGCTCATTATCAGACAGATAACATCACCCTCAAAGACTCTGGGTTCTGAAAGAACAAACTGGCCCAGGGTGCCAACTTCTGCTTCAAGTGAATCTGGGCCGTGTAGGGCAACAAGCACTTGTTTGCAGTCTATATTTTCCACCACATGGACTCACTAGCATCTCTCAGTAAAGACAAGGCTAGGGTAGTAGGTAAAGCACAATGTTTTACAATTAAAGGGCGCTTCACTGGTCAGCGCAAGAAATAAGTACAGGAGCCTGTGGCATTTCTTTTGGCTGTCCATCATGGGTGAGCGGAGTTGATCTCTGACCTCTGTAAAATAAGAGGAAGAAAAAGAGAGAAATCACTTTTTGAGAGTACATTATCAGAAACAGCAGACGATGATGAATGACCAACAAAAGCTTTCCAACATATCTTGTTTAATAGCTACCACTGACTTACTACTTACACCGTTTAATTAAAACTGTTTTTATTCTTAAAGCTTCTTTATTTTTCTTTTTTAAGGATTTCTTATCTCAGTTCCTCTCATACAACTCAACAACATACTGTGCCCCCAAACAACCACCTCCATTATGTAGAGACAAAACCTGAAGCACCAACAGATTTGGGGAAATTCCCAGGAAGTGGAAACCTTTCAGTCAAGGGCTATGGTTCTAGGATGACAATTTTCCTCTGGATCTACTTATATTAAAAAATGACAGGGCTTCCCTGGTGGCACAGTGGTTGAGAGTCCGCCTGCCGATGCAGGGGACACGGGTTCGTGCCCCGGTCCGGGAAGGTCCCGCATGCCGCGGAGCGGCTGGGCCCGTGAGCCATGGCCACTGAGTCTGTGTGTCCGGAGCCTGTGCTCCTCAACGGGAGGGGCCACAACGGTGAGAGGCCCGCGTAAAAAGACACATTCCTTTCCCTGACTTGCCCAAGGGGAAGAAGACTCTCCTATACTAACTGATGACCTTCAGTCTCATTTCTTGAGATATATAATAATAAGCCCGATTTCAAAACTTAAGGCCAATAAAAGGGATGGCCTCTGAAGAGAGAGGTGAACTGTGACTTAGAAAATGAATGAAAAGAAAACACTGAAACCCGCCTAAAGAAAGAGAAGTCTCAAAGGCATATGGAGGGAGAATGCACAGGGAAGAAGGCAAGTACCAACTCTGAATTTTAGTGTGTGAGAAAATCCAATCAACTTGGGCCAAAATCAACACATATGGGGAAAGAACTCTAGACAAGACTTTAAAAAATTCATATCATTTGGATTGGATCTACATCAAACAGATGTAGATCAAACAGTTATTTTTCATTCAGCTTGTTGTTTAATGAGTAGGAAGAAAAATACGATTTACTTCATGGTTATAAGAAAATTTCTTGGTACTTTCTATAGAGCTTCTCGTTCTAAAAAGATAGGATTGGGCACCTCCTTCACATTTCCTAATAGGTTTCCCAAGCCTCAACAATGCATACTCACTGCTCTGGCCTACGATGGTCTGTAGTGCACAGCACTGTGCTGAAAATATGGGATAGAGCAGCAGTGTTTTCACTGGTTTGACCGTTTCAATACAGTATGTTCTTCAGATTATGTGAAGTAAAAGGAGCTATTTTAAAATTCAAATTGTATCTCTCCATAACTATATCTAATTTTCTTTTTCTTGATGAACAAAAAAGAAAATTAATACAGATAGATTACATTTGGGGATTTCAGAATCCAATGATCACTTAGCTTAAGATATTAGGAATTTAGAAAAACAAAACGTGTTATAATCAAGCCTCTGGATTAATCTGTTTATTTATGTGGGGATGCTGTAAGAACCAGCTATTCAATATGTTCAACTCTTTGTTCAAGAAAGATGAAATTAAAATGCTATTTTTTACTTTTAGGATTGAATGGGTAACAATATTACAAAAGCGAAAAAGAATTTTAACAAGTATTGGAAAAGGAAACATACAAAGAAAAATAAGTGAAAGATGAAAAATACAACGCAAAAAAAAAAAAGAGCAAGCAAGGGGGAGAGAGAGAAATTGGGGTGAAAGCCCAGCTTACTCAGTGGAAAAAGAAAAGGAGGTAGGAGCATGAGGTGGCTGCCACGAAGTGATGGTTCCCGCTCCCAGGGGAAGGTCAGGTGAGATTCCCCATGAATCTCTATGACATGACAGATGCTTGCTTAAGTGGCACACTGGAGCAAAGGCAAAGACAATGAAGTTCAAAGACTTGGATTCAGATCTTAACTCAAGTTTAGCTGTGTGCTCTTAGCAAGTTAATTAACCACCTGTACCATCATTAAAATGGAACTAAAAAGACGCACCTGGCAGAGCTGATTTTAAGAATAAATGTAATGAGCTTCATCCTTATAAAACTCCTAGTAAATAAACAGGCTCTCAACAAAGGTTAATTCCAATTTCCTACTTCCTGCATTCTGTAAAACTGCTTTTCTAGGTTGGGTTTCTGAACCCAATATTAAGATTGCTTGTGGCAAGAATGCAGGTAATATATGTTTACCCCTAACTCTGTCGACCACTCTCTAAATTATGAACTAGGTGATGCCTAAGCAATAATTAATTGATGTGCAACCCAGTTACAATTACATTAAGCCTGCAGGGGGAGGGATGGCTGGGATCTCTGCTTTAACAGGTTAACCGCTGAAGTTACAACTAAGATTCTCCAAGGCTGTCTGTCTGCCTAGATAGTAAGAACACTAGCCATTTGTTAGGTTGATAGTAAAATTCTTTTTTTTTATGGTACGCGGGGCTCTCACCGCTGTGGCCTCTCCTGTTGCGGAGCACAGGCTCCGGACGCGCAGGCTCAGTGGCCATGGCTCACGGGCCCAGCCGCCCTGCGGCATGTGGGATCTTCCCGGACCGGGGCATGAACCCGTGTCCCCTGCATCGGCAGGCGGACTCTCAACCACTGTGCCACCAGGGAAGCCTGATAGTAAAATTCTAATAGGCAGTATTTTTTCTTGCTAATGGGAGGTGTAAAAAAAAAAAAAGAACACCATTTTTCTATGCCTGCTAGCTAACTTAGGCAGTCATTCTCAAGAACACCTCATTTATTCATTCAGCCATTCATTTGTTAATTCGTCCATTGCGTAACAGGAACTAAGGAAGCTGTGTACATGAAGAATAACACCAGTGCTTTGCTTTCAAAGCGTACTGGAAGGAGACAGATGCATCAACAAATAACTACAACCCAGTGTGGCAGCTGGTCTAAGAGAGGTGTGCACAGCGAGTGTGCAGGACTTCGGAAGACTGAGAGAAGAGGACAAAAGATAGACAGGCCGTTCACCCGAGAGGAGGACGCACAAAGGCAAGAAGCGGGCTTATCTGGACGGGAGTAAGCGATTCCACGTGACCGCAGGACAGAGAGGAAGGTGGTGGTGACAGTGGAAAGGCTTGCTGCCGCTTTCTGCTGCTGCAGCTGAAAGTCACTGGGGTGGAGGCGGCTGGTTAACAGAGCAGAGGTGTCACCAGTCGTGCTCAGAAGGGGACGCTGGCAGCAGCAAAGGTTGACTGTGTGGTGGCCCTTCCTGAGCCCTGGATTATGACCCCCCTCTGAATTCTTACATGACCTCTTATTCCCACAATTTATGGGGGCACTTAATAACACTCAGGCATATTTTTAATTCTTTTTGCATGCGCTATGAGTTTGTCCTCTGTGCTCGACTGTAAAACTTCACGAGTGGAGAAGTGTCTGTGCATTATCTCCCTCAGAGACCTGAGCAGATTTTAACAATGTCTGTCACCATTCACTTGCTATTAGGCACTTGCAGTGTACACATGAAAAGGAATTTGAGGGCTTCCCTGGTGGCGCAGTGGTTAAGAGTCCGCCTGCCGATGCAGGGGACACGGGTTCATGCCCCGGTCCGGGAAGATCCCACATGCCGCGGAGCGGCTGGGCCTGTGAGCCATGGCCTCTGAGCCTGCGCGTCCGGAGCCTGTGCTCCACAACGGGAGAGGCCACAACAGTGAGAGGCCCGCGTACCGCAAAAAAAAAAAGGAATTTGACTTCTTGGAAAAATCTAGAGGCTATTTGTGAGGAAGCACTAGAACTGTAATATGACAGGTAAACAGCAAGAGGCAAACAAAGCTTCCATTGGGGTCTCCTAAACCTGGATGTGAAGAATGGAGCCTGACAGATGGGTAGACACGTTGGGGTAGATTTCAAGCTCTGTTGGGCTGAAGACTGAAAACCTAAGAAAGAACTCATCTGTGGGTAATCCACTTTGAATAAAAACAAGAAATACCTGAATTTACAAAAGGCTTTTTTATCTTCCCAAAGGATCCATTAAGTAGCAGAACACCCAATTATATACTTAGAACTTAATATACTTTCTGTGGGACTTCACTGAGTTCAAAAGGCTTTCGTATCTGGTCTCATCTGAGCCTTACAACTTTGTGATTCTTTGGGGATATTGTTATACTAAACAGAAGATGAGAAAACTGAGGCCCAGAGAAATAAATGACTTTCTAACAAACACGGAGAGCTGAAGAAAAATCCAGGCCTTCTGCCTTCCATGAGTCAGATGCTGAGATGCTCTTTTTCCTGAACCACACTGTTTTCTTCCGCTAGTACCACCAACGCCATCCTCAATGGGGGTGTTACCATGTGCCAGTACTGGGACACTAGATTTATTCTATATAACATCTCTATGAAATGCGAACCACTTACAGCCATAGTATAAAAGGAAAAACAGAGGATAGAGAAGTGAATGGTCTTGCTCAAGGCCTTGCTCAAGGCCTTACAGTTTTCAGGTGACAGAGGTAGGACTCAAACTCAGGTCTGAGACCTGACTCTAAAGCTTTAATGATTAGATAATATTGCTTCTCTGCTCTCTCAGGCTTTTTCAGAAATGAAGCTTAATCACAGAATAATACTATATTCAAAGTAAAATACCTGGTGGGCAAAACTCCCTTATATTTTCCCACACTGCTGAACAGTATATATACTTTGGTTAACACCTCGTAAACAAAAGTCTCCCGAACCCCAATCATTGTGAAAAATATCACAAACCACATCAGAAAGGACGATTTGGGCTTCCATATCACTGTCTCCACCCATGTTCCGTGAAAGGGGGTGAAATTGAACAGGATCCCCAGAACCCAGGGCAGCGAGGTTTCCCACTGCTGACCTATGCACATTTTCCATGGCGGCCACTTCGGCCAGCGCAGCGAGGCTGAAGAACGCAGACACGGCTGGCATCTCCGGGGTGCTGCTCCGCGTCTCCGTGGCCTCCCGGTTGTGTGAGCATTCGTCATTGCAGCCTGTCTCGGTCACCTTAGCAAGACTCCTCTGCAGTTGTTCCTTTGGTTTGTCGTCTGTAACGAAAGGGAAATTCATCACGAGAGGGATCGCTCTGTCCTCTCCAGAGAAGGGACACAGAGAAAACTCAGTGTCAGACAATGTGAAATGAGCTAATATGCTTTACTGTTCACTTCTGTCATCCACCGAATATTAAGGCTTTTACAGAATCTCTTCTTCCATGGGAATAAGACTCTTTTATTAAGCTCAACTGCAACCACGGGCAGCACCATGCCCTGAAGCTGAGTGGAGGAGCTGTGTTTTATCCAAGAACAAAGAATAGGTCAATCTTAGAGAAAGAGGGAAAAATGGACCATGGCCAAAATAAAACCCTAGGGACTTGTGCAGAGGGGCCAGTGGATGCTGTAAAATGGCCCTTAAAAACTCAACTGACCAAACATTCCTGATGAGGCCACAGCATGCCCTACTATGCACCGTGGGCATTCAGTATGCTGTGTTACCGACACTTAGGATAGCCTAAACTAATCCCAGTGAGATTAGTCAGTTCCAATGAGATCCTAAACTGTTATTTTTGTTCTGAAGACCTACTGAAAGGAAGCAAAGGGCCCTCTGGTATTTATGAAGAGGTGGCTGAAATGCTATGCCAATACATTTGTTGGAAGTAAGTACACTTTATACAGCCATTAGAGAGGAAGAGGAGTAATCTTTACCATGGTTTTTATAATAAAACATTTTAACTACAGAAAGTAATTGATAAAGGCTGTAAATGTCATACATTAGAACATGAAGTGCTATATGCTTTTCTACATAAAAGGGAATCTTTTCTAAGATCTTTCACTCTTCCTAGAGCAAAAATGAGGCTATAACAATTTATACAACGTGAAAATCACAGAGCAGAATCCAGAGTGGAAAGGGAAGGAGAGAGGAGCCCGCTGGGCTAAATATCATGAAAACTAGATTCTAATCCTCACCCTACTTAGTGGTTCGATGTGTTATGAAACAAAATTCCACCTCTTTGAGTTTCACTTCGTATATGACAGTAAAATTGGGGGTCTTTAATATACTTTAAGGTTTAACAATCTACATATGCAAAACACAAGTGCACAAAATTCACTAAATGACTTCGATCTCAGCATACAATAAGTCTACCAACTAGATTAACCTAAATCAGTTATTTATAAATATTCTCAAAAAGCATTCATTTAAACATTTTTTTTTTTGCTATTTACAGAAGTCATTATGGACCCTTGACCTTTGTCTGGAAACTGGGTTAGGGTAAGGGGGGTGGGGAACACCTCCTTCAGGGCTGATAGAATGAGACGCTAGAGGCGCTGAAAGGAAGAAAGGCAGCAGCTAAGCCCACTAATGTTTGGTTGGTGTACCACCCCTAGATAAGAGGGGGGATGCTCAGTGTCACTCGCTTAAGCCGGGCCCCTCAGGCAATTCCACAGAGGCCACCAGGAACAGTAAAGAGACCACAGGCCAAGACTGAAATGGAGAAATTCACCGTAAGTTAATATTTGGTTCAGGATTAGCCCAGAGAATCAAGAAATCCAGAAGCATTCTCAGGCTCCCTTAGTGGTCTGAATCAGCGGTATAGGAAATGCTGGATGCTTTCTTTCTCAGCTTTCTTAATTCATTGGTTTGAACACCTGATGATCTGGTTTGTAATGACTTAAAACGTGAGCCAGGGACAAAGACTCATCCAGTATTTTTAAAAGTCTCGGATCTTTGGGAATTTACTTAAGACTGTTTGTGTGCATGCTGAGAAGGAGAAGGTAGCTGACAGTCCTAAAAGCTACCTTTCCTTCCTAGGAATTCCGGATATGCTCTTGGGAAAAGAGCTATGATTTTAAAACATGGACTAAAACATGTATGTTTAGAATGCTGTAGGAAACCAGTTCTCAAGGAGATCCAGAGAGAGAAAATGTTACTGTGACCAGACTGACAGACAGACCCATTTTTCAGTGAGGACCCACACAGTTGGATTATAGTCATTTTCTGGCCACTGTGGCCCTGATGGTCACCTGCTTGCTCTGGTCATCTCTGTCTAAAGCTTCCTTGTCTTACCCAGAGTACCTCCTGCTGGTGATACCCGGCCATCTGCCGTCCTGACAAGGTGTGTGATCTTGGTTTTCCTTGCTTTTCTCTTTTGACTGCCCACCAAGGGTTCTTGCGTTGTTGTTGGCTCTGGAGTGCTGGGAATGGATGGGGCATTTTTAACCTTATAAGCAGGCTCTGTGGTGTTTTTGTCTTCTGAAAATATGGCTGAAAAAGGACAAACCATATAACGTTACACACAAAAACACAAGGCACCAACGTTGCTCTGGGAAGGAAGTATTTCTAAATGCCTGACTTATCTGAACAAGAACTTACATTTAGAGTTTTCAGAGTATTGATAGAAAAAAGAAATACTGACTATGATTTTAAACAAATATTTCTTTAAATATGTGCTTTGATAAATTAAGTACAGAGGGATAGGATGCCCTCTCTATCTTTTAAGAGAATACTTAACTAAGAGGCCATTGGAGTAACATTTTCTAAGTGTTTGGATCTTGCAGGTTGGTGGGGAGGACAGTGTATGCAAATCTGAATAAACTGTGTCCCAATAGACCACAATTTCTACATGTGGTCAGGGTCCCTATCTGAGATCCTTTTGACCAGCTAGTCTGGAAAGTGTGATAAAAGAAGTTTCTCTTCTTCTGAGGATACTGAGATTAAGTATGTGCTTCTTAAATTTACACTTATCATTGGGACACCTGCTTTCAACCTCCAGGTTGGACTGATGAGAAAAGAAACTTTCTTTTATGCACACTGAGTACTCAGTAAGGACCTAGCAAACACTGATGAAGCCAGCACCTATGGAAACTCTCTCCCATCGGCTGAATTCTAGGACCAGGTGAATGTGCTTTAGGGAGATAATTTAATAAAGTACCACATGTCAGCAGGACACCCCGAAAGGTTAGTTTTAGGTACCCTAATTTTAACTGTTAACACCAGCAAATCATTTAACAGCACACACTTGTACCCTATTAGTCACTGTGTCAAGAGTAAGGAACACACTTGCCACCAAAGACTTTGCTTCCAGTTCAAACGGGTTGGGAATGCTGTGTCTCTTCTTACTCATTTCCTTAGGAGTTCGTCTCTCCCCCTCCCCCCTTAATTTAAATTAAGACAAGAATATGCAGATGTGAGTACAACAAGCATTTAGGAGTATATATTTGTAGTCGTTTCCTCATTGGGGCTGTTTTTATTCCAGTGACCTAAGGGCTTTGGGGCAGGAGAAAGAGGCATCTTTCCATTTTTTAACTATCCAATCTCTTTAAGACAGGCATAGAAATTGTTTTTAACAAAGAAAAGGGGGAGTGTGGTTCAGGAAATCACACTGTCATGTTTCTTTGACATGACAAACTCTGTGCAAACTTAACCTGGAGGATACCAGGTGGTGCTCATAAGAAGGTGGATACGAAGGTAGATACTGGAAATAAGACAATATATGAAACGTAGGAAGACAAAAAAAGCTAAAATAAAAGGAACAGAGCAAGAACAATTCAGGGTGTGAAAAAATGCACTCATTGGTATAAACACTTACATAGGTTTCATTTAAAAATTTTAATATAGCTCCCTAATGGGTTGAGGTACATCCTTGAGAAAGGAGGCTATAAAGTAGTAACATCTTTGCCCTCCAGCATTTGATTCCAGGCTTCCTATTCCAAAACAAGTGGGAAATAATTTCAATTACATCAAGAGAGAGGATGTAAAGCAGAAATCATACCATGATTTGTGGCTTGGCCTTACCATATTATTGCGTAATAGATGGCTGTGTGTGGACAGGCTTAAGATAATAGTTACTTAAAAAAAAACCCAGAACTATTTGGCAATGCTCCCAAACACCTTTTTTCAAGCAAGTAATCAAAAACTAGGAAAAAGGCTCCTTTCAAGTTGTAGGTCTATACCCAGGTCAAACAATCTTAGTTATTTATACTTTGACAGTTAACATAAGCCAGTGGTAGTACATATGCATTAAAAAAAATTTTTTTTACACTTAAACTTCAATAAAATCTACCAGCAAAATGAAAAGATAATTTGGTTAGAAACACTCCAAAGGAGTTTCATGACTCTGCATTAGCCCTGAAGTTCAAAGCCTCCTATACAAAGAGGCCAAAGTCTGAGTTTACAGCATCCTCTACTGGATATTCACAAGCTTCAAAATTCTAGTTTCTTATCCAGGCCTATCAGTTGTCCCTTCTGATTACAGGGGGAAACTTGTGATCTCTCCAGTATGATCACTGAATCATAGATGAATCTTCCAGAAAAAGCATGAACCTCTTCCCAGAAAAATCCAGAACTTGTGGAGATAAGGGTACGGCAGGATTCCAAATGTATTACATTCAAATTACTGCTTATGGAAAGAAAAACCAAGGAGGTCAAAGAAAAGGCATGGACACCAGAAAAGGGCTAAGAGGTCTGGGAAAGATGACCAGGTTTCTACAAGACCAGGGATAATGGAAACAACATAGTCAGAGAGAGACCTAGGTTCTACGTTTGACTTTTTAATTTACTAACTGTGGGACCAGGGGCCTCAGTTTCTTCATGTAAAGAAGGAAGCTGGACTAGATTAGCTCTAAAGGAGCCATCCAGCCCTAAAATTCTTTTCATTTTGCCACACAGCCTAGAATCAGTGTCCTAGCCAGTGTTTTCTATAGCCAGCTTCAGAGTCTCAAGGCTGTGGAAGAGTACTCCCTTCACTAGGACTGTTAGATTTTTGTTTTTGGTGAGCCGTCAGATGTTTTAATTTCTTTTCAGGGGTTACTCATTTTCCTATGTGTTCCAGATGAATTGATAAAAACACAATACGAAGCCAAGGGGATGGATGCAAAGGGACTGCAAATGGAAGGTGAATCAGGCCTTAAGGCAGACTGAGACCAGGGGAAGCTCAGAAACCAGCAGACAGGAGCCAGGGGGTCAAAGGCAGGGCGGCCAATAGATACAAGTGATCATCGAGTCCCAGAGGTCTGGAGGCTGGGAGATACTGAGTGAATCAGGCTGCAGACCAAGTGAAAGAGGCAAAAAAGGAGAATGCATTGGTAGTTCTCATAAGTCACTGGAAAGGAGGCAATGCAACCCTTCTATATGTTGTCTTCTCGAAACCTACTGTCAGATCAAGAAGTAATCACAGGGCCTATAGATCATCCACATTTGAGAAACATGTAATGTGTATGTAATGTGATTGCATGTAATGTGATCTTGCTGGAGTTAGGAAGAGAAGGTTAGAGTGAGTCTACGCCATGCTCTGACCCATGGGTGACCCCTAGAACAGCCTGTCTTTCTGGCGGCCTAGACCGATGACAGTCTTCAGGGTCGGTGCTCAGGGAGAACCCTCTCCTAGGAGAGAAGAATTGGGGAAGGCTAAGTCAAAGAAGTACAGTTGACCCTTGAACAACACAAGTTTGAACTGTGCGGCTCCACTTATAAGTGGATCTGTTTAAAGAAATACATACAATAGTACTACACAATCCACAGTTGGTTAAATCTGCAGATGCAGACCTGCTGATATGAAGGTCCTGGAGGGCCAGCTGTAAAGTTAGACATGAATTTTTGACCAAGGGGGTGAAGGGGGAGGGTGTACCCTTAACCCTCACTTTGTTCAAGGGTCAACCACAATTGTCTGGGACAGAACAGTAGACCTGAGTCCAGCAACATTAGCAAAGAGAAACTTCTTTTATCATCCTCTCCAGACTAGCTGGTCAAAAGGATCTCAGATAGGGACCCTAACCATATGTAGAAATTGTGGTCTATTGGGACACAATTTATTCAGATTTGCATACACTGTCCTCCCCAGCAACCTGCAAGATCCAAAGCAAAGGCTTAGTGGTGCAAAAAATTAATAAACAGAAACCTCAATTAAACAGAGTCAGGAGACCAGAAGGAGGAGCTCTCATGCCCTGTGATGACAGCAGAGCCCAACAGAAAAACAAAGACTCCTCTCTTCTTTCCTGGCAAGGACTCAGCCAATGAAAAGCCACGGACTTGATTTACCATAGCCTTACCTACTTCTTTCCCGCCTACAAAATTCTCCTTCCCTTGACGTGTGAGGACTTGCATGCCATGGTTGTACACCTCAAATTTATATTCTCTGCTGATCCAAAATAAACCCATCTTTGCTGGAGAAATAACTGGCAGTCTATTAGTTTCAGGTCAACAGTGGTGAGGGACAGGAAATGAAAAAAACTCAGAGAGGGAAAGAGCCCAAAGTTGTATACCAAGACAGCAAGGCAGCTCCTTTTTTGCCCTCCCTGCCAAACTAATGGAAATGTGAGAAAAGAAAGGTTTTGTCCTCTAAAAACAAATTAGTCATTTCTCTTTGGGCTTGTAATTGAACACACAAACCTACCCAAGCACCACCAAACGAGTCCACAGGGCTGATTTTTACACTCCACAATAATCATAACATACTTGGAGCATGTCATGTGAGGGTGATAATGTGAGCTGATTCCTGGAGCAACATTAGGAATATGGCAATCAGAGACTATCTTGTTTTCCAAACTCTGCTCCCAAAATGTAGAGTAAGTTTTTTTGGAAAGCAGCACTGTGCTTGTACTATACTCCAGGAGGCCACTAAAGTGCTCCAGAGTCATGAATTCACATGCCAACTACAGGAGGCAAACCTGCACTGAAATTATTATAGCCAAGTCTGGAATCTCACTGCCATGGGTTAGGCTCCCATGAGCTGAAAATGCAGTTAACTGCTGAATGGAAAACAGGAATCAAATGAATGAGCCTTACCTCAGATCCTGGGGACCTTGCTGAAATTATAAGGCAACTATTTTGAACTTAGGAAAAGAGATCAAGTTAGCCTGAGTGTGTGGATCATATTTCAAAATCTAACTAGAAAACCAGATTTTTCTCCCCTGTAATTAGATTTATGTATTGCAAAGAAACTAATCTTTTAGAGATACCTAGTTTGAGGTTTAGGTTTTTTTTTTTTTCTTGTAAGACAGCATTTATAATTTCAACAAATGAGGGCTATCCACAAACACCTGAAAAATCAAAACTGCAGTGGCCAGTGTACTTTAGTGCTGGTTTCTTCCCTTCCTGCTTACATTGGTCAGGCTTCAATTCCTTATCATGTATTTGGGGTTGATAAGGTCTCCTTAAATTGACTGGAGATACTGTTACGATTAGTTTTCACAAAAAGTATACGTGAAAGCCCTCTGGAAACATAAAGCAGTATAGTAATCATCACCATCATTATTACTACAATTAGAAACCTCTATCTTAAGCATGAACATATGACACCATAAGTTGGTGGAAAGATAAACACAGTGGCAGAGGGAGGTCATCTTGGTTTATCTGAAAACTTTAACTCTAGCCTACAGGCAATCTGTTTTTTTTGATCTGCAAAAATTTCAAGAAGTGGTTTAGCGATTTTGAATTTTAAAAGCATGGGGAGAATTCTTAAAATAGATTATAAGCATAGCATTTAAACCTCAGATGTGATTACTAAACACCTGAAAATTTCTAATATCTTGGGGAAAAAAAATTCAAAGCCAATTATACTCAGGGTGGTGTAAAGAAAGGATAGTGAACTTTAAGTCATCCACTTTAACAGAAGCCAGGAGCGGCTAACAGCTGTGAAGCCTCAGTTGAGTCAATATTTCATTTATAGACATCAGCTACAAACAACTCCTGTCTAACCTTTGCCCAGGATAGCCTACACATGCTAACTGTCCTGATTATGGTTTCATTTTTCTGTCCTTATATATTTATAATATCCAAGGTAAACTTTTAATAAGCAATGATACGGACATAGGTGAGAAAGAGGATGGAGTAAAGGGCCTAGATAATTTACAAAGCACGTAGTCACCACCTGAACAAGTGAATGTAGGGCATGTTATAAAAATAAATAACAAAAAAAGTCACTTTAAGTTACTGGTTAACTTCCAACCCTCAAATTGATTCCTTTTTTTCTGGCCATGTAAAATGAATTTGCATCTACACTAAAGGACATGCAATTTTCAGTGCATGTTCTCCACAGTTTTGTTCCATATACATTAATAGTAAATATAATTAAACATCAACAATAATAAATATTTCCAACTAAACCCTTTGGACTGCCTAGAAGACTCAAAATTGATTTGCTTTTCTGACCTCCAAAGTGCAGAAAATTAGGGCTTCAGAATATGGTATTTTTAGTATCACACCACCCACTCAAGATATCACAGTAATAAAATCATCAGGTGTTAGAAGGAAAATGAAATGTATAGATCATGTATTACTATGCCTTCTCATTCACTCCACCCCTAAACACACATATCTTACAACAGAGTACAAATGTGGACAGTGAATCCTAGTAAGGTTAAATGGTCTGTCCTATTGAAAACTGCTAATTAGTGGCAGATCTGAGACTAGCACCCAGGTCCCCTAATTCCTACTTACTTCGCTCTTTATACCACCCTGGCACATGCTATGATACCTGCTTTTATATGAAGTAGGGTTTTCATTGTTTAAAACCAAAATATTTAGAAAAGTATCATTTTAAGAAAAGAGTAACATTGTCTTAAATGCCTCTTTTAGATTCCTCTGATAGTTCATCAGTGCCTTACGTTTATTTTTAAAATACACAAGTGTGAATGTATGTCAATTTGGGGATGTTAGGATTTAATGCTGAGAGCAGCACAACAATTCATATTTTGTTTTGCCAGCAAAGTGCAGAAATGATACTCCACAGAGGTTGTAAATGTGAAGTAACAAGCCAGAAAAGAGATGTACTGCTGGCATTTTCTATAAAAGCAAAACGACACAAAAGCAGACATGCAGTTCATGTGAACTGTGCCTACCAAACAACAGAAGTTCAGGTTTATAATGAACTCAAATTTGAATATTTTTCACAAATGTCTTTCAAACATGAGTATTTTTTTATAAATGACTTAGGCCACATGTGCATTTTAATTTTTTTCCTCCTTTTAACAAAGAAATGAGGGTACATTTGGAAATCAAGAGAATGGACTTGTTCATCAAGTTCCCCATAAGTAAATCAAAGGGGTAATAAATCAAACGATGATCACTACGGTCCCTTCTAGTTTTCAAATGAAGTGACTCCTCATTAAGCACTACAAAAATGTTCAGCTCTTCTAAAATATCTAAACGGAAAAGAGAGCATCAGTGGGAAGAATGGAAGGATGGCTCCTTACCACCACGAAATCAAAATTCACCTAAGGGTTCAATATTTAAGAAGAATTAAAGTCACAAATAAATATGACTGTGGGAAATTTTGAAATAAAATCTGTACCTATAACATCATACCAGTCAATATGGGACTTTTCTTTGGCTACAATAAGCCTCGGGGACATTCCATTTGATCACAGTTAGAGGAAGTGGGAGGTGGGCTACGAAGGAAGTTCAGGTCAGGAACCATGTCTGCAGGGCACCCACGTCCAGCAAACCAGGAGAGCCCCATGCTGCCCTGACTCCCCATGAGCACCCGCCTGCAACGTGAGCCGCAATACTGAATATTTTTCAGTTATGAAAACCTCTAATTTCTGGTTATTGTGGTTCAAAGCTTACAAATCCCCCTTTCACAAATTAAACTCCACAGGACACACAGCCTGACTCTTAGTAGGATCAAAAATCTATCAGTTTTGATTTGAAAATTAAAAATAACCCAATTATGAACACTCAGGTCTAATGCCGTTGGTTAAACCTATATAAATTATGCCAGTTTAAACCTACAAAACTTATGCCATTTCCAGCACAGACTACCTGAAATGATACAATGAATGTTGCTTCTTTTACCTTCTGTAGGGTGAATGGCATCCAAGAAGAGTTGCTTGTTTGACCATTTATCCCCACTTCCTAAAAAAACAACAACAGAAAAGGAAAGTGAAACTCTACCCCTAGTATAGACACATACACTATAAAAATAAGACAATACACAAAACCACTTCAATAAAAAGCATTATCACACAAATGAAGCAGAATTTTACTTCAACTACTTAAGTCTCAAAACTGCATTTGCCAACTAAAATAATTAGGCCATATAGGAAATGCATTAAAAGTAAACAAATTTGCCTTTTTAAAAATATGTTGTTGGATAATTTCTATGACTTTAATCAAGATAACCTGAAGATTGGTTAAAAGGTAAGCATAAAAGCTGACATTTTACCTAAAGAGTGATCTCTCTCCACTGGAAGCAGAGAATAAATATTAACATACAAAACAAAACTAAGAGGTTAAAGTGGAGGTGAAAATAAAACCCAAATTAAGCAAAAGGTTACACACAGGAACACAGAGGCACGTATGTCTACACATGGAAGACAGCTGCATTTAAAGCCTCATTCCAGAAACACGAAAGGCTCCACATCTGGCCATGCAAGTAGGATGCAAATGGGCATCAGGCTCATGGCAGTCACGACACTAACATGCAGGAGATGCTAGAGAAAAAGCCTGACTTCCAGGACACGTGGCTACACTGAACCAGATGGGATTTATCTTCTGTGTGAAAGAACAATAGGAGCCTGACCTGTGAGAAGAGACAAATCTTCAGATGAGCCCTGAAGAGGTTCAAGGGCCTATCCAGATCATAAAAACGAGACAGATGCTCAGAGTAAAGGGAGGGTTGAGTGCATATATTTCTAGTGCCCTCTGGAAATAACAGTTATGTGACTGAAGGAGGTGGGAAGAGTCTGACAAAGTATATAAATAGAAAAAAAGAAGACAGATAGGTTACGATGTAGGAGTGGAATCCTCCTGGACAAGAATCCTCAAGTGTCAGAGAAAGCATAGCAACTGTGGGACTTTCATAGGCATACGAAACTGGTAAGATTTCAGGAGGCAGGAAAATGTGGTCCTGCTATGAAGGCTGCCAAACATGAAAAAAACAAGAATAGTCAAAGAAAATAAGTGGAGAAGAGCTCAAGAAGACTAAATTAGAAAATGCACCAAATACAAATAAAAAGAAGCAATTTCAGGATTCATATGGAACTCTGAAAATAGAGACAAACATGGGATTTCAGTAGGAATCCAAGTGAAGAAGATCTCTCTTTGCAATTAGCTGCAGAATCTAGAAACAATGAATGTGCCTGCGTCAGGAGCGGATGACATTGAAGCAAGCAAAGGGGAGGTAGAGGCAAAGGCGGTGCAGTGAAGCATCATTCAAAGATGAATTCACAATGGACGTGGCCAAGAAATCTTAATGGAGGATGGAAGGCACCAATACCTTTTTCCGGAACATTAGGCTTCTCCTTTTTGTGCTTATATTTGCTGACAATTTTGTGGAATAAGTTCTTTTTCTGAGACTGGAAAGGACCTACAGACAATATTAATATAAATATATTTAAAATTCACAATGTTTCATAAAAAAATACTGTGTTTCTAAACAATTACACCCTCCCCCAGCTTGTGGAATAAGCAAACTGATTCACAAAAAATGTCATCTTGCATCTTTTCTCATCTAACTTGTGCTTAGCGTCCTTCCCTAGACTTACTGAAAAACCAGTGAGATTTTCCTTAGAAATATATTGGACAGAAGCCTCCATTAGGGCTGGGACTCCCTCAGCAGAAACTGCAGATTTAGTGACTAGAGACAGACCACAACCAGTAACAGCAGAGTAGATGTAGTCTGTAATAAAGAAAAGGTTTTACTTTAGATTCCTAAATACCATGAAGGAAAGGATGGCACTGGCATTTCATCTCTCCTAAGAAACTGATTTTCACAAGGACAGCAGTTTGAGGACAACTTTTGGGTTGGCCTGACAGCTTTCTAGCCTATTCTGAGGATATTCTAGGAGGAAAAAAAGTGATTTAAAAATAGAAAAATATTTGCCCAAACTTTTTTTTGGAGGGTGGCGGGGGTAGGGGAGTGGGGAGAAGTCTCAGACTGTATCTTAGTTTTTTCACATAAAGAAAAGAGAATTGGGATTTTTCAGTCACCCATCAGAAAGGCCAGCAACAGCACTGACCTCCAAAAAGCAGGTTGCTTCCTACACTTGACTGATATTCCTATGTGAAACTGACATTTTCCATAACTTCTGTTTCCTCGTGTGTAAATGGGGATAATAATAGTGCCCAAGTCACAGGGCTGAAGGGAGAATTAAAAAATTAGAAGCTCTAGGACTTCCCTGGTGGCGCAGTGGTTGAGAGTCCGCCTGCCGACGCAGGGGACACGGGTTCGTGCCCCAGTCCGGGAGGATCCCACATGCCGCGGAGCGGCTGGGCCCGTGAGCCATGGCCGCTGAGCCTGCGCGTCCGTAGCCTGTGCTCCGCAACGGGAGAGGCCACAACAGTGAGAGGCACTTGTACCACAAAAAAAAATAAATAAATAAAATAAAAATTAGAAGCTCTATAAGCTGCTCCTGCTGCCAGTGTCTGCATCCACACGCCCTGCCTTCCTGCCAGAGGTAAACTATCTGTGCTCCTATCTAAAGTATACAATAAAATGGTTTTTATATTCACAAATATTTGCAGCCACCATCAATTTTAGAACATTTTTACCACCTCAAAAATAAATTCCATATTCTTTAACTATCACCCCTCCCGACATCTGTATTCTCCCTATCCCAGACTGCCCTGGCTAGAACCTCCACTATAATGTTGGATAGAAATGGTGAGAGTGAACATCCTTGTCTTTATTCCCTATCTTAGGGGGAAAGCAACAAATCTTTCACCATTAAGCATAATGCTAGTTGTGAGGTTTCTTTTTTTTTTGGTGTCTTTTATCAGGTTTAGTAAGTTCCCTTTTATTTCTGAGTTTGTTGGATGTGAATCATGAAAAGGTGTTGAATTTTGTCAAATGCTTTTTCTACATTTTCTACGTCTATTGAGATGATCCTGTGGATTTTTCTTTGTTGTTGTTTTACTGATATGGTAAATTACATCAACTGATTTTTGGATGTTAAACCAACCCTGTATTCCTGGGGTAAAATACCAATTGGTCACGGTATATAATTCTTCTTATATCAATTCACTTTGTTAGTATTTTGTTAAGGATTTCTGTGTCCATATCTGTTAGAGATAGTGGTCTACAATTTTTCTTTTTTGTGATGTGTTTGTCTAGTTTTGACATTAGTATAATACTGGCCTCATAGAATGATTTGGGAAGTGTTCCCTCCTCTTCCATTGTTATGGACAAGCTTATGAAAAACTGGTATTAATTAAGTGTTTGGAAGAATTCAGTGGTGAAGCCATCTGGGTCTGGTACTTTTTCGATTACTAAATTCAATCTTTACACTAGCTATAAGGTCTATTCAGATTGTCTACTTCTTCTTAAGTCAGTTTAGGTAGTTTGTGTCTTTCTAGTAATTGTCTGTTTCATGTAGGTTATCTAATTTACCGGCATATAACTGTTCATAGTATTCCTTTATAATCCTTTCCAGTTTTGTAAGGTCAGTAGTAATGGCCCCTATTTCATTTCTGATTCTAATGATTTGAGTCTTCTTTTTTCCTTGGTCAGTCTAGCTAAACATTTATCAAATTTGTTGTTCTTTTCAAAGAATTAGCTTTTGGTTTTAATGATTTTCTCTATTGTTTTCCTATTCTTTAATTAATTTCATTTCATTAATCTCCTCTCTAATCTCTATCATTTCTTTTCTTCTACTTCCTTTAGGTTTAGTTTGTTCTTCTAACAGTGTCTCAAGACAGGTTATGTTATTGATTTGAGATCTTTCTTCTTCCTTAATATATGCATTTACACCTATAAATTCCCCTCTAAGCAATGCTCTGGCTGTATCCTACAAATTTTAGTATGCTGTGTTTTCATTTTATTCATCTCAAAGTATTTTCATATTTCCCTATTGATTTCTTCTTTGACTTATTGGTTATTTAGAGTGTGTTGCTTCATTTCCACATATTTTTGAGTTTTCTAAATTTTTTCCTGCTGTTCATTTTTAATTTCATTCCACTGTGGTCAGAAAACATAATTTGAATTATTTCAATCCTTTTAAATTTACTGGTTTGTTAAATGTCCCAGCATACTGTGTATACTGGAGACTGTTCCATGTCCACCTGAGAAAAATGTATATGATGCTATTGTTGGGTGGAGCATTCTATATATATCTGTTAGGTCTAGCTGTTGTATAGTGTTCAAGTCTTCTCCTTCTTTGTTGATATTCGGCCTTCTTGTTCTATCAAAACTATTCTTTTTTCCATATCATTGCTTACCTTCTGATACATTATATACTTTTCTTATTGTTTAGGCTTGTTTATTCCTGGTAGTCCCACTAAAATGTAACCTCCTTGGCAGCAGGGTTCTTTGTTTTCATTCACAGATATATTCTACATGCCTAGAGTGGTGCTTAACACATGACTGATTCTCAACAATGCTGTTGCATGCACAAATAAATAAAGCTCTTAAAACACTGATGGCATCAATAAAGAGCTCAAGAGATGACAGTTTTTGCTATTATTACTGATAACATAAAGGTGTACAAGTGTTTTTTGATGACTACACCAAGTCATCCTAAATAACCAATAGCAAATACTTCTGAATTGGGTGGTGGTGATCTGAAATGGAAACAGAAAACACTTCTTATTTGTTTTTTGGGGGAGGTGGGGGGGGAGTGAGCAAAAAGGGAAAGAAAATAAATTTAAGAAATACAAAGAAAATATATCATGTATACAATCTATACTAATATTATAGGTATTCTCTATAGTCCATTTGCAATCACTCATATGTATTTTATACAATCTAGGAAACTGCAGGCCAGGGCACATGAATGACAGATACACGGGTAATCACAGAACACAGAAGAAGAAGAAAGCAGAAAAACAATTCTGAGACTTCTCAGGGCCATAAGGATCCTAGTGATTTACCCATAGGAAAATAATTTAATAATAATAAGCTATTGCCTCACAGGGAGAATGATTTCTGTGCTCATCACTGTGTATGAGGACAATGGGATAAGGAAGTGGTTCACAGAAGCAAACTGATTTGATGTATGGAATGGGTTAAGAAAGAAGAATAGAATATATATTTTCAGACCAAACCATACTCAGACAAATCTAAAAAGTATAATTTAAGGACAAAACTAAATATAGAGCTTGCCAATTTTAACATAAAAAAAGAACATCCAGGGTGGTTTAGTACATAGAAGAGCTCCTGTAAACTTATATTTTTAAACCTCCTTGCTGCTAGCCATCCCCAAACTATAACTATAAAACAAATCTAAGCAAATGACAAGTTCAGATAAAAAAGAAAGTGACAAACTTGAAGGAGTAATAGATAAGATATGATGGTATTCACTGAAAAGCAGTAGTTCTAGAGTCAAGAAGTGAACAATTTGATTCCTGCCCACCAGGAACTTTTCCATAGTTAATTATTCTATTAACATAGAAATGTCCATGGAGGGAAAAGGTAGGAAGTCAAAAGCAGAGAAAAGAGTTTTAGAAGGAATCATTTAGAAAGCAAAGAACTGGCAACTGTCTTTCACTAAAACACCATCTCATGTTTCCATGCCATCTCATCTCATCTTCCTACCAAATTTCTTTAAAGACTGTATCAGCTTCCACTTCCTTATGACAAAATCACCTGTTGCTGGCATATAAACTAGCTTAGGACTCCACTTACATTTTGGGGCTGGATGACCTGTGTTTTGAAGGTATCAAACTCTTTGGCACCCCAACTTCACAGCTGGGTAGAAAATAGCAGAGACAAACCACAATCTGAGAGGGTAAGAAGGGTGCCATAGAGACATTAACAATAACTTTTCCAAAACATTAATGTTGTTCATGGTTTGCTGAAAAATGGACATGTTTTGGCTGAGAAGTGTAGTGACATAGGAGCCATTTCAGTATTAGCATGGTATGAAAACTTTTCAAGGTCAGCAAGTAAGGTGAATTAAGTGAACCTTGCTCTGGAGAACTATTATAGGAAACAAGTGTTCGGCATAACTAGAATGGTGGTGGCTTAATGTCCAGTTTCTATAGTTTCATGTTTTTAAGCTATAAAAAGGGAAGGAGGTTTATTCTAAGACTAGGCTGTCATTTCTGTAATGAACACATAAGTGATGAATGACCAGTGAAACAACAAATTCCTTTGCAATAATTTATAGCAGAGCTTCCCTGGTGGCCTAGTGGTTAAGAATCTGCCTGCCAATGCAGAGGACATGGGTTCAAGCTCTGATTCGGGAAGATTCCACATGCCGGGGAGCAACTAAGCCCGTGCGCCACAACTACTGAGCCTGTGCTCTAGAGCCCGTGCTCTGCAGCAAGAGAAGCCACCGCAATGAGAAGCCCGTGCACTGCAATGAAGAGTAGCTCCTGTTCACTGCAACTAGAGAAAGCCCATGCGCAGCAACAAAGACCCAACACAGTCAAAAATAAATAAATTTATTAAAAAAATAATTTATACCGAAGTGCTCCCAGCTGCTTGGCATATGAATCTGTGGACTGGAGTAAGTTCAAGTAAACCAGCCACAATCAAGTTAGGATTCACTGAGGGGAAGGGGTCACCTTAGTGCGCTAGACATACATGCCTTGTTTAAAAAAAAAACTCAGGATTATACTAGGTATAGCTTTTATACATGCAAATGTGCTGTCACCATGTTCAAGAAAATGTCTGGTGGCAGTGAAGACTCTCAGTTACATGCCGAAAAACAGAGTTCTGCCCAACCTGGAAGCTATCACTTCCTGATAGGAAAGGATGGCCTGGCTTTCATCACATTTAAGCTCTTGAGCACAGAAAGTATCCTCAGGTTGGCTCAAACCCAAACTGGGGTTTCTGTCCTCAGTCTTTTATTTTGTAAACATGCTTCTTTTATTCCACCGTGATTTTTAAAAATCTCAAATCCTTAACCATCTGAAATTTCAATCTTGCAGTGTAAGTGTGAATTGGAAAAAAAAATGAGAAAGACCAACAGTATGTTTGTTAATGGGCAAAAAACAATGTGAAAAGATAAAGAAATAAGGGAGGAGAAATTAAGACAAGGGTCAAGCTCAGGCATAATTTAAACACTCTAAATTGAACTCAATTAACTTTTTCTCCATGACCCTACTTCGCTTGAAAATTACTATTTTACAGAGCACTCCGACTTCTGAAACTTTTGTAAAAAGTGCTTCATACATTAAGAGTAAATACACACTTAAAATAATGTGTCAAAACAAACCTCTTAAGAAGTTGCAATTAAATTTAGATTTATAATTCAAAGCTTTCATTTGAATATATATAAGTAACTGTGGGAGAGAAACCAGAAAACACTATAGGAATGGGCTGCTTCAGCTGACCTGCATTGTGAGTTAGATGGATTGTAATTTCCTGGATAATTTGTTCTTAGAAGCAAAGGGAAATTCTATTCCTAAATCATCTATACACTAAGCCTACTATAACGTAGTCTGAGTCTCGTTGGAAGAAGGTGACAATTATTTTCATCCCTTTTTATTGTAAAGTTTCTGACAAGACCTATTACATAGACATAAGGGACAGGGCAGAGATAGTGGAGGGGACGATGGAAAAGGGGAAGACTACTTAGAAATACAGACATAAATAAGAAGACCACTGGAAAAACAGAATTGTTAAGCCCAAGCAGGTGCTATGATTTTGAGATATGTAACTATATAAATCATTTTCCTCTAGAAATTACATTTCATAAAAATTCTATACATATAACCTGGAGGAGCTAAAAAAGTACCTAGTATAAGGCAGGGAAAAATTGTAATAAGTGTTGAATAACAAATATAGGAGAAAATAAAATACAGACAAATGGCAAACTGTGGGAGAAAAAATGGGGTTTCCTATGAATACTCGCTCCTTTACTAAAGAACTAATGATCTCACTCACAATGTTTGCTTTGAACGATCCATTATGTAAAGATGCAAAGGGTCTAGACTCCAAGAAAACAATCTCCTCTATCCTCTAAAGATCAGGCAATTACAGCACAGCTGGTATGATAATTTCATTAATAACTTGTAGGATAGTACACTGGCGCTGCTAATGCCAAATTACAATCAGCCACAAATACTATTTCTTTAGTTTGCTAAATAGAGAATATATTATTTAATTTCTGCTTTATTTTAATCACATTTTGCTCCACAAGTCGGAATGCAGAGCAAAATCTAAAGCCTTGACAGACCTCCTACCTATGTAATTATTGATATACTGTATAAGAACCAGGGACTTTGTGGCTTGAGAGGCATAATGGAAGAGTTAAGGTGATATTGTATAAAGTATAATCCAAAACTCCCAAAAGCTATTTCATAGCAAAAGAAATACTGTTAATCTCAGCCGGGAGAGGAAAAACATATAACAGACAATCAAGACCCAAGAGCAGGTCTCGTGAAAATACATTCTAACTTCAGGGTTTTACAGCTTTACAAAGATAAATCTACTGTTACTGTCCCTGAAGGATAATTTGGCCAACTTCAGAGCTCTAAAATGAATGTCTCCAACTGCAAGGAGTGGAGGAAGAGAATACATCCTGTACAGCAATCAGTTAAGTTCCATTTTATTAGCTTGTCAGGTATTTATCAGCAACTTTAAATCCAAGAATTATGGGGCTGATGATACCTGGCATCTTTGGGCTCATGGACTACTTTACCTATTCCTAAATATCTCCAGGGCACAAGGACTGTCATTTCATTTGGCAATCTATTACAGTGCTCAGCTACCTACCTGTCAACAAGCTGCTTTATTTCTTTCCTATGTATCTTGGGAGACCTCAGAACAACCCTATTTTATTTTCCCAGATGAGCAGGCTTGGTGATGCAACGTTTCCTTTTTAGTTCTTTATTCACTAGACTTGTTTTTATTAACCACAGCGGAAAGCCAAGCTAATTCTAAAATCACTTTTACATTCTTCCCTGCCTTTAATCATGAAGGGAGAATATTTTTCAACCTTTCAGATTCATCCTGAGATACAGGTCTCCTCAGTTGTTTCAATTCCAGTGTACAATGGGGGTTTTAGGTCTTGAGGGAAAAAGGTTTAGGTTTCTTCAGACATAATTTTTCCCTAGATATATATACCTTATATACTTCCCCAAATCCATGAAATTATATATCCTCATTAACATTACCTTTGATCATTATCCATGATTGCTAGATTTGGGCAAGATTTATGTAAAAATATATGTCATCATCTGTCCATCTATCCAACTAAAAAACACACACACAAAAGAATTAATCTGATTTGCCATAAAGCAAGCAACAGGTAGCCTCTTTTACAGGGTAATTATGAGAAATCTACCAAATCCTGCTCAGAATTCGATCCTGGAAATAACAAAACCTTGGCCACACTAGTTCTTCATCTCTCCATTCACTACCCTTATAGGAGAGATACCAAAAGAAGTCTTTCACATCTGTATGGAAAACTAGAGGTATATTTGCCCATCAACCTTTAGACCTAAAGTAAAATCAGAAGACGAGTTTCTCACTGGAGCAATACTGTCATTTAGGGTAGGACAATTCTTCATTGTACTTGAATGTCCTGGGTGGGTTTGGATGTTTAGAACCCCAGCCCCTGCACCACAAATGTAATGGTGGTCCCAGGTGTTGAGACCACTGAAAAGGCACCCCCCCCCCCCACTCTTTAAAACCCCTCTAAGCGGCTTCCCTGGTGGCGCAGTGGTTGAGAGTCCACCTGCCGATGCAGGGGACACGGGTTCGTGCCCTGGTCCGGGAAGATCCCACATGCCGCGGAGCAGCTGGGCCCGTGAGCCATGGCCTCTGAGCCTGCGCGTCCGGAGCCTCTGCTCCGCAACGGGAGAGGCCACAACAGTGAGAGGCCCACGTACCACAAAAATAAATAAATAAATAAAACCCCTCTAGGAACTACAGTGTTGACCCTAATGAGTGCTGAGATCCACCCAAGTCACACTGATAATTTAAAAAGCTTCCTTGATATACACAGAGGAGAATCTGATATTCTTGAAAACACAGCATTTTTCTAAATTTAACAAAACCAATAAAAATTATATTGCCGGAGTATTACAGGGAGTTTTATTTTCATTTGATTCACACTGCCAGTGAAGAATAGAGACTCCCTATTAGGTGAATGGAAGGATTTCACTACCCCAGAGTCCAACCTGTTGCAGACAGACAGGGAACAGAAGAATTAGGCTCAGCCAGCAGTTTCTGCTCAAGAGAAGCTCAACATTCCCAATCTGAATTCTGGAGAGCAGGAGGTCGAAGACCATGTATAACACTTTCAAAAGAGCTACACACTTACGGGCAAATGTATAGGCTGAGATGCCAAAGGACAAAGGCTGAAGAGACTTAGGAAGGAAAGAAGAGAGAGAGAAGCAAGGCAGGAACCAAGATAATCTTGGAAAGCAACCTGAAATTCCAACTCGCTGCTTCAACTGTAAACCCAGTTACATTATCTAAAGGGAGCTGCAGACGCTGAGAAGAGGCTTCAGTTAGATTCTGACCACACTGCAGGAAAGTACAGCACACATCTAACCTTTGCTGGTTTTAGTCGGTTCTGAGGACATATTTCCAGTCTTCTTCTTTTTTCTTGGGACAGGTACACATTTCCGGTCAAATGTAACAGGACTATACTGAGGGAGGCTGTTGAATTTCTTTTCAAATTCTTCATCCAGCTTTGCTGAGCTAATAAAAGAGGGGAGGGGATAGAATCAATCAGCACATGATGTAAATATTTAAACAGAAAATGATCTAAGGTATATTTAAAGATATTCCATTTGAAAATGGGGTCCCTAAGAATTAGAGCATTATTAATAAATTCTGTGCAAGGACAAAAAACATCTTTTCAGAAATGCTTGAGATTTATCAACACAATTTTCTTCATAAACTCATACAACAGGTTATTACCTTAGAAAAGTAGAAACATTATATAAAAATAGCAGAATACTTTTTAAAGTGGAGAATTTGCTGTTCTTTCCATTGGCGTGGGAATTTTTCATTAAGTTCAATACAAAGCATATTCCATCCAGACAAGTTTCTCATTCTAAAGATTCTCGTGTGTGTGTGTGTGTGTGTGTGTGTGTGTGCGTGTGCGTGTGTGTGTGTGTGTATGCAAGCTTACTGACAGTATGGTATATTGGTAATTTTGTAAGCTTAATTTAAAAAAATTATTGACTAGTACGTGATTAAAATATACACACACAAAGAAAATGCAAACAAATATTCTGAATATTAGAAAAAATTTCTGGGCAGTTGACCAGGATGAGGACAAGACACTCAATGAAAAAAGTAAAGCCAATTTTCAAAGAACACAACTGGCAGAGAGGCAACATTGCCTTAACGCAAACCACAAATGACTTCATAAATGCCACCAGCAAGCCACCAGCAAAGTTGGGAAATCCTTGGGTTGCTTTTGACTGTCTCTAAGTCCCCCTCACAGCAATGGCAGTATGCCTGCTGGATCCTAGGCTAGCTGCTGGCTTTCATTTATAGTGAGACTTATTAGCTAAGATGCAACCCAAACAGATGGGAGATGCTGCAGAACTGCTGTGCTTGGTAGATGGAAAATGGAAAGCGTACTGAGAAGAGAGCAGCTTTGAGTACCAACTTACAAGAAGCTAACGTGTTAGGCTGCTACCTGAGGGATGTCCTTGAGGTGTGTCCACTTAAGACTATTCTCAGTTTTGGAGAAATGTACAGGAATTGGGAGCAGAGATAAGACAGTCAGATGACCATCAGAATGGCCAACTGAAAAAGGCTACTACTAAGTTCTAACAAAGCAGTGAAGGGTGGTGGGTGGGAGTGATGTTCCTCCCTTAATAAAACTGTCTTTTCTCATTTCAGTTAATAAATATTTATACTAATGGAAAATCAGATACTATCTGATACTATTCAGATGCTGTCAGAAAGCTATCTATAAGTCGTAAATTTTTCAGATACTCTGGATAACCAAAAGAAAAATACGAAAATGCAAGCTGTAACTCCTTAGGTCCCTTCTTTTTTCAACTAGAATAATTACCTATGTTTTTCGTGGAGAAGTCTATAAAAGTAGAACTGCCAATACTGAGTGAATTTTCCTTGGCTATAGTTAACTAAACAGGGAGCACACTTTCTGCAATAAAAAGGTTTAAAATGCTCATTTAGAAATCTCAGAGAAGACTGACAGGATCTGGCATTTTTCACTGCTCATGAACTATGTTGGCATGTTCCAAACAAAGCAAACCCAGATAGCCTGATTCTGATAGGCCAATTTGTATAGAAGGCAGAAGAGGAAAGATCAGAGTTTTATCACCGATTTAGCCTGCAGAAAACCACACTCCCAGTTAAATACATGTGGCTTCCTTAGAAATGATTAAAACAAAAAAAAAACCACCCCACATCCCAATCTCTTTTCAGGAACAAATTTTCAAAAGATTGTTTCACTTTTCTTCTTCCTCAAAGAAGACTGGTAAAAATCTCTCTCTCATAGCTTCAGCAGTTTTGAATGGAAGCACCAGAGAACTTTCTGCTGGGGAGCCTTCATGCCTGCTTAACTCCCCTGGCCTTCATATTGTTTGCAACAAGACCTGCTTCCTTCTCAGTTGGCAGACCCACAGGGCACTGGTAGTTCCAGGAGATATAGAGCACTGGTCCTGATGCTCAATTGTCACTTTTTAAGAAAATCATGCAAATACTTTTGTATTTGACAATGACAAATGTGAGTATTTTCATGTCATTCTTTAAGCATAATGTCAGCAAAACTAATTTGAACTACTTTGGACTTTTAAAAACATTAGAAACAAAATATATAAAATTATAAATATATCATCTCAATATATATAAGATTGAGGAATCATCATCACAAGAAATAATTTCCACCCTCCCACTGTATGATGAGGGCCTTAAGATTAACCAGACCTTAAAGCACTGTAACGTCCAGTTGAAAAAGTACACTATCCCACAAAAAGAAATGCAAATATTTATGGATAAACCAAGTATAATACTCCCAAATGCATAAAATTTGCATGCCTCTAACATACTCATGAAAAAATATGGAAAATATATTAAAATGTACTTATTTCTAGTCAATGTATTCTTTTCAAAGTGGGCTAATGAGAAATCTCAAAGGAATTTTAAAGCAGTACAACTGAATATACAGATGATTTCTTCGCCAATATAAAGTACTGAATCTCCTAACAAAATGCTTTCTGTTAAGATTGGTATTAGAAGTCTGTTTTATATAATAAAAAATGAAATAATTCTTTTTTTTTTTAGAGTTTTATTAATTAATTAATTTATTTTTGCTGTGTTGGGTCTTCGTTTCTGTGCAAGGGCGATCTCTTATTGTGGTAAGCGGGGGCCACTCTTCATCGCGGTGCGCAGGCCTCTCACTATCGTGGCTTCTCTTGTTGCAGAGCACAGGCTCCAGAAGTGCAGGCTCAGTAGTTGTGGCTCACGGGCCTAGCTGCTCCGCGGCATGTGGGATCATCCCAGACCAGGGCTTGAACCCATGTCCCCTGCATTAGCAGGGAGATTCTCAACCACTGCACCACCAGGGAAGCCCTTTTTTAAAATTTTATTTTATTTATTTATTTTTTGTGTGGTACGCGGGCCTCTCACTGTTGTGGCCTCTCCCGTTGCGGAGCACAGGCTCTGGACGTGCAGGCTCAGTGGCCATGGCTCACGGGCCCAGCCACTCCGCGGCATGTGGGAATCTTCCCAAACCAGGGCACGAACCCATGTCCCCTGCATTGGCAGGTGGACTCTCAACCACTGTGCCACCAGGGGAGCCCATAAAAAATGAAATAATTCTTAATGATTTTATCTTGATGTATGCTCTTTCTTGATACTGCATTTTAATACATAATTAATTGCTGAATATTCTCTGTATCAAGAGAATACTTAATCTAATATTTTAATCTCAGAGCATTAGAACATGGTTTACACAAAACAAAGTCAGAGGTAGAAACATAATTTTATCTACATTTTCAGCTGTCATTATTTTATAAACATGTGCATAACCTTCAGAAATATTAAATGAAGTACATACAGTATGTAAAATTAGCAAAGTATAAACATACTTATATAATATCCATCATAAATTTCAGATGAGAAATGCATCCTGGAGATGTATTGTAAATGTAAAAACATATATAATGTAACGTCACTAATACAAGATGGACCTCCATTCAAACTCAGGCCCAAGTCTAAAATCTACACATTTTGTACTATACTTAAAACATGAATGACACTATCACTCACACAACCATGCTAACAGCAGGAATCATGCGATACACTTGATTTGTATTCCTTCATGTGCTTACTAAGATGGCAGGAGGTGCTGACTGGATACTCAAAGAACAAGCAGTTAGTGATCTGTTTACCTTGAAAATACCACCACATTTGGGGTCTGTGCTGTGTGTCTGACTGTGCTCACAGACACTTACCCAAGGAGAGAGTCTTCCTTTGGCTTTGTCTTCTTGAACTTCTTGCTTCCACTGGTCCCACTCTGGTTAAATGTCCAGCTTTCTTCATTCCAACACCCTTCGTGATCAGAGGAGTTTCCTTTTCCTGAGCTTCGTTTCCCTAAGGAAATTCAAAAGAAAGAGTGTGCTTGGTATATTGGGATGGAAGGGAAATCATCTTAGTTGCTTCACAAGTGATCTCTTGACCCCTTAGGTATCATTTGCATGATGCCATTTGTAACTATTTCAGATTCTTCAGAGTGATTCCTGATGGACGACCTTTAATAACAGAACATGCAAAGAAGTAACTTACAGACTCTGAGATCCACAATCTCATCATAACAGGTGCTACATGACTCATGAGACAGACTAACTATCAATACTACTAATTTTTCCATTAGATAATCAACCTGAGGTGTGGGAGCCCTTTTCTGGTATGCACTATTAATTCTAATTTCCCCAAGACTTACTGGAATGACATCCCTGGAGAACTATGTATTCTCAAGGATCTTCATTCAGGACTTGTTAGACCTATTTTCACACATCTCTATAGTTGGAATTTAGCTTGGCAACAGGTAGTCCCCTAGCCAGATACTATATTTTAAAATAGATGAATTTATATGAAACACTCTATGGAATAAAGGTATATATATTAACTGGTTTCTGGATACTGTTATGTTTTAAAGAGCTCTTCACTTCAACTACAGTTTTGATTACCTAGTGGGGAGGGCCAGATAAGTTATTTGCTTCTAGAGTCTACAGGTCAAGATTCTGCCAAACATATCTGCTTGTTTCAGAAAATTATTTCCATCAATTTTAAAAACCAGACTTAAGAGCTCTACACATGCAATACTGATCCTTTAAAACAAAAAGCCAGCCAACACCAGTAAAAAAAAGGTTGGAGTAACTTTGAACACTTATATTCTGAGAACCATGTACAAAGTGAATAGAAACTCCCCTTAATGCTGCTAAAAACATATAGGTAAAATGACAAATGTATATAAACTGTAAAGAATTGTACAAATGTAAAATATTATTTTGATACTATACTGTTCTTTACTGTGGTTCTTTTCAATACGTTTAAAGGAGAAATTCTGCTAGGTTTCCATGTTCTTTTCAGATTTAGAGAAGTCACTTACCTCTGTCAACATTAGCTCGCAGAGAGGTGAGCATACCCTCAGACACCAGGGTTTTATAAAGAGCACCTTTGCAAGACCTCTCGGATTTCCGGGAGCCACAAGTCTCTATTTTTCTGTGACAGTCACTGTCCTCAGGCTTGGCCTGTCCCGATAGGCTGGGTGGTAATGCATCCTCCGTAGGGGTCAATGGTTCTGCTTTTATACCCTCTGGCACCTCACCAGAAATGTTCTTGCTGGCAGAAATACTGATAAAATCTTGAGGTCTTGACTCTTTGGTGGTGTCTGAGGATTTCTCCTTTGACATTTTCTTCTCTCTTGATTTCACTTTCTTCTTTGGTGGCTTGGCATCCAAAATGCTTCCCTTGCCACTTGAGGACGTGCGGACCTTCTTGCGAGGGGTTTCTCCAAGCTTCTCGATGCCCCAGTCTCCCTTTGCAACAGCTTCAATGGTGTACATGACACTCTCGATATCAGATTCCGAGGACTGCCTCTTTTTGCAAGTCTTCTTGGGTGTGGATTTATCATTTCCATGTCGATCCATTTTGTTTTTCTTCTTTTTCTTTTTTAGCTTTTCTGGTTTGCTTAATGCTGTGGGATCCTCAATGATCATAATTCCATGAGGATGGCACATGTGATCCTTTCTACTGGGAACATCGCTTATTATGATCTTGCTACTGGCAGAGTAAGAAAAATCAGGGAAGTGACTACACTTTTGATCTTCCTCTAATTCTTCCTTTTTAATTTCTTTGGGAGCTTCCATTTTTATACCCATTATATCATCCATTCGCAGCTCCTCAAAATTTCTTAATTCCTTAGAATCTCCTACATTTTCCTTAGCTGATTTTTCAAATTCTGCTTCTTTCTGTAACCTGGCTTCATCTATTTTCTCCATTTTTATTTCTCTTTCTTCCTTGCCCTTCTCCAATTCTTTAATTCTTCCGCCATCTGATTCTTTTGCTTTTATTAGCTTTGATTCTTCCATTTTTACCCCCTCTGATGCCAGGCACATCTAAACAGTTAAACATGAGAGAACAAACAAAATACATTATTCTATACTTGAAACTAGCTTAAACTTTTAAATTACATCCTCTTAAAAAATAATCAAAACAAACTTCAAACTTTACAAGTCCACTTCTGCCAAAGTAACTTAAATTATTCAAATTAATAAAAGGCTTTGTAATATATTCATTCAACTCTAGAGGAGTATATACTCAAATTCTCACTTTCCAGCTTCTCATGAAGGTTTCCTCTGAAAACAAGATTTGGGAAAAGAAGGATGGGATCTAGAATTGAAAGACCTGAGTTTGAGTCTTAATTTTGCTACTTGCTAACTCTGCACCTAGGATGAGTCATTTCAGTCCTCATTCCTCTGTTGTCTTTGTAAAATAAAACTGATAATAGTTGTCTCAGAGGATCCTGTGAGGTCTAAGTGAGATGATGCACATATGGCAGTACTTGGTAAATCATCCCTAAACTCTATTCAGATATTTACCTTTTCTTTTTTCTTGGGGAAATGAGAGAAATAGCAACAATTTCTATCTACCTGCTTAAAATTAGAAATGATAAGATGATTCACTAAAGAACTACAGAAGGTTTTGGTTAATGAACAAAACATTATAGGTCCACAAATGCTAAAAGATAACCTGAAAGATCACAAAAGCTCTGAAAAATAAGTGGGAGGTGGTTGTTTTTTTTTAAAACCCATTTGATGGCAAACTTGATCTGATCCAAACTTACCTGGCTGCAAATTCTGACCAGAACTATTATCTGACTTAATGTGACTATTCATGTTTTTGCTATTAAATCTCCATGAATTTGAATATATATTAGGGGAATTAATGGCATACTGTAAGATACACACACTGCATCATTTTCCCTAAAATCTGAAAAATTTGAGCCCCAAAACACATCTGTGAGCAATTCAGTTAAATTTTTAAACTCCCCAAATTTCACATATAGGACATTAAAGGAGAAACTCGCCATCTTCCTCTCCAGCAACTATGTACCTTGAAACTGCAATCTAAAAGCTATTTTCTAAAAGAGGAAATTACAGCTCATTGTAAAATTCATTTTCAGTACCTGGCTTTTCATTCATAAACACTCCCCGTAAGGCTCCCCGGTGCTAGGCTCAGTGGGGGACACTAAAGGTGCAAAGATCAATAAGGTCTGTCCCATGATTCCTGACAGCTTCCACCCCAGCCCCCCAGCCCCTCGGAGGGATTCATCACGAGTCACTACAAGGCTGATGAAGCCAACGGCAGCAGAGGAATTCTTAACCATTACTCATTTTATCTACTCTGCACTGTCAATTTAGAGGAAAAAAGACTATTAGGGCTTGCTGAACCCCCCAAATCAAGTACATGAGTAGGAAACTGATCTGTTTTAAAAGAAAAATCACCATTTTATGGAATGGCAAGTTGTCAGAGATTGTTAACAGCTATAAAATTCATTTTTAAATGGATAATACATTGAATTAAACATCAGATACTATTTTACCTCATTTTTTCCCTTAGTACTTTCAGTATATCTCAAATCCTTCCGTGAGAATTATGTTATGATTAGTAAGTCTCGCAAGAAGCTGGAGAAGGGGCAGGAGGAGGCAGACAGTGCAAGGTTTTTTTTAAAAAATGAACATGACAAGAGTACCCAGCCCTTCAGGATCACTCACAGGGAAGATGTGTAATATCATGAATTCACAACAGAGCTGCCTTTGTCAGGAAATCATGTAAGTTAACTTTTAGACCTCAGCAAGTAGTTATGAAGACTGAGAACTTCCCTTTATTAAACCTAACCAGAAAAAAGATCAAAGCAAAACGTTAAATTAATTCTGAAACACTGGGATACATATCATCTTCCCTGCATGCTTTATTCTCAGGGGAGATTTGCTGTTTTTGTATCAATTTTGGAATAATTTTTATTTTCCTTTCTCAATTATCCTAGTCCTTCATGAATCTAACTATCCCATGTGGGGAGAAAGACTATGCTAGAAGAAGGCTAGAAAGGCATCCTCAAGGTGAATTTTATAGTTTTCAATCACTATCACTCTGGTGGCCTTTAATAAGTCACTTTAGGGACCTTTGCCACACAAGCACTGATTTTGCCAACGGTTTGCATTTGCACAGGTTCATCTTAGCAAACCCAATAACACTTTGCAAACTCTATTTTCAGCTTCAATGTATTTCAAAACAATTCTCCTCATCACCCCTGATAGGATTCTACAGCTAGGAATGAAATGGAACAAATGCAGACATTCTCTCTGGGGACATATTCTGGGAAACAGCATAATATTTCTTGGGAAGGTAATTACCCCGAACACTAGTCATGCTTTACTTCCTTGTTTCAGGCTCTTAAAGTTTTTTCATAAATAGAGCATGTTAATTCTAAATTATAAGAAAAACAATTACATGGCTGGAAGTTAAACTATAAAAATAAAACTAATAACTACAAATCACAATTCTCACTAACCAAACCCCAATAAACACAATAAATAACCAAATAAAAATAAAATAATAAAATAAAAAATAAAAATAAATAACACAATAAACCAAATAAACACAAATCAAACTCTCAGAGTTGGGTGTCACTCTAGACTTACCTAATTATCTTATCTAATGTTATCTAATTTAACATTCTTCCTAATGTAGCAATTCATTTTATTATAAAATTCCTGAGAGTTATACAACTTTTTGCACAAAGACAGTGACCATATTAGAGGGCAATGCTGTTTGAAAATTTTAAAATATTGAGCAAAAATCTATAAATCCTATCAGTCCTGGTTGTTCCCTGAAGCCACTTAATCTACTCCTTCTCTCATGTGACAGACTTTTAAATCCTAGAAGATAGACTTTATGTTCCCGCGAGTCTCTTCCCCTGGAATAACTGCTCATTATATGTAAAGGCTTCCCAACCTTTCAAAAGTTGGGTCCCTCTTATCCAGATGCAGTATGGTTGTCCTGAAGTGAGAATGGACTTTATTGAAATAAGCTGGGTTTCTGTGCAAGCACCATACTTGCTTGCCTAAGGCCACACAGTGAGCTAGGCAGGTAGCTTATACCTGAACCCATATGAGGATATAAAGGCTGAGAAATCGTAACAGTACGTCATCCTCCGCTGAGTTGTTGCCAGGCAAAAGTAAACAAATGTGTGCAAATAAAACTCATAAATGACATAAAGCTTGTAAGCGCTGGAAAACAATGATGTTTCGATTTAGCAGTATTTTAGATTAAGTTCCTAGCCTTCCTGTAATACTCTAGATGAAAAGTGGAGCTATTTGTCAGTTGATAAGGACACTAATCTTCTAATGAGAACCAAAGATGAACTTGCCCCACTGTTTTTATTTTTAATTCATTTTTACTGGAGTATAGTTGCTTTACAATGTTGGGTTAGTTTCTGCTGTACAGCAAAGTGAATCAGCTATACATATACATATATCCCCTCTTTTTTGGATTCCTTCCCATTTAAGTCACCCCAGAGCATTGGGTAGAGTTCCCCATGCTATACAGTAGGTTCTCATTAGTTACCTATTTTATACATAGTAGTGTATATGTCAATCCCAGTCTCCCAATTCATCCCACCTCCCCTCCTCCTTGGTATCCATACATTTGTTCTCTATGTCTGTGTCTCTATTTCTGCTTTGCAAATAAGACCATCTATATCATTTTTCTAGATTCCACATATATGCGTTAATATATGATATCCCTCCTGTTTTTAAAAAAAACAGGTCAAAACTTCCGGCTTGCATTGGGCTTGTGGTCAATTAAAATCCTGGATTACCCACATACTATGCTGGGAAGCTTGGTCTCTCCCATTCTGTATCTTTATATTTTTTGTAACTAGATGCAAGAGTTTCCATTTTTCCTTACAAAGTATATCTTTTCAAAATTTGAGTTAAATTACCTTCCAGCTTTGTGTTATAGACACATTTGATAAAGTTGCTTTTTACATCTTTGTCTAAATCTTTGGTAATAAAGTTGAGTAGGTCATGGTCAAGGACAGAGCGTTCTGGCAAACCTCTAGAGCCCTTTCATCAGGTTGATTTGAACATTAATAAGCTCCAGCAATCTAAGAATGTTTAATAATCCAGTCTAAACTCCCCCCATTTTGTTTACAAGGACATCATAAGATGTCTGTCAGAAGTTTTGCTGAAATCTGGGTACAGTATGCCATTAGCATTCTCTTAGCCTATTTTATAAGCATACAAAATAAAGGATGAGGATGGCTTGTGCACCAGTCAGGGTGTAACTGCGTAAACAGAAACAACTTAAAGCATATCTAGCCAAGGGAATTTAATGCAGGGAATAAATTAATTACACAGGTCATGAAGAACTGGGATACCAGAACAGGAGGTCGTGAGGTAACCCAGGGATTAGCAACAGCAGGAAGGCACAGTAGGGACAAATGGTGGAAGGAGCGTTACGAAGCCCAGGGGCTAGGTCCCTGGTGGAAGATAGACCTGTGGTGGGCCAATCTGGAGGGAGCTGGATACATGGACGAGATGATGCCTTTGCTTACTCCCACCCCTTCCTTACACATCCCAGCCTCTCTCTTCCTCCCATCCCCTAATCTTCTGCCAGTGTCTCCCACTGGCTGAACCCAGCTAGAAATCAGGGGACACAGGAACCCAGGAAAGGCAGTCTGCAGCCACCTGGGATATAAGCCAGCATACAGGGTACAGAGATTCTGGGGAAGCACATTAGACAATAACTTTGGGGGGTGGGGGGAGACTTCAATAATTCCCAGTTTTCATCTTCTTTTCTATGAGTTCAAACATGATTAAAAATAATTTTCAAAAGTTTCTAGGAGGGGGCTTCCCTGGTGGCGCAGTGGTTAGGAATCTGCCTGCCAATGCAGGGGACATGGGTTCGAGCCCTGGTCTGGGAAGATCCCACATGCCGTGGAGCAACTAAGCCCGTGAGCCACAACTACTGAGCCTGCGCGTCTGGAGCCTGTGCTCCATAACGGGAGAGGCCGTGACAGTGAGAGGCCCGCGCACCGTGATGAAGAGTGGCCTCCACTCGCCACAACTGGAGAAAGCCCTCGCACAGAAACAAAGACCCAACACAGCCAAAAATAAATAAATACATTAAAAAAAAAAAAAGTTTCTAGGAGGGCTTCCCTGGTGGCGCAGTGGTTGAGAGTCCGCCTGCCGATGCAGGGGACCACGGGTTTGTGCTCCAGTCCGGGAAGATCCCACATGCCGCGGAGCGGCTGGGCCCGTGAGCCACGGCCGCTGAGCCTGTGCGTCCGGAGCCTGTGCTCCGCAACGGGAGAGGCCACAACAGTGAGAGGCCCGCATACCGCAAAAAAAAAAAAAAAGTGTCTAGGAATTAATAGTCTGTATTTTTCACATGACATAAACAGAGCCCAGGAACAGCTATGGATGTAGTAACTCTTAGAAGATGCCATCACTCTGAGATGTGAACAAATTTTATATTGAGAGGCAGTTTCAAAAGGCAGGGATTATAGAGAGATTGTCTATGACAACAGACTGACTCTGCCACCAATTAAGTTCCTTTTCTCTAAACCGTTCTGTGCCTGTTTCTCAATCTACAGAATGTGGATGTTAACATAGTACTTGCCTTAGGAATACTGTGAGGTTCAATGAATTGCACATGTATAGTACTTAAAATAGTGTCTAGCACAGAGCAAGAATAATGTATTGTGACAGCCATCCCTTTGGGGCTTAATGTCATGTAGGATAAATGCTGGCTATTATTATTAGTAGTAATATTCGTACTGTCTCATTAACAGCACATCATAGCCCTGGTAGACTAACTGCTTTGCTCCAGTTTTTCATTCTAGGGTTGAATGATTCTATATCCACGGGGAAAACCATATACAACAAAATTAGATTCAGAAAGATCTTAAATCAATTATCTTTCAAGAAGCAACTCTTATTAAAGATATAATCAAGCTCAGTTCTACTTTTGGGTACAAGCATTATCTACTCACATCTACTTTTGGGTCCATATATCAACACTTTAGTGGGACCTAGGAAAGCACACACAAACTACATTATGTACATATGCATGGAGGGCACACAGAGAAGCACACAGTGGACACAAAAGAACATAAATCAATGTGAACTCAAGTGAATAAAACTGCACTGTGGGAAGCACAGAATTAATGTCTGTTATTAATTAGCCAACTTGCCCTTTGTAGAGAGAGGGTTGGTTGTTAATCAGGCCTTGAAACAGAACATGCTTTAGTAAATGACAATTTATTCTTCTGTTATTATTTTAAATTGAACAATAATCTTCTTTAAAAGTGAGAATGGGGGCTTCCCTGGTGGCGCAGTGGTTGAGAGTCCGCCTGCCGATTCAGGGGACACGGGTTCGTGCCCCGGTCCGGGAAGATCCCACATGCCGTGGAGCGGCTGGGCCCGTGAGCCATGGCCGCTGAGACTGTGCGTCCGGAGCCTGTGCTCCGCAACGGGAGAGGCCACAACAGTGAGAGGCCCGTGTACCACAAAAAAAAAAAAAAGTGAGAATGGAAAATCATGTGCAGGACACCTTCTGGATGGAATTCCCATGGCTGTATTCAAAGAAGTTAAAATGTTAATGTTTTCAATCAAATGCTGGGCATAAATATTTGATATATATCGTCTATTTCCTCAGGAGCTACTCTATTTTTTTTTTTTTTCTGCGGTACGCGGGCCTCGCACTGCTGTGGCCTCTCCCGTTGCGGAGCACAGGCTCCGGACGCGCAGGCTCAGCGGCCATGGCCCACGGGCCCAGCCGCTCCGCGGCATGTGGGATCCTCCCGGACCGGGGCACGAACCCGTGTCCCCTGCATCGGCAGGCCGACTCTCAACCACTGCGTCACCAGGGAAGCCCCTATTTTTAATAACTGTAACTTCCGGGGGCAGGGGCACAAAATGTATCCTGTTCACCTTTGTATTCTCCTCCAAGAATATCCTAGTAAAAAAATGAAGACATTCAACAGATAATTGTGTTGAATTGAACGGTTCATTAATTCCGAGGTAAATGATGAATCTAAAATGCATTCTGATTAATACCAGGAAAGAGTTAACGAGTCTATAAAAAACAATGCTAATTATGACCATGCTGCTGTTTGGCCTAGACCAGTGATCACACTGTCCTTAGTTACGGTTCCCAGGAGCACCAGTGAAAATTAATCACCAATATTTTAACTTTACCTCTGACAACCGAAACCACACAGAAGTTTCTTACTGTTTCGCGTAGTCAGAGTGGCCTGATAGTGATGTGCTAGAAGAAATGTAACTCATTCCCAAAAGAAAAACAAAAATCATTATGTTGAAACCCAGATCCTTTGGATGTACACATGGGACAGACATATAAAAAACTATTCTCTTCAAATTGGTTGCAAAGGAAAAAAAAATCAATAAAGATACTGAAGGGATGAGATAAAATGGAGGGATTATTTTTTGTGTCCCTGAGTTCAGGGAGGCTGTCATTATCAGTTCAGGTATGAACACACCTTAGGTTCAGGGTTTGTTATTGGGTAGTGGCTTTAAACACACAATAAATCTGTGCGGCACCAAGCTTTTACCTCCTTAAAGACATTTAAAAATGTATTCCTTTCTACAAATGTTAAGATACTGATTCATTTCTTTAATGTGTCCTGCTTTAAAAGACTGAGTGAAATGGCCAGTGAAAAATAATCAATCGTGCACTAGATGAGAAGTAATACCACAGAAGAAGATGCTCTTAACTGGTACAAAGAAATGGGTAAGTAGTTCCAAATGTACCATATTATTTCACTCTTAATTATATTTTGTCTTTCATTGTCTGTTATAAAGGAGCCAGCTAGATTAAAAACAAGGCAGTATGGAAACAGACCCACTGACACTAATCAAGAAGTTTCCATTTCTAAATTTCTGCTTTTTAGACAAAACAAATGTTTTGCAGCCAAGGTATATTTACAATCATTTTGTACTGGCTTATTATCTGCCATAACAGTGTAGACATAACCCTAGGATGGCATTTCGCGGTGTTTTTCCAAGATGTGCATGTCTCCCATAATTAAATAGAACCAGAATGTTTTTGCCATAAAAATATACTGGTTAATGGTTTCAGAGAATAAAGAATAGCATCACTGCTAAGATAATTCAATTTTCTTTATTATAAAAGATAACTGGTCACAGAACAGTGGTCTAAGTGTCTCTCAGTACCAAAATCTGTGCATATTAAGTAGCTTACTGTTTGGTTTGCTGAAACAATTAGGCCAGGTGAAATGGTGGTTTAAATGTTTATTCACTATTTCTTCAGAAACTATACCATTTCTGAAGACACTAGATGGGGTGGGGATAGCCTTTGCTCCAAAAGGCCATTTACTGAAGTCTCCCCGAAAGGTGTTGAAGGAAGTCATTAGGTGCATTCCTATATTTCAGTTCCTACAAAAGGAAGTTGGTGCAATTGGAAATAAAATGAAAAGTTTTAGAATAGGAGTTTTCTAAAAATGACTTGCAACTCAGCACAAAAAGGAAAGAAACATACCACTTTCAAACAAAAGGCCCCCTCTAATATATCGTTAAGTGTTAGAATTCAATTTTACGATAAGAGTGCAGGTGAAGCTGAGAACTTGGGAGCTACATGTTGAGGTTCTAGGCTTCAGGGGGTTACCGTAGGGTGAAAGGATAATGCACATCAATGATATGAGGACACAACAGAACACCTGAATGGAGTCATACCTCAATCAAATACCACCTATAATTGGTAGTGGGGGGGTGGGATTTCCTACTTTTTTCAATATAGTATAGAATTTCTGTAATTTTAACATAACTCATCTTTTCTTAAAGTGAGCCATAATTTTCCATAAGATTTAATTTTTATAGGTACTAGAATAAATTCATCTTTACCTACCCATTTGACTATAATTATAAGGGTTTTTTGCAAATTAGAACGCAAGGAAAAACTAGGGTGTTGAGGTCTCTGAAAATGTCTTCATCCTTTTTTTAATAAATAGGGTTAATGACAACCTTTCCAATTCCCTTGGACCCACCATATCTACAATCTTGCTTTTTATACATGTGAAGAGTATGTCTAGAGAGATCCAGCATTCTCTTTCTTCAACTTCACCGTAACGGATTATCAGTTTTACGAATTGAGATAAAGAAGAAAAGTACAACATAGACAAATCCAGCAATCTTGGGGTGACCGTTTTTTACCTTTCTTTCTTCTGTGCTCAGAGGAACATGGGTTTCTGCTTTCCACACTCAACTGTTTACCTAGCTGGCAATCCCCTCGTGTTGACTCTTTCAGTACTGGATTTCTTCAGTTATCCCTTCCCCTTCAGCATCTTTCATCTCTGCTTTTCTACTTGTGGGGCCCCCTCTCGGTTCACAAACATCCAGGTTTCCTGAAGTTGGGCTCCAAGATCAGGGTAAACTGAAAGCCGTTCTTTCCCCACACTCGGGTTCAGAGCTGGAGTTGTCTCGGAATCCCCTTTGCTTTACCTCTCACATTGACTCGATCACCAAATCCACCTGAATCCCCTGCAGCCTCCCATGCCCACTGCCAGCTCCCCCGATGCTGGTTCTTGTCTTCCCACACCCAGACGTCCACAGAGGCTTTCCGCTCTGTTCTACACAGCTGCCAAGTGAGTCTCTCCAAGCGCTGCTCTCACCCCTGTACACCCCTGCTCCAAATTTTCAACTGCCCTTCATTATTTTCAAGTACAAATTTCTCTGCTTTACACTAAACACCCTCCCAATTCTGACTTGCAGCTACACTCTACCTTCACCTTCCATATACCTCCTAGCACAGCCCTCCCCTCTGCCCAGCTGATTTACTTGTCATCTACCTATTTCATGTTTGCCTGCCTTTATCTCTTTGCTCTATCTCCCCCATCTCTCCATTTAATTATGCATAAATCACAGTCTCTACTGTGTTTGGATGGTTAGGTATAAAGGGGTGGGGACAAGTGTAAATGGATGTTGGCAATGACTGTTGGACTCAGAGTCGGGGCTCAGTAGGGAAAGGAGAGGACGGTGACATTTGTACAGCAAACACCTCTAAGGGGGCAGCCATTTATCAGCTCTGACCAATTGTTCTCATGCAGAAAGGCTGGTCCAGTGTCTCCAGATCCTCTACATTCTCAAGAGAGGTCAGAGTACGCATTTATTTGAAATCTATAATTTTAAAATATTAGCCACTAATTCAAATGTAAGATATAATGCAGGTCAACAAATTGTGGGCCAAAGAAAGCATCTCTTAACAAAATTGGATGTGGCCCAAAGGATGCTAGTTTCAACCTCTGTTCCTCAACAACTCCTTCATCAAGAACCATCTTTCTTCACGCTCTCTCCCCTGTGCTGGGTCCCCAGAGCACTCCAGTTGATATTAATTTCTCCGTTTCCTGGTTTTACACGTTCACTTTGGTATCACTCAAGTTGAACTTCCTCATTTCATTGCATGCTTTCCGGTGAAACCACTTGCACCATTAATTTATTTCTTATCCCTTAACTTTTTATATTTTATCTCTTTGCAACTGGAGAATAAGTTCCTGGAGAACAGGAGGCATACACTGTAATTTCCTACAGTCCTCACCGTATCTTCCAAAGTATATTCACAAACAGGCACTCACTTATTTAAGGGTGTAGGATGTATCTTGGCAGTTTCAAAAGTAGAATCACTTTTAAAAAAGGAAATATCAGCTCCATTTCTTTGACAGCAGTCTTGAACAATCTGTCATTTTATTCAGCCATACACATGTGTGTAGGAGTAGGCTATCTTCCACAGAGACTTCTATAACATGCAAACTCCTATAACAAGTAACTTGCACAGTCTTTTACATTCATCTAAAACAAGGTGACAGAATAGCACAGTGCTGAAGAGCCCAGGCTGTGGAGAGACTGACTGGGTTTCTACAGAGGCTCTAATATTTCCTGTTCACATGACCTCAGGCAAGTCAAAAAACCTCTCTGTCCTTTTGTTTCTTACTGTGGAAAAGAGGAATGATAATAGTACTTACCTCAAAGGACAGATGTGAGAATTCAATGAGTACATATAAAGTACCTAGAAAAGTGCCTAGCACACAGTAGATAATAAATGTCGGTCATTATTATCTTACGTTAGATAATAAAACTTACTTGCAGATAAAAAAATTAGAAGTAAAACAAATAGTAATATTTTTAGGCTTATGCTCCAGCCTTTCATGGCACACCAAACACCAAAACTGGATCTCGAGGTAAGGTCTTCCTATACCACTGATCTCAGAAGAAGGCTCACAGGTTATCGCAATGTACACCCATATGCAGGTAGCTTGAACAACCTCGCTGTTAATAGCACGGAGTAGGCCCTCAGAAACTACTGTTTGTTAGAATAAATGAATAAACTGCTCCACTTGCTGTACTAGGCAATATTAGTAACAGGTATCTTTAAGTGTAGAATTTTCTTTACTAAAATGTACAGATAAAGATGTTTCTGTGTGCTCTCCAACTACAGCAATTATAATACACAATGATCTCCAGGAGGATGCTTTGCTATTCTTTATGTGACCTGACCTAATTAATTTCAAAAGGAAAGGAAACACAATACATTATATAGTACCTGTGCCAATTAACTGATTAACTGAACAGTATGAATCTCATGGAGGTTAAAACATAAAGGACTGTATTTTTTACAATTCCCTGACCTCAGCAGCACAATGTCAAATCTCCCTTCCTAGCTGGAGTAGGTTCCTGAAAAATACCTGGAATGGATTCCAGAATTTTCAGGTCACTTTCAACTATTAAAAATCCACCCAATTTAAAATGTCAATCAAATGCCTGAAGCAGACCCTTCCACCAGAGCATCTCCTGGCTTGGGGTGCTGGGAAATGGGGAGCGCTCCTTGCAATGCCCAAACTGAGAGCACAGGCCAATCTAAGTCTCCTTCTTTCTGCCGCCAGCCTCCTCCAGTTTTCTTTTTGCCTGCTGAAGTGGGTGTAGGGCACAGCAATAAATATATGCCTACAATATTTCTTGCTTCTCTCCAAGAGAAGAGTTTTCTTGCAAGCAACAAACCCTGTCTTTGGGAAGGCTCCTCATTCACTCCTTCTCCCATGTCCACCCACCAGAATGGAGCTGGGAAGGGTGAATGGTTAGTTCTGGGGCTGGTTCCTGGACCTTCCTTCACAAGACATATAGCCTCTGGTTGAGAGGACAGAGGAAGGAATGGTGCAGGTAAAACCAACTGTGCATGGTTATGTCTTTGTCTGTTCCTGCTAACTCCCATAAGACCGAATGACCTTGACAGAGATACCAAGGACAGAGACAACTTACAAAATATTTAACAGGCAGGGGTGCTAAGCAATCAGAAGGGATGTGGTCTCAGGGGTAGAACAGGGTGCTGCAGGCCCCTTGCTGTGCTGTCCAGTCGCTAGAAGGATAGGGGAGACCTGGGATGCTGGCAGAGTTACTGCAAAGGTACTCAAGGGGTAGGGTCCCAGTCTTTTTACCAACAATAGGAAGTATTCTGTATTTTAGTACCGGGACAGCTGTCCTGGTGCAAACAAGCTGAACATCACTCCTGTTTGTGGGAGTTCCTCAGAGTGTCCTCAAGTGAGAGATGGGATGGTCCCAGGCCTGCCCTCTCCCCACGACCATTCCGTGGCCTCTTGCCTGATCAAGCCGAACTACTTTCTACTTGTTCACTTGGCCCCTGGAAAACTCATGCATCTTTGCAATGCCAAGACAGTGTGTCAGGCTATTCTAAGTCTCTCCCTGCTGCTGACTTCCTCCAGTTCTCTTTTGGCCTGGTCAGAGAGGTGAAGGGCACCACAGTAACTCAACGTCTAAAACATTGCTGGCTTCTCGCCAAAACATGAGAAGACACTTCTGGCAGTATGACCCCTAGTCTTTAACAGGGGTTCTCTCAGAGCTGTCTTCACTCTGCTTGGCAGAGGCCAGGGGTGAAGAAGGGAAAGCACTGCCTGCTTTCCTCCACAGGACAAGGAGAAAAGCCACAATATTCCAGATGACTGTCAATCCCATGATAGCCCCACCCATGGGGTTAGGGTGGGGAAACCCTTGGAGTGGTAAAGGGATGACAGCTGGATAAGGCTGTCTCTTTATAAATCCCAAGAGGAGAATCTAGCCCAAACTGAAGGTAGCTTGTTGACGGCTTTCCCTTTAGAATGTGTAAATTTAAAGCTGTCCCTTAGGATATCAGACAATGGCATCAATTCTGGGCCACAGGAGAAATCCTCCTCAATATCCTATCATACTTATTTAAAGAGGTACCCCAAATAATTAAATATTATACTCTGTTCAAGAAAAAATGAACATCAAATACACAACGAATAAAAAATAACTGAGGAAGCATATTTCTACCGGTGATTATTTAGAGATGCTGATTAATCCATTGTGCACATATTTATGTTTAATTATAAACTGGGAAGGCTTTAGGATGTTATTCTAAAACACACTCTATTAGCATTATGGCATCATATTCATGTGGTGCAAATAATAATGTGAGAAGATTTTCTTGGTAAATTATTTTTTACCAACCCTGTTCCATCAAAAGCATATTATTTTTACTTGGATGTTATAAGAAACTAAGTCTGAGTATAAGCTGATTTGCTATAATTGGAATAGGCTTATTGCAGTCATTTTACCCCTTTAAATTATGATACCAACATTGAAACATCTGTTAAACCATAGCATCTGTTTTATATTTGGGATGCATCCTTACAAATTTGAAGAGTGTTCTTTTTAATGAGCTCTGATTTAATGGGGAATCCATTTTTTTGTGACTGTTATGCCAAAGAAAGAAAACGAGAAGACAGATTCATTGCTCTAGCACCCCGCCCACGGCAAAGCACCTCTAAGGTCCATACATTTCTAATACAAAACTATTTAATAAACAAATATTCACACTGAAAGCTAGTGTGTTTTATAAATCAGTGTTGTTTAATATTTAAAAGACCATATGGATATGTCTGTATATATGTACATACCCCACCCCCCTGGAAAGGCAGAAAGGGCCATATTCATCTTATTTAAGAAAAATAATCACTTCTTTCAAATAAATTATCTTGACAATCTATATAGTCTTAAAGATACTGGACAAATTTATGGCCTCATAGTCTCCCTGTTTACTAAGACACTTTTACAACTCTAAAGGCAGACTCATTGCCAGATCTTTATTATTTTAGTTCTATCAGAAATAGTACTTTGCCACTGACTTACCCAGTTCTTTTAAAAACTATTCCCTGGGGCATTCCTAATTTTTCTAGTCATTCGTAGCCCTCTACTTGAGTCTGAATTTCTCTTATACAAGAAGCATGTCAGCTTCATGTCAGACAAAAATGGATTAATTTGTCCCACTATTTACATACTTTACTGTTTCAGGCCTTTTTATTTTTATATTCCTAATTTGTATCTGGCTGGACTTTAAAAGCTTAATTTAAAGATATTTAGGGGGAATTCCCTGACGGTCCAGTGGTTAGGACTCAGCACTTTCACTGCTGGGGACCGGGTTCGATCCCTGGTTGAGGAACTAAGATCTCGCAAGCCACGAGGTGCGGCCAAAAAAATAAAATAAAACTTAAAAAAAAAATAAAGATATTTAAAACTGCTAAATTTTTATGATACAAGCTACCATAAAATTTAGAAAATGACAGGTTGTTTCATTAAGTTCAATAAACTCAAGGAATTTATAAAAGAACCGTATCACAAAAAAAACTCAGAAGGAACTCATTGGAAGGAAGACAGAAAAAAGAGAAAAGGAAGTTTAATATAGAGATTTTGGGTCATTCATTTTGTACCTCCTAATTTGTCTCACCAAAAGAGAAAACTGCTACAACAGTGTCCAGGCGCTAAAGCCATTTCTTGCACAAGTCCCCATAGGGCAGATCGGTCCAGCTTGGCAGAGGAAGCCTTGTTGCCACCCATCCCAGCAATGACCACTCCCAGCATCTTCTCCCCACCACCGTCCCACGCCAAGTGAGGGCTCTGTTCTTCTTAGGCTTTACAAAAGCATCTTTTCTACTTTGCCAAAGGAGTAGTAGCATTTTATACTCACATCACATCAAATGTACAACTGATAGATGCTATAAAACCAGACTTAGAACACATCCTTTGAGTTCTTCACTGAAAACAACCCCCAAATTAAAACACCAACCACCTAGTTTAAGGGTAGTGCTTTCTAGGGATTTATAGATATCACAAGAGAATCAGAGAAGAGGAAAATGACGTAGGCCATTCTTCTCGGTTTAGGATGTACTTACTTAACCAATCTGAGAGAGACAAAACCTGACCTTATTTTAAAATACTACCTGTGAAAAAGATTTTGCAATTTCCTCGGGTAACCTTTTTCAATGCTTAATGACTTTTCGTAGCAAAAGTCCACTTCCTTAAATTAAAGGTTAACCCTCTCACTGTTGAAAATTAGATACAACACACTTTATGGTCACAGGTGAGATGGTACAGTTTAGGGAACACAGTTATGATTAACTTTTTTGTGACTTCGACCACTGCAGATCTTATCACAACATATTCTTAGAACTTGCCTCTGCCAGTTGAAAGAGTGCAGACTTCCCACAGCGTTTTACAGGTTCAGCACCGCCCAACTGTGAAGTGTTCGAAGAAATCTATATTGAAAACAATTCACATAAGGAATATTAATTGTGATATCAGAATTTTCACTCCCCATTCACACACATTCAGGAACTTCCCTTAGTTTAATGAGAACGTCATTGCTCCCAAGTACCAAATAACTTTAAATGTGTTATGCTTGGGATTATAATTTTGAAACCAATTTTAGTAAATAGCCTCAAAAAACAAAAAAACAGGAGTGGCTTGGGTGGCTGTTGGATGACAAGAGTATTATTATCTTGAGAATTCCAGGCCCTAAATTTAACTCTACAACCTTAAAACAAATTATGCATTTCCATTTCCATATAAATACCAACTCAGCAACTTGCCACATAGAAAAGAGATTTAATGTCATTTTATATTTCCTAAAAAGCAATTAGTTAATTTTTTGTTGAAATATATTTGGAATCACTGTGAAAAGACAGCCAACAAGACAGTCAACAAATTTTGTTTTGAGAATCCAATATAAATGTGCTAGGCAATATGACAAGAGCTGCTGAAGCTAAAAGTTTTACATAAAACACTGGCACTGGCTCTGAGAGTATGCTCTAAAGTACACAAAGATTGACAGTCAAGACCACAAATCTCAAGAAGCCATACAGTTAAGACCTAAGTTGTAGCACGTCGACATACACACAACATGACATTGTGACTGCATCCTCTTCTGCAAATTTGGTGCAACAGCAGCCAGGCACTAATAACAATGAACAGCACTGTCCTTTCTCGTTTTTATATGAAAACTTAATTTTCAATTTCTAGCTTAACTCCATAAAGAATGGAGAAGGGCATATATTCTTTTTTTTTTTTTTTGGCAGTACGCGGGCCTCTCACTGTTGTGGCCTCTCTCGTTATGGAGCACAGGCTCCGGACGCGCAGGCTCAGCGGCCATGGCTCACGGGCCCAGCTGCTCCGCGGCATGTGGGATCTTCCCGGACCGGGGCACGAACCCGCGTCCCCTGCATCAGCAGGCGGACTCTCAACCACTGCGCCACCAGGGAAGCCCAGGGCATACATTCTTAAAGATCTTTACAAAGTATTCTTCTCCTAGAGAAGTTCTATCATCATTAGAGCAGCTAGCTATGGACTAAGCTTTTAATATTCTTCGTGATTCTGAATTCTTTCTCAGTTTAAGACAGAGGTATTTCCCAGTTCAGTTTAGGAGACAAACCTACCTTGTGTCTATACCCTTACAGGTGACCCCAAGACCCCCAGGGAATTCTATGGAGCTGTCAGCCCCAGAAGAGACTGGGGACTTACTGCTAGAGAAAATTCTCCCTAGAACACCTGCTGAATAAGAGCCAATATTTAATAAGCTACCTGGGCCACTCAGAAGGGACTAGTTTAAGAAAGTTTTAAGGAATTTTTCTTCCTGGGTACTATCATTTTTCAAAGAGTCCTTTCCTATTTATCCCAATCACTTACTTTTTCTTTAGAAGAGCAACTTAGGGGCTGAATCTTTTTGAAGATTTTCCTCTAGCTGAATTTCCTCAGATATATGCCATTTCTCTTTTTCTTAGACAAGGTGAATTCAATTACTAACCTTACCACTAGACTAAGAGAAACAAACACATTTAATATAATCACTGACTCTAGTGACTTGGGGGAAAGAAGTACTGAACATCAATGCCAGTCCCATGAACCAAGGTTGTATAATAGAAAGGACATGGCTTTTGTGTCAGACAAACATGCCTTCATTACTTCTTGCTGTGTGGACTTAAGCAAATAATTAAGACCTCATCTTCACCTTCAAAATAGAAACAATACCTGCCCCATATTAATTACTTCTGTGAAGATTAGGTGTTATGTGAGTGAAGAGTTCGGCACAGTGCTCAGCCCACATTATGCTCTCAATAAACAGTACAATTATTAGTAATAAGGATTTATCATTGTTAACACTAATAAATAAACTCTTTTAGGACACTTCCAAAAATTAGTTACAGACTAAAATTAGAACAGAATTAAAAATTGCAATGTCAGAGGAGAATTATTAAATTTAATAATCTATAAAATACTAAATTTGTCACATAATCATACGATACCCTCAAGAGAACAACAAGCTGGGTGATGCTCCCCTACACAGCCTGACAGTTTTCTAGCTCTTCCACTGGCTCCCTCTGCTGTCGCTTTTGCTGCTGTAGGTTTATGTTCCCGACGCTGTGTGTGTGTGTGTGTGTGTGTGTGCGCGCGCGCGCCACGAAGCCTGTCAAATGCCTGCACGGCAAACCCAGAGGCTCAGCGTCGAACTTCTGACCGCTCGGATGTATTACCTGCCAGCTGAGTTAATGCACAGCTGTTAGAGTCGAGGCTTGAGAATGGTTCCTTGCCTTGCAAAAGAAACCATCACCTAATGTTTAGTAAGAACTATTTTCCTCATCACTTATGGGAGGATTTTTACCTATTTGTAGGTACAGGGCAGTATTTTAAATGCTCAAGGTTGCTGGAAGCCTTATTTTCAAAGGATGTTGGGGGAGAGTCAACATATTTTAGCAGTCCAACGTTTCTAGAATCACCTAACAATAAAATTTTCATAGAACAACTTAGCATTAAGATATAGTTTCTAAAAATGTCTTTTGGCTTCTTAATTGGGGGCAGGGGGTTGAATACATGTTAATGTCTGCAGCACTGGGCATAGCTGACCTGTCTATTGAGAGTTTCCTCTGGATTTCCAATACTGCAGAGTCCTTGTTTTCCTCCTACCTCTCAGGCCACTCCTTGCTGTTCTTTGTTGGCTCTCCTTTCTATAGAGAGCACTTAAATGTTTTCCCTCAGGGTTTTGTCTTAGGGCCCCCACTCTTTTTCTTTACACATTTTCTCTCAGTAATCTCATGTAATCTCTCAGTAATCTCTGATGGCTTCTAATATAAGCATAGCTTGTGTAATGCCAATTTGTCATATCATTGTTCATTTCCCTGTTTTTTTTTTCTATTTAAGAGACATACACATCCTTTCAAGTAAGAATAATGTAGCTAATACATGTTTTTCAATGACAGGTCAGCTAGTGGTGGAAAGTGTGTGCTATGCTACCCTCCTGGGTAGGGGGCAGTAGTAGGCCATACTGTACAGTATGTTCATGGCTATGCTTTTTACTTTCCTCAAGTTGGATGGTGCTTGCTAATCTGTTAACTCCACTGTAGTCTCTCCTCTGCCTATTATGGAATGTTCTGATAAACAGGGTGGGTGTTAAAAGTATGTGATGTTCAGCAAAAGCGCCAAGAAAAATTATCACCCTGGGTGTTAAAACTGTTAATTTTATAGCTGACTGAGGTAGGGGCGCACACCAAGGAAAGAGGTGGTAAAGATCAAAAGCAAATTAGCTGGGAGGCTTTTGCAATTATGAGGGGTATCATAAACACTGTAGCCTGGGAGGAAATGACTAACAATTGTTGAGTGAATAAATGAATCAGAGAACAAATGAACAATATGAGATGATTGGTCTTCCTTACCTTAAGAGAAATATTAACACTTCCAATAAACCATGTAAGACTTTCACACTGATGAGCTGCAGTGTGAGTATATGGAGTCTGTGTTGAGTGTAATATTCCGTAACATATTGGGCATTCCATCATGAAAATGAATGCTTTAAATGTGCACCTATTGCTTATATCCAATTGTGACGATACCTTGGTGAGATTACGGTTGTATTTATATTGGCAAAGTAAAAGCCTTCTAAGGAAAGTTTTAATGTTCAAATCTATTTGTCTAAATTGTCCAGATTAGCTCCCTGTCTTCAAAGTAAATATGCAATTTTTCAACGCAAAGATGTACTCTAGGTGTAAGAGTCAGCCACACAGCAGAGAAGAGGATATGTGGACCAGGCAAGGCTTCCAGACTTGTTAAATAACGGAAGACAACAGCTCCCTTCTGGCATTACATTTGGTCATTAGTCTTCAGTAAACGAGATCTAAACAGTGACAGGTGTGTCACTCTACCTGTAAACAACAAAAAATGCAGACAGGAAACTCACTTTGACCAACTTAATGGATCAGAGCCTGGAAACAGACTGATGGCTCTTCAGAAGGGCCAAGTTGAATCTAGATGAATTATGAGCATCAGTACAGAATGGGAGACAGGCTGAAATGCGAGGAAAACAGGCTCTGCACTCTATATTTCTTTCTAGATCTTGTAAAGCAGATGTATCTTTCTCCCTTTAAACATAAACATTTATGAGGAACCTACAAACAAAATGTTCTTTATTCAATTTCATGGTTCCATGCAGGTTACTTCAATGGGTTTTAAAACTATCAGATTTGGTTAAGAAGGAAAGATATCCTTCTCAGCTTGCGACACGGAGACCCAAGACATAAAAGAAAAAATATTTTCATCTTAAAGAAATGCCCAGGGCTAACTGTTTTTTTAAAAAGTGCGTTTCTAGGATAATTGTATTACACGATAAATGACCAATAGCTAATGTCTTCCTAGAGTTATGAACACTTGTAAATGAAATTAACGCGAATGGTCTCTAAGAATTTTGCAAGCCTGATCTTAAAGTGATATTACAAAGCTAAACATTTTTAAAGAGTAAATTGTTTCCTAAATTATACAAACACCTACTTTTCTCTAAGTGCACATAATAGGACTGAGAATCCCTCTGAAAAGGGATGAGGGGTATAAAGTGGCCCATTGGGTAAATTTCTATTATCTGCCCATTCCTTCCTCACTGAACCCTTTCCCTGTAAGTTCCAAGAGATACCAGAAAGTGCCTTACCAATGCTGATTTAATAACCTGTGGTAAAAATTGCAAACCACAGAGCAGTGATCTCAAACTGCGGTTCCCTAATAGGAAACTTGTTGAAAGTGCAAATTCTCAGGCCCCACTGCAGACTTAATAAGAAACTTTGGGGGTGGGGTTCAGCAATCTGTGTTTGAAGAAGCCTTTGAGGTGACTCTGGTGTATTTTAAAGTTTGAGAATCTCTGCTATAGACTAATTAGAACAAGAATTTCAAGAGTCTTTGTGTTTTCTCAAAGGTGATGGGTGTTTTATGAAATAATTATAAGAGTTTTAGGGATACAATCACAGTAATTATAGGCTATTCTATTTCTACTGCAATAGATATGCTCATAGCAGATTGTAGTAGATAATTTTACTAGTTCATCTAGTTAGCTATTGTTTAGATTTGAATAAACCAGCCCAGTACTGGGCTGACAATATGGTCAGATCATAACATGAAAGAGACTGAAACTTCTCTTGAGTCAGCTGAGGAAAGTGACTGGAGAGCACAAATATCCTTAAAGAACCATATACTATACTTTTCTTGTATAATCACATATAACATTTACAAATAAACAACTAAGTATGTAATAATTTAATTTGCTTAGGAATTGTAAGGGCTCTTAATTGTCAACCTATGCAAAATATAACTAGGAAAAATAATATACGGAGTTGAGAAGGGGAACTGTATTTGATTCTAGGGCAGAACATTTTATTTTGGTTTCTCCATCATGCATGTCTTCCTCTGTTAATGATGCCAGAAACAACTCATAGTAAGTTTTCAAATTAATTTTTTTAAAGCTTCCTCAAATCTTATAAGTGCACAGTCAAAAACCCTCAGAAGACAAGTGCCATTGAGGAGAGGAGTAACATCTGGAAATGTCTCCCTACACAACTCCTAAGTAAGAAGAGGTTCTTCCCCAGAAAAAAACTTTCTTTTGGAGGAGTGAGTGTACTGAGCAGTAAGAACAAATTCATTTAAGAGAGGTATGGGATCTTACTCTCCAGAATCACAGGACAGTGGCTGTTACACTATCAAACTGGTTCCTCAGAGCTGCCCAGGGCTTTAAGGCACCTAATAAATCTGATGGTGATCTCACTTAAACAAGAACCACACTCTAAGTGGCAATACCTGTTAGAAATGCATCAGCTGAGGTATGTCATACAAACATTTTTAATTAAATTGAAAACTCTCGGTAAATAGTGCATATGTAAATATCAGATGTGTCAAAGACGAGCCACTACGTTCTGATATTCATGCTACAGAGTGTAGAATTTAATTAAAAGGAATATATGGCAAATAAATTCTGTTTTGAAGGAGCTGTTTCTAAAAGGTTGGATGGGACTGCTCAGGTACCAACATTAAAAATAAATTTACAGTCATCACGTCAAAATTCTTTTTTACCTTTGAAAAAATTATTAGTATCAAGTAAAAGGATGTCAATGACTAGAGGAGAGCAAGGAAATATTAAACAAAACTATTCCCCAGGCAATGAAAAGAAAAGCCTGTTTATCATAATGAAAAATTATGATAAAATCTTAATTTATTCAGATTCATCAAGCAAATTGTTCTTCGTGAAATGATACCATTATATGTTATTTTTGTTACCAGTTTTATAGAATAGCCCTCAACGAGTAAAGCAAATACTGTGGCAGAGAAGCCTAACAGATAAACAGGCCAGAGGGTTGGATCAAGTCATGGTGGTTGACACAAGTGTCCAAAGAGGAAGCAGCATTTTTTTTTTTTAATATAAGCGCTGAAAGTAATTTTTTCTCATTTTCGAAGTAAGATGCTGGGTTTTCTCTTGCCAAAAGGATATCATTTTACATTTCATTTATGCAGCACTCTTTATGCAAATGAATCAAAGTGATTCAATACATCAATATTAAACAGAACAGTCTTGCTTGTCATTTTCTCTCAACCCTATAAAAAATTGCTTAGTTTATTATATGCATTTTTGTGGTACGCGGGCCTCTCACTGTTGTGGCCTCTCCCGTTGCAGAGCACAGGCTCCGGACGCACAGGCTCAGCGGCCATGGCTCACGGGCCTAGCTGCTCCGTGGCATGTGGGATCTTCCCGGACTGGGGCACGAACCCATGTCCCCTGCATCAGCAGGCAGACTCTCAACCACTGCGCCCAAGGGAAGCCCTATTACATGCATTTTTGGTTGAAATTAATAAAAAGGAAAATGGGGAAAGACCTAAAGCAGATGGCATCTTATTTTTACAAAAGGGATATATTTTATTATTTGTCATATAGTGCTCATTAGAAATGAGCATATGGTTGAGGCCAGGGCTTCTGTGGCAAAATCAAGCATTATCAGATTTGCCTCTCATCATACCAACCAAGAAAATACTCTGTAGTGTGTACTCTCTCTCTCTGGCTGACAATCCGAAGAAATCTAAGATCCTGCATGAGCTGACCTGACCTGAGCCCAGGGTTAAACGCTAATAAAAATACTGGCTGAAGCTACATCACACCCAAAGCTAAGCACTGATGATCTAACAGGTCCTATTCACCCCTGCATTCACTGTGAGAGTTATTCATCTACTACAGCATCTAATTTCACTATTGGAAAAATTTAATAAATTGGAATGCTATGGCCTTCACGTTGATAATTTTCCTAAGCTTTTAAAATAAGTTAAAAACAAGGCAAATTGAAATAAATGAATTACTGGAAAGTGTGTATTCTGCATGAACTCTTTAATGAATGCTTGTAAAATGGGTATAAATTCTGGAGCTGATCTGTGATTAGAGCAAAGGCAGCAAAAAGCAATAAGCAGCCTCCCATGTGTATTATGTTAGTAATGGCAAGAGGCATGCCTAAAGTTCTCTATATGTCATAAAATTCCATTCCAATACTTCCTGAGCTCAATAAGTTTTCTGAACCCAATGTGTATATAAATATATATATATATATATTTTAAAAGAAGGCCATACCTCTGCAAACTGAAACTATAAGACACTGATGAAAAAAATCAAAGATGACACAAACAGATGGAGAGATATACCATGTTCTTGGATTGGAAGAATCAATATTGTGAAAATGACTATACTACCCAAAGCCATCTACAGATTCAATGCAATCCCTATCAAATTACCAATGGCATTTTTCACAGAACTAGAACAAAAAAATCTCAAAATTTGTATGGAGACACAAAAGACCCCAGACAGCCAAAGCAGTCTTGAGGGGAAAAAAGGAGCTGGAGGAATCAGACTCCCTGACTTCAGACTATACTACAAAGCTACAGTAATCAAGACAACATGGTACTGGCACAAAAATAGAAATATAGATCAATGGAACAGGAGAGAAAGCCCAGAAATACACCCACGCACTACGGTCAACTAATCTATGACAAAGGAGGCAAGGATATACAATGGAGAAAAGACAGCCTCTTCAATAAGTGGTGCTGGGAAAACTGGACAGCTACATGTAAAAGAATGAAATTAGAACACTCCCTAACACCATACACAAAAATAAACTCAAAATGGATTAAAGACCTAAATGTAGGACTGGGCACTATAAAACTCTTAGAGGAAAACATAGGAAGAGCACTCTTTGACATAAATCACAGCAAGATCTTTTTGGACCCACCTCCAAGAGTAATGAAAATAAAAAGAAAAATAAACAAATGGGACATAATGAAACTTAAAAGCTTTTGCACAGCAAAGGAAACCATAAACAAGACCAAAAGACAACCCTCAGAATGGGAGAAAATATTTGCAAATGAAAAAACTGACAAGGGATTAATCTCCAAAATATACAAACAGCTCATGAAGCTCAATATCAAAAAAACAAACAACCCAGTCAAAAATGGGTGTAATACCTAAATAGACATTTCTCCATAGAAGACATACAGATGGCCAAGAAGCACATGAAAAGCTGCTCAACATCATTAATTATTAGCGAAATGCAAATCAAAACTACAATGAGGTATCACCCCACACCAGTTAGAATGGGCATCGTCAGAAAATCTACAAACAACAAATGCTGGAGAGGGTGTGGAGAAAAGGGAACCCTCTTGCACTGTTGGTGGGAATGTAAATTGATACAGCCACTATGGAGAACAGTGTGGAGGTTCCTTAAAAAACTAAAAATAGAATTACCATATGATCCAGCAATCCCACTACTGGGCATATACCCAGAGAAAACCATAATTCAAAAAGACACATGCACCCCAATGTTCATTGCAGCACTATCTACAATAGCCAGGTCATGGAAGCAACCTAAATGCCCATCGACAGACGAATGGATAAAGAAGATGTGGTACATATATACAATGGAATATTACTCAGCCATAAAAAGGAACGAAATTGGGTCATTTGTTGAGATGTGGATGGATCTAGAGACTGTCATACAGAGTGAAGTAAGTCAGAAAGAGAAAAACAAATATCATATATTAATGCATATATGTGGAACCTAGGAAAATGGTACAGATGAACCAGTTTGCGGGGCAGAAGTTGAGACACAGATGTAGAAAACAAACGTATGGACACCAAGGGGGGAAAGCGGCGGGGCAGCGTGGGTGGTGGTGTGATGAATTGGGAGATTGGGATTGACATGTATACACTGATGTGGATGAAACTGATGACTAATAAGAACCTGCTGTATAAAAAATAAATAAAATAAAATTCAAAAAAAAAGGCAAAACAACAACAAAAAAGAAGGCCATACCTCTGCAAACTGAAACAAGGCTGATGCTTGACATTGTTTTGAAGGAACATCAGGGTGGGAGGTACCTGAAGATATCTGAAAGGAAACAAATAATTTTTAAAGCACAAGGACATTTTACTATAACAGACTCATAGATTCTGCCAAATATTTCCACTGTACACACAGATAAAGATTAAGACATGAGTCATCACCCTCAATCCCTTTTAGAAAAACAGTATCAATGATAAATGAAGACAAAGGCCATGTTTCTAAAAACACATGTGGAAAGAACAAAAAAGACTGAGTTTGGCTCATTTGCCTTGTCTCTTGAAAGGGTGTAAGATATGTATCAAATAGCAGTTGAGGACAACTGTAGAGATAAATTTCCTTATTTCAGTGAATTTTCTAAAATATTATTAAAAGTTGAAAACTGCAAGTAAATCTCTCTCCTCCCTACAGCACTCCCCTCAAGCTGTTCTCTGCTTTGAGACAGCTGTGAAACAGGGTTGGAGAAGCAGACCATGCGGGTCAGAGTATCTGGGACTGAATCTTAGTTCTACTACTCACTAGCTACATGACCTTGGGCAGCTCAGCTAATCTCTCTTGAGATTTATTTTTCCCAACTGTAAACTGATGCTGGTGATGATAATCCTCATTTTACAGGATTATGGTAAGGAGAAAATAAGCCATAGAATACACTGCCTGGCATGGCACCAAAACTCAATAAATTGTTTATTGAATATGAACAGCATTTCTTTATTTTATAACACCATGCATCCTCCCATCCAACACACACGCACGCACACACACACACACACACACACACGCCCCTCAGGTGTCTGACAGTGGATAGAGGATTCTGCCACACCATCCTTGCTTCAGCTAGGAGAACTTTTGTTTCTATTTGGTGATTATGGTAGCCTCATTAAAAGTTTGCTCTGAGGGCCACATGGAAATAGTTTTTAGGATGTTTTGAGAGCAAGGTCAGTTATTAATTTTGGTTTCAAAGTGAACAAAGTTTCTATACAACTACAAACTAGGGTGAAAATGAGTCACAAGAGCAGAAAGCGTGAGCATTGTAAATTCAGCCCATTTCCAGTTCCACAAAAGTCTTTTTCTTCAATTAACTGTGCTCACCGACTCCATCAAAGGGAACTTACTAAGCAATACATGCAGCTTGATCATGACTCCTCAATCCCAGCAATCATTTTTTCATATTAATTAAATTAAGTTGTTTAGAAAAACAATGGAGCCAGTTGGTGATACAATATCAAAGTCAATTTTAGGGATAAGAAAAAATTAGAAGACAGCCTGATGGAATTATTGACTCTATTCACTGCTGAAGGCATTAGGAAAATTTTAATTCCACCATATCTTTTGCATCAGACAAATAAGGATTTTTAGAACAAATATCAGTAAAAAGAAAAAAGATCTCCCAGATCCTATTTAACAAACTAGACATATACAAATTGTTGTAAATGGCTAAGATCTAACCAAGTACTTTGAAAATATTTCAGGGTAAAGATGTAGAACTCTTCTTGGTCAAACCATGAAACCTATCATTTCAAAAGACCTCCATGTGCAAGCTGTGACAGACTGCAGATATGAATCCACAAGGATGTTCCTGAAATCCTGGGAATTATAAACTGTAGGTCTTACTTCCGACATGACTTTTCACTCCTACAAACCCTCTATAAAAGTTAAAGAAAATAAATAGTTTGTGTAAGGGGAAATGCCCGACCTACAAGATATCTCTTTTCTTTTCTTTTTTTTTTTTTGCGGTACGCAGGCCTCTCACTGTTGTGGCCTCTCCCGTTGCAGAGCACAGGCTCCGGACGCACAGGCTCAGCGGCCACGGCTCACGGGCCCAGCCGCTCCGCAGCATGTGGGATCTTCCCGGACCGGGGCATGAACCCATGTCCCCTGCATCGTCAGGCAGACTCTCAACCACTGCACCACCAGGGAAGCCCATACAATATATTTCTTCAAGGATTAAATTAGATAGTGAACAAAACAGAACCAGTAGTATAAACCATCTAGATTTTTGAAAAGCATTTCACAAGTCTTTAAACAAAAGGATGTTTCTCCAAATTAATATTGGGATAAAGGAGATGTTGACATGAATAGGGAGCTCCTGAAGAAATATTAGGTTAGGGTCAGGGATCTCTTTGGAATCTGGTTTGCTGCAGTAACCAAAAACATGCACATGTGTCAACACACCCAAAATTTCATGTGAAATTTGAAAGATTTCACTACATCTTTCACCAGGGATCACTGGTTAAGTATCTCTGCTTTCAAAGTTGAGACTAACATTATTTAATATGTCTAAAACTACTGTTTAAAAGGGAGTGCAGATTGAATCTGCTATTACATTAAATTCTTGAGGAAACAATATAAAAAACAATTGGAATTCATGGCACATCTCACAGAGAGCAGAAAGGAAAGTGATAGATAAGGAGTATTATGTGAGCAAATATATATTAAAACATTCTGGTGATATCAGCAGGACATTTAGGCATATAATAAACAATGTCATAAAAGGAATGACCTAATATGCCAGTGTGAAAAGTAATTCTGCCAATGAAATGTTGAGAACCACCAGGAAAGGACACTAGAGGAGAAAAAATTCTGAAACTAAAAATATGCTCTCCTTTGTACAAAACTGTACCACAAGGGGCAAACATTAGGAAGGATGACAGTGTGAAAGAAGGTCTAGTGAAAGACAATTAGAATGATCAAGGGAAGACCATGTGGTTTAAAGTTTAGAAAAAAGTAATCAATGATGGCTCCATATTGAGTTCTAGGGTAAACGCAGATATTTTGGGAAGCAGTCTTAACCTTTAGACTTGATGTCAAGGATAATGTGCTTTTCTACATCATCTCTGAATATGTCAGAGACATACTGAGCCAAACAGGTTTGACACAAGACATAAGATTTTGAAAACTGCCAACTGCATGCTAAAGTTTCAATTAAGAGAAGTTTACTTAAAATAAATACAAAGGAATGCACAGCCAATAACCATGAGTCAATTCTGTCTTCTGATTTAATACCTGACAAATCAATATCTGATAAATGACTAAGTTCTAAAAATAGTTCAATTATATTCTTAACTTCCCTATCCATGAATAAAAATTAGTGATGAGGTTTCAGTGCAATAATATTTAGTATGAGTTAATAACAAGCTTCTATAAACATATTTATTCCTTAATTAAGAGACTCTAAAGTTCCAGAATTTGGTACTATTTTCCGTTTTATGATTACTTGAGCTAAGAACGCAGGGTTCTTCTTTGCTTTAAGTTACTTTCATCAGCCCAAATTTAAGCTCACTTTACAATTTCATTAAGTATAAATTGTAATATATTACCTCGGCAAACTGAAATAATGGTGACTTCTGACGCAATTCAGAGGATTCTGAAACATCAGGCCTGCAGGTGCCAGAGGATATCTGAAACAAAGAAAGGTGGTATGAGGCATCATAAGAATAGCTTCTGGAAGACAACAGAAGACAAATGTCACGTAAAACATTCCTATTTGAGGAAGGAATGGTTTTGACTCCCCAAATTTGAGGCAGTACTGTGACAAAAAGGTAGTTATATTCTGCAAAGTCTTACACAAGGTTTTATCAAGTTTTATATGTTCGTTCAACTTCTAAATAATGCCATAAATTGTAGGAGATAGACAGGACAATGCATTTCAGAAAAATTACTATTAACCAAAGAGAAATGTCTACAAAATGATGCCTATTTGATCTCTTGGCTTTCTGCAACCAAATCCAAAGAATATCTACTTCTTCCATGTTCTGTGTTTCCCCACTATTTCATATAACCTGACCACATGAAAATGCAAATGAGTTTCGATTATAAACCTTTTGGGAAAACAAAACTAAGGTCCAATTTTTGTTTTCCAGGGCTTTCATGTATTTATATACAAGCCCCAATCTTAGAAAAGTTAGTACTATTTTCCTAAGAGAAATTTCCTTTATAATATATTCTTGTATATTATTTACGACACTGGGTAAACATTTAATGCTCTACCATCTTTACCTGTGATTTTCATTATTAACAACAGTTACAGAAACAGCACTAATTTTTTTTAAAATTCTTGCTGTTTATCAAGTACTATTCTCAGGATACATAATTCCTCTTTATCTCAATGTTAAAAATTGACCCATTTCTGCATCTGGGTGAAATAATAACTTAGGTGGTAGCCTATAATTCAAAAGTCACAGGAGTCATAGAATGTTAGAGAGGAAGGATTTCAGCATCCCTCTGATCTAACCCTTTTTACAGATAAAGGAACGTAGGACCAGACAGGTAAATGACATCTCTACTCCCCAACATTCAATAATCCCCTTATTCTTTATTATTATAGCACTTAGCACTGACCACCACAAGCATAAATATCTGTTTATGGTCCATCTTCTCCCAGGGATTTTGTATAATGCAGAATCCTCAACATTGCCTGGGCACAATGTAGATACTCAAGTATTTGTTGAATTAACTAAATCAAAATTGACAACATGTCTTCTAAACACCAAAACAGTGTGTCCCCTCTCTCTCCTTTCCTGAATGACAAGGTTAGAGAGTCTTAGGGAACAAGTTATCTTTCACTTTAGAGGAAAAATAAAAGTTAAAAATACTTTTTAATAACATGTTTCTGACAACAAAATAATCCAAGATCACTATTGAAAATCTGAAAAAAAAAAAAAAAAGCAGAAGAAGAATCATCTCCCAAAGATAAGCACTGGTAATATTCCATGTATATTCTTCCAGTTGTGTGTATAGATAATGTTTTCAACAGAAATGGGACGATGTATTACAGTTACAAAATGTTCGTTTTTAACAATACATTGATTTTCCTGTTATTAAACCTTTTCCAATGTAATTTTAATAGCTGCATGTGATTAAATTAGATGGTTGAATCTATGGAAAAAGCTGGCAGTCACCCAGGTTATGTTCCTAAAACTAGAGTTTCTCACTGAACTTCTTCAGTAGACATGGAAGATGTGTTTCTCTAACAACGTCATAGGCCACTGGGCAGGAATAAGCATTTAAAATTTTAATTGTCACCTTTGGATTTGAAAGGGTAATGGCCAACTTCTTCCAGTGATAAGCTCCATAGAAAAGGTGCAGAAGCTTTAGTTAATTTGCCACCTGTGGTTTGGCTGCCAAAGCTTGATTCCCTCCCTGTCACTCGACTATTTGAAAGCTAGTGTGCCAAAAAGTCCAGAAGTTTTTATTTGCTTTCTAAAACTTTGAAGCCAAGGAGACACAAAATGTACTAAAAAAGGCCAGCAAATCCTGAAATTACTAGCCACCAAAAATTCCTTCATTGGAAGGAATACTTGAATGAACTGTATCTTTATAATTTCTAAACAATGAAAAAAAATCAATACTGTCCTGGCTTACAAAGAAATCCTGTGTGCTTAACCCCTAGATATCTTGGTAAATAATCAAAATTTTGCTTAAAATTGAGCCTAGGGAATTCCCTGGCGGTCCAGTGGTTAAGGATTTGGTGCTTTCACTGCTGTGGCCCAGGTTCAATCCCTGGTCGGGGAACTAAGATCCCACAAATTGCGTGGCCAAAAATTAAAATAAAATAAAATAGAGCCTAGGACTAAATAAAAATTATAAAGTGACTTTATAAAACTTTAATAATGTAGGTTGTACACATGACAGAAAGCTATGGAGATATTTAGAATTAAGTATATTATCATATAGGGTAACTACCCTATATAAAGCCTATGTAATATATAACACATATTTTTATTTCTAATCCCATGATGCAGATGCATGAGAGTTATCATTTATGAGATTAGTTAACCTATGGCTCAATTAGAGTTCATATTAACTGTAAGAAGAAAAGTCAACTTTCTTTTAACTGCCATTATAGATAATATGGTCATGACTATGCATCTAGTCATAAAGGTTTAAAGTTAAATGAGACCCTCTGCAATCATTATGATGGACGGTCTTAAATAAAACTTTCTATTTGTATGGAGAATTCAAATGTAAGTACTTATCAAGACATCTATAATCCTACACGTTATGTCAATTGTACTGTGCAATCAGAGAAGTCTATGCGTGTGTGTTTGTGCTCCCCACACACCTGATGCACAATAGATGCACGATGAATACTGGCTGACTGACTTGATTCTCTGTGTTTATGAATATGAGGAATCTCAATGACCTGGCCAGGAATCACACAACAAAGGCTGTCCAATGGTTAAAACGGCAATTACAGTCACTGAGGCTATGCATTTTACTGTAGTGGATAACGTCTCCTTTTAAAATCTAGTTACTCTTACTTTAAAGCACTGTGCGTTTAGCCTTTATTTTCAGTGTAGTATAATGGAAACAGCACAAAATTAGGAGCCAGAAGAGTTGGCTTACTACTAAGCTGTGTGGTTACCTGACTTTCTAGGCCACAGAATGAACAGAAGCAGCAAATCAGAAGGGGCCAAGAGTGGGGATAAGAAAAAGGAAGAGGGGCTTCCCTGGTGGCACAGTGGTTGGGAATCCACCTGCCACTGCAGGGGATGCGGGTTCGAGCTCTGGTCTGGGAGGATCCCACATGCCACAGAGCAACTAGGCCCATGAGCCCACGTGCCAAAACTACTGAAGCCTGCGCGCCTAGAGCCCATGCTCTGCGGCTGCAACAAGAGAAGACACCGCAGTGAAAAGTCCGCACACCGCAACGAAGAGTAGCCCCCGATGACCACCACTAGAGAAAGCCCGCGTGCAGCAACAAAGACCCAACACAGCCAAAAATAAATAAAATAAATAAATTTTTTTAAAAAAGGAAGAGCATTGAAAAAGAAACAATGCCACCAGCAAGAAGACACAGAGTGAAAAGACTGTAGGCACAAATTTAAAAAAAATTTTTATTGAAGCATAGTTGATTTACAACACAAATGTTCTATAAAGCATTGTAGTCTATTTAAAACAAATAACTAGGGCTTCCCTGGTGGCGCAGTGGTTGAGAGTCTGCCTGCCGATGCAGGGGACACGGGTTCGTGCCCCGGTCTGGGAAGATCTCACATGCCGCGGAGCGGCTGGGCCCGTGAGCCATGGCCGCTGAGCCTGCGCGTCCGGAGCCTGTGCTCCGCAGTGGGAGAGGCCACAACAGTGAGAGGCCCGCGTAACGCAAAAAAACAAAAACCAAAAAACAACAAATAACCAAACTATTGGGTGTAAGATAGGCTTAAGGATGTACTGTACAACATGGGGAATATAGCCAATATTTTGTAAAAACTATAAATGGAAAGTAACCTTCCAAAATTGTATTAAAATTTTTAAAAATCTCGGTTATTTAGTAAAGTGGATTATCACAAAAGCTAAAAAACAAATTAAAAAAAATAATAAAATAGAGCAAGTAGTCCTAAAATTTTTCCTAAATGTAATAATTAATATTTCTAACTGTGATTCTAAGTTGTCAAGATGAGAATAATTATAAAATATATCCCTTATTAAAAGGCAGAAATGCATGTGATACATGCTAGACATATTTCCATCTAAAATCTCAAAATGTAAAAATGGTTGGATGACGTGGAAAATGTACTGAAGTAGAATTCATTCTTGAGTGTTTGATAAATGAGGCATCCAGTGCAAGTGTATATATTTGTGCATACATGTAAATGTTTGGCAAAGAAATCTGGCATTACATCCACATGGAAGGAAAAGGTTATTTCCCACAAAAGACTCCTGTTTAATGTTATTAGAGGATCCTAGACCTTGTCACCTTGCAATATCACCTTGCTGTTTGTATTCACAGTATCATAAATTACTTATTAGGTGGGGTATGCTTTTTATGGAGAAACATCATTCTTCAACAACCATTCTTCAGCTAAAGCCAGCTTACTTTCTAAACATAACAAAATATAGAGATCGAAGATATCTGTTCATCAATTAAGAGGAAAGAAAAAATACCAAATAAGTAGAGATTCAATAAAGGGAGGAAAAAACCCAAGAAGCTCTTTTTAGAAATAGTCTCTGAAATAATCCATAAAGCCACTAGGTGTTGCTACATGCCCAATAAAGAAAACTGCTAAAGGGATTTTAAAAGCAGTTTTGTTAACAACATACGTTTTCAACTTCCCTTAAATCCAATCTTCCCTTTAAATTAGCTATAATTCTCAATAACCAAGGAAGGGGAATGATTAGTATAATTAAGAATTATGACGAGGTAATACTTTTTCCCCACAGGCAAAATGCACATCATGATAATGAGAGACATAGAAACATGATCCAGCCCCTTGATATAAAACAAGATCAAGCCACTCAGATGCACTGTTTGGAAAGCTAGGTTTTATTAAGAGCCCATTCCTACTTCGCAAGGCACAAGACCACAGACACAGAGCTGGATCGTGATGGACACAGAGTCAACAAAAGGGATGAAGTACACTGGTTGTATCTAAACTCCACATCCCTGCTCTTGCTAATTTAAACATTTACTGATTACTCACTCCTTCAACAAACATTCAATAAACACCCATTACATACCAGCCACAAAGACTGCTGTTCCCTTTCAAGACGCTTACATCCCATTTTTGTGCATTATATGCTGGGGAATAAAATGAGACTAAGGGGATGTATCTGGCCGTTAAGTTGCTTGCATTTCAATGCAGGAGACAGCTACACATTAAGAACGGACATGCCTCTTGGTGGAATATTACAAGGTCTGTGGGAGGACAGAGAAGCAGCCTTCATTCTTTCTGGGGACAGATGGAAGAAGTAAGGTAAGTAGCATCTGAGATCTCCCTAGAAGGAACACCAGAATTGTGGAAATGATGTGGTCACAGCAGGAGGAAAAGCATGGAGGAAGTGCCCTGTGTGTGTGAGAAGCAGTGACTTTCCCTGTGTGACTGAAGCCTGAGATGCCCGGGAGTGCAGTGGGAGATGAATCAGGCTGAGAGGGAACTGAATGCTAGGTTAAGAAGTCTGAAAATTAGGTTGGAGGCAATGGGGAGTCAGCCAAGGTTTTCAGTCAGAGGAGCGGCATGATGAGAGATGTGTAGTTAAATAATTCTGTCAGTGGAGTGCAGGATGACCTTGGCTGGGGAGTGACTGGAGGCGAGAGACCAAATAGAAGGTTAAGGAAATAAACCAGCTGAGATGCGGGGCCCCAATTAAATCAGAGATGGCATTTGCCAGAGCTCAGTAATTGCCTGGAAAGGTGTCAGGGTGGAGGGGAGAGGGGTCAGTCAGTGCCAGTGTTCCTAAGGTAAGTTAAACCCTTTCACCGAAAGAGTGAATACGAGAGAAGGAAGACTGTTTAGGCAGTGGTGGAAGGCGGGGTTGTCTTCTTCTGGAGGAGAGGGGTTGGGGGTAGAGGATTCCATTTCAGAGTTCAAGATCCCGTGTGACTCCAAGGCCCAGTGATCTGATTCTCACCCTCATTCAGCCTGGCCCAGGCTTTCCTACAATTGGCAGCTTCTGCCAGGTATCCTTCTATAACGGAGGACCTGAGTGATCACTTAATTTGCATTTAATATGAGATGTTAAATGAAGCTCTGAAATGGACTTGAGCTTTTAAACACAGGTGAATTCAATGTAAGTATATTACATACAAGTTAGTCCTTCAAAACCTACTTAAGGACTAAAATGAAGCCACTCTTAATTAAACCTAAATGAGGTAAAGGAGCACCTGAGGACTAAAGCAGCGCACCTGACTGGCAGACACTAGGACTGGGCTGCAGTTGAGAGACAGCGGGGCCACCCTGAGGAGCGCAACCCAACAGCACCACATAGAGTTGTGAGCGCCTCAAAATTAGAATGTAAGTCAAGTCATTTGGCTGAGAGGAAGGATAAGTCCCTGGTTTTTCTCAGGGCACCAGGGCTACCAGAGTCAAGTTTCCTGTCATTCTAAGCCCTGTGGCAGAGCACTAGGATGGAAGTCCAGGACAGACTCCAGGTCACCTCTACAAACTGCTATAGTAGTTGAGACAAACCATAGCATCTTCCTGCCTCAGTTTCCTCATTTGATGAAACAGGTAACAACGCTACTGACGTCTTCACAGGACACTGTGAGAACAGAATGCAGTCGTGTATACAAACATGCTCTCAACGACAACGTAGCAGCAACAGTACCACCCTTCTCGTTTACCTTCTTGTTCTCTATTCTTCTCTTTCTCTTCCCGCTCACTTGTTGCCACCTTCCCCACTACCCCTTCCCACCATCTCTGGAAGACCGAAGAGCTCATGTGAGTTCACCACTGTCTTGAGCAACGTGGCCTAGGAACTCAACCAGGACAGATGCTTGTCAATCTGGTTGGGTAGAAGGACTTGATTCTCTGGGCTTTGAGCCCCACTGCAGAGAGACGGAAAAGGCTGGGCTGGATGGGCAGTTCCAGCCAAAGCGGGCAGTGAGCAGTGACATGAAAAGGAGAGGTTTCTAACCGGAGTTGAGAAAGCTCAAAGAGCCTATTTAATGTAAAATTTAAGTATAGTATTTCCTCACAAAATATGTTAAAAAGCTATAAAACTGTGAGAAGGGAAATTAACAGCTTCAGTGAGAAGGGGGCAAGAGTTGGGGATAGGGTTGGAATTCAGTAGATTTAGGCATCCTGGAGTAGTCAAATATAGTAGCCTAAGAGAGGCACATGTCAAACTAGCTCAAATGTACCAACAGGCAGTAAAATAATTTTCCCCACTTCACTGATATCAGATATTATAAGAAAGGGGAAAACTTTCAATTTTATCAAAAATCTGTATTTGTTTTAAATTTAAAACTCACAGTGTTTTAAATATAGACATATTCATTAACAAGTATTGGTATTATCACCTTTTCTCTATCTTAGATTTCACCCACCTCATTACTTAATGGAAAATATACGGGTTTAAATCCTAGTATAATGACTTTCTTGCTCTATGACCTTAGGCAGGCTATTTAACCTCTCTAGCCCAGTCTCCTCATTTACGAAATGCGGAATAATAAACCAACCTCTTAAGGCTCATGGAAGGATGAAATGAGATAATCAGTGTAAGTGCTTAGTGCAGTACTTGGTCCCCAGAAAGCACTCATGAAATGGCTGCGTAAGGGTGCAGACACCACTGCATAAGTGGCCCAAGTTGAGGTCAGGTGGGTGGGGACTGAATCACAAAGGTCCCTGTAGGCTATATGAAGACTGAAGCTAGTCCCCCGGGTTCAAATCCTAATTCTGTCACTTCATGGCTACACAATCTTGAACAGATTATTTGCTCAATGTGAATACGCTGCTAGTAAAACATACCATAGCCTGTAGGAGTAATAGCCTGACATAATATAAGCTTTCAAGTTAAGTATGAAATACCAAGAATAAATTATGGTAATAATACTAGGTACCTACAAGAATGTTTTTCAGGAGAGGTGAAAATGCCTTACAGGTTTTATTTAATTAATCTTCATAGATGTCTTGGGAGTTAGAAGCAAGTGGGTATTATTATTATTTTTTTAACATCTTTATTGGAGTATAATTGCTTTACAATGGTGTGTTAGTTTCTGCTTTATAACAAAGTGAATCAGTTACACATATACATATGTTCCCATATCTCCTCCCTCTTGCATCTCCCTCCCTCCCACTCTCCTTATCCCACCCCTCTAGGTGGTCACAAAGCACCGAGCTGATCTCCCTGTGCTACGCTCCCTGTGCTATGCGGCTGCTTCCCACTAGCTATCGGTTTTACATTTGATAGTGTATATAAAAAGAAACGAAATTGAGTTGTTTGTAGTGAGGTGGGATGGACCTAGAGTCTGTCATACAGAGTGAAGCAAGTCAGAAAAAGAAAAACAAGTGGGTATTAATAGTTCCATTTTACAGGATGGAAGGCAAAGAAAAACGTGGCTTGATCGTAACTCTACTGTCGTATCTCTTCATTCCAACAAAAGAACTAGGCATTCTGAAATCACAGACCCAGGTCTAATGTTACTTCCCAAACATCTGAAAGTTTGCCTTCAGTTCATTCATTCAACTAAATAGATATTGACACCATCAAACCTTTTCATCAGCCAAGATTACTCTGCCTAACGTTTCTTATTTTCTTTTATTCCCCAAACCATCTTTTCTGTTCTAGCCAAGATGACTTTCTGGTGCTCACTTAGGTCCAATACTGAAATGTCGACCTTTCCAATATTATTCCAAGCTGTTCTATATTATTATGTGTTGAATAATCTCCCCTTCCATTTCTGAAATGTATCACTCCCTGCCTTTATTTTTTAAATTTAATTTAGCTTTACATTTTTATTAAAATAAGTTAAAAATATAACACTATAGAAATTTTCAGTCCTGAAGATTACTTCTAGAAATTCTAGATCAAATACTTATACTTTATTTATTACATTTTCATCTTCAGATAGTAACTCACCGATATGAATCATGAAGGCTTAACTCAATGTAACTAACTGCCTTCTCTTTAGCTCTTCCCAGAGTTTGATGTGAACATTATTACTTTCATTTCTTCTATTTTTTCTTTCTTGTTCTTTTAAAGTAAAAAGGAAAAGTGTTCACTTAAGCTGCTAGACACTGTAGAATGGACTGGCTCTCTACAGCCCCCTGGTTAGCATATTTTAAGCTTATACCATATTTTCTTGATTAAAAAGCTTCATTTGTTTTTCAGCTTCTGTTTGCTAAAATCTCATATTCATTGGAAACACTCGTTTCCATTTCCTTCACTATTATGGGGTTATTTCCTAATAAGACTTCTATGCTTACATTTCACTGGGTGTCAGTAGAGACAAGCTTAGGCTGCTATTTTGAGTGTGTGTGGGGGGGTGTAGGGTGTCACTCCCTGATGGCTGCGTTGCTCAATACAGGCAAACCTCGGAGATACGGCGGGTCCGGTTCCAGACCACCACAATCAAAAGTGAATATTGCAATAAAGCTAGTCTCACAAAGTTTTTGGTTTTCCAGAGCATATAAGTTATGTTTACACTATAATGTAGTCTATTAAGTGTACAATAACATTATACCTAAAAAAAAAAAGGACATGCTTTAATTTTACAATGCCTTATTGCTAAAAAATGCTATCATCTGAGCCTTCAGTGAGTCATCCTTTTTCTGATGGAGGGTCTTGCCTCGACATTGATGGCTGCTGACTGGTCAGGGTGGTTGGTGGTAGACGAAAGTTAGAGAGGCTGTGACAATTTCTTAAAATAAGACAACAATGAAGTTTGTCACATTAATTGACTCTTCCTTTCATGAACGATTTCTCTACAGCATGCAATGTTGTTTGATACCATTTTACCCACAGCAGAACTTCTTTCAAAATTGGAGTCAATCCTCTCAAACCCTGCCACTGCTTATCAACTAAATTTATGTCACACTGTAAATCCTTTCTCATCATTTCAACAATCTTCATAGCATCTTCACCAGGAGTAGATTCCAGCTCAAGAAACCACTTTCTTTGCTCCATTAGAAGCAACTCCCCATCTGTTAAAGTTTTATCATGAGATTGAAGCAATTCAGTCACATCTTCAGCTCCTAATTCTAGTTCTCTTGCTATTTCCACCACATCTGTAGTTACTTCCTCCATGCAAGTCTTTTTTTTTTTTTTTTGTGGTATGCGGGCCTCTCACTGTCGTGGCCTCTCCCATTGCAGAGCACAGGCTTCGGACGCGCAGGCTCAGCGGCCATGGCTCATGGGCCCAGCCACTCCGCGGCATATGGGATCTTCCCGGACCGGGGCACGAACCCGTGTCCCCTGCATCGGCAGGTGGACTCTCAACCACTGCGCCACCAGGGAAGCCCCTCCATGCAAGTCTTGAACCCCTCAATGTCATCCATGATGGTTGGAATCAACTTTTTCTCAACTCCTGTTAATGTTTATTTTTTTGTTTGTTTTTTATTTTTTTGGCGCACTGCACAGCTTTTGGGATCTTAGTTCCCTGACCAGGGATCGAACCCAGGCCTTGGCAGTGAGAGTGCCAAGTCCTAACCACTGGACCGCCAGGGAATTCCCTTAATGTTGATATTTAGATCTCTTCCCATGAAACGCAAACATTCTTAATGGCATCTAGGATGGTGAATCCTTTCCAGGAGGTTTTCAACTAACTGACTTTGCCCAGATCCAGCAGAGGAATCACTATATATATATGGCAGCTACAGCCTTACAAAATGTATTTCTTAAGTAATAAGACTTGAAAGTTGAAGAGACTCCTTGTTCCATGGGTGGCAGAATGGATGTGTTAGTAGGCATGAAAACATTAGTCTCGTTGTGCATCTACATCAGAGCTCTTGGATGACCAAGTGCATTGCCAATGAGCAGTAATATTTTAAAAGGAATCTTCTTTTCTAAGCAGTAGGTCACAACAGTGGGTTTAAAATATTCAGTAAACTGTTATCAACAGATATGCTGCCATCCAGGTTTTGCTGTTCCACTTATACAGCACAGGCAGAGTTGGTTTAGCCTAACTCTTGAGGGCCCTAGGATTTTCCAAATGGTAAATGAGCACTGATTTCAATTTAAGTCACCAGCTGCATTAGTCCCTAACAAGAGAGTGGGTTTGTCTTTTGAAGCCTGGAAGTCAGACATTGACTTCTCCTCCCTAGATATGAAAGCCCTAGATGGCATCTTCTTCCAATAGAAGGCTGTTTCATCTACACTGAAAATCTGTTGTTCAGTGTAGCCACCTTCATGAAGTATCTTAGCTAGATCTTTGGGATAACTTGCTCTAGCTTCTACATCACCACTTGCTGCTTCACCTTGCCCTTTGATGTTATGGAGATGGCACCTTTTCTTAAAGCTCATGAACCAGCCTCTGCTGGCTTCAAACTTCTCTTCTGCAGCTTCCTCACCTCTCTCAGCCTTCACAGAATTGAACAGTTACGACCTTGCTCTGGATTAGGCTTTGGCTTAAGGGAATGTTGTGTCTGGTTTGATCTTCTAACCAGACCACAAAAACTTCTCCATATCAGCAATAAGACTGTTTCACATTCTTATCATTTGTGTGTTAAATGGAACAGTACTTTTAATTTCCTTCAAGAACTTTTCCTTTGCATTCACACCTTGGCTGTTTGGCGCAAGAGGGCTCACTTTCAGCCTTCCCCAGCTTTCAACGTGCCTTCCTCACTAAGCTTGATCATTTCTAGCTTTCGATTTAAAATGAGAGACATGTGACTCTTCCTTTCACTTGAACACTTAAGAGACCAGTGTCGAGTGATTAACTGATTTAATTTCAACATTGTTGTGTCTCAGGGAATAGAGAGGCCTGAGGAGAGGGAGAGAGATGAGGGGGAGGGGGGACTGCTGGTTGGTGGAGCAGTCAGAACACACACAACCTTTATCAGTTAAGTTCGCTGTCTCATATGGGTGTGATTTGCAGCACCCCCTCCCCAAATTACAATAGTAACATTAAAGATCGCTGATCACAGACCGCCATAACAAATATAATAATAAGGAAAAGTCTGAAATACTGCAAGAATTAACAAAATGTGACACAGAGATATGAAGCGAGTAATACAGTTGAAAAAATGTTGCCAACAGACCTGCTGGACACAGGGTTGCCATAAACCTTCAATTTGTAAAAAATGCAATATTTGCAATAAAATGAGGTATGCCTATACATTTATTTTGCTTCTTTAATCCATAAACTCTTTAATAACAAACACTGCTTTTTAAAATTTATCCCAAATATGTAATGCATTTCAATGTACTCTGGGTATAAAGAAAATACAGGACTGATCATTTATGTGAAAAAGAAACAAACAAACTATAAATGCAATTTTTATCCCTTTTATTCATCAGAGACACAAATTACAGAACCAAGCTTGGCTTAATAACAGTAGCATATAAAAATGTTGACCTGATAACGCCAAAAATCTATTGTGGCAGATTCAGAGTTAATCAGAAGACTGAGAAAAAAAGGAGAAAACTCAAACATTTTGCTTGTTATTATTTGCTCACTGCTATCTCAAGAACATATAATTTCTCTCTGAAAACCCTAAGAGCACATCACATGTAGATCTGGGAAATTGTACAGGCCAAAGAAGCTTTTAACCTGGAATTTTACTGTTCCTGTAACAGCAAGCCTCTCTACCTTCTAGAATTGTTTTTAAAAATACAGCTATTACCTATATTAAATTTTCTATATTAAAAAAATAGACTTTTGAGGACTTTTTCTATGTGATTAGGTTTTAGACTATTGAACAAAGGTAAATCTCCCTTTAAATATTTCAGAATAAGAATTTTCTCGTGGCATTTTAAAAAGCCATTACGATTAGACCTCCTCTGTGGCAGAAGTTTTGTAAAATGTCACTTTATTTGACTGGTCCTACCTAATAGTATAAACAGACTTCATAGTAATTGTTCCAAATCTCAGAAGCATGAAATTTCTGTACTTCTCTCCTTATCTCATTATATTTATAATTTTCTTTTAAAAATATAAGTATGTATTCACTGTATTTGTCATCTGCCAATGTACATAAGCCCCTAAAGTTCTATGACCATGTCTACATATTTGGAATAAGACATTGCATAGAAATTAGGTGCTAAATGAAATTTACTGATACCTATGACATAAACTCTCAAACTAATTATATTTAGAGACAGCATTATTTTGTACAAATTTTGCTGCTTTATTATTTCAGTATCTCAAGATTATTTTCAATAATGACCTAAATATATCTGAGATGAAAAGTAGAGATTATGAAGAAAGAGTTGTATTCTTAGAAGTGGTTCTTAAAGACCTAAGTGCTGGCAACTTCTTCCTTAGCATAAATTCCCTTCTCCTGTACGGTTTACTTCTTTAAGCCATTTAACTTTATTTCTTTAGCTTGAGGGTTTTCAAAACAGTTATATATGGAATTTAAGGGGAAAAAAATGTCATAAAGAGCCTAGGGGTAAGACAGGAATAAAGACTCAGGCCTACTAGAGAATGGACTTGAGGATACGGGGAGGGGGAAGGGTAAGGTGTGACAAAGCGAGAGAGAGGCACAGACACATATACACTACCAAACGTAAGGTAGATAGCTAGTGGGAAGCAGCCGCATAGCACAGGCAGATCAGCTCGGTGCTTTGTGACCGCCTGGAGGGGTGGGATAGGGAGGGTGTGAGGGAGGGAGATGTAAGAGGGAAGAGATATGGGAACATATGTATATGTATAACTGATTCACTTTGTTATAAAGCAGAACCTAACACACCATTGTAAAGCAATTATACTCCAATAAAGATGTAAAACAAACAAACAAACAAAAAACAGTTCCCCTTCATCAGAAATGGAAGGCTGACCAATGCATGGTTTAAACTGCTTGTGTCAAACTCTGCTGTCCTTAAAAGCTGTGAGAAGAGCTATTCACTAAAAAGAGCCCAAGAGAGAAACTTTAATCAAAGAAAAAAATGTATTCCTTTCTTTGACTAGCATTTACAGATAGATAGCATCTATCCGTAAGTTCTTAGATGTTTATTTGTTTACATTTTTTCCTGCAAGTTAAAAGGAATGCTAATAGATATTGGGAAGAAAACTCCATTATTATCTAATCTGTTAGAAAAGATGATACTAACTCTCACAATATAGTGTATTCTTGGAAATCATGAGCCAGACTGTGTTGAAAGGTCAAATGTGCATTATTGCTCCAACATTCACCTGTGGGAACATGCTTGGGATACTCTACACCCAAGTGAGAGTTAGTCTGATTGCTATTAGGGAGCATCCATGTGTTAGAAAGTAAAATGATGCCAGAGAAGGCTATTGTGTGAGGAAGTACAAACATGCTGAATAATGAGTATGCAAAGGTACAAAGTGCCATGCTTACTTTTTCTAGCTAAAGATTAGTACAATGTAAATAACTACCAGTCCACCAAATTTACACATTTATTGCTGCACTGAATTGAACAGAAATAAAAAGTTAAATCAAATTGAACATATGGTCAACTACTATGGATCCCAAATATAAACTGTAAATAATAAAAACCTTTTGTGATGTAAATGTCTTATGTGGTATCCTCTAAAACGATTATCTGAATAGACTTCAACTGTAATCCATATAGCACGCACACGACTTAAAAAACGAAAGAAAGAAAGAAAGAAAAAAATATATATATGCAATAAAATTGCTATTTTGTCCTAAATAGCAACTCTGGTTGGGGATTGAAAAACTTCCAGCTCAAGGACCTGAGTTTGGTAAAATAATATGATCTGCAGGTCACTGCATCTGGCCTCTGTTAAATGGGTCTGGAAAATAGAGGAATTCCACAAATGCAAACTATGCGTGGCTACCGGATACTACCTGCCTATCAAAACCATACTTAAAAATATTTAGCAAAAACAGCCCAATAACAATACAAGGGAATAAAAAATGAAACCAAGGTCATAAGGGCCTGGGTCCTTTTTCATTTTCCATTTTAAAAAATAAGCAATCTTGGAATGCCATGTTTCCTGATTTTCAAAAACAGGAGTTTGTATTTATTTAGGTACCAGAGAGACTGACAGTTTCATGCTTTTTTTAACTCTCATCTTTTCACTAGCAAGTCTAATGAGAACATCACAAAAGCAGAGAATGTTATGAATAGAATGAATGAATCATAGGATCCACCCTATGGACCCCATGACACAGTCATGGCAAATGCTAATTATCTGTACATTGCAAGTCTTATTCCTATGCTCAGGGAACCTCAAAATCTGCACCTGACTTGTGTTTGTGTCCTTTTGGGTTTATGTACCCCACTCTGTTACCCTCAAGGCACAATATAATGCACATAGAGATCTTAATGAAAACAATTAAAAGCAGAGTTTATTCATGAGCTGTAAAAAGTGAAACTGTAGAAATAACAGTGTGAACAGAACACAAATGTCTGTGTTCTCAACCCCCAGCAGGTGCAGAGTGGAGAGGGATGAGGGACCACTTACCTCTGGTGTACCAAGAGCATGTTCTCCAGCTAAAAGCAGCATGCTCAGGCCTCCCATTTGAGTAGGATCTAAATAAGTCAAAAACAAGTAAATCATCAATTCATAACCATGAAGTACATATAATCCAGAGTCGAAAAAGAATACTCACAAAGACTAGCAATCAGAAATCCAACAGAACCACATGTAACTTATTACAGAAAACTTCTGAAACTCTTTATGAAGGAAAAACCTGGGGTACATGTGCTTAGTACTCATACTTTCGTGAGCTTTTTAAATACCACTGTTGTCCACCATTCCAACAAAATACTTTCTTCAATATCACAGCTGTTTATAACATGAATTATTTCCTAATGTGATGCTTCTTTCCTTACTGCATGGGGAGTTTGGATGGATTTTTTTTTTAAAACGAAAGAGTGCTTATACTTGTCTTCTAAGAAACTTGAGATTGTTATTCTCAAATTGTTATTTCTGCCACATGATATCAGGCTGATAAAAAGAACAAGGCCGTCAGAGGAACTAGAGAACAGAGAGGTATTTTACAAAGGGGACTCCAAAAATCTAGTGGGCTTTGTTCAAATATTCTTTCTTTAAAACTTTCAAAAACAAATTTAAATTAAACAATGATATATTTATGACATCTTAAATCTTAGGGGTACAGTTAGGCCCTTCCTTGAAAGGCCTCGAAATACCTTTAACATTGAAAATGAACCCGTTTTATACTACCAAAGGTCTTTGTTTTCATTCCTTCTATAATCAACAGAAAAAGAAGGAGAAAATGAAAGCAAACTGGTAGATCTATGACCCAGGATTATATCTAAACAGGGGACGTACAGACAATAAGAAACCTACAGACTTTAATTTTGTCTTAAATGAATTAAATTTCAGAACTTCAATGAACTAACATATCTGAAACTGCCTAAGTCAGTGCTTATCCCAGTGCATATTGGTCCTCAATAAATGCACTTTTTATTTAAATGTAATCTCTCTACAATTCAAAATGAGGACCGGGCATAGTGTTGCCTGAAGACATTAAGGTGTCTCTCTTCTCTTTCTTTTTTGATTTTTTTGTTTAAAGATAGGCCCTTAAGTACATCTTTGAATACAATCTGTCTCAGGAACTCATGAAGCAACTCTGACCACATCTTACACATAGTCAAATTAAAAAATATATATTTTTTTGAAAAAAGAATCTGAGGGGAAGGAAGGAAGGAAGGGAGGGAGGAAGGAAGGAAGGAAGGGAGGGAGGAAGGAAGGAAGGAAGGAAGGAAGGAAGGAAGAAAGGAAGGAAGGAAGGAAGGAACGGCTTAGTAGAGGGGAAAATATGTCACCAAACAATCAGGTGGTCACAAAACAGCTCCATATTGGAAGGTAGCCACGTAGGAATACACAGAGGAACATGAGCTGGTTTGCTGAAATAAGGCTCTCTGTTGTTGTTTTAAGAGCCCATCCTTAATTAAATGTTAAGTTTATGAACTATTTTGGCTGCTAAAAGAGACACGTAAATCCACTGGCAAATAAAAATCAGGAGAGAGAAATGAATTTAGCAGAAAGTAAAGGTGTACTTTGGTTCTTTGGGCAGCTAAATACTTTTGCAGCTGCCATTCTAGAGATCAGGAGTCTTGCATAATTGCATTCTAATAAAGATAAAAATGTGTTAGTTGAAATTATAAAGTAAAATAGGAACATACTTCCATGATAATTTATTTAACTTATATACCAATATGACTTTGCTGTATAGACACTAAAACACAGACAAGAAATCATCATCTTTTATATTAATTTATATAATGTTATTTGGATATATCAAAATATATTTATATAAATAGCTGCTTTCCCTTCACCGAGAGGGCTTCTACTAAATTAAATTCTACATAGCTTTCCCTCCTTGGAAATTATACACTTGACTGCTTTGGGGTTATTCAAAATGCAAAATGTCATGTGACAAGGACTATTGGGAAAACAAAGCAAAATGAGATTCCATGCTGAGGAAAAGCATAAACTGGCCTCTAAAAGCCCTAAAGTATCCCCTAGATTTAAACAGCTAAGCACCATGTTTCAATTAAAGGCAAATTAATTTGCTTTCATTGTGTTAAAAAGGAACATCACACCAACGTTATCCGCTATACACTAGCTTAACAAGGGCTCTGATCACGGATTTCCAACATCCGTCACGGGCCCTTATATATAATGAGATAAATGTGAGAAAGTTGTTTTCCTTCTTTCCTGTATTTTGCTTAAAGAATGCTGTTTTTAAAAGCTGACTTGTAGGGGCTTCCCTGGTGACACAGTGGTTAAGAATCTGCCTGCCAATGCAGGGGACATGGGTTCGATCCCTGGTCCGGGAAGATCCCACATGCTGCAGAGCAACTAAGCCCGTGCGCCACAACTACTGAGCCTGCACTCTAGAGCCCCGTGAGCCACAACTACCGAGCCCACGAGCCGCAACTACTGAAGCCCACGTGCCTAGAGCCAGTGCTCTGCAACAAGAGAAGCCACCACAATGAGGAGCCCGCGCACCGCAACAAAGAGTAGACCCTGCTTGCCACAACTAGAAGAAAGCCCACGTGCAGCAATGAAGACCCAACACAGCCAAAAATAAATAATTAAATAAATAAATTTTAAAAAATAAAAAATAAAAGCTGACTTGTAAATATCCTGGTTGAAGTCTAGGTCCCACTTTAAATTTGTAGGTATAACAGGTAGATTAATAAACTGTCAGAAACGGTGCTACAGGAAGACATCTTTCACTGCTTTCTGTAGTTTATCTACAGTTACTTTTGGTTTTTGAAGAGCCACTGTGTGCAAAAAAAAAACCTACATAGACCAATCTAGATTTAGAACTGGGAGAAAAAGCAATGGAAGATAAATGCTAATCAAAGGAATTTATTTAGAAGCCAGTAATAATATCCGCTTATTTGGTCCTGATGATAAAATGTTTTATAAGAGACTCTTAACTGACACAATCTGGGGAGTCTAGAGAGCTCACCAAGACTACTAGCAAGTGGGTTGAAGCTAAAATTATACAAAGTAACAGCTAAAACAAGGACAGATTTCTATTCTGATTCCTCTGGGATATGCAAAAGCATCATTTTGGAAGCTCACCTAGAATTATACTACAGACACTTACATAACAATCACCTGAAGACTTTGTTCCCCCAGAATGCTGCCATTGCATCAGACTGCATTTCTTAGATTTATATATGACATCACCACACACTTTGTTATACCATGAATCACACACTGCACTGTTAAATCTCATTAGGCCTACTGGCTATTAAAAAAATGAAGTGTCCTCACAATACTGCTTAACTTCCATTCCCGAGCTTTCCATTTTGCAAACTGTTCAGAGCTCTCATCTTAAAGAAAATTTGCTTGTAATAATGAAACAGGAACCCTATAGCTCAACACCACCTTCAATGCTTCCATCCTGCCCAATCTCCCTATTTCATCCCAGAAAACTCCTCTCTTGATTACGGTATTATAATAGCCATGGAAGATAGAATCATTTGCAGGGTGAATATAAATGCTTTATTTCATGGTAATAAATGCTGTAGCATTCCTTACCACCCAAAGAGTATTAAGGTCTCATAAAAAATGGGACCATCTGGAATGTTAAATTTGCCTGGCCCGTAACAGGAATGGGGGCCAGAGAGAGGGTAGGATGGAAATTCCCTCTAAGAAACAGCTGTCAGATCCATCACAGATTTGTGATAGAGTTGTTCATACTCTTGGTTTCGATGTTTAATATCCTCAGATGATCTATATAATTGTGTTTTTTTTGGTATCCAAGATAACTAAGGTGCTTACTGGGACACCTTAATACTGTGAATGAGTTTGTAAGCTATTTTGTTACACTATAAAATTCCCTGAGCTCCAGACAATCTCCACATTGCTGTCTGCTTTTCCATAATATCAATGTCAGGAATCCACACATATTTGTAATGACTCAACCACTTGGTCCATACCTCCTTTCTTTAACTATATTATATATACACATTCTATGTATGTTATACTCCAAAGCTTTAAGCTATGCTGCATATTTGCCATTGCTTCCTATTGGTTAAATTTTGCTTTTCTCTCTCTTTCTATTATCTGTTAAAAATACTGCCTAAATGAATTGGTGAAATTAGTGTCTAAACTCACCAGCCATCCCAAAGTTAAGCTGAGGCATTTCTTCAGTCTTTGCTTTCTTGGGGCTTGACAAGTCTCTTGAAGAGTCAGATGGGAAGGCCCACAGTTTCTTCCGTGGATTGACAGTGGATGTTGGGGATTTCACAGGCTTGTTTGTGGTAGGACACCATTTGTAGCCAGGATTTGCTTTCATAAATGCATCTTTATACTATAAATAAAGAATAGATAACATATTTTAATTAACACATAGATTGAAAAAGTACCTTCACCTTACTCCCCTATTTAGATAATGAATAAAAAAACACTTTCAGTAAGTTCTTTCCAGATAATGAATAAAAAAACACTTTCAGTAAGTTCTTTCCTTGTAGAAGAATGACAATCTCAGTACAGGGCTTTACAGCTAGGACATGAATTTATCTGCTAGAAAGTTCACTTGTGGGATGAGAGTTCAGAGGCAACACATTTTGTATCTTTTAATCCTCTTCTTTTTTTTTTAGGATCCAAAAACTTACCTGACCCTGGTAAAGAAAGGGAGTTATTCATAATGTGGTGTGTAAAGCAGCAACTATTTCAAAGTAGGTATCAAGTACCTTACAAAATGTGAGTCAGTCCCAGGGCCAGTAACTAGATTCTGCTCACTGCTAAATTTACTAAGTATGTTAAAAATTAAATCTGTGCTTTACTGTACAGGCAAATGCAGGGACACCTAACAGAGCAAAGTAATCAGTTGTGGGATAAAAGCACCAAGATCACGAATGGGAGAAGGGGAACAAAGTAGGGCAAACTGATGCAGAACGTTTTAGTTCTTTGAAGATGCAGGGCCATGTAGAAGAAAGAGTACTGGATGCAGAGTCTGATGACCTGGGTTCAAAACCCACCTCTGCTATTAGCCAGCTGTGGACATAAAGCAAATTATACAACCTTTCTCAGCCTCAATTCTTCCATCTAAAAAGTGTAGCTGCACCTGGTAACATCCCAGGGTTTTGTAATGAGCACATGTGATCTCAAAAGTGAACATGCTGAGAGCTGTGATGTGTGATGTTGCAGATTAATCCATCACAAACTGTATGTCTTTATTTGGAGGTTTCAAACTCCACTGTTAATATCTTCCTTTCTCCTTCACTTTTCTGTGGTTTTCTCCCTTTTCCCCAACTCGGCCATTTCTTTCCCTTTCCTGGCGATAATTAAACAAAAATATATTTCTTGCTATTCATGTTATATTACCAATGGTTATGTTATCTGATAAAATGTATTTTTCATGTATTCTTCAATGATTTTGTTATATTACTGCTAGATACCTTATTTAATTAATACAATTCTTTCAATCCCCTAAACTTGCTTTTTAAAATGGTCACTCGGTGTGTAAAATTAATTTAGTGTAAGCTCAAAAGTTTATGAGTTTATCTAACTCATTAAAGAAAAAAAGGTTTATTTAATGAGTTTATCTAACTCATTAAAGAAAAAAAAGGTTCCTTTACCCTTAGTGTAAGAAAAGTATACGTAATCCAACTAACAAACTTTTTCCACCACTTCACTTTAAATCATATAAATGAAAAATGTACCGTAAATAATATAATGCAATGTTAGTAGTCAATGGTTTAGAATCATCCCAAAGAATCACCCTTAATTCAAATTTTCTGAATAATCAATTTTTTTAAACTAAAAGCTGTATATCTGCATATTGATACATAGGTACAGGAGGAAGGAAGGTAAGCGTAAAAAACAGTAAGATACAGTTCTACTTTTCCTACAAAAATAATTAAAATGGGATACAAGGCCAGATGCAAACTAGAATTTACCATCACATAACAGAATAAATTTGGAGGTATCAATGTAATGTAAGAGGTACTCTATCCCAGCACATTCACATGCATAGGGGGATTTACATGTTCAGCTGAGGCAGACAAATAGGCTCGCCTGCTGTCTGGTGATGGAAAGTGACAAATGATAGGGTGAGATGAAAGCAGCAGGCACATGCATCATTATTTCGTCCCAGCAAAATGCACACGAGCTGGTCTGTCAGATGAAAAGTCATTTGGACAAAGGTCACCACTCTATAACGTAACAAAAGACTATCAAACAAATTAGCGTATTTGTCATAAGAAATTTTTAAAGTTTTGGGTACTTTTGGTGGTTTCTGAAGAGAAAAGTCCCAGGCTTCCCTGGTGGTGCAGTGGTTGAGAGTCTGCCTGCCGATGCAGGGGACACGGGTTCGTGTCCCGGTCGGGGAAGATCCCACATGGTGCGGAGCGGCTGGGTCCGTGAGCCATGGCCGCTAAGCCTGCGCGTCCGGAGCCTGTGCTCCACAACGGGAGAGGCCGCAACAGTGAGAGGCCCGCGTACGGCAAAAAAAAAAAAAAAAAAAAAAAAAGTCCCAGTTCACAGATGGGACTACACAGATGGATGTCACTAGCCTTCAGATTTCTTCTGTTTCTTAGGTGTCCCCTTCCTCCCCTCCAATGTTGTCGATCTGCTAGGTAAGTTCTTTCCCAGTAAATATTACATCCTTTTCTAAGAATCACTTAGCAATTTGCTTCGATGAAAATCAACATGTGTAATGAAAATGATAATGCTGTCATTCTTATGAATGAATTATTACCAGCATCAACTATTTTTAAAAGCACTGATGGTATTAATAAAGGCTAGCTTAAACTAACTTATGATGTGGAGCTGTGCTGAAGATAACATAAAGCAGAGACAATCACTGACCATAAACATCTCTTTCTCTTGCACTTATTCTACCCACCCATCCACATCCATCTCAATACTTTGTGAGGATCGACTAGGTGACAGACACTGGTTAGACACTGGGGACTAAAAGAGCATAAATTAGAGTCTCTGCCTTCAAACTGTTTACAATCCACAATCAGTAATCAAAATGTTACTTCTTCTTATACATGGTCCACAGACTTTCCCCTGGCTCAGGCATGAAAAATGGTTTTGCAGAGGGTCCGTAAAAGGGGAAGCTACCTATGTGTTGAAGAACAAAAGGCAAGAGAAACGCCTGGAGTATGTGAGGTTTTATGGAAAATGGTGACTGAGAATTCACTAAGAGAGTCAATGCTCTATAAATGTATTACAATTTTAACCTTGCAGATTCTTAAACTCGATGTAAAACAACATTCATTAGCTCAATCAAGTATATATTTGAGCAAAAGGGTTAAGAATGTAGGAGACACAGAAAAGAATAACACACAGCCCTTGTCCTTAGATGGAGATGCCATAAATTCATGAAAAGACATACAGGTCAACACAAGCAGTGTATGAACACCAAGTGAGGGCGGAGGCAGGAAGAACCCTCAGCGTGTGAGGATGTCTGTCCTTGGAACTGGGCTCATCATCAATCACTTGCTCTGATTCAGCTATAAGAGACAACAGAAAGGCTTAATCATTTGTTGTGATGAGGTTATTAGGAAAGGGATTACAGAGAAAGCTGAGTAAGGGAGAAATGAAAAAAGACTATGTATAGTCTGAAGCAAATAGCTGAGTGAAAGTATTAGCAAGCTGGTCAACCATGTGGGCAAAAATCCATCAGCACAGGACTGAAAGGACCAAAGAGACAGGCCCACCCATCCAGATCCCCAAGGCAGGGCTTTCATGCTGGGGGTGGGAGGGGAAGCTCAGTTATCCTCCAAGAACATCAATCACAGGCTACTGGTCCTATCTCCTAGGTAACTAACCTCCTGCTAAAACACTGATTTTTTAAAATCGCCCATTAATATAAAAATTCCTGTTTTATTTTTGCAAATTTCCAACTGATTAGATAACCTAAGTGAATTTACCTTATAGGCACAGATCCTGACTTACACAAGATGCTCAGTAAATGCTGGCTCCCTTCTGTCCACCCTCAACTACTACCACATTTCATTAGCAATGATAACATATCACTGTTATTCAATAATGGTATTAAATACATACCCTTTGCCACAGTATTCTGTCTACTTCATATATGACAATGGCATTACTATATACCAAAAGACAACACTCTATTATGTTAATCTTTAAAAAACTGGGTCTCAACATTACATACTTTTGCAGATCATTTATAAGAATGGGAAATCTGATCTTAAAAAGCACCTTAAGGAGAGATGTACTTATTAACTGTCTTCCAATTGTTTGTCTCTAATTGGAGGGGAGGGGATGTATCAAAAAGTCCAGGAGTATTTCTAGCTATTATTACAGTCTAGATCTTCTCAACAGAGTGAAAGAGAATGATAACCCTGGTGAGGTCCAGTAATAAGGGACCCTGGGAATATCTATACAAATAAAGAGAGCTGATTCTGGTGCAAATATGTGAAATATCACCATGATAAAAAAAAAATCTACCAGAATTATGAAGGAGAGATTACACAGGAATTATCTGATTTTTAAAGAGCTATAACACACTTTTAAATCTTAGAACTCTGCAGGGGACTAAGTGAATCCCTAGCATAATAAATTTTGAGACAGCTAATGAATTTTGAGACAGCTGTACCTTTTCACATTGGCAGGCAGAAATCACATTATACAGGGTGGAAGAGGAGAGGAAGATATTTGAGAAGTGGCATTAATTTGTACTTCCTTAGTTTTAGGAATTTTCCCTCACAAAACTTTAAAACTTCTCATTTAGATCTGAATTATTCTTACTAGATATTTTAATAGGAAGAAAATTAATTAGACTTTTATATGACAGAACATCGAATTAAGTTTATAGTTCCAACAGAACAAAAATATTTCAAATTATACATTAACCTATAAAACTTTCATGTTAAAGCCACTCCAGTAAAAACTATACACTTCAAAAAGTGACTTGAATAAGTAACCAGGGAATTGTTTTGTTCTCTTGTAGAAAAGTCATAAAGGAAAAACTGAGCTGGCTACAGATACAGTTGCCTAAATTGCCTATAAGGATTACTGTGGCAACGGCAGTTCATTTCAACATACAAAGTTTTTTAAAGGACAATTTTACTCCCTAATTTGGGTAAGGAGGAGAAAGTCAGTTTAATCAGTTAGCACTATTTAAAAAGTACCAAAAATTTCAGAATTTCTTTTAAAATGTAATTTTGGTACATTTTAAAAGGTAGATAGGGATCTGGGTAAGAAAACTATCTACATTTCTGAAAATGTATGAATAGATAATTCATGTTAACTAATTTGAATTGTAAAATGTTTTCTTTAAAAAATATGTTCGCTTAGCTTTAGTAATTTCCTTAAACACTTTAAACCTTTTCTTTAAAAAATAGTTTATGGCATGAATTTGCAATATTTCAAACGGTACAAAAGTTAATTTTTACCTACATCCCTTTGAATGACCACAAATTCCAAAGTAATCAAGATTTACTGTAGGATATTGGAGTATTAGGTCCCTGAATCAATCCAAATATTAACATCTGAAACCAATACCAAAAATTAGTTTTAAGAGACTCAGTTTAAATTCTCAGTGTCACTCACTATGAGGTCTATTTTTTTTATCACTAGCTATGGGGTCTTTATAAAGTCCCTATAATTTTATTTGATTTGAATATTTAAATGGTAGTGTTTACTAACAATTAGCAAATGGATTGATGTTTCTGAAATCAAGTAGTTAGCTCACTTAATGGAACATCTATTTTGTTAGGGATTATTAATCACATTGGACAGTATCTGCCAAGTTGGGCAAATGATGCATTTTAGTTTTGTTGATTCTTGTGTTTCAAAGACTAATTTTGTATTTCAGTAGCACTTCAGCGTGTTAACAGGCCCTAATAAAAACAGTAAAAGATTACTAGGTAAAGAAGTAACAAATACAAACATAAGTTTGCTTATCAGGAACAACTAACGTTTGTATAGCATTTTAAACTTCAGACCATGCCTGTGCACACAATGCCTTATTTGCATCTTATCTCGACCCTGTGAGGGCAGGCATCTTTATTGCCATTTATAGATGTGGAAACTCAGAAAGGTCTGAGAATGGAGAAGGCCAAGTATGAGAACCCAAGCTCTACTACTACTAATTTGCTGCCCTGGATAAGTCACTTAAGTCCTCTGGGCCACAGTGTCCTCATCCTTAGCTTTCGGAAAATAACATCTAACTCATGGGATTATTCTTAGGATTAAATGAGTCAAATGTTTATAATGGAATCCTGGGCAGAATAAAGCAATACTCAAAACTTGATATTATTATTTCAAAAATAAACACTTGAATATTTTTTATAGTAAGAAAGTCCTGACATCTGGAACACAGGAATGGGAAAGGTCTCAGAAACAAAAAGTACTGGGAAACATGAAGCTCAAATCTTTGGCTTCACTACCCACCTCCCCGCAAAGTGGCGGGGCCCCTAATTAAGTGATACTCAGAAAACCCCACACAGAGTAAAGTCATTTCATTAGAGGCAGTCCAAAGCGGCTGACAGAAGAAAGAAATGTCAATTGACAGCTGAGGGTGGACCGAAAAGAAAGGCTCATGGAAAAGCAAAGAGGAAATTCAAAAGAACAAAAGGGCTAAGAATCATTTAATATACAGATAAAAATATGACTGTAACTCAATTGTTCACAAAAGTCTCACCAAGTTACAGATTATAAAATTATTCTTGTAGAGAAACAATGGGTTGAAATTTTGAAAAAATTTAACAGGCATTCTGAAATTTTTAAGTAAGGAAGTATTTAAATAAAATATTACATAAAATTTCTGGGATAAGTATATAAAATAAGAGTGTTTAAAGAAACAGCAAAGTTTCATCTACCTAGAAATCACTTTTGTGTAACACTTGTTTCTCCAGAATGTGGAGATAAATGAGGTGCTGCTCTAGCTTAGTAGTATGAAAGATGCCACAACATTCTTGTAAAAATACAAATTCTGTTAAGCATGATGTGATAATTAACAAAAACTGTTCAGAGTAATACATGAGAAAATGACAGTAAATCTTCTTTGGAGAAGACTACATTTCTGATGAAATCAAAGCAAGGGGATGAATATGTTAATTTTATCTTGAAGAAACATGGAGGAAGAAATGATCACTAAAGACCCCATGGAGATTTGTGGTGATAATCTCTCCTAGACTACTGACGACATCAGATACCAACATTTACGAAAGGCTATTACGGTTTCCCTTCAAGCTGTATTTTATTGCATTTAATTCCACAGCTCTTTTATTGACATACAACTGAACTTCCAACTTTTCAGGCCAGTCTCCCAAGATTTCTTGCCTTTATATCATCATTTCCTGTTACTCTGATACAAATACCAGGCTTGGGGTAAAACTTTCTTGTTCTTGAAATTGTTCTCACTTTTCCATATCTGCTCTTATCCTTGCCTTTCTTCTAAATCCTGTACCAAAGCCCACGCCAAATTCTATCAACTTCATAAAGCCTTTTCTGAAATACCCCCAACCTGACCCCAACCTCTGCACAGGCAGACTCTTCCCGTAAGACCCACGACATGTTATTGTTACCATTTTTGACTGACTTACTCAAATCTCTAGTCTCTCAGCTGTCTAAAGTGAGTAGTATATACTAAAAGGATGCTAGAGTCAAACAGGCAAGAGTATCCCAGGCTCCACCAATGTAGAGGTGGTCAAGATACTAACTCCAAAGAGCCTTAGATCCCTGCTCTGAAGAATGGGATAGCTGACTTTACATGTTTGTGCTTAGGTAAAACATCCAGTCTGGAATGAACCAATTAATAAATGCATGCATTCTGCCTCATGCCTCAGATCCTACAAAAACCAAAGAAGAGGGTATTATAAAGGTCACTCAAAATTGCCTTAACTTTCCAGGTCCTCCCCTCTTCTTTGCACTGACTATGCTCTACCTGAAGGACAACATATGTGATCCTCTACATTGACTGTCCATTAATTAACTATGACTATTAGTTTAAGTGACATGTGGAAGTTTCCAGCAATATCTTAGTCAAAAATGCAGGCTTATATTCATATATTTGTAAGGGAAAATGATAAAAGGAAAAATAATATTGTTTCTGGGTCTCCTAACAGGCAGTTGAAGAAGCTAGAGCCTGTGAATGTCCACAACACTGCACCATCATGCACACTGCCGAATTTAAGAAAAGAACCCAGGGCTTCCCTGGTGGCGCAGTGGTTGAGAGTCCGCCTGCCGATGCAGGGGACACCGGTTCTTGCCCTGGTCTGGGAAGATCCCACATGCCGCGGAGCGGCTGGGCCCGTGAGCCATGGCCGCTGAGCCCGCACGTCCAGAGCCTGTGCTCTGCAACGGGAGAGGCCACAACAGTGAGAAGCCCACGTACCGCAAAAAAAAAAAAAAAAAAAAAAAAGAAAAGAACCCAGGTTATATCCTTAGGACAGTATTTTTTAAATTACTTATAACTAATTATTGCTCTAATGAGATTCATCAGAGAATATGAAACCCTCATTCAACCATTTTTTCAACAATGCCAATCAGTACTGAGAAAATTCAAGAAACCGAAAACAAATCCCAAAACAGGTATGTCCTCTTACCAGATGCACAAATAGAAAATAATCAAAAAGCAAGGGAAGAGTCAGAGAAAGTTTTAACAGGTTAAAAAAAAACGATCTCTTCAAAGTTGTATTAATTATTACTTTAAGAATATATTTTAAAAACAAGAAGAGAATGGAAAAAATTAAGTACTTCTCGTTCAATTGGTAATGACAGAATAGATATTGGCGAACATCACATAACTATTTACACTCACATGCAAACTATGCTGCAAGACTATGTCTTGTTCCTAATAGAGAACACATTTTAAATTGGGGGTTTAAAATTAAAAGGTTACACATATAAAAATTGTTTTAAAAATGACTGCCTGGAGAGAGGGGACCTTGAGGAACTGAGACCATATTTATCACGAACAATCGTTAAGACCCGGTACATTGAAGCCACCCAATAAGTTTTTGTTGATTAAACTGACATTTCAATTAAGGCTGCAATATTAACACAAAAAGCACCAGCACAATTACCTGCACTTTAACGTAATTTCGAAACCATTTGGTCAATAAGTTGAAACAAGTATCACTTATGCCTAGAAACCAATTGTATAAAGGATTTTCAAAGCAACTGAACCTTCCACACTTGGTACTAGAAGTGAGACAATATTTCATAAGAGCAACAAGGCAAGTTGTGAGATGGAAGATCCAGTTATGGTCTCTACTTGACGCAGTCTGCAGTGGGGGGCACCTTATCAGATTTAGATTTCATTACTCACCACAATGGCAAATACTGTGAAGCTAATTAAGTAATTAGTAAAGGAATTCCTGTATGAAAATAATGCTTCCTCCTCTTAAAAATGGCCACCTATTTGGTTTGTAAAGTAGCAGTATTTAAGAAAAAGCAAACAGTATAGTGAGACAGGTTGCATGTTATCCAAAAACAGTAATCCAAAAACAAACTCAAGAGTTTAATTATAGGAAGTCTGTGCAGTTCCCTATGAGGTTTCAGATAATTGTTTGTTTTATCATATAAGCATGACTATGAAAGGATCTAAAGCTATCTAATAGGAAAATTTTACTGTTAATTACTGTTATGCTCGTGAAAATGTCCTGCAACAATTAAAATCATGTAGGTTACTGGAATTGATTTTAAATTTTCTAGATGCTCTACATAGTCAAAATCCTGTCTTTAACAATACAGTTAATTCCTGAAGCCTTATGTAATCGTTAATTACATAGCAACTATGCTAATCATTTACTCTGGATTCAAATTTCCCTGAACATTGCATAAGAAATTTTTATGTTCCATCTTAGCTTGTTAAAAAACTCAATAAAACCACAGCAGTTGAAAGAACTATTTTTCTACATACTGAGATATCTAATAAAATGTCTCACTTGAAACTCTGTGTTTGTCCCCTGCTAGTTCATCTTTCCATAGAACTTAACCAAATGTTTGCATGGCTAGGAATCAAGATTATTTGCAAGTTGCAACGCTCAAGAAACAGTTAGAATTACTCCTTTCAAGTTTAACCACAATGATATTGCTTTGCTTTCCCCTTACTTGCTAAATCCACTAGACAATACATTTTAAATGCATAATGAACTCACATTCATTTAAGATTATTTTAGGAACAGACTAGAATATAATTTTTCAAGAAATTTACTCACATTTTGGAATTAATGCCCCACCTCTCTGAATAGCCTTCCTGCATAGAAATACTTCTCCCTAACTATTGCCTACACAGTGTTTACATGCATGCACACATCACAGTACATCCTGTTCCACTGCCATTCATTCATTTACTGGTTTTAAATATTCATGCTGCACAACCTACAGAAACAAGTCAAGGCAAATCTCTTGATAATTGCGTTTATTGCAAAATCAAAAAGTATTAGCGCTGGAAGGGATACAAATTTTGCTCTAACTTTCTCATTCTAAAACATATTTTAAAAAAAGAAAAGAAAAGAAAAGCTGAGACCCAGAGATTGACTTAGATATGGTTACAAAGCTATTCAGCATCAGAACTAGATTAATATTGTCATCTTTACTATGGGCATTCTCTGACAGCAGAAGCGGGTTCCTAGAAAAACAAAAACCATTCATAATAAATAAAATCACCTTCATAAAAATCAATCCCCCACATCAATCAGTGGAATATATACAATGAGAAAAAACTTCTTGGTAATAGGTTGCTTTTGGCACCTCACCAGTATTTGCAAGGTGGACTTGGAACTCAGGAATAGGAACAAAGCTTGTATGTCTTCACATAACACTTGATTCAAGGATTCACCTTCGTGCTGCTAGACCTTTAGCACGGACTCCAAATTTACTGACTGGGGGTTACAGGATTGGTTGCTCACGGTCACCATAAAACCTCGTCACTGTAACCTACCTCCTTGGCCATGTCTGTGTATTTCTGCTTTTCCTTTGGATCGAGAACAGCCCACCAATCAGCTAGTATCTTGGTAGCACCTCGGTTATCAAGCCTGGGGTGCTCCTGACGTACAAGAGAGCGATGACGTTTGCAAAATAAGAGAAATGCATTCATTGGTCTCCGGGCTCGCTGTTCTGGTGATTCATCATCTTCAGTTTCACCGACATCTTGCTCTAGACCATCGGCCCCAAGAAGTTGAACCTATTAGCAATAAAACAAAAGCCAAATGTTTAACACATCCTGGATAACTTTGCTTTAGCAATTAGTCTTGGTTTTCAAATTGTATTTTTCCTTAGCTCCACTTAAACAACTTACAAATTGGGGGAAAAAAACGATTTTTTAAAAGTCATCAACCACTGTTTGTGGTTGGTAACCAACTTAAGATGTTTTCTTTTGCTGAGTTTCTACAGCAACCTGTGCATGTCTGTATTACAGCATATATCACATTGTTGTTATAATTGCTTACATTTTTTTCTCACTAACAGTGAGCTCTTTGAAGACAAAAGCTCTCTTATTTTCCTCATACACAGTGCATAGCTTAATGTCTGGTCTAACATTAGTATTTAACTATTGAATGAAGGATGCAACCCATTCTGTGATATATGGGTCTCAAGATTAACAACAATATCCACATAAGACACATGAGCATTAGTTCTGTCTTTCTACTCTTTGGAATGTGCTGTTGTACAACTAATAATATGAAAATGTTTAACATGAAAGAAGATAAAAATCTAATACAGACTACTTAATGTTTTTGTGCATATCACAAGTGGAGCCTCCTAGTGTAAAAATCAAAACAGACCTCTAACATTATTTGAAGGAAGAACTACATAGTAAATTTTCAAGCTTGTAGATATCACACTTTCTTGTCCACTGAAATTCAATGGTGATAGGGCTTAAACTTTCAAAATCTGTTTTGAATCCTCCCTTTTCCTAAGCATTTCATTGAAGGTCTTCAAGGACTTCTGCAAAGCTCTGATTCTCTCCATCTGTGTAATTCTCATTGCCACTGCCCTAGTACCACTCTTGCCTATGGCCTTGTCTTCCTGCTTTCAATCTCTTACAATACTTCCTGCGCATGGCTGCAGGTTAAATTTCTTAAAGCACATTTCTGATCACAGAATCTCAGAATATAACAGGATTGTTAAGTATCTTCTAAGGCTAAAATATGACAGTGCGACCAAGAACAGAAGTCCAGTATGCTTACTAAAACCATTTCTTGCTGCGTCACAGTTAAAATCAAGAAGGATCGAGGTAGTTGTTAGACTGCATTACACAGTAGGGCAGTAGTTCTTAAACATGAGTGGGCACTGGAATCCCTGGAGGTCTTGTTAAAACACAGATTGTTAAGTCCCACTCCCAGAGCTTCTGATTCTGTAGGTCTGGAGTGGGCCTTGAGAATGTGTATTTCTAACAAGTTGCCAGGTTATGCTGATGCTGCTAGCCTGGGGATCACACTTCGAGAACCACTACTAGAAGGCAACCATGTTCTCTTATATCGTGTTTATTGGGCAACTGTTACAGACGCTCTAGGACAAATCACTAGCTTCATCCAATTAGATGTTTTTTAAAAGTCTTTTAAGTTTAAATTAAGTATTGCACATGCATTTAATTAACCATCAATTATCTTCAAACACAAGTAGTACAGAACAATAATGAAGTCATAGCTACTTGATTTGGAAATACATTAGGGATTATTACTGGAGGTGAAGGATACAGATTTATCTTCCTCATTATGTGTACAATCACTAAAAATGATTTGAGTTTTCAAGGAATATTTATTTAGCATTCTGAAACTAAGAAGCTACAGAAAAAGATCAGGCATAAAAAAATGTATTATGTAGGTTGAGGAAGTAATTACAGTTTCCCTTCAGAAAAGAATAACTTTTGATTCAGTTACTAAATTATAAAACTCAAGCCAAGAGCTGAGATAAATAAGACAAATCCTGGCCCAAGGAGCTCACTGTTTGGGGAGAGGAGAAAGATATATAAGCAAATAAATTAAAAAGCAGGATGATGACTGCAACAATGAACCAGTGCAGTAATGAAGCACTAGCAGATGGGTAGGAGAACAGGGAAGTCTCCCTAGAAAAGGTGTGGTCTGGGCTAAATTTTGAAAGATGAATCAGAGCGTGTAGGGTAGTCAATGGGGAGTCATGGGGAACTAACAGAGATTAAAGCTCAATAGTTCAGACACTTATATGCAGCTCAATAGTACCAGTATATAAAAGATCAGAACAGGAATCTAAGGTTACAGAAGAAGGTATGGGCCACTTCATGAAGAATGTGCTCTGTCGTGTTAAAAAAAAAAAAGATTAAAAAAATGTGCATTTAACCCTGTAAATGAGTGGCTTCAGACTGCATGGTTCAATAAAAACCCTTGGGAGGGGACCAACACAGATTACCAACTTTTTGTTTTGCCAAGTACGAACATTAAAAAAAAATTTTAACTACTATCTAATATTATAACTGTTTCATTACATTAACTAATCAAAAAGTAAGTAAACAAATCAATAAATGTATGATATATAAATTAAATTAAAATGAAAAGGTATCTGGACCTATTTTTCTCTCACCAGAGGCCAAGTACCACTCTGCAACAAATCAACACTAGCACTGGACCAGGATATGGAAACCACAGCTGGATGCAATGAAGAGCCATGAGTGGTTTTAAGCAGGGGAAAGACATTGTTAGATCTGTATTTTGAGAGAACTCCTGTCATCAGTGTTGAGCATGAATTACAGTAGCAAAACTAGAGTCAAACAAAACTAGAGGAACAAGTTAAAAGTTTATTTCAGCTGTCCATGCGAGAATGGAGACAGGGGTGAATCAAGGCAGTAATCATGAGAATGGAGAACTGAAAACAGAAACAATATTCACTAATGAGGTAGGACCAAGAGTGATTGGTGTCTAACTGGATGTAAAGGTTGAAAAAGGAAGAAGAGTGTTTCCAACTTTGGCAACAAGATTCCTTCATACACAACAGAGAACACTTTTTCTCAAATGAGAGAAATCAGATCTGGTGGCAGAATGTGAAGTGGCTCTTAGCAGAGAAGTCCCAGTTGGGATAATGAACTGATGTACCAATATAAAGAAGTAAGACCAAGGGTGCGGGTGAGATCTCTGAATGTGGACCAAAAAGAGAACAGGACTCGATGACTTCATTCTTTCACTTAATAACTATTTACTGGGCACCTGATATGGAGCAGGCACTGTTCTAGGTGATGCAGACAGAACAGTGAGCGTATAGACTCCCCATCCTCATGAAGGTGAAGAGTAGCACAACTGGCCTGCCACTCTGGAAGGATCTCTCTGGCTACTCTGTTGAGAACAGACTGTAGAACGGCAAGAGCAGAGGCAGAGAGAGAGGCATAATACAATAATCTGCACTAGCATTGGTGGTGGCTTGGATCAAGGTAGCAGTAGTGACATTGCTAACAAGGGGTCAACTTGAGAACTATTTTGAAGGTATGGTTGAGAATTTACTGATGGATGGACAGATATGAGACTTGAGCAAAAGAAAACAGACAAGGTTTCAGGTCTGACCAACTTGACAGCTGGAGCTGCCATTCACTGAGAAAGGAAAGATGTAGGAGGATGGGGTTTGCAGGAGAAAAGTGACAGCTTCATTTTGAACACATTCAAACTGAGATTCTGATTTGATATCTAAGTGGATATGTCAAGTAAACAGTCAGAAATACAAGTCCAGAGTTTCGAAGAAAGGTCCAGGGTGGAGACAGGAATTAAGATAAGAAGCCCAGAGAACATCAACATTTGAAGGTAGAATAATGGAGGGACATCAACTGGAAGGAACCAGAATGGTATAGTTGGGAAGTTAGGAATAGAAATGAGTGATTGCTGTCATGGAAACAGCAGACAGCTTCAAGGACCAAGTGATCAACAGGTGCAAATGTGTCAGAGAAATCAAATTAAGCATAAGCATAAACTTGGCAATTTCCTCATACAGGAAGAATAACACCATTTCTCTGAAAACAGAAAGGAAAAGATGCATAAGGAGTGAGATAAGAGTAAGATGAGTAAGTAGAGAAAGCTGAAGGAGTCATTTCTGGTGGCCTCTGTGAAAGAGAAGAAAAGTTCAGCCGTGAGGAGACCATAAACAGTACCCAGAGAAGAGGTCTGTGAAACAGGAAAAATGTTTATTATTCCTGCTGAGATGAGTGGAAGAGGGAGCTGACCCAAGCCTAGGACAAAAGACTGAATGGATATCGAAGGCCTGAAGAATAGTAAAAGCATGTTTATGAAATTTGTAGTGACACAAAATAAGTACTCATCTATTTTTTTATTGATTGATTGATTGACTGATTGATGGCTGCGTTGGGTCTTCATTGCTGCGCGCGGGCTTTCTCTAGTTGCGGCGAGTGGGGGCTACTCTTCGTTGCGGTGCGCGGGCTTCTCACTGCAGTGGCTTCTCTTGTTGAGGAGCACGGGCTTTAGGCACGCGGATTTCAGTAGTTGTGGCATGGGGGCTCTAGAGCACAGGCTCAGTAGCTGTGGTGCACGGGCTTAGCTGCTCCACAGCATGTGGGATCTTCCCAGACCAGGGCTCGAACCCGTGTCCCCTGCATTGGCAGGCGGATTCTTAACCACTGCACCACCAGGGAAGTCCAGTACTCATCTATTCTTCTACTGAGCATATAACTATTCAAAATCTACTCTGTGCCAGCCACCATTCTAGGCTTTGAGGAAGGAGAAGAGGACAGGAAGGGCAAGACCCTTGCTCTTACCAAGCTTATAGCCTAGTCTAGGAAGGCAGACATAAACAAGTGCACAGCTAAACACAAGGCATATAAGAAGAAGTGTGAGGGAGGAAATCCTCAGACATGGAATGCACACTGGGTGGGAGGGACACCTGAGATGATGGGGAGGTAGTCCTTGTGCTGAGAACTGAATGATGAAGAGGAGGAACCAGTCACGCCAAGATCTGAAGGGACGTGTGGCTTTCTAAAGTCAGCTGCATGGCTGTGTGGCTTTCTCGCAAGAGCCGGCTGCTCAAGTGTGAGACCAGAGGAGGGGACTAGGAGGAATGACTGAGCACAGAGGCACGGAGGGGTGACAGCAGCCAGATGCTCTGGAGGCCTCAGAAATGAGGACCTGAACAGCTCTGAACCTACCTATGGTGGCAAGGCTAGGCTGGGAGGGAAGAAAGAGAGGCCAGGAGCAACAGGTGGGTGCAGGTAAGCACATCAAATTTTATGAACTCACTGCGTTTGAATATTGTCTGCAAATTATTAGTTAATTGAGAGAAATACTATTTAAGAAGGATCTGGGGCTTCCCTGGTGGCGCAGTGGTTGAGAGTCCACCTGCCAATGCAGGGGACACGGGTTTGTGCCCCGGTCCGGGAAGATCCCACATGCCGCAGAGCGGCTGGGCCTGTGAGCCATGGACGCTGAGCCTGCGTGTCCGGAGCCTGGGCTCCGCAACGGGAGAGGCCACAACAGTGAGAGGCCCGCGTACCGCAAAAAAAAAAAAAAAAAAAAAAAAAGGATCTGTTTCAGTTTAAACTACTACTACAGATACTTTAAGAGTCATAAACATTTGGAATAAAAATGTAGATTAAGTAGTTAACTAGGATTCAAGTTATACAGACTCCTAGTAACGCCTCCTTTGCACCACACAGGTTCACTGCAGTTTCCAGAATGAATGGTCAAATAAACTTAAAACTTCTACAATAAAAGAAGGAAATTACCTTATCAATATCCTCCTCTTCGTCTTCCTCTTCTTCTTCTTCTGAAAAGTCAAGAAGTTTCTTTGCTAGCAATGGATGCCACTGAAGACACTTTCGTTTTGGTCGTTTTCCAGCCCCTTCTCCTTCTGCAGAATGATCTTTATTTCTATTACTGCCTTTCATTACTGTGACCTGTAGTAATGAAAAAAAGGAGAAACAGAGAAATGAAAGTAAATTTGATTAAAATTAGTTTATTTAGCTTCCTTAACTTTAACTGGATTATAGTTTTAATGATTAAAGTATCTACCAGCTTAGACATTTACTGGATTCAGTAAGAACTAAGTACATAATCAAACATTCATTTTAGTGGGTTAAATTGCTAATAAAATTTGCCTTTTATGAAATCTGCTTCCTTCCACTTCATAACTTCAGAACTCAAAACCCAAATAAAGTGTTAGGATGATTACAAGTTACTGTCACCTGTTCGTATTTACTCAAAATAGTGTTTCTCAAAGTTTTCCACCAGAGGAATGTGAAAGATGCCTCCCAGGGGAGCAAAGGTGCTCACAGAGGTGGGCCTCCCTACATTCTCCAATGGCTCCTATTTTATCATAGTTTACATGAATTTCACATTCTATACTATGATAAATATGAGTCTGAAGTATTATTAAGTAAAATGAATGCTTTATAAGAATCAAGTGTTTTAGATTTAAAATAAAACTATTTCATAAGATGACACACATTTTTCAAAAACTAACTGCGCAGCCTCCAAGGATCCCGTCTATGCATGAATCACTTAGTGGGATGAGCACCCTTCTGCACCGGCCTGTGATACAACAAATCACAAAGATCTTTGCATCTCCCTATTACATATGCCCTAGAGATACAACAAATCACAAAGATCTTTGCATCTCCCTATTACATATGCCCTAGAGAGCAACAAAGTTTTGCTCTCTAGGCTTTTTTCCCCTAAAAGACGATTGGCTGAAATAGCTAGGCTATAGTCAGGCTATGAATCTGACAATATCTTTCAGAAACCGAAAATTCTAAATTATTTTTCAGCGAATATTTTAAAAAGTTTTTCTCAATGAAAGAAACTACATATTTATATTATAAAGGTGAAAATAAGAAAAAATGAGGTTTACCTTCTCCATCATGCCCAGTCCCACAGCCCAAAGGTAAATTATACACAGTTTCTTACATGCTTTCTCATAATTATTTAATATTTTTCATTCATTCATTTGAAGTAATATTAATATACAAATTACTCTTTATACATAGTCATGTGAAAATTGAAACAATACAGTTAAATGCCAACAACTTAAATGGTTCATGCTGACAATTACAAACGTAAATGCCATTGCCAAAATCACAGGGTGGTGGTCGTTTTGGTCAGTTTAAATCTGTATTGGTCCAAACACTTGCAAAGTACTTTTTTTTTTCAATAAACTTTTTTTTTTTTGTGATACGCGGGCCTCTCACTGCTGTGGCCTCTCCCGTTGTGGAGCACAGGCTCCGGACGCGCAGGCCCAGTGGCCATGGCTCACGGGCCCAGCCGCTCCGCGGCATGTGGAATCTTCCCAGATCGGGGCACGAACCCGTGTCCCCTGCATCGGCAGGCGGACTCTCAACCACTGAGCCACCAGGGAAGCCCTATCAATAAACTTTTAATGCCATGTTGCTGACACTAGGATCCATGAACATATAGTTTCAATATTCATCTAGTTCTCAAGCCTTCAAAACAATACGACATAAGCAATTTTTTAATCTTCCTTCCTTGTTTCTGAGTTTGGGGTCATATTTAAGTCTTCTTCACTTCAAAATCGAAAAATATTCACTAATGTTTCCTTTGAGAACTTACGTGACTTCATTATTTTAAAGAAACCATGTAAATAACTGATCAATCTGGAATTCATTCTGACAAAGGAGTGAGGGAGGGATCTAGCTTTTTTTTTTTCCCCAAATAGCTAACCAACTGTTCCAAACCATTTATTAAATCATCCAGCTTTTCCCCATTCCTTTGAAATGCTACTTTTATCCTATACTACATTACCACATGTGTATAAGTCTACTTCTGGATTCTCTTCTGTTAATAATCATCCCCTCTGTTTTCCTATCCTTTGACCAACTTTAATATCCTTAGGACAATATCATTCTGCACCTTTTTCTATACACAAATATATCAGTAAACACAGCCATTTAAAACTTTTAAGTTGAAAATATCATGCTCTTCTAAGTCAATACACCTTGATCATCCTCATTTTGTAATAACTATATAATATTCCAAAATAGGAACATATCATAATTTTCTCAATTATTCCATGATTGATAGACGTTCAGATTATTTCTTGTACTACAATAAAATCTTCATTTTAATAATCTTTTAATCTTCATTTTGATAAAATCCTCATTATTAAAAGCTGTGCCTAGCCAAAAAAAAAAAAAAAAAGGGTGGGGAGGTGAGAAAAACACGTTCCCGTGGTTTTCTTAGCAAGAAACTTCTGCTGAGTATCTGAAGCAATTACATGATTCATGTGGCTGCCTCAAGAGTAGAAGTTATTGAAAACTCTAAATGGAATTAGTTATCTGGTATGCTCTTAATAAATAATAAAGGAACAACGATTTCTTTGAATTGATAGACCATTTAACGATTCCCAGTCTATCTACAAATAAAACTTGGCATGGAAAACCCAATTTCTAAAAATACCAATGCTATATAGAGAGAAGAGGAAACAGCTATTTTTGTGGCTTATTAATCACTTCAGGATGAGATGCTTGAGTGGTAATTAAACCCATACTGGGTTTTAATACCGGATATTTTATAACACATTTTTTAAACAATAAAAGAAATTAATGGGAAACTATACGTCAGGCAAGCTGTTATCAGCGGGAGAGGTCAAAGTGACTGCCGGTGCCTAGAGAAAAATACATCATTTAGCCTCAAGGATTCTGATTATGCTATTTGATTATGTGTGAATTATGTTTAAGTGTATGTGCCTTTGCATATACTTATGTGTAATTTCAATATTCAAACAGAAAATAGAATATCAAGAATCAAATGAACGGATGGTATATGTGGCTTTGGGGTTCAAAATAACCACATTCACCTCGTCCCACCTCAACGTTCTGATTCTTTCCACATAGCTGCTACGGCACTACGATAATGTATATCTTCTCTGGTACTCCCAAAATTAATCTCTCCATCCCCATAAATACAATAGAAAGATTTTATATTGCTAACAACACTTACCACATTTTCCCTTGAATTACAATTATTTGGGTACATCCTACCTCCATCACTAGGCCTTTTTCTTGATGATCCAAGACTAGTTATCTTTATATAGAAGCATCTGGCTTATCAGAACATCAAGATCAGTCAGTTGTGAGAATTGTTATAAACAACCATATGAAACTCCATGCTAAATTATGGTGATAATTCACTATTTTTATACAGTAGAATGGCTTCAAAATTAACCCCCATCTCTCTCATTCCTGTGAATTCAGCTATTTCTTCCTGAGTGGGAAAAAAGGAGGTCTGAAAACTATGTATAACACTGAATGCGGGCCAGGGTGGCATGTTCTGTGTGAGAACCACCGAACCCCTGGGCTGTATGAAAAGTAAGATTGATAACCTCTAGCACAGTCTAGAACAAAGTAGGGGGGAAGTAAGTATTTTTGGCATGAATGAAAGCTGAATTGAAGATAGTAAACCTGTGACAAAATAGTCAAGAAAAGTGTAACTGACCTAATGACCATGAAATACCCCAAACTATAAACTAGAGATTTTAATAACTTATAGTTATCTGATTACTTTTTAATTCACCATGGATCTGTTTTCAAACTGTTGAAAGAAGGCAGAAGAATGTGTGTGTGGGGGGAGGGGGGGAGGGGATGATGCTCCTGATTATCATTCAGAAGTAATGACAAAGAAAGAGAGGAGAATCCAAGAAAAGATGAAGAAAAACATCTTCTGAGAAAGAAAAGGGAAAAAGAAGGCAGAATTTTGAGACTCAAGCATATTGCTTTTCTTATTTCAACAATGAGGAGGAAAAATTGTTAATTTCTGTTGATTTTTGACAGTAACAGAGGGCTACCTTTGTAATTATTTTGCCACTAAAAACCCCCCACACATTATAAAGTTCGGCTTCTTGTTCTGGAACATGAGCAAATTAAGCTAGCAATCTATATGTAATGAATGAAGCAATTGAGGGACTTTATTCAAAAAGGGTCCTTCTTCCTTTCTGCATGGCAACTGTAGAATAACAAATCAGGTTATTCAACTACCAGTGGACCCTGTACTTGAAAGACTCAATATCATAAAATTATGTTGCTGAGATTATCAAACGATGGAGGCTGAAGGTCCCTATCCAAAATACAGTTGACCCTTGAACAACACGGGTTTGAACTGTGAGCATCCACTTATACATCAAATTTTTTTCAATAAAAACAGACTATGTTACTACATGATCCACGGTTGGTTGAATCTACAGATGGGGGAGCCATGGGTACAGGCAGGTGACTGTAAAGCTATATAACCCCTGCATTCAAGGGTCAGCTGTATTGAATATTTACTTAGCTTATAAAAACAAACCAACCCATGTGTTCCCTTTTCTTTGCCAGATGAGTTACCCTAATTAGTACTCATAATACTGATGTAAATGTAAATCAACTTGGCGATAAATTAGGAAAAACTTCATTTACCTATATTCTTCAAGTGCAGCAAGTCCATTCATGAAGACCTTTACTGAGGTCAAACTTCATGAGAAATTTAAAGAAGAAATATCATAGAAGAAACAGGACAAAGTAAATACCACGTTTAACAAAAGAAAAAAATGGACACTGGAGCCTAACAGGCCTCCTTTAGAATCCGGCCTCCTACCACTAACTGCTTGTTGTAAAGTTATTCATCTTGCTGATCTTTCCACACATTAAAACTGAGTAATAGCTCTACTGTGAGAACACTTTTTATATAACACCCAGCACAGAGCCTGGCATCTAGAAGGTT